>NW_027507903.1:243090325-243690325 GCF_037356315.1 Lithobates pipiens | reverse complement strand
ACCTTGAACTCTTTGCTCCTCCCAAGAACTTCTTGATTTAGGCCATGTCTCTGCACGTCCTGTTTGCTAGATTATATTTCTCTATTCAGCCAGTATCTCACGCTTGTCTTCCCTGTTGCCGTCCATATTGTGCTAGGTTATCGACCCTTGGCTTGTTCCTAGACTACGCTTCTGCCTGATCCCAACTTGTAACTACTCTTTACTGACTTTTGCCTTGTTTTACTGACTACGCTTCTGTTTGATTCTTACTTGCTTATCCACTCCTGGACCCCGGCTTGCTCACCTCCAGGTAGGGTGATCATGAGGACCGCAAACTTGTACTAACACACAGCTAAATCCATCTTCACCATCAGGAGCTCCGGTGAACACTGGTTAGTACTTTGACTCTGCACTTCAGGTGAGCCCGTGTCATTCACCAGGGTGACTGCCTGTGTACATAACCCGCTGGACGGTGGTATTTCCCCTACTGATATATCAACTGGTCTTCGAGCTTTACCCCTGATCAAAATGAGAAAAGGAAGGTAATGTTTATTCTCAAACTTTTGACCGGGGAAGGTCTAGCTTGGACCTCCTGGTATATAGAACAAGATGGTGCCACTTTGAATAATCTTCAGACTTTTTTGACCACGGTGAATCCAGTTTTTGATGATCCCAACCACTGTGCTACTGCCAAAGCACAGTTGCATAGTCTGCGGCAGGGCAAACACTCTGTCGCTGAGTATACAGCTGAGTTCAGATGTTGGATTGCAGATACCACTTGGAACCCTGCAGCGCAAAAGAGCCAGTTCCTCCAAGGACTTTCTGAACAGGTCTATAGCTTGCCAGAGTTGAGACTCCTAATGATCTTGAGGCCATTATCCAATTATGTATCCAAATTGATCAGAGGCTTACAGGAGGAAGGAGAGGCTGGGATTGTTTGGAAGAAATGGTGGCATGCATTTCCTTGCTACTTTATTTGTTCAGCAGGATTCCAGAGTTTCTCTGGATACTAACACTCCCAAGCCTATGCAGGTTGATTTTATTAAGAGATTAATTTCCATTCAGGAGAAAGAGAGAAGACATTCTAATAACTTATGTGGGGTCTCTGGTCATTATGCAGTTAATTGTCCTAATAAAGTTAGAAGAACAATTGGTGCGACTGATGTGGTTGTGCCTGAACAAAAAAACTCCATTAGCCAGTCTATCTCTCCTTTGGTTCATGAAGAAATTCCTTGCTCTGTGATGCTGGTCGCCTGGGCTGGGGGAAGCTTTATGGACATAGAATTTGCCCACAGCAATAATATCCAAACAAGATATATATCTACCCCTATCAATATGGAGACGGTGAATGGTTCACCCTTAAGATAAGAAGAATGCCCATCAGTTACCTCCTCATCGCCCATATGATAGTCCCATTGAACTGCTCCCAATCTATCAGAACCTGAATTAAAGGTACTCGGGGAGGAACTTGATGCAAATTTGGAGAGGGGCTTCATTAGACCCTCAACGTTTCCTGCAGGGGCAGCCCTGTTCTTTGATTAAAAGAAAGACTCCACCTTGTGTCCATGCATTGACTACAAGGACTTGAATAAAATCACTATTAAAAACTGTTATCCACTTCTTGTAATCTCTGAAATATTGGAAAGACTCTGTTCTGCCAAAGTCTTTATACAACTAAACTTATGGGGGGCATATAGCCTCATCGGCATTCGTCAAGGCGACAAATGGAAAACCGCCTTTAGAACCAGTAATGACTATTTTGAGTCCTTGTTTATGCCTTTTGGCATCTGCAATGCTCCTACAACTTTCCAACACTTCATCAATGATGTTTTTTGAGATCTATTGCACCAGTTTGTGATTGTAATTGTTTATCTGGATGATATTCTCATCTTTTCTAAACACCCCGATCACAAGCATGTTTGCACTGTCTTTGAAAGATTAAGGACGAACCGACTTTATATTAAATTGGTGAAATATGAGTTTGAATTAACCCAGATGAAGTTCTTGAGATATATTACTTCTTCTACAGGATTGAGCTTGGATACTGAGAAGATCAAAGCAGTGGTGGATTGGCCTGCCCCTAAAAATGTTACATAAATACGATTTGTTGGATTTGTCAACTTCTACAGAAAATTCATAAGAAACTTTTCTAAGGTGATAGCACAAATTACACAGGTGACAAAGAAAGGGATGCCCTTTGTATGGTCACCTGAGGCACAGACTGCTTTATTAAGCTAAAGACTATTTTCACTTCTGCTCCAATATTGGTACATCCCAATCCCTTTTAGGAAATACTTACCTTAGAACGAATCACCCGCACCACCCCCTGGTCACCGTTGAGGGGGCAGACATGTTGCCTCAGCGTTTCTTCCGGGTTCGCTGCATTTTCTACCTGTAGGTAAAAATGTGCAAGAGGAGGATACAACCACTTTCATGTCATCAGCTGAAAATAATTATGACATTGGGAATAAGGAGTTTCTGGCAATTAAGGAAGTTTTTTTTCTGAATGGAGGCATCTGCTGGGAGGGCTTAAGCATCTGGTAACTGTTCTCACTGATCATAAAAAGCTAGAATTAATTTGTTCTGCCAAGAGGATGTCTTCCAAACAAGCACGTTGGTTTCTGTTCTTTTCCAGGTCTCATTTTATTATCTTGTATCGACCTGGGTCAAGGAAAGGTATCGAGGATGTTGACTGAACCTCTTCAGGTAGGCAACTCTGAATGTACAATCCTGCCTCAAAAGAAATCCCTAGGGGCCATGAGTTTCAAGATATGCTTAGTTCTCCTCAGAAGGGGTATGAAAATGACCAACTTCTGAACCATCCTCCTACTGATATTAGCCTTGAGTACAAGAACAGCTTTTGGACCCATGCACATTGTCTCTATGTACCTGAATCTGCTCGGGGCATTTTGGGGTTTCTAAGACAGCAGAACTTTAGTCACGTTCCTTTTGGTGGCCAGGCTATAGGAAAGATGTCAAACACTATGTGGCCTCATGCCTAACCTGTGCACACAAAAAGACTCCCTGAGCTTCTCCTTTGCGGTTGCTCCAGCCATTCACTGTTCCATCAAGACCATGGGGGTCAGTTTCTATGGACTTTGTGGAAGATTTACTGCCCTCAAAAGAAATTACTAAGATGATTCATTTTATACCTGTTAAGGGGATACCTTTTGCTGCACAAACTGCAGAGTTAATGGTTTGAGAAGTATTTAAATTACATGGAATTCCTGATGATGTGATGTCTGACAAAGTAAAAAGTACAGATTAGATCAAAATGTTCGAAAAGCTTTTGCTAAACTTTAGGTGTAACAGTAAATCTGTCCTCTGCTTTTTATCCAAAGTCTAATGGTCAGACTGAGAGGACCAATCAAACCTTGGAACAGTACCTTTGATGTTTTGATAGTTATCTTCAGGATGACTGGGTGGATTATCTTTCTACAGTAGAGTTTGCTTTTAACAATTCTAAATATAGCTCCACTTCTCAAAGTCCTTTTTACTTAAACAACAGGTATCACCCAGTTTTTTTCTGGTTCTCCCTAACTCCACTCCAATTCCTTCTGTTACCAACAGATTAACTACATTGCAGGAGACTCAAGAGAAATTGATCGAGATGCTGAGGGAGGCTCAGAAATGATACAAGAAGGCTGCTGATAGACATCGCAGATCACTTCCTACCTTTTATGTGGGTGACAAAGTTTGGTTATCAACCAAAGATTTAAAGGTTCATGTTCCATCTGCAAAATTGGGCCAAAAGTTTGTGGGACCTTTCCAGATTTCTGCTCAAATCAACCTGGTTACCTTTTGCTTAAAACTTCCTGACAGTATGAAGATTCACCTTCTTTTTCACATATCCCTACTCAAAACTATTTCATGAAAATCTTTTTTTCTGTAAGAATTCTTTCACCTCCTCCACCTGTTGAGGTACAGGGTGAAGAAGAATTTGTGATGGAGAAAATTCTTGATTCCAGGATCTTTAGGAACAAATGACAATATATGGTTCAAAGTAAAGTATATGGGCCAGAAGAAAATTCATGGAAGCCTGAACAGAACATTCAAGCCCCTAGGTTAACAAGAGAATTCCACCAAAGGATTCCTCACAAACCTGGCCCTAAGACTTTCAGGGGACTTCCTGGGGGGAGGGGAGTACTGTCAGGGCCTGGACTTGAACCGAGGACCTCTGCTGTGTCTGGCAAAGACTCTTCTTGCTGAGTTACTTCCCATTGGACAACCCCAGCCTTGTGCCTTGACTTCTGCTAAACCTTGAACTCTTTGCTCCTCCCATGAACTTCCTGATTTAAGCCATGTCTCTGCACTTCTTGTTTGCCAGATTAGTGTGCTCTTTTCAGTATCTCACTCTTGTCTTCCCTGCTGATGTCCATATTTCGTAGGTTATCGACCCTTGGCTTGTTCCTCGACTGCCTGATCCCAGCCTCCCAACCCAACTACTTGTTACTGACCTTTGGCTTGTTTTACTGACTACGCTTCTATTTAATCTGTATCTGCTTATCCGCTTCTGAAGCCTGGCTTGCTCATCTCCGGGTGGGGCGATCCTGAGGACCGGGGCATAATACTAACATGCAGCTAAATCCATCTCCACCACCAGGAGCTCTGGTGAACACCAGTCAGTACCCCGCTGTCTGTGTCATCCGCCAGGGTGACTGCCTGCGTATCTATCCTGCTGGTTGGTGGTAGTCCTGCTACTGCTATAGCATCTGGTCTTCGAGCCTGACCCCTGATTGTGACATGAGGTCTGACTGCCTACATGTTGAAATGGTACAGTCTACCCACAAAGACCCTGCCAACACTATATATAAGCCTGATGTTGCCCCTCTGCTGGCAAGGGCAGGCTGACATTTAATGCTAATAACTCCTAAGCCTCATCTGACTTACGCTTATGAGGACCTCTAATAGCTGAAAGGGGAATTGCAACAGGCCACCTTTATGCCATACCCTACACATACCCCTGAACAAGGTGTTTATAATCTCAATAGCTGTGAAAGTGAAGGTAGATTCCTTCCTTTCACAGTTTTCACAGCTTCTCGCTAGTATTTATTTGATAACTGTGACAGGAGAGTAATAAATAGCTTCATGCAGCCTCTATGAACGTTTAAAATGTTATGCTTCTCATTCACAAGGTACACATGTTAAACTATATTTCAACTCTGTCTAAGAGAACACTCATCTACTGCTATGGCATGTCACGCTCACTGGCCAAAAAGCTGCAGAATCTCACTTGCAAACGAGGAGCAGTAATGGAGAGAAATGTCATTGGTTGAGTCACCAAAGAAGTGATGACTTAGAAGCAGGTGAATGTTCATGTTTTTTAGCGATCCTATCAATGGTGGGTGAGCCAGTTACAGGATCGCTAGTATGACCTTGAAGCTTAACCGCTTAAGGACCGCCTCCTGCACATTTACGTCGGCAGAATGGCATGGCTGGGCACAAGCACATACAGGTACATTGCTCTTTAAGTGCCCAGCCGTGGGTCGCGAGTGTGCCGCCGGCGGCGTGCTCGTGACCCGGTCCTGAGCTCCGTGACCGTCGCCGCGGGACCAGCGAACCCGATCGCCACTGAAGAACGAGGAGAGATTTGTTTACACTCCTACTGAGCCTGTCACTGATCGTCTGTTCCCTGTCTGTTCCCTGTTATAGGGAAAGACGATCAGTGACGTCAGACACCAAGCCACGCCCCCCTACAGTTAAAAAAAAAAAACACAAACACACTTAACCCCTCCCAGCCCGCTAGTGGTTAACTCCTTCACTGCCAGTGTTATTTACACATGAATCAGTGCATTTAAATAGCACTGATTGCTGTATAAGTGTCTGTCACAATAAAAACCGCCATTACTAGTAAAAAAAAAAAAATTTTTATAAAAATGCTATAAAACTATCCCCTATCTTGTATAACTTTTGCTCAAACCAATCAATAATCGCTAATTGGGATTTTTTTTCCAAAAATATGTAGAAGAATGCATATCGCCCTAAACTGAGGAAAAAAAAATTTTTTAAATATTTTTTGGGATATTTATTATAGCAAAAAGTAAAAAATATTGCAATTTTTTCAAAATTGTCACTCTATTTTTGTTTATAGCGCAAAAAATAAAAACCGCAGAGGTGATCAAATACCACCAAAAGAAAGCTCTATTTGTGGGAAAAAAAGGACGGCAATTTTGTTTTGGAGTCATGTCGCACAACCGCGCAATTGTCAGTTAAACCGATGCAGTGCCGAGTCGCAAAAAGGGGCCTGGTCCTTTGGCTGTGAATTGGTCCGGGGCTTAAGTGGTTAAAGAATAACTTCACTTTTGTTGAGAAAAAACAATCCCCTCTGGTTGATCAATGTATATTGCAGGGATTTTAACAAACATTTTTTCCTACCTGATCCTGCTCTGAAGAAATAGCTGTTTGTTTGACCATGTCCTGTTCAGAGTGATTCTGAATGGGAGTGACTAATTCATTATAAGCAGCTGATGCACTTTCAGGATTCTGATGAAAACGTTGCAGTGCGTGCATCCCTTTAATGCTCCATACACACATTTTTTTAAGCTCCTAGAAGCTATTATGAGCATTTTTTCTGCTCCTAGAAGGTAATATTGTTATCCTATGTGCCCATGCACTCTATTTTATGCTAGAAGCGTTTTTCAAACTTCAGCGTTTAGGAGCAGAAATAAAATTGTTTTATAGAGTTTTTGGGCGCGTTTTCCTGGCAGAAAGAGAATGCTTAACACTCCAAAATGCTTCTAAACACTACTAAAACACTCCTAGCTTTTTTTAATGTTTTTCTTTATGTACTGTAAATTTGCTATTAAAACGCTCCTAAAAGATACTAAGACCCTACTATAAGCCAGCACAAAAACCCTATTATCAGCATCTTTTCCAAGCATTTTTTTAACTTGTTGCCATATTGCATTTTTTTTTATAACATTAAATTACAATATGGCTTGTGTAGCAATTGTATTTGCTATATTATTATTTTTTTTATTATTTACTACATTTTTTCCACGAAAGTGGAGTTACTCTTTAAGCTACACTGACATGATTGAAAAACTTGATCATGCCTCTAAAATCATCTCTGCATTATCTTTTGGCTTGTGAAAAACAGTTTAGGAATAAAGTAGATGTGTGGTTGACTTTCAGAAGCGCAATAACACTTGTAATTGCAGACAGTAGCACATGGCTCCAAATCAGTTTTGTGTGATCACTGCAAATCGTTCAGCTGATTGAATTTCAGTGGAGAGAAGCTCACAACTGCTAACAGTAGCATAAAACAGTACAATAAAGTAATTTTCTGGTCTTGTTCTTGTGTATTAAAAAAGGAAGTTTATACACAGAAGAGAGATATTAATGATTTTAAACAGTATGGAGGTATTAGCTTATGTAGCCCCCTCTAGTGTGTTAGAATAGGTTAATTGTAGAGTAGGGAAATTTCCTGGGTTGAATCTGGGTCAGTGCTGAGTGACTCAGGGAGGCTGGGTGACATAACAAGCAGCACCTCTGGTAACACCCCTTGCTTTTTGAAACCTTGGAGAAGCTTCCAGAAGTAAAGGGTGGAGTCTGGGAGGAGCTGCTTGGAGTATTGATGCAGGCTCCAGCCAATCCATAGTAAAATGGGCTGGCAAGGGGAAGCAACCTTTTAAATACTTCTAGTCATGCCAGCAGGGGCATTTTGGTGGAAAATGAAGATGGAGTGCTGAGGAGGCTGTCGTGGCCCTTGAGCGTGCTCCCTAGTCTGAGGGCCCTCAGGCCTGGGGTTCGGGGGCTGGAGGGACCCTCTGCAACACACACAGAGGGATCCTTGCCTGGATGCAAGGGAGCAAGTGTGAAGACAGCAGGAGAAAGTCAGCACATCAAGGAGCTCTCCTGAGGAGTTAGCCGAGTGGGCTGGGAGGACTATGAAGTAGTAGCCAGGAGGGCTGGTGCGAGGGGCAGCTACAGCCAAGTGGGCTGAAGTGGTGGAGCTGGGATTAGTGGCCACAGGGAAGGAAGCTACACATTTACACATTTAAAGGGGCCTCGGGTCCCTACCTATAGGAAGCTGTTGCTCCCAGATCTGACTGAATATTGTGTCAGGATAATCTTTTGTCTAGTGTACCAGAGGAGTTCTGCAAGCAAGTGTGCTGGAGGAGCAGAGGAGTGTATGTAGACATAGGAAAGTCGTCCCTGAAGTTGTCTGAAATCAAGTAAGCATCCCATAACACCCCTTCTCCCCATTCAAGTTTTATCCCCTCGATAAAACACACACAAAAAAAAAACAACATGCTGGACTGTTTTCTGACTGTGGGAGACCGTGGAAATTCAAAATTGTGCCTGGCTGTGCAGGGTGGGGGATCCCATTTCACCTCCGGCTCCTACGTAGGGTACATTACACTTATTTACCATTCAACTGATCCTTGGGAAAAATCATGCATAATAGAAATTTCTTATTTGGCCCTTCTTTACAATGATGGGGTGCCTCACTGGTTAATATGAATGTACAGGAGGCAGGATGGAGTGGGAATCTTCAACACTAGGAGGAAGTGTCAGAGCTTTGTCAGATTGGAACAGACTGACATTCAGGCAAAGCAAGGGGCATGCAGGCTGCTGCAGCTATAAAGAGTGGAGATCAAGTGTAGCATTTTTGGAACTTTCCACCTCTCATAGGAGATCCATATTGTGTATGAAAAGAGATACAGCAATGCGTATAATATCCAAAAAAGGATTTAAAAAAACAATGAAAACTGATCTTGGATGCACAACGAATAAAATGTCCACAGGTTTAGTTACATGGGAAAATTATAGTCCATATATTTATTTAACTTTATAAAAAGTCCAACCAGCAGTGCAGCAACTCATGCTCCAGGTAATGTACACAGAAAAGGATTATAAGGGATGCTGCAACATGGAGGGCCTCCTATGTGATCTTGAGATAATGTCCCATATTTAAATCACTTAAGGCAGCAGAGCACTGAGCAGCTAATCAGGGGTTCATGCATTTTATACATGGTAGTAGTTTTATTTTAAAGTACAACTAAATGCAAATCCTTTTTTTTGTTTTGGGTAGAGTGCAAAGGGATTAGAACCCCTATTAGTTTTTATTGCTGTCTGTGCCCTGTTAGGGAGATTCACCCTCTCTATTTGTCCTGTTTGTTAGTATCATGGAAAGTGAAAGTAAACTAAATTTTGGGTTGTCCCCAGAAATGTAATAAAGGGGAAATCTTCCACTTCTGGTGACCCGGGGGTCCCTATGGAATTCCCATAATTTGCAGGGATTTCCTCTAACTTCCTGTTTGGCTATGCAACACCCCAGATAGCAAGGATAACTATATAAAAATCAATTCACACAATTACAATCACTAAAGGCAACTCCAGCTGCTATGCACTAAGGGTCAATAGATCAAATCCCAGATAAGCAAAAAAACAATAAAAACAGTGCAGTGCTAAATAAATAAAATGTCCATATGCAAGAAAATAATCACCAATATTATGTGTCCATAACTGTGTTGATAAAACAACAGTGCCCGTGGGTGACGTCACGTGATTTCCTTCTGTCCGTACGTGTTACGTCCCAGGGGGTGGGACTTTATCAGCGGATGGGAAAAAATCGTGTAACGTCACCCACGACCACTGTTGTTTCTGCAAACACACGCTTGAACACCAAGCACTGGGATTCAGTGCTCTGTTTGTAATTGCTATCATCTTTTTATTCAATAAATCTATATCTGGCAAAGAGCCCTATGTATATTTTTTATTTCATGTTATACATATGAAATCAGATACATGTTGCCGTTTGCATGTAGTCCATTGTAGCATGGTGAGAAGGCTCTGTTTATGTCAGCACTACCCCTTGTTATCTACAGCTATTGATACCCTGTTGGGGAAATATGCTTGTGACCCTGGTCTCAGGGGTCCAAGCTGGGAGGTGAGCTGCTAGTATTATCAGTGGTGGAGGTCTCAACATGGAATCACTTGCATGGATTTTATCAGCAAGGATAACTTGCCACAAATTTGTGGCAGTGTTGAATTGTAAGTCTTGTTGACTTACTGCACATTTTCGCTGCACGTTGTACATTTGCAGAGCACTTGAAGCACAACTTCTAGTTGACAAAACTGCATAGCAAGTCTCTAGCAAGAGCAAAGTTGCAGTGGTGAGTCTACAGCAAGGTGGGGTGACTATTGCACAACATAACCGAACCAGAACTTGCAGCAGACTTACAGAATGTTTCCAAAGAAAGTTGATCATGCAATGCAGACTTGCTGAAATTATACAACAAACTTGTGAAGCCTGGCAACTCCAAGCTGGGAGGTGAGCTGCTAGTACTATCAGTGGTGGAGGTCTCTCTCCGAATCACTTGCATGGATTTTATCAGCAAGGATAACTTGCCACAATTTTGTGGCAGTGTTGAATTGTAAGTCTTGTTGACTTACTGCACATTTTCGCTGCACGCTGTACATTTGCAGAGCACTTCTAGTTGACAAAACTGTATAACAAGTCTCTAGCAAGAGCAAAGTTGCAGTGGTGAGTCTACAGCAAGAGCTCTGCAAGTCACAGTGACCCCTGTGGTGGGATGACTATTGCACAACATAACTGAAACAGAACTTGCAGCAGACTTACAGAATGTTTGCAAAGAAAGTTGATCATGCAATGCAGACTTGCTGAAATTATACAACAAACTTGTAAAGCCTGGCAAGTCTAGCAATACCTTAGCAAATCATTTTTAAACTTGCAGCTCAATTGTTTGGTATCTGTGACAGACGACGAAAAAAAATCTGACAAGGGTTATAACCCTCCCTTGCTTTATCTAAAATGAAAATAAACATTTTGCCTATAGTTCTACTTTAAGTAACAGATGATATCATGTGCACATAATAATCTTTGACACATATACGCATGGGGGTTGATATACTAAAGGTAAATGGTCTGTGTACTGCAAGTTCAGTCTCTCTAGATCTGAGGGGAACATAAAAACTGAATTTTTGCTTGCACATGATTGGATAGTAGAAATCAGCAGAGCTTCCCTTCATTTCAGAGCTTCCCCTCAGATCTACAGTGACTGCACCTGCAGTGCACTTCTAGTGCACATTATATTTGTCTTTAGTAAATCAACCTCCTGGTATTTCTTCACTTCTGATGGTTGACATGAAAGAAAGGTAAATGCTTCTGGGGTACTAAACATAAGCCCCATTCATAGCTCTGCTCCCCAGATCTTGTCTGAACAGTCCAGCTAATCACTTTGCTTGCCAGGTCTCTGGGCATCTGGGAGTTCCTATCAACTCAGCTGCTAAAAGGCTGATAGGGATGGCACTACATTTGTCAGCTAGAGTGTTGTTTTAAGGCTGGAGAGGAGGATAGAGCACATGGCCACATGCATACTTACAAGTATGGGCAGTCTGTGTATCCATGGGGCACCCAAGCATGGGATGAGGATGCCTGCATGCAGTGATGTGGAAGCCTGGAGTTTACAGATGAATAAAGGAGGGAAGAGGGAGGCAGACTGTGTTCAAGATATTCTCTATTATTGTGGCTGTTATTTCCATGACCACATATTGCCTGTTTGTCGCCTGTGTATAGACACAATTGCTTGTTTGTTGCTGCGTATTGTTATGATTACCTGTTTGTTTCTCCCATATTGCCACCACTGTCCACTTATTGCTCTCATAATCCAATTATTGTTTGTTTTTTTCCCCCTGCATGTTGTCACAATTGTTAATGTATTGCCTGTATATTTTCACAGTTGCCCAAGTATTGTGATGATTGCCCATTTGTTGCCCTTGCATTTTAACAATTGCTTGTTCAGGCATTGTCAGGAATGCCTTTTTTGCCTCCTTATTGTCAAGTCATCTGTTTGTTTAGAGGACCATATTACAATAATTGAATCCCCTGCATGCCTGCTAATATTAAACCACACTACTGTTAGCCCTACATTTGTCTATGGTATGCTATGTGAACCACTATTAAACCACTTCTTCCATTTCAGCGTAGTATGCCCTGATTTTAGCCCTTACTCTTACCCCAACCTCAGGCTTGGAAAGTGATAAGGCATGGTTAATGCATGCATGGATGTGCACTATAACACTTATTAAAAAGCCAAAGAGAAGAACCACAGCAAGAGACCAGACATCTGTTACACCAGGAAAAGTGTCAGCAGAGGATTTTTCATCCTCTGTAGCGTTGGCACAGAACAAAGATCAGTGGTGTGGGCGGCAGGACAGATGAGTTTTAGATGACCTTTACCCTGTGCATTACCATTCATCCATATGGACAACAAAGATTCAGCAAACAAGATTTCTTACAGTGCACCACATTACAACACAGGTTTGAACAGAATGAAAATACTTTAACACAAAGTATATAAACACACACCTGCCATGTTCCCTGTTTATTTGACCCATAAACATACTCCCCAACCGTCCCTGATTCCTCAGGACTGTCCTAGAATTTGAGCATGGTTCTGGCGTCCCACGTATCCAGACAGTGTCCCTGGACTGAGTGGCAGAACACTCATTCCAGCACCTGGCTCGGCTCCAACATCTTGTACAACTGTTTGTAGTCAGAAGCTACAAATACTTTATAAGGACACTTACCTGTACACGGATCCAGCGCTGTCCTCACCTGAGAAAATTCTTCAATTGGCTTTGCGCCAGATGTAGGCATCTTGACTAAGGGAAAGCAGTAGAGAAGCCTTGCGGCTTCACAGCCAGTTTCCCACTGCAAATGCGCAAACTGCACTGTGCTTTGTGAATGGTCCTGCAGTCATTTGGGACCTGTCCTGCGTTCCAGAAGGGGAAAGAGGTGGGAATCGAAACATCTGCTTGGCGATTCGACCAGATGTTGGAGTCGGTACCTGTCAAAACCAGGTACCCGCTCCCCCCCAAAAGTGTCATTTATTAAAGAGTGGGGAATACAAACAAGTGGAAATTCCCCTTTTGGGTGACATTCCACTTTAAGGTAGACTCCGACTAAATGTCAGCTCTCTGTATATTGTTTTATTTTCTTTTAAATAGTTTTTTAGGTATATGTCTATCTGTGAAGCTCTCACTCAAAGCACAGTAACTAAATGGTATTTTATGGCTGAAAGTAATGTGGACTGTGTACAGGGTAAGCTATAGGCTCAGACTCTATTTCACCAATTTGCCCCTTAATGACAAGGCTATTTTTTGTAATACAGCACTGTGTCACTTTAACTGACAATTGTGCGCTTGTGCGATGTTGTACCCAAACAAATGTAATGTTTTTTTCCCAAAAATAGCACTTTCTTTTGGTGGTATTTGATCACCTCTGCGTTTTTTATTTTTTGCGCTATAAACAAAAAAAGAGTGACAATTTTGAAAAAAAAAACAACAATATTTTTTACTTTTTGCTATAAAAAATATTAAAAAGGAAACAAAAAAATAAAAAATGTCTTCCTCGGTTTAGGCCAATATGTATTCTTCTATTTTTGAAAAAAAATCGCAGTAAGTGTATATTGATTGGTTTGTACAAACATCATAGCGTCTACAAAAAAGGGGATAGATTTGTGGGATTTTTATTATTTGTTTACTAGTAATGACGGCGATCTGCAAATTTTTAGCAGGACTGCGACATTGCGAAGGACAGATCGGACACGTTTGACACTTTTTTGGGACCATTGACATTTATCCAGCAATCAGAGCTAAAAATAGCCACTGATTACTCTACAAATGTCACTGGCAGGGAAGGGGTTAACACTAGGGGGCGATCAAGGGGTTAAGTGTCCCCTAGGGAGGTGTTTCTAACTGTGGGGGGAGCATACAGACTGAGAGTAGAGAAAG
Organism: Lithobates pipiens; assembly: GCF_037356315.1. Taxonomy (NCBI): domain Eukaryota; kingdom Metazoa; phylum Chordata; class Amphibia; order Anura; family Ranidae; genus Lithobates; species Lithobates pipiens. The sequence continues at coordinate 243,676,582 of NW_027507903.1, read as the reverse complement.
AGATTGCTGTTCCTGATCCCTAGGAACAGAAGATCTCTCTCTCTACGTCCCTGTCTGTTTACATCGATTGATCGTGGGTGACCAGTGGACATCAGCTCTCCCACCATGCAACGATGCACACGCGCCTGCTATAGCTGTTAGAGGGACCGAAGTACAGCAACAGCGATAATGATAGAGGCTGGTTGGCAAAAGGAGGTTGTAAACTCTGAAAAAAAAACAAAAAACTGTAAGACAAAGGCATAATGAGCCAGTATGCATTGCATGCTAGCTCATTGTGAAATACCTTAGAATGAAGCCTTCTAGCAGCGCCCGCACACCGCTGAGACAGCTGATATCTTTCCCAGAGTTACTTCCGGGTTTGTGGGCTCCGGCGCTGTCAGTGGCTGAAGCAGCTGCCATTCACTGCATGGGGGTTGGAAGGAAGAGCGTATGTGCGATTGATGTCACTGGCTGCATTTAATGTAAATATCTCCTAAACGTTGAGGAGATATTGTCACTAACTATAGGTAAGCCTTATTATAGGCTTACCTATTGGTAAATGTCAGCAAAGGAAGTTTAATTCCTCTTTGTCAGTCGCAATGTCGCTAGGGATGCACCGAAATTTCGAACGCCGAAACATATCGGCCAAAAATGCCCCTTTCGGCAATTGCCGAAAGGAAAAAACGGCCGATAATTGAGCTGAAAATCATGGGAGATCTATAACACAGGAGAGCCGCCTCCGCCGTCTGGTTCAGTAGAGCGCCGGGAACATCACAGCTTTAATTTCAATAGCTGTGTGTTCCCCCGTCGCGTGCCGTCGCATACAGCCCCTCCCCCTTGTCCGGGGAACTGTGATAGACAGATTACCCATCCAGATTGGACGGGTGATCTGTCTATACCAGTTCCCCGGACAAGGGGGAGGGGCTGTATGCGACGGCACGCGACGGGGGAACATACAGCTATTGAAATTAAAGCTGTGATGTTCCCGGCGCTCTACTGAACCAGACGGCGGAGGCGGCTCTCCTCTCTCTTCGCTGCATCACTGGCTGCACGGGGGACAACACACTGGCTGCACGGGGCACAACACACTGGCTGCACGGGGCACAACACACTGGCTGCACGGGGCACAACACACTGGCTGCACACTGGACAACACACTGGCTGCACACTGGACAACACACTGGCTGCACACTGGACAACACACTGGCTGCACACTGGACAACACACTGGCTGCACAGGGGACAACACACTTATCTCTTTTATCATGTCGCCAGTCTCTGACCACCTCCTGTACCATGCCGCCAGTCTCTGACCCTCTCCTGTACCATGTCGCCAGTCTCTGACCACCTCCTGTACCATGCCGCCAGTCTCTGACCCTCTCCTGTACCATGTTGCCAGTCTCTGACCACCTCCTGTACCATGCCGCCAGTCTCTGACCACATCCTGTACCATGCCGCCAGTCTCTGACCACCTCCTGTACCATGCCGCCAGTCTCTAAACACCTCCTGTACCATGCCGCCAGTCTCTGACCCTCTCCTGTACCATGCCGCCAGTCTCTGACCACCTCCTGTACCATGCCGCCAGTCTCTGACCACCTCCTGTACCATGTCGCCAGTCTCTGACCACCTCCTGTACCATGTCGCCAGTCTCTGACCACCTCCTGTACCATGTCGCCAGTCTCTGACCACCTCCTGTACCATGTCGCCAGTCTCTGACCACCTCCTGTACCATGTCGCCAGTCTCTGACTACCTCCTGTACCATGTCCCCAGTCTCTGACCATCTCCTGTATACAAATATTTTTTAAAAACAGTAATTTTCGGTATCGGTTTCGGCCTAGTGTATTTTTCATTTTCGGTATCGGTTTCGGCACCAAAAAACCCATTCGGTGCATCCCTAAATGTTGCAGTTCCGCTAACAAAAATTCCGATTGGAAAATCCGATCGTCTGTAGCAATTCCGATGTGCAAAATTCCTACGCATGCTCGAAAACAATTTGACGCATGCTCGGAAGCATTGAACTTCATTGTCTTGGCTTGTCGTAGTGTTGTACATCACCGCGTTCTTGACGGTCGAAAGTTCAGAAAACATTTGTGTGACCGTGTGTATGCAAGCCAAGTTGCGTGGAATTCCGTCAGACCCATCTAAGATTTTTCAGACGGAAATTCTGCTCCTGTGTACGCAGCAATAGAAAGTAAAACACGTATTGGTTTAAAGAGGAAGTAAACCCTGATGGGTTTACTTCCTCTTTTTTTCCCTGCAAAGGTAAAGCATAATGGACTACTATGCATCGCATAGTAGCTCATTATGTGTCACTTACCTGACACAGGAGCCAGCGAAGTCGCCGCTGTCCCCTGTAGTCCGCCGCATCCATCTTGCTGGTGGCGTCTCGCAGCTCCGACGAATGACAGCGGCGAAGCCGCGATGACGTCACTCCCGCGCATGCGCACGGGAGTCGCGTCTCGCAGCTCCGCCGCTGCCATTCGGCGAAGCCGCGATGACGTCACTCCCGCGCATGCGCACGGGAGTCGCGTCTCGCAGCTCCGCCGCTGCCATTCGGCGATGACGTCACTCCCGCGCATGCGCACGGGAGTCGACAAATTAGGCAAATCCATTCTTGGACTTGCCGCATTTAGTGCGCCTGCGCGCCGCTGTCTACGGCGCATGCGCCGTAGACAGCGGTGCCCATTTTCGGGCAAATATCTCCTAAACCATATAGGTTTAGGAGATATTGCTTGGACCTACAGGTAAGCCTTAATCTAGGCTTACCTGTAGGTCAAAGTGGTTTGAAAGGGTTTACTTCCTCTTTAACTAGTCCATGTAGAGGTGTATGTATCAGACCAAAAAGAGAGACATGAAGGATCTGAAGCCTAAGGAAGCTCAGATATGCCCTGCTCTCTACAGGGAACAACCACCCCCAGGCGCGTTCCAGTCGGTGACGTCAAGAAGGAATGAGGCGAAGCGCTCGTGCACCGCCCACTCACCGCTGGATAGAGCGCGCTCCCGCGCCGGTTCTCGTGTGACCCGGAAGTAGTAGCCTGTGGAATCTGCGCAGAGCGAGCAGCGTCGGCCCAGCTGGCGGCCTGGAGCCCGGGGAGAAAGTTACAGCCGGGAGTGGAGCCTCCCGGGTTCCTGATGGAGAGTCCTAAGTGACCGGACGACGGTAAGAAGGCGAGGTTTTAGGCTTCTCAGTGCACACGGATACTTTTATCTCCGCAGCAGCCTCGGGCTGAGCTGTGGCGGGGAACATGGCTGCCCCGTTGTGTAGTCTGTTGAATGGGCAGAGCGGTGAGGCCTGTGAAGTATCCCCCCCCCCCATTACCGTGTGTGTGTGTGTGTGTGTGTGTGTGTGTGTGTGTGTGTGTGTGTGTGTGTGTAGGGCTTCGTCTCTTCCAGGTTGTTTTGAACTTTTTGTTGTGTGTATGAAGCGTAAAGTACGACTCCAATGTACGGAGGAAGTGTTTATATTGGATTTCCAGCTTTGCTTTATCTCGTAGCCATTAGGGAGCTGCTTACTCTCCATGATATCACGGCTGTGCAATGTTTACTAGGTCAGGGCCTGCAGATGAGTGCCACTTTCACATCACATTCGGCTACCCATCACATTTTGCTACCCGCTGATGTGTGCATGCATGACTCCACCATATGCGTTCCAACAGAGTGTCCCTCGCTTCGCTCGCCACTCTTCGGGCACGGCCTCGCTTCGCTCGGCATAAACATAAGCTCCTATGTCCACTAGGATGGTGGGGCTTGAACTTGGACTCAGGGGTGGAACGCATATGGTGGCGTCGCGCATGCACAGTTCAGCGGGCACCCAACTGTGATGGTTCGCCGTATGTGACGAAACACCCCCATACAAGGGGCATTTATTTCAATAGGAGTGATACTGGTCTACCTAGAAGACTGGCAATACTATATACATTATACAAACAGTGGTCATCTACTTCCCTGGTAAAGAGGCCCTGTCACCACAGTACACATGTAGCACTTAGTGTAGCCTCCTCTGTTATGTATCAGTCTGTCCTTTTTGTTTCTCAGTCACCCTAACACTTCCAAGAGTGTTAACTGCTGTCCTTGCCGAATAGAAAGCCTCTTGTAAGATGGCTTTGAGGCTTCAATTTAAAATGGTTGTATACCCATTGCAACGACTTTTATGTAAATGGACAGTTGCGGGTTTTAGAATAAGTTGCGCTATGTGAAAGTCTCCTTGCTTGCCTTTCCTGTATATGTTTCACCAGCGCTTGCACCTTTTATGTCCTAGTTTTCCGGCAAGCAGAGACCTTAAAAAATACAGGCGCTGTAATTTCCGGGTGACGACGTCAGCCCTGAGATCACATGAGGCTTGATTGCACTTCTGTAATGTGAAGATCGGGGACACCTTGGATAGCGCTTTTACTGCACGGGATTAGGGACAATAATAGCTGTGGGCGGAAGTAAAATAGAATACAGAACCCAGAAGACCACAGTTCCTATGGTGGCGGCTAATATCGAGGATGAGCATTTATAATATAAAAGAAAAAAAAGATTTTTGGGCATACTTTTAGGGTCGGTTCACACTGGGACGACTTGTCAGGCGACTTAGCCGCCTGACAAGTCGCGTTCTGTACAATGGAACCGTTCTAATTGGAGCAACACAAGTCGCTCCAACTTTGAAAAAGGTTCCTGTATGACTTTGGGGGTGACTTGCATTGACTTCTATAGCAAAAGTCGTTTTGCAAGTCGTCGCAGCGGTTGTCTTCAGGTCGCCTGAGGCAGTCGCGGTGCAAGTCGTGCTACCTCAGTATAAACCGACACTTAGTGCCCGTTTGAAAATTGATATTTACATTAGAATGTTGTTTAAATAGGCTATCTTCTAGAGAGTTTACTACCACTTTAAGGCTGACCGTATACTATACTCTGATTGTATAATCTCCTTTTAGATCCACCATGTAGTGCAGGGCCCTGTCCCATTGGTAATATTTTAATGAATTGTTTGGGTTTTGTCCTCAGACAGTGTAGTTTTGGAAAATATAAAAGATTGTATAGTGCAGGGGTCTCCAAAAAAGGTTTCCTTCAGATTTTAGCGGGGTGGCCAGTGACAGTAAACAGTGCACTGTCATTAGTAGAAATTGCGTGCCATTGTTGGAGTTATAGGGAAGAATTGTGCCCCTTCATCAGTGTCAGATTAAATAGTCTTCATCCCCCAGCCACAGTTTGGAGACCACTGGAATAGTGTATGGCCAGGTTAATCCACTCCGTGCAAACCTTGCATTATAGGATAGTAAACAATTTCATTCATGTGAATGCTGGCAGTTGCATGGCTAGATTTTGAGGACTTGTTCACTTTTAAACAAGAACCTATTAGTCTCCACCCCCCCCTCCTTCTTTAGCCCACTAAACTAGAACTCCCACAACTAGATGCTCTCCTGCACATGTCCAACGCTGGCTGTGCCTGCACAGGGACTTCCACTGGACTTATAGTAATGCTAGCGTAGGGGTCCATTCAAATCTGTGCAGATACACTGCAAAGACACTGCCAGCAAAGAATTTAAGCCATGTAGGGTAAACGCTGGAAAAGGTATATGAGCATCTGGGTTGGTGATTCTATGTTTATTAGTTTATGGTTCTTGGAGGTTGTTAGGCTAGATTTAAAAAAAGTGGAAAAAAAAAGTCCGGTACTAAGACAAAATTCTTGTTCAGTGATAGAACCAAGGGTTAATGTGCTTTACAAATGTTATAATATGGAAGTTATACAAGAAGCCCCATGCATTTGCTGCTGTATGTTAACCAAGTAAGGTATAAACAAAACAAATTTATTATTACAAAGCACAGAGTCCCTGGGAAGGAATAATGAGCAGTTCCAAATGTGGATGTGCTTCATCAACTGGCATGACTTGGTATCAATAGAATTGTGTGTTAGGGCCTGGGATGACATATCAATTATATAACTATATAGCCCTATTGTCCAAAACCAATCATGTCACTACAAAGCAGTCATATGTCTAAAAATTGTCCACTTTATTAAAAACTTTAAAACCTAACATGAGCCATAGGCATATCCCCATCCAAGGGCTCAATGTGTGATAAGAACTTAGTATGACTTGAAAAAAGAGGGCACTCCTCAAAAGTTGTCATTCTGGAGACCAAAGATGATTTCATCCATCCCATTCATTTTCTGGATAGCCAGCGGCACGTAACTTCTAGTGACGTAGCATTGGATGACTTCCATTGACATGGTCCTGATAAGCACATTGGGTTTACGTCTTAGAGGGAGTCCCGCAAATGTTGTTTTTTTTTTTTAAGTCAGCAAATACTGCAGCTGCTGACTTTTAGAATAAGGACACTCGCCTGTCCCAGGGTCCAGTGATGCCAGCACCCGAGGCCGAACCATTCCTCGGATGCTGTCATTGCCATCTTCAGTATGGGAATCAGGAAATGAAGCCTTGCCATGCGTGAGACACGCAGAGCAATGAGAATGGTCCGCGCTGTCTCTGGGACCCGTGTGTGTCCCAGCAGACAGCAAGGCGGGACAGGAAGAGGCATAGACTCCTGTGGGAGCCTATGCCCGGAAGTGGGTGCAAATGCCTGTCTTAGACAGGTATCTGCACCCCCTCCCCCCTGAAAGGTTCCAAATGTGACACCAGAGGGGGGAGGGTTCCTTGAAGTCTCATGTACACTGCAGCTGGTAAATGGACGTTGGGGAGCAGTTGGGCATTTTTTTTTTTCTTCCAGCTGCCCCTGAAATCTCCTCTGTTATCAGTACATGTACACAGGGTCAGTTTTTAGAAGCTTTTTTTGGAATATAAAAAATGGGTTCAGATGGATTGTTCAGAGGCATTTGAAACTCCAAATGCCTGTAACGGCTTGTAAACGCTGTTAAACAGGGTAACTTGCATTCAGCAGCATTTAGTTTTTTATAAAAAAACAAAACAAAAAAAATGTTTCTAGATGCAAATGTAACCAAAAGCCCGCTTCTAGACACCAGTTTCTAGCTGTCAAGTTAAATAGTTCAGGAGAGGTTGAACGTCCTGTGCACATGAAGCCTTACCTGCCATTTGTGAGCTTCTTGCCGGCAACTTTGGTTGCTGTGTGTCCCCACAGGAGTGGCGGCCCTGCAAGGGGGCCATCGCCTTTTGCACCATCCCCAAGGCTATGAAAAACTAGAGCGAACATTGGGACTTTATATGAGGCGGTATACTATATATACATACACCTTCATCCCCGATATATTGAAAAAAAGAAGAAATGGTGGGACTTTATATGAAACATGTCACTATATTAATTGAACCACTCGATTTACATATTATTCCATTTATTGGTACAAGCCATGCATACAATAGGTAAATAGTACATTATAAATTAATAATTAAGCTAAAGGATCATAATACATAACTGATTCAATAAAATACATAATAATCTCATAAAAAAGTATATTATAAATTGATAATTATAAATCCATAAAAAATGAATACTTCATAGTATAACATAGTTCAATATGATATGCATAGCACTCGACCTCAGTATATAGACCTAAATTGTAATAGTAACAGCATATAGACCTCAATAATAATTAGGTTCGTAAAAAATAATAAATTCTAAATAATAAATAAAAACACTGTGACAACGCATCAAAGGTAAGCTCTACGCGTTTCGTGGTTATATACCACTCATCAGGAGCAGATGCAGAAAATGGGGGTATCTATAATGAGATAAAAAAGCCAAATAAATAAGCGGTATATGAATAATATATGATATAACTATATGAAAAAGGGGGGAGCAAAGGGGACATAAATGGTCCCAAACATTCTCACCTATCCATAGTATATAGGTACTTTTGTTTGTAGAAACTAAAAGCGAGAACCATTATAGAACATGTTGTCCCCGGAAGCTGAGATGGGAAAACCTCGAAATACACGGCAAACACCAGAAACCAGGAAACAAAGAATTATATGTAGAGAATTCAGTGACATCAGTGAGGTGTGTGATGGTGGTGAAGTCAATCCATACTAAAACAACTTCCCAGAAATATCTGTGGGGATTAGAGAAAATAATAATATAGAAGAATAATAAAAAAAAAAAATATATATATATTCTCACAGTTGAGAGGTTTAATAAGGACTTGTAAAGATAGAAAAAGTAGGACGGGATGCTAAGTTGAGTAAAAGAAGGAAAATAGTTGGATGAAGATATGTGGAATTAAAGTGTGCCAAAAGGATGTGCTTAGATGTAAATACCTTTAAATTAGATGAGTGGAAAGAGGCAATCCAAGGCTATACCACACACCACGGGGTTCTTGTGGATCATCATGTAAGCTCATACTAAGTTCTCATCACACATTGAGCCCTTGACTGAGGATATGCCTATGGCTTGTCATGTCTTAAAGGTGTTTTTTTTTTTTTTTTTTTTTTTTTTTTTGACAATATGACTGCTTTGTAGGGGCATGATTGGTTTTGACCCTATGGACAATATGTTGATATTGGTAATAATATCTCATCCCAGTCCCTAGCACACAATCCTATTGATACAGATTCATGCCATTTGATGAGGATTTAAATAGCCCATGTGGGGCCAGTTGGTGACACACCTCTACCTTTGGAACTGATCATTGTTACTTCCAAGGGACTCTGCATGCTCTATTTGATAATACTGGAGTTGTGTAAAGCAATCTTGCATTTTAATACTTTGGGGACTTAAGTAGTCGTCTAAGGATGAAATCCCTGAAATTGTTACACCAGCTATATACTAAAATGATTAGTTTTAGTGTGTGGCAGGGGTCCGCTGTGCAGCAAGGTTGACAAACTGTGCTATTTATATTTATTTTTTTGACATTGCAAGGCACTTTTTTTTTCTTTCATTTTTTTTTTTTTTTTTTTATTCCTTTTAACTTTGTTGGAAGTGTACAAAGTGTAAACTCTTATTTAGGTCTCCACACAGCAGCAGCATAACCTGCTTTGCCTTGGCTTTCAGGGCCTTCTAGTGCACTGTGGAAAAATCCAGCTCTCATCTTTCTAAGGTGACAGATCTAGTTTAAAGCGGAGTTTCAGCATTTTTTATTTTTTATTTTTTTTTTTTCCTAAAAAAGCACCCTTGTGATGGTTGCAGCTAGGGTCGCACCGATACTAGTTTTGATGCCGAGCATTTGCACAAGTATCGGTACTCGTGCAAATGCACTGATACCTGAAACCGATAAAGCTGTCAAAAACTGTTTATTACCAACATTGCTCAGCCCTGAAACGCTAAAATAAAAAGAAACATTTGTTTCTTTTTGTATATTTCTGTTTCTTCATCTGCAGATCAAAGGGACGAACAAATGTTCCTGTGTTTAACTCTTTAATAACCCTTAATTTTCTCTAATCAGCCTTAATTATCTCCCTATTTTCCTCCATTTTAATTATTTTCCTGCTTTTTTTTTTGTTTGCTTTGTTAGTGAATATTTTTACACATATATATTAACATATTTATACATTTCACATTGAAATGTGCTAAATAAAAATAAATCATTTTATTTTGTGTTTAAATAACTTTTCTATGCTTTGTACCATTGCTGACAGCTGAAGTTAAAACAAAACAGTTGCGGTTGGTATCAGCAATTGGTATCGGTGAGTACTAAAAAAAAAAAAAAAAAATATTAGTACTTGTACTCATGTGTTAAAAAAAAATCTCTATAAAAATAAATAAATGGTATCGGTGCATCCCTAATTGCAGCTTATAGAATACATTCTGGCTTATGTATTAAATGTAGTCCTCTTTTTTTCCCTGTTAAGCAATGTACTCACTGTCACCTCTGTAGCAAGTGCACTCCCATCTTCAGTGTGAGCATCTGAAGCGCACCCATAACTCCTTCCTGGATACGGTGCTGCCCGCTTTTTGGCATGCACCTCCTTAACGTGCACAGTGTGTGCAAATACCGTGACCCTAGAAGCAGAGGCTGCCGCTGGGATTGTTGACACTCATCTTCCAGGAGCCAATGGGCAGTTCGATATGACATACCTTGCCATGGCAAGGTACAGCGGAAGTTAACCTGATTAATGGGCAAAAAAGGCAATATGCTTTGAAAAAAATAAATAAAAAAAACAATTCCGAACATTACTGCCACTGTGATCCGCAACGCAGAGGGCTGAACTTCAAAAATTGGGTAGAACTCTGCTTTAAGAAAAATTGCATGAAATGATGTAGTCTGTGGCCAACAGGAGTCATTGCAACATGGTGAACTGTAAGGCCTCATGTACACCACTGCTGCTAAACAGACGTTTAGGAGCAGTTGGGCATTTTTTTTTTCAACTGCTCCTGAACTCTCCTCTGTTATCTTATCGGTACATGTGCACAGGGTCATTTATAATGTTTCTAGGCAATTGTTTAGAACCTTTTTTTTTTTTTTTTTTTTGGAACGCAAAAAAATGGGTTCAAACAGATGTTCAGAGGCATTTGAAACACCAAATGCCTGTAACAGCTTGTAAATGCGACAAAACAGTTTTAAACGTGGGTTACTATCTGTCAAGTTAAATCAGGAGAGGTTGTAAACAATCTCCGTGTACTTGAAGCCTAAGTTGTGGGTTTTATAACTGAAGGTTGATGCAAGACTTTCCAAATAATTTTCCTTGTTATGTAATTTTATGTGCTTATGTTAATGACACTGGTTATGTGTATTTGATAGCAGAGCAGATAGAAGTCTCCTAGCATCTGGGATGTCTTGCACATGATTCTGATCTACTTGCCAGACAGGCACCCTGTGGAACTCAGCTTTTTCTGTGCTTTGCAGCACAGTGTTGCTCATAATTTTCCTAATGACATGACTTTTCCTAATCACATGATGCAGAGTTCAGGGGAAGTCCGGTCCTGATTCCTAGCTGTATGGCAGGTGGCCCATCTGACATGTACTGTGGGAGAGCTTTGTCTGTTTTTCTACAATAAAATGCACAAGCCTGCGTTGCTGGTCCATATTTTGATATTTTCTACATTAAAAGGATATTTATAAGCAAGAAGAAAAATGTGATATATTTTAGTTTACCAGTCGTTCAATGTGGCAGTTGCATTTTTGTTTTTTCAGGCTACAAATGTTTTCAGTGTATTTGTGCAATTACCAGATGAAAATAAAGGGAAAAGAAGCCTGAAAAAAATTACAGCTGCAGCATTTTAGGACTAGTAGGCTGCAGTACTTTTTTGGGATTAGATGAGTGTTTTTTTTCAAAGAGAATCTGTAAGAGCCCACTTACACGTGCGTTACCTTATGGACACTGTTATGGTTTAGAGTATGTATAATGGCCCGTACACACGATCCGAAAAATATTTAGCATACTAGTCTCATATCATAAATGGAGAGTTTAATAAAAGTTATGAAAATTCTCGTACGAGAGAATAAAATTGGAAGTAATGTATTTTCGGACGACAGCTGTACCGATTTAAACGAAAATCGTATGATCTGGTATCATTTTAGAAATTGTCGCGCCCGTCTGATCAGATAATATCGGATGTTGTGATCGGCTCTTGAAAGCTATGTACTTCCAATAATCGATTATCGCGCGATCGATTTGAAAGTGGTATTTTTTTGTCCGTTTTTTCACATTGTGTGTACGGGCCATATGGTGTGAATTTAGGGCAACCCTATGGTAAGCTGCGATTATGAATCGTGAACTTTTGTCTGCACACTTTGGAGGCTTGCTGCTACAAATAAGGAACATCATATCATTTAGGGCCCGTTCACACTGAGGCAGCACGACTTGCAGCGCAACTGCCTCAGGCGACCGGGATCCGACTTGAGCGGCGGCTTGTGAAATTACTTCTGTATAGAAGTCAATGCAAGTCGCCCCAAAAGTCGTACAGGAACCTTTTTCTAAGTCGGAGTGACTTGAGTCGCTCCGGTTAGAATGGTTCCATTGCATAGAGCGGGACGCGACTTGTCAGGCGGCTAAGTCGCCTGACGGGTCGCCCCTGTGTGAACCGACCCTTAGAGTCCATTCACACAGGGGCAACACGACTCTGGCCGCGACTTTGCGAGGCAACCTGGACATGACCTGAGGGAGCTCCACAGCAGGACAGGCGACTTTCCAGTGGCCAGTCAAACAGCAATCGGCTCTGTGGGAGGGAGGGGTTTGCCTGAGAAAACGATTTTCGCTTCCTGTAAAGTTGCCTCACGATGAACGGTGATCCGACTTGGAGGCGACTTCCATTGAAATCAATGGGTACAAGTCGCCTAGAAGTTGGATTGAAGTAGTACAGGAACCTTTTCTGAAGTCGGCGCGACTTCAGTAGTGTGTGCATTAAGACGGCTCTCATTCACTTACGTTGATTTTAGCATGCCGAGCGACTAGGGGCGACTTCAAGTTGGATCCAAAGTCGCCCCTTGGTGAATGGACTGGGTGTATATCTGGCTTCTGGCCTGCGGAGTTACTATAGCCAATAATATGAGGCAATGGATAACCCACCTTCACTATAAGGGCTCATTCACACTAGCAAAAATAACCACTGCGTTTATATGTGCACAGGGTATAGTTTTATGCGCATTTAAACAGCAATATAGTAATCAATGAGACCATACACACAGCTGCGTCGAAATGCATAAACCCGTACATATGTAGTCATTTATTGGAATGAAAAAATTTACTTTATGCAGGATCTTCTGCTAGCTCAGCCAGCATAAACCTAAGTTCCATGCAGAAAAATATGCATATGCCTGTAATCCTAAAGGACTCATTTCCACTTGCTTCGGCTTCAACAGGGCTTCGATCAGGCTTTGTTAAAGCTCCTGTCACTAAATAAAATGGTTAGCTTACAATCCTATTTACACCTGCTTTTTCTTTGCTTTGGCTTTGCTTCAAAAATTATACCCCATGTAGCTTCAGTGGTGGTTCAAAGCCTCCGTAGAATTCTTTGGCAAAGCTCACTTGAAGCTCCACCAACACCCCAAAGCCTCATCGAAGCACCAAGCAAAAGCAGTCAACGGCACTGTAAGCTAACCGTTTTTGTTTAGTGACAGGAACTTTGGCATTCAAAGAGCTTTAAAGAGGAAGTAAACCCTGATGGGTTTACTTCCTCTTTTTTTCCCTGCAAAGGTAAAGCATAATGGACTACTATGCATCGCATAGTAGCTCATTATGTGTCACTTACCTGACACAGGAGCCAGCGAAGTCGCCGCTGATCCCTGTAGTCCGCCGCGTCCATCTTGCTGGTGGCGTCTCGCAGCTCCGACCAATGACAGCGGCGAAGCCGCGATGACGTCACTCCCGCGCATGCGCACGGGAGTCGCGCCTCGCAGCTCCGCCGCTGTCATACGGCGAGGCCGCGATGACGTCACTCCCGCGCATGCGCACGGGAGTCGACAAATTTGGCAAATCCATTCTTGGACTTGCCGCATTTAGTGCGCATGCGCGCCGCTGTCTACGGCGCATGCGCCGTAGACAGCGGTGCCCATTTTCGGGCAAATATCTCCTAAACCATATAGGTTTAGGAGATATTACTTGGACCTACAGGTAAGCCTTAATCTAGGCTTACCTGTAGGTCAAAGTTGTTTGGAAGGGTTTACTTCCATTTTAACAAAGCAAGTGTAAGCTAGGCCAAAGGGTGCACTTACAGCAGCCATGTTGTCAGTGTGTGATGTTTCTAGGGAGTGTAGACAATTCTGTATAGGCAGGGATGCTGTGCTTTTTATTTGACATTGGTACATGTCCTCTATAGCAGTGCCTGACTTCCCATACCTTTTTTTTGTTTTACAATAGCTTGTTTATTAGCCCTAAAATTTGCCGAAAATAACAAGATTCACTGCTCCAATAAACTTTATTAGGCTCGGTTCACACAGTACGCGGCACGACTTGCAGCGCCGCGACCTCAGCGGCGACTTGCAAAACGACTTCTGTATAGAAGTCAATGCAAGTCGCCCGAAGTCGCCGCAAAAGTAGTACAGGAACCTTTTTTCTAAGTCGGAGCGACTTGAGTCGCTCCTATTAGAACGGTTCCGTAGTACAGAACGGGGAGCGACTTGTCAGGCGGCGAAGTCGCCTGGACAAGTCGCCCCTGTGTGAACCGAGCCTAAGGGTTTACCGCAAAATTTGAAAGCTACAGGTGCGATTCACTAAACTATTTATTAACTGAAGTCTGGCTAATTGACTTATCCCTGGTTTCTAAGGTGGGCTGCAGTGAGGAGTTGGATCTGTGTTGTACAGAGACATCCAGTCAGTGCATTTGTCTCACACAGCTTGCTCTCCACCATGATGTAGGATTGGACTGCTAGAAGATGGTGGAAGCTGTTACAACACATGTTGCTCTTTTTGAATAGCAAGGGGGGGAGAGTAGGACAGTGGACAAAAAATATTTTGACTTTAAGCCTGGGTTCACATTACTACGATGTTAGACATCACATGTGATTCACATTTGCTGTGCAAATCACATGCAATGTCCGTGTGAAGCAGATTTAGCCATACAGATTGGCCTGAATGCGATGCAAATTCAGTCATACAAAGTCGTGCAGAACCCTTTTTTGGTCTGTACCAGAATCGGATCGCATGGGTGTTCACTAGAGCTGCACGATTCTGGCCAAAATCAGAATCACAATTTTTTTTTTTTTTGCGTGTGTGTGTGTGTGTGTGTGTATATGTATGTATATATATATATATATATATATGTGTGTGTGTGTGTGTTCTAAGTAATTTTCTAGCAAAAAAAACAAACAAAAGATTTTTAACTTGAAACCAACAAATGTCAGAAAAAGGTTTAGTGGTTTCACTTAGCGCCCTTTCACATGGACGTGTCCATGTACGGGTTCCGCTTTGCTCATTGGGGATCGCTCCTTCGATGCCCACTGAGCAGACAGATGTCAGGTCTGTCTCTGAACACTGTGTAGGGACCGATCTGTCAGAGCACCACTCTCCTCTGAGGGGATAGTAGAGTCCATTTTCATCTGATCTGCAGATGGATGGAAAAGTAGGGTTTTCCTCCATCATTAGAAACAGCATAGCGGAGACTGATGTCAGTGGATGTTCGTCCGCTATTCCATAGGGATAAGTTTTTCATCCGACTGAAAGGGGCCTCAAACACAGTTTATTCCATTGACAAATTGTTAGAATTTTTATACTTAAAGGGGTTGTAAAGGTAAATGTTTTTTCACCTTAATGCATTCTATGCATTAAGGTGAAAAAACATCTCACACTGCCGGCGCCCCCAGTCCCCCCGTTTTACTTACCTGACCCCTCGAAAATCCCGCGCTCGCCCCCGCCGTCCTCTTCGCCGCTCAGCCTGGCCGCTGATTGGCTGGAGTGGATGGATTGAAAGCAGCGCAGCCATTGGCTCGCGCTGCTGTCAATCACATCCAATGACGCAGCGCGCCGGGGGGCGGGGCCTTGTGATACAGCGAGCGGCTATAGCCGCCGGCTGTATCACGGGAGCGCGCCCGCAGTGCTTCTTACCAATGCGAGGGAGCTCGCATTAACGTGAGAAGCACCTGCGGGAGGAAGCAGAGACAGCCGCCGAGGGACCCCAGAAGAGCAGGTTCGGGGCCACTCTGTGCAAAACGAGCTGCACAGTGGAGGTAAGTATGACATGTTTGTTATTTTAAAAAAATAAAATTTTTTACTTTACAACCCCTTTAAGTTCAACTAATAAAGAATGTTTTGATTCTTGGCAGACTGCCCAGTTTTTCTCTTCCTTTTGAAGGCTGTGGGTTGTCTATACAAATCACACCCTGAAGTTGCCAAAAGTAGTACAGAAACTACTTTTGGGAATCAGTGTGGCGTCGCACCGATTTGGCCGGTACCATTGCCGGCAATAGCCACCGATTGAATGTGAACCTAGGCTAAAAGATCTGTAGATCTGAATAGAGTGGTTATCAGGATTTAATTCCTGACTGTGTCCATATTAGGAACTCTCTATTTGACCATATCACTGAGGTCACCAGAGGTGAAAGTCAGGGGAAATCCAAAATTTTGAGTTTCCACCTGGAATAAGGGGAAAAATCCACTGGGGACACTTGTTCAAATTACAACTAAAAGCTGACATCCCCCAAATTTGAGATTTATATTCTCTTTCTGTTGAGTGGACAGGAAGGGAAAAAATCAGATGGAAAGAAAACAAACAGCGGTTTTAACCCTTCCCTACTCAATACAAAAATGTTTTGGCATTTTAGCCTCTTTAGCCCTAGTTTACACCAGTGCAGCTTTAAAATCGTGCTACTTGACCACTATTTTAAAGCCACACATCAGTGTACTTTGCACTGCTGATTCCATTTTGGCTTGCAACTTTATTTAATAGAAGTCTATGCAAGTCACAATAAGATTGGTAAAAAGTAGTGCAAGAACCTTTTTCTGGAGTTGCAACATTATGAACGGTTCAATTGCTGGCAATGGGGTGCGACTTTGTTATGTAATTTGGAACTGTCAAATCCCATCACCAGTTGCACTGGTATGAACGGGGGCTTAAAGCCCAACTGCTGCCAAAATGTGGGTTTGGGTAAACCAGGAAAGGCATGGTAGGTCAGGATTTTAATTTCCATAAATGTTTTATTGAGGAGGTTTAAAAAAAAAAAAAAAAAAAAAAAAAAAAAAAGGCAGAGAGCTCATATTAATTTTGAAAAGTTTGATAGCATACATATATTGA
This sequence comes from Lithobates pipiens, assembly GCF_037356315.1. Classification (NCBI taxonomy): domain Eukaryota; kingdom Metazoa; phylum Chordata; class Amphibia; order Anura; family Ranidae; genus Lithobates; species Lithobates pipiens. Next base: position 243,660,046 of record NW_027507903.1, on the reverse strand, counting down.
AACATTGTGTTTTCATCCTCTGCAATATACATTTGAGTGTCGTTTGGGTCTCAAGTTCTGTGAATCATGACATACAAAGTAATTGTCGGGTCTCGATTGTATCTGTTTTCAACTGCATATAGAGATTACCGTTATGCTTGCTTTTTGAAATAAGACATGATGGTTTGGGATGTGTACCTTGCTTATTCAAGATATTTTTCTTTAGTATAAAGTGGGTGATTAGCTGTAATATATTATTTTATGTAAAAGGACAGGTGCGGGGTGGAGGAGCTGTGGTAAACTGTGAATTCAATGCAGCAAGCCTGTGTGTGTATACTTGGTTCTCCGTCAGGTTTTTATTGCTTAAACTTATCAGTCTGTTCTGCTCTGGTCCTTCATACGCTTCCTGTTATGGGTGCATGGCCTGCCGAGATGCCAGGTATACCAATTGGCAGAAGATGGGCAAGATTCCAGGTAATCGCTGTCAGACAACAGTGATGCATGTGTCTAATGCCTGGTACACACAGGCAGTTTTTTTAAATTCCGTTCAACCCAACTGGCTGAATGAAAAGAAACAGGATCTCACTGAAATAACTATGCAATGCTAGTACAGAGATTTCCCTGCTGAGCTATTTTGTTCTGGTTGGGGAGGGGGGGTAGCCCCAGAACACATTGGTCAGTGCTCACAGCCGTTGGCTGCCAGCGCTGTTCTGTCGCGGATCAGCTGTTGGTTTTCCAGCATGCCCGTTTGACAGAAACCAGACAGGCTGCTGTACACACTTAACCGTATGTCGGCTGGTTTCTGTTGAACCAGCCCATACTGGCTGCTATTTGGCCAGTGTGTACCAGCCTTTAACACGTATCTACAGTAAACATTGATATCGTATTGTCTGGAGTGCTGGCCATTTACTTTTACTAGTTTTCATTGCCGTCTGTGTCCCTAACTAACAGACAAACACAAAGACCCTTTTCTAGTACACGGAGTCCTAAAAATGTAAACAGTGGGGTTGATTTACTAAAACTGTAGAGTGCAAACTCTGATGCAGCTGTGCTTGGTAGCCAATCAGCTTCTAACTTCAGCTTGTTCAATTAAGCTTTGACAAAGAAATAAACCTGGAAGCTGATTGGTTTCTATGCAGAGCTGCACCAGATATTGAACACTCCAGTTTTAGTAAATCAACCCGTGTTTCTCCGTCTTTCCTGACCTGAAACAAGTTTGGAGATCGGCAGTTTTGATCTCACTCTTGTAGCTCACTCGGCAGCTGAAACTGAGCAATCTTTCGGCTGCTGCCGGCACCGTTCTCGGTGAGGGAATCGGGAAGTGAAGCATTGCGGCTTCACTTCCCGGTTACCTGCTGTGCATGCGTGAGTTGCGCAGTGCAATGAGAATGCTCTGCGCTGTCTCTGGGACCCGTGTGTGTCCCAGCAGACAACACGGCGGGACAGGAAGGGGCATGGACTCCCGTGGGAGTCTATGCCCGGAAGTGGGTGCAAATACCTGTTTTAGGTATCTGCACCCCCCACCCCCCCCCCCCCCCGAAAGGTGTCAAATGTGACAGCAGAGGGGGAGGGAGGGTTTCCGAAAAGCAGAGGCTTAATTTTTGTGTGAACCTTCACTTTAAGTTCACGTGAAACTGCCTGCAAAATGTTTTGATGGAATCTTCTATAATTATGAGTGACCCTGTTCTCATCTTCTGTGAGATGATATACAGCACATCATGCATGAATTCAAGTGCATGTAACGGCACCAAAAATATGGGGGGGCTAGTTTACACTACAGTCCCTGCATTCAGTGTGCGTTTTCACACGCACATTTAGGTCTTATTCACATGGTCATGCTTAAAGAGAAGCTTCAGCCTGTAAACACAAATGTTAGCATCTACTTTAGCATTTTTTACATTTATATAACGCTGTAATATAGTGGATTCTAGTATTTTACAAGCATGTTTACTCAGTTCCACTGGGGATTCCTGACAGGGAGGTGGGGGGCGACGACAGAAGACTGCACATGGTACGATAAGACCTACCCCAAAAAATAACCCTTACTGTGTCTTTTGTTGCCAAAATTTAATATAAGACCCGGGCTTATTTTTTGGAGAAACACGGTATGTAAAATTGGGAGCAGTGGCTGCACGTACATGGGGACGCACACTTGTGCATCACCTTTGGACAAATATGGCCTTCCCATTGGCATATGCTTAAAGTGGTTCTAAAGCCTAAACATTTTTTACGTTTAATGCGTTCCCTGCATTAAGGTAACATAGAAGTAAAAGTGCAGCGCTAGAAACATATCTCAAAATGAACTGAGACCATGTTGTGAATCTCATATTCAATATTAATAATTATGTGAAATCTTAACCAGCGATACTGCATCAATAATGAAAAACCATCATGATTGTGCGTAAAGTATCATATGTGAGAATGATAAAAAAAATATATAGTGTCCATCAAAATTAATTAGATTAATAAAGTGTCCAACGTACTGAATGTGCAACACAATAGGTCCCCTTCTTGAGCGGAAAATACGTTGACGAGTTTCGCCACTCCTCCTGTGATGACGCCCCCCTGGAGGAGGGGCAAAACGCTTCAACGTAATTTCACGTTTAAAAGTAAAATCATTACACACCAAACCGCAGTCTTCGATCAGCTAACAAAAAGCTCCTCCTCGTGCCCAAAGCCCGGTATAAATCCAAGGGTGATCGGAGATTCGCTGTCCAAGGGCCCCGGCTATGGAATGCTCCACCAATCGACATCCGTCTGAAAGAAAATCACCTGGCTTTTAGGAAAAAACGTAAGACCTTCCTCTTTTAGCTGATGATCAAAGCTTGCCACAGCGCCTAGAGGCGATTCAGTTTGCATTGTGCACTATATAAGCATTTCATTCATTCAATTTCCGGTCTACAGTTTAGCCACTGACGCCATTTCCTGCCTCCGTGATCGCCAGCTAGCGTGCATTCCACTGAAGTTTTGCTCTGAATGTTCGATTTTCCAATGCATCCTGTAAGTAGCGCTTTATGCTCGCAATATTTCACCATTTCTAGTCTTTTTTTTTTTTCTTATCGGTGGAACACTTATATGAAAATCCCTCTGCAATCCGGTGTGCATTTGTTGGTTTTTGGAATCCCTATACCATCAGTTCATATATTTGTCTAATCGGTTGCGGTTGCCTGGGTGGGGAGTTCAGCCCAAGAAGGGGGCCTATTGTGTTGCACGTTCAGTATGTTGGACACTTTATTAATCTAATTTTGATGGACATATATGGGATGATGGGATATATATAATTTTTTTATCATTTGCACATATGATGATACTTTAGGCACAATCATGATGGATATTTATTTTTGAACATATTTATGTAGTCACTATTGCTAGCGCTGTTTTCACTGGTATAACTCCTTCAATAAGGCATAAACCAACTACCTTTCTTTCTTTTTAATATCATTGTTCATTAATGGACATGTATGGTTGTTGACCGCAGACCAGTGTCACCCCTGCTGGACTGTCACTAAGAATTTTTTAAAAATTAAACAGTAAGAGTTTACTTTTCATCTTGTATTTTCCATTCCTATTAGATTTGTCTTGAGATTTGTTTAATTCTTAGAATTTTTTAAAATTTATTTTTCACATTTTTTTTTTTTTTTGTGCATTCAGTGTAGGATTTTTGTCCCATGTGCCTATCTGGCCTCTATTTATGATGCCATTAGTTTACACCTTTGGCCATCCATCCCTTGTGACTGGAGGCTCGCCATTGTGGGTTACTGGCTGTTTACCATTCATGATCGGTCCCATAGGGTGGCTTGTGTGAATTAAAAAACGAGGCTGGATCTTCATTCCCGGCATCTGAAAACGAGGCTTGGCTTATTGTGTCAACAAGGCGCCAAATGGATGATGTTGGCGCTTTGTCTACAATCCTCCCCTCAAAGCGAGGCATGATGCGCATGTTTTTACGTCTTCTGGCTACGACAGGAAGCGTTTCCTATAGTGAGGCTTATTATACACTTAACAGGATTTTTTTTTTTTTTTACCAAAAACATGTAACAGAAAACATTTTGGCTTAAATTTATGACAAAATTCGATTTTATTGGATTTCTTTTAAAATAGAAAATTTTAAAAGAAATCCAATAAATATACCTGCGCTGCCCTATTGATTTCAATGGGCAGGAGAGGTGAAGGAGCGGTGTGTACACCACTCTGAAGATGCTGCTTGCAGGAGATTTTTTAACGTCCTGCCAGCGGCACCGCTCCAGTGTGAAAGCCCTCTGGCTTTTACACTGGAGATACAGCAGCGGCTGTTTAAGGGAGGGTGCTTTCAAAATGAGCGGGCTGAAATCGCATCACACAGGAACGCATAGCTTTCTCATGTGCGCTTCCCAACGTGAATCTGCCCTTACTGTTTCAGGTTGATAATGGCAAGCCACTGCCTTAGTGTTAGCCTGCCATGCAGATTTCTTCAGAAGGGCATTGGGCTGCCCGTCGGGTCTTTTGGTTTTCAGTCGGATAAACAGCCTCAAAGCAAGGTGCTGCTTTTTTATTGTAGACTCCATGCAGATGTGCAAAGCACAAATTGATATAGCCCTATATTATAAGGCCTCATGCACACTGGGTGTTTTTGGATGTTTTTACAGCAGCTGTTTTTGGCTTCAGATGATAATTTTTATTTTTTTTCTACAGTCAAACTCTCCATCATGTTATCCTATGTGTCCATGCACACACAGTCTGTTATGAGCAGTTTTTGGCTGTGGTGTTTTTTTGCTTTGCTAGTGGGTTCTGAGTGGAGTTTTTCAGCTGTAAAAACGCTCTAACGTCAAATGCTGATAAACAAACGCTGAAAACTAGGTCTCGCCAGCGTTTGTCAACGTTTTTGATCCATTGAGGAGAAATTTTTTTATTTAAAAAAAAAAAAAAAAAAACTATTGCAAAAACATTGATAAAACTCACTGCAAAGCTACTGGCGTTTTTTTTAACGTAATTTTAACGTCCAGTGTACATGAGGCCTTATACATAATTAAAGCCAAAGTTTAGCTGTGGCAGTTTTTACATAGTTACATTGGTCCAGCATTGCTTACATATGCAGACAGTCGGCATATCAGCCAGGGGTCTAAAGCCTAGTATAGACATGCCAATATACACATGTGAAAAACATCTGCCAATCGGCATCCAATCAGTCTCATCCAGCCAGCAGGTTGGAGTATAGGCTCTCACCTTTTTCAGTTCTCATCTTTGTTAAAAGATGATTGTTTACACAGCTTATCAATCACAGAAATTGCAGAGTATCTGCAAGGAAAGAGCCTTTGCTGTGCTGTTGTCTTTAGAAAACCCAAGGACACTGGGAATCCCTTGACAGTGTTTGTAAAAACAAAGATTGTGTATGGCTGTGTATATTCTATTGATGGCAGTACAGTCAAAGTAATAAAAATGTGAGCTAATCAGAAAAGGACAAATCTTTTATTTATTTATTTTTTCAGTGCAGCAATGGGCATTTGGACTTTAAAGTTAAGAAGATAGTAAATTTTTATACAGATTTTTAAGCTGTTATTTTGGTAACTGATTCTGATGTTGGAGAAAAAATCATTTGTGCAGATATTTTTTTTTAAACCTGGCTTTATCTATGTGGGAGTTGGAAAGAGACCTGCAGTTTGTTCTGCATCACAAGCAGGCATGTTCGAGGAGCATATGGAATTACCGACAGAAGGGACTACTGAAATACTACCTGGGTGAAGAACTGAATATGCTGTTCCATGTATACTTCTGATGGCACATTTTCAGTTTGGACTGTGTATACATTAGGTCCATCATAGATTCTTGTGCAGCTTTCAACACATTTGTAATATTTCCATTAAAACAGTTGTACACCTGCAGGAAAAAAAAACAACTTTTACGACAAAGGCATAATGAGATAGTATACACTGCGCATGTGCCGCTGACGTCGGAGACTGCATGCAAAGTGACTATCTCCTAAAATGTTCAGGTTTAGGAGATATTAATTTTACCTACAGGTAAGCCTCATTATGGGCTTACCTGTAGGTAAAAATTAAAAAAATATATATACCACTGCATTAAGATGTATGGGTTTTTTATTTTCTAATCCTACTTACCTCGGTGGATGGAGCATCAGACCGATGCTGCAGCTGTCCCCCAGCATCTCTGCAGTGAGAATCAAGTCACTGAACCCCGCCGATGGCTTGGTCCTCGCTCCTCCCTGAGCAGAGCGATGCTGACCGTCAGTCAGCATTGCTCCTGGTTTGGAGAGCTGAGCTGTGGAGGGGCGAGGAGAGGCCGCCTCAGTGGCTCGCTGAGGCTGCCATCAATCAAGGCAGCTGACAGACCCAGACTTGGGAATTTGGGGTGATGCGCTGCCTCGACTGATGGCAGTGATGTCAGCGGAGAGTGGACTTCAGACCGATCTCCACTGAAAAGGGTCACAGAAGTGCAAAACGAATTGCACTCCTTTGACTCTTAGGAGAAGCCCGGCCTAAAAAGCTCAGGCTGGACTTCTCTAACATCACTATTCAAATACATTTTATGATCTTTTAGATGTATTATAACTATATTTAATGAAGACAAACCTAAATAGTCATATTAATTTGCATGTATCTGATTAAGCAGGCTTCATACTACATTGTTTTGTTGGTAGATCAAATTGTACAATCGGATTGTATAGTGTATTGTTGCCTTTGTCGTTTTTGAATTTAATTGTAACTGTGCACACTGTTGTCCCTTTCACTTTTCATAGTGTGTGTATATGCGGGTTTGTTCACTTGAACCTGTATCTAAATACCAATCGTGGTGACTTGTAGTTTCATGACACATTGAAAAGGTTTCTTTTGGCCTATTGTACTCGTGAGAATGTCTTTGTTATAAGGGCTCTCTGAACTTAGTTTAACTGAAGCTTGCATTAATCCCTCCATTTACATTACAGTAGTTGTGAAATATATGTAAGTTCTTTTCTTTCTGCTTTAGATGGTTTCTGTTAATCTAACCACATTCCACCACAAAGAAAAAATACTAATGCTGGGTTCTTTGGTTTAGATAATGAAGATTCATGATGACTAATTGTTGTAACTCTGGCTGACAAAAGACATTTTAAGTGATTAAGATCTATTTGGCTAAATGGTTGGTTGGTGGCTATTGGGTTCCAGTTTTTTTATTTATTTATTTATTTTTTGAATAAACTTGTTGGAATTTTATCCTTGTCAGTAGTCCTAAAGGAAACCTAGGTTGAAAGAAATTTTGAGAAGGCTATTGCTGTCCTCATTCTGATGCTTGTTTTGTGGTCAATGACTTTAAAGTAGAACTTTCTTTAAAAGTAATATTCCCAGATGAGATCTGAAGGCCGGTGAAGCACTGTCTCGTGTTAAGCACTGGACTTGAGAGTATCTGTTTATTAAAAGTCAGCAGCTACAGTATTTGTAGCTACTGACTTTTAATCATAATTCCTCTTTAAAGCGGTAGTAAACTGCAATACATTTTTTTTTTCGGGCCCCCCAGATGGGAGACCAATAGGATCTTCTGTCAAAAATATCCTGTCTGTCGGCATGTTTTTAAAAAATTGGCTTTACTTCCACATTAAAGCGGACCTTCACTTATTTTATCAACTTTCCATCTATTAGATCTTCTGCCCTTGTTGTTGTTAACTTTGGACAGTAAAACATTTTTTTTCTGCCAGTAAATACCTTCTACAGCCCACTTCATGTTTCTTGTCTGGTCATTAGCCTAGGCATATGACGACATGCACAGCTCTCTCACTGTGGTGAGAGTTTGCCAGGAAGGGGGGGTTGAGTTAATAGAGGACCAATGAAAGCTGCAGAGCTGGAGGTGTGCCTCTGTGTGCCTGTGTAAATGCAGGAAGTGAGCAGGCAGCAGCTTCAGGTGCCCACAGTTAAAATGACTGCAGCCAGACTTGGAGGGAGATTTCTGCAGTCTTTTTTGTAAAGTACAGAATCACCGTATTTATAAAAGTGATTGGAGGGAAGCTTCAGAATTGTAAAGATATTTTTATTACAAATTATGTGAGAAGACTGCAGTTGCTCTTTAAATGTGTTAACCACTTCAGCCCCGGAAGAATTGACCCCCCCCCCCTTCCTGACCAGAGCACTTTTTTGCGAATTGGCACTGCACCTCTTTAACTGACAATTGTGCGGTCATGTGACGTGGCTCCCAAACAAAATTGATTCCCCCCCCATAGAGCTTTCTTTTGGTGGTATTTGATCACCCCTGCGGTTTTTAATTTTTGCTCTATAAACAAAAAAAGTGCCAATTTTGAAAAAGCGCATTATTTTTTTACATTTTGCTATAATATCCCCCAAAAATATATTTGCGCAAAAGTTATAGTGTTTACAAAATAGGGGATAGTTTTATGATTTTTATCCTGACTGCAACATTATAGCAGACACATCAGACATTTTTGGGACCATTGTCATTTATACAGTAATGAGTGCTATACAGATGCACTGATTCCTGTGTAAATGACACTGGCAGTGAAGGGGTTAGCCACTAGGGGGCAGTGTAGGGGTTAAGTGTGTCCTAGGGGCGTGTTTCTAACTGTGGGGGGCGTGGATAAATGTGACACGTCACTGATCTGTGCTCCCGATGACAAGGAGCAGAGATCAGTGACACTGTCACTAGGCAGAATGGGGAAGTTCTTGTTTACATTAGCATCTCCCTGTTGTTCCTCCCTGTGAGGTGATCGCGGGTATCCCCGCAGCAATCGTGTCAGTGGGACCCGCGACCCGACAACCAAAGCTTGCTGGCGGCGCGTGCTGGCCGCCTCTTAAAGGACAACGTACAGTAGAGCTGGGCAACTTTCTCAAAAAAAATCTGCGATTTTGAATCAAGTTTTTTTCTTTTATATATTTTTTTGATGGACAGCGTGCCGGTCCTGAGGTGCAGCGGGCGGGAGTTTCTAGGTGAGGCCGCAGCTTTGGCCTAGTCTGTAGCGTCCGGCCTCGCGGACTAGGCCGAAGCAATGGCCTTGCCTAGAAACTCCTGCCTGCTGCACCTCAGGACCGGTACAGTGTCAGCGTCGGTCCTGGAGAAAATAATTTAAAAATCTAAACAAATTGATTTGACCTCTCAACTCGATTCAAGATTTAAATCATTTTTTTTTCCCCCAGCCCTAATGTACAGGTGATTCTGCCGGTACAAGCCCTTCTGCTGATGTATATTGGTGTGAGACGGTCGGCAACCGGTTAAGATGACTATATGGATTGAAATTCCTACTGAACCAGTCGAATGTCAGTCCATTTATGGGCACGCTGGTTGTACTGAAGTAGGTCTATCGATCAGCTTCAGTACAGCCAGCCTGTCAGGTCTTTCTCTATGGATTCTGCTGCCGGCTATAGTTGGCAGCAGTAATCATTTAATTCTGATGAAGGGGAAACCACCTGCTATCGGAATACAATAGCGCAGTGGGAGGGATTCCCTCCAGCAGCACTGAATGTATCAATGAGGGAATAGAGCGACCTTTCTTTCCTTCAAGTCATGGTTAAAGGAAAGAAAATTGCTTAAAATGATTGTAAGCCCTCACTTTGTAAAACAATCCATTCAGTTTAAAATGGAAATGAAAGTCAAAACATTTCTGTACAGCTATAAAAAAACTGATGACATTCCCTCCTGTTCACAACTGCACAGGAGCTGGGGAGAAGAAGCTGTAGCAAACTCATCTTCCCAGTAAAAGGCTGTGCAGGAGGGCGTGTCGGGACAAGTCTGATCATTGGAGGAGAGCAGGCTGAGTTCTCAGCATAGCTAGAGAACGGACCACGATGTGCTCTCTTGCTTAGTGTGGTCTGTTTTTAATAAGGAAGCAGAGGGACTGGCAGGAACACCAGGGATTTCACACAAAGGAAGCAATACAAAGAGAACAGTATACATTCTTATACAAGTACATGGTACAGCAGGCTCATATCAGGAATATGAAATGGTGACAAACACTTAAATGTATGGCCTGCCTTAGTCAAAAAGTCAACATGACTGGCCCCTATTTTTCTCTCTGTATAGAAGCACTTTAACGTGATCCTGCTATCTTGTGTACTCAATAAACAACCTCTAAAAGACAAGTTCTATACTTGTCTCTCTAGTGACCCATGTATTAAAACTGCATCATTTTGCTGCTCCCTGGTCACAGCAAGTTTTTGTCTCTTTGGGTGGGTTGAATACCGATTATCCCTGCCACATGCTGTAGTTCCTTCTAAAGGCTCATATGTCCTGTATTCATGTAATCTTTAACATTTCTGGCTGAAATATATTTGACAAATGTGCGTAGTCTGTTGGTCTAAGGTACCATCAGTATGTGTTTTTTAGTATTGACTATTTAGAATTTAATGTCATGAAAGATAGTTTCTTCTTTTAATAGAAGTAGAGCATATGAACTGAATCGTGGTCACTCCGGAGATGAGATCTCTCTATTAGTATCCACTTTAGCAGTCTTGCAAAGCAGGCAGAGCAAGCCTTGTACTTTGCCACTCTGGACTTTGCATTTTCCATAAAATGGTGAATGAACGCTAGCCAGGTGGCCCTCTCACAAAAGCTCCCCTGCAGAGGGCCACAGTACTTTTGTATAAAGATGTGGAATGCACCATTGAGCGTCAGCTTCAAGAGAAGCTTATCAAAGAAAATTGAGGTCTGAGTGCTTCATAGCTATGTCAAAAAGACTTCCAGCTTTTCATCAATATCTTGGAAAATCGGCCATGCATGATTTATTAAACCTACGCTTTAGGAGGTACTCATTATTTATCCATAAATCTCCATATTTAAGTTATTTTCTGACTCTACTCATCTCCTGTTGAGTCCTCAAAGGGAAATTCTGGTGTGTTTTCAATGAGCACATCATTTCTTTTAGTTTTATATTTTTATTTTACAACCTTACTCTGCTTTATTTATTATTATATAGAGATATGTAGGTTAGCCAGAAAATGCTGTCACTGACTTGCAATTTAATAACTGCCACATATAGGTGTAAATTGTGAGACGGTACAGTAAAGCTCAGTTATTGTGTGCGCCACAAAGTGTGGATTCTTAAATGAGGAAATATTTCTGGCCCAAACTACAAATATAATTACAGATGGTACGTATGAACATGATTTTTAAAAATATTTAAACAAGAATTCTAGGTATGGATATTTTTAATTACACTGGTCCAGTCTGGGCCGAGAACCATACAGCATGAAGAAGCCTGGAAATGACAAGTGTTTGCATAAAGCCTAATCAATGACAGATTGTGGCTGTACACTGTCACAGAATGTCCAAGCATTTGCATATATATGTACATGGAAGGATGAGTGGCCCTGGATGCTGCTTGCGTCCAATGCCACGCATTCTTCCCTGTATGCATGCAAACACTTATATGTGCATTAATGATGAGCTTAGCCGTGTTCGCAACCCGCACACGTGCAGAGCCCGCCAGTAAGCCGGCACTGCACAGCGCTAATCACAGGCAGTGAGACTTTTACCCGATCTGTGGCTGCAGAGATCGAGAAATGTCTCACTGCCGACTTCCTGGCCGGCGCTACATGTCCAGGTTACGAACATGCCTGAGCTCATCCTTAATGTGCAGTTAATACAATTGCACTAATTCTTTTTTGTTTGCACATGAAGAGTTTTGAAGATTGATGAAGATTGATCTTAGCTGACAAATTTTACAGCTCGTGTACATCTTAACTTTGTTTATTAAATGAGCAGCCAAAAAACTGCACGTTGAAACCAAATTATTAGAAAACTGTTGTACAGAAGCTTTAAAGCGGGAGTAAACCCGCTGACATTTATTTATTTTTGCCCTGCAAGGGAAAAGGTATAATGAGCTAGTATGCATACTAGCTCATTATGAAATACTTACCTTAGAACGAGGCCAACAGGGCAACGCGACTCTGGCCGCAACTTTGCGAGGCGACCTGGGCACGGTCTGAGTGCGCACCACTTGGGGCGACTTACGAGGCGACTTGAAGTTGCCTCCAGGACAGGCGACTTGAAGTTGCCTCCAGGACAGGCGACTTGAAGTTGCCTCCAGGACAGGCGACTTGAAGTTGCCTCCAGGACAGGCGACTTGAAGTTGCCTCCAGGACAGGCGACTTGAAGTTGCCTCCAGGACAGGCGACTTGAAGTTGCCTCCAGGACAGGCGACTTGAAGTTGCCTCCAGGACAGGCGACTTGAAGTTGCCAATCAAACAACAATCAGCTCTGTGGGAGGGAGGGGTTTGCCTGAGAAAAACAATTTTCTCTTCCTGTATTGCTTCAGTTAAGACATGATCCGACTTTGGAGGCGACTTCCATTAAAATCAATGGTTAGAAGTCAGATTGAAGTAGTACAGGAACCTTTTCTGATGTCAGAGCGACTTCAGTAGTGTGCATTAAGACGGCTCTCATTCACTTACATTGATTTTATCATGTTGCGCGACTTCAAGTCAGATCGAAAGTTGCCCCTGTGTGAATGGGCTCTTATTTATTTATTTTTTCCAGTATGAATACACACTATTCTTTTTTGAAGCTTCTACATGACCGTTTTCAATATAGTTTGTTTCAACATGCAGTTTTTTCACTGCTCATTGAGGCTGGGTTCACACTGCTGCGGCAGCGAGAACCGGATGTGATTCGCACCGCACTACAGTGCAAATCACATCCGATCTCTGTGCGATGCGAGTTCAGCCATACAGATAGTATGGCTGAATTCGCATCGCACCCGCCGCAAACTCGCACAGGACCCTTTTTTTGGTCCGCAGCAGAATTGGATCGCATGGGTGTTCACACCATGCGATCCGATTCCTGTCCGAGTTTGCAGATCGCACTGCGATATGCGAACTGATCTGGGGTGTCATTAACATTTCACTGACACTCCCAGCAGTCCGCATAGGGCAGTGTGAACTGCCGGCGGGAGGAATGCGATGCGGGAAAACGCTGCGGATTCGCAGTGTTCCCGCATCGCTTCAGTGTGAACCTAGCCTAAAGCTGAACTTCACCCAAAAGGGTGACGTTTTGACAAGTCAAATAGCATGCCAAATCGGCCCAATGTGAACGTGGGCTCAAACAAAGTTGAGTTGTACATGAGGTGTAAATGTGTCAGCTAATGTCAGTCTTGCCAAAACTCTTAATGTAAACCTTTCTGTTGAAAGAAAAAAGTGTAAGGCCCCTTTCACACTGACGTGCCGTTCAGGCCCGCCTGTCAGTTTTTCAGGCGGACCTGAACGGGTGCTCCATAGAGCTCTATGGAGCGTCGGATGTCAGCGGTGACAAGTCCGCTGACATCCGACCCGCTCCGATCCGAAAAAGTGTAACGGAGGAAAAAGCTATTTTTCTATCCGTCTGCGGATCGGATCGGGTGACGACGGGCACTGCGGTCCGTCGTCATCCGATCTCTCATAGGGGAGAGCGGCGCTGTGACAGGTCCGTCCCTGCGCAGTATGCAGAGACGGAGCTGTCATCTCCCTGCTCAGCGGGGATCGGCGGAGTGATCCCCGCTGAGCAAACGGATATCCACGGGGCGGATCAGAACTGATCTGCCCCGTGTGAAAGGACCCTTAGTGTGTCGCTGCACATCCAAGTATGTGCATGCATACAGGCAAAAATGAGTGGTACTAGGTGCAAGCTGTGACCAGGGCCACTCGTTTATCCCTGTACATATGCAATACTTCAGGGGGATGTCCATATGCAAACCCGTTTTATTTTGGAACTACCTTTGATTAAAAAAAAGAAAAACCATACCTGAAATGTGATGTTATGGCTTTGCGTTGTGTATGGCTCAATATTTGAAGCAATGAGTGAAATCTAGCTCTGGAATGTGTAACTCTGTAATTTTGCTTTACAATAAGGCAAAATGCCTGTTTAAGATGCCTCTGCTGTTTTATATTGGTAAAGTAAACATAATATTTGGTTTGAGACAAACATACTTTGCCTGAACCTGTTCCCACTTTCAGCTTGATCTTTGAGGAAGCAAAGTAACTTATTTATTTGCTTGAGATGTACCTTATAGAAACAGTCATTTAAACTGAACGGAGAGGAAATCCAATTTTTCAATTGCCCTCTTTCCTGTCGCTGTTGCGATAAATGTTCGTTTCGTCTAGGGGTGCAGGGATAATATGACGGGTTTTACTGTGGGGTCCCTCAGCCCATGTGACTGGCCCCCCACAGAGTCCTTTTTATTTAAAGGTATTTTGGGTTGCGGGTGCAGGCTCGCCTTCACAATTCCTATGCTAATAACCCTGCACTGCAGGAGATGATTCAGAGAGAACATTCAGAGCCCTACCAAAACTTGAGGGCAGGGCTGAATCCAGAAATAAGACAAAATGCTGCTTATCCCTGTACTCTGCTTACTCCTATAGATCTTGCTTTTGTTTAAAGTGACATGAAATTATATCCATATTCTCCAAAATGCACGTCCCCTGCATAATGGCCTTGTAATTATTTTTCATTAAATCATTGTTTTTTTTTGTTTGTTTTTTTGTAATGTGTTTATAAGTGTGTGTATAGCAGTGATGGCGAACCTTGGCACTCCAGATGTTTTCGAACTACATTTCCCATGATGCTCAACTACACTGCAGAATGCCAGAGCATCATGGGAAATGTAGTTCCAAAACATCTGGGGTGCCAAGGTTTGCCATCACTGCTGTATAGTTTTATAAAAGGTTAGGTTTCAATACAGTGCGCAAAATAAGGCTATTGATGGTGTGAAAGAACAGGCCTCTAGAGCACTAAATTATAGTAGTAATATCCCCTAAACGGCAGTGATTTCACAATAAAAGGGCTATTCTCAAAATACATCAGCCCAAAATGGGCAATTGTACACAGTGCTAACAATATACAGGCAGCAAATAGGAAAGCATTATAAAACAGCCAGTTCTGACCATATGTTGGTGACATATACAAAAATGACAATGCGCAGGTAACAATCAGTCTTGACTATATGGTGGCAACAACCTGGCAATATTTGACATGCGGACAACATGAGTGACTTATGCTGATAACAGAGTAATGTATGCTGTTCCCTTTGGAAACGGCATCTCCTTCTCATTAAAATATACAAAGATTGAGTAACAGAACTACCTTTCCACTCTCCTCAACACTGACGTATTCTGTCCCTTTCCATGGCCTTGGTTATAAAGTTAAGGAGAGTAAAGGGAGGTGGGTAAGCTTAAAGTAGAACTAAAGGTATAACTTTTTGCCTCCTTTTTGAATGGAGTAAGGGAGGATTATAACCCGTCAGTTTTTTTTTTTTTTTGCTATCTGTGTCCCGTTGGAGCGAATTCCCTTCACTTGTTGTCCCATAGCCAAAACAAGAAATCCAAAATCCCTGTAAAATAAGGGAATTTCTAGGGGACCCCAAGGTCACCAGAACGAATGCCCCCATTGCAAGATTCCCCCCTCCCCCCCATTCTGGGGACAACCCAAAATATGGAATTTTCTTTTACTTTCAATAATAATGGTAAACAGGACAAACGGAGGGTGAACTTCCCTTATGGGAGCACAGACAGCAATGAAAAGCTGACAGGTGTTCTAATCCTCCCCGCTTTTTTTTTTATAAAGTATTGATTTTAGTTATACTTTAAGCCTGGGTTCACACTTGTGTGGTGCAGGACACTGCATGTGCTTCGCACAGGAATCGCACTGCATTCCTGTGCAGATCACATGCGATTCCTGTGGGTGTGATTTGAGCCTTTGAAATGGTTCAGGACCTTTTCTTCCTGTGGGTGTGATTTGAGCCTTTCATTTTGTATGTCCCAAAATGGTTCAGGACCTTTTCTTTGCCTCACTTGAATTGGATTACATGGGTGTTCACACCTATGCAATCTGATTCTGGAAATTGCACTGCGTTTTGTGAGCGGTTTTGGGGTTGCGTTAATTTAACTTCGACACCCACAGCAGATCGCATGAACACCATGCGGTGCAGGAAACCCACTGGATTCACTGTGTTCCCTGCATTGCAACAGTGTGAACCTAGGCTCATAACAGCTGAACTTTTTAGTCACTGACACGATTAAGTCTGCATATACATATATATTATCGTACATCATGAGAGACAGAGCCACAGTAGTTAA
Source organism: Lithobates pipiens (assembly GCF_037356315.1). Lineage (NCBI taxonomy): Eukaryota > Metazoa > Chordata > Amphibia > Anura > Ranidae > Lithobates > Lithobates pipiens. The sequence continues at coordinate 243,644,048 of NW_027507903.1, read as the reverse complement.
TATGTAGCTTATAGGCCACCTTCAGGTGATGGACACTGGCACACCCTAAGACAGGAAGTGCACTCCCTATATAACCCCTCACACTACTAGGAGTAGCTCAGTTTTTTCGCCAGTGTCTAAGGTGTTGGCCAGGAGTAAAGATGTGCTGTGCTGAGCTCCGCTGGGGCTATCTATGCAGCCGAATTCGATTCAAAGTGTCTTTTCAGGCCGAATTGAATGATACCCAGGCCTCATGGCGGATGAAAAAAGGTTTTGCCTGTCAGGCTTTTATTTTTAGAGAGCTGGACCCCTGGGATCCAGAGCTTTGTTTTTTTTTTCCAGCCATAAAGATTTATTCTGGCAGGGTATTTTACAGGTGCAGGAGTGTGGGTTCCCTGAGGGTCCCCGGTTCTTGAAGGTTTTGCAACCGAGCCCATCGTGAGAGGTGAAGATTGGATCTGTTGGTTTTTACCACAGAAAACCCTGCGGCGGGAAAGGTAAGGGGAGGTTTCTAAGGAATTTTTTTAATTTTCTTATGAAATGTCTCCTTTAAGAAAGTAAATAGTTACCACTGGAGGCTGTATAGGGTAAATACCTTGTCATGCTTTCCTCAAACCTCACGCTTGTCACAGAGGCAGCATCCGGCGAGCAGCTCACATCTTCGGTAAGATTGGGGGGATTTTCTTTCACGAATCCCCCCACCTGGACAAAGCTCACCCCCTCTTCCTGCAAGGGGGAGGCCAAAAACGATTGCCGATGCTTCCCCCCACACGCCGATCCTATCGGATCGGAGGCCCATGCTAGAAAACCCTCTTTTGAAAAGCGGGGGCAAGATGCGATGGAAGGGGCGGGGCTTAGCCCTGCATGGGCGTCCCCCAACGTCCATTGCGAGAGTATTTTTAAAAGCTGAATTTTTTTGCTGGCTGCAGATGGGCCATATAAGAGGTTGGTGACACAGGCCTTCCCTGACACATTTGCTAAAAGCATCAGGCTGAACGTTAATAGTAGCGGCAGTGGCTGGACTATTGCTCAAGCAGTGCATGCCATTGCTTCTGGTAGTACCTCTGCTTTTGTGCATCTGGCTAAGGTCAGAAGGGGAGGTTGAAACACCCCCAAAAAAGGCTAAAAGGGTCTCCCCCCAAGCTCCAGAAGGCCTACTCATCTCTACAATGGCATCCTCCCCTAAAAACCTTTGCTAAGCACCATGCAAGAAGCTCCTGGCTAGTCTTCCTTTTTGTGGGGAAACAGCTGTTTGGGGATGATTTGGATAATGCAGAAATCAAGAAATTCTACTGGAAAAGTACCCCTTTGCCATTTAAGAAAAGTAAACTTATTTAATTTTAACAAGCTCCTTTTCCTGTGCCAGGGGCATCAGCCTCCAGGCAGTCACGACGGCCTCCGCCGTCAAGTTCAGAGGTAATCCTCAGGGTCAACCCAAGGGACAAAAGAGGTCTTAGGGGAGGAAACCTACAAAATACTAAAGCCTCCTTATGAGAAGGCACCCCTGCTCGCATGAGTAGGGGGAATACTTCTGCAGTTCTCATGGATCTGGCAGGAAGAGTGTTGAGACAGATGGGGGACTTCCTCAATAGCTCCAGGGTACAAACTGGAGTTCCAAGAGTTCCTGTCTCCTCGTTTTCTCAGATCAAATGTGCCTAAGGATCCAGAGAAAAAGAAGCATTTCTTTCAAACGTTGGACCATGTTTTGGCAAAAAGTAATCATGGTGGTCCCCATGTAAGAGCAGGAGTTGGGGTTTGGTTGAAACCCTTTTTCACGGTGCCAAAACCAAATGGACATTCTGGATCTGAAAATTCGATTTCGATTCCAGAATATAACTGCTCTCTTTTAGAATGGAGTCAATCTAATCGGTTTCCATCCTACAAGGAGGAGAACTTCTGGGCTCAATCGACATAAAAGATGCATACCTCCTTGTGCCTATTTCCTCACCAGTAATATCTACTTTTCAAGGCAGAAACCTTTTTCAGTGTGTAGCTCTGCTTTTCGGTCTAGCTACTGCACCTTGAGTGTTTACAAAGTTTCTGGCCCCTCCTCGAGCCATATTAAGGGCCCAAGGTATAACGATTATAATTTACCTAGATGATCTGTTCTTGATAGACCAGTCAGTAGCCTGCTTAGACCAATGTATGGTCACCACATTCAACTATCTGGAATACCTAGGTTGGATTCTCAACCTAGAAGAAACCTTCCTTAAATCCATGAAGAAGGCTAAAATACTTGGGTCTGATCATAGATACTCAGAAAAGGGTATTCTTGTCCCAGGCAAAGATCAATACCATAAAGAAACGGATTCAGGTGGTCGAAGCAAGATGAATTCTTCTATACAGTATTGCATGAGGTTGTTGGGAAAGATGGTGGCTTCATTCGAGGCTGTTCCTTATGCTCCGTTTCATTCAAGACTGTTGCAAAACGGTATCCTATCGGCTTGGAACAAAGGTTTCAAGCTTTAGATTTCGCAATGTGTCTGACTCCAAAGGTGTGCAGTAGCCTCAGTTTATGGTTATTAACCAAAAATCTGCAAAGGGGAAAATCCTTCCTTCAGTATCCTGGTAAGTGGTAACAACATGCCAACGTTTTTTGGGTTGGGGAGCAGTCCTGGAAGAGGCAACTGTCCAAGAGAAGTGGCCCAGATCAGAAATAGCCTTGTCCATTAACATTCTAAAAATTCAGGCTGAGCACGTGGTCCTGAGGGCCTGAACGTTCAGTTTACATAATTGTCCTGCCTAGATTCAATCCGGCTCCGGGGGGCAAGCTGCGGGTGCGTGCTCCCCTAGTGGCAACCATAGGGAGTGCCATAACATAACGGCGATTCGCGCAACCGAGCCATGTTGCTGCCGCTGGTTGGCAATTGGTTAAAATTCAAAAAATTCAAATTGTAAATTCGTGATTGTAAATTCGTTTGGTATATTTATAGAAAAGAAAAGTTATACTTGCCTCTGTGCATTGGATTTGCATAGTGCAGCCCCGATCTTCCTTTTCTCGGGTGCCTCTTCTGTGCTCCTGGCACCTCCCTCGTTGCGTGCCCCCACAGCAAGAAGCTTGCTATGGGGGCACCTGAGCCGAGTCACAGCTGTGTGTCCATTGAAACACTCAGCTGTGGTTCTGCCCCGCCCCTCTCGCTCTTCTGATTGGCTAACAGACTTTGACAACAGCAGGAGCCAATGGCACTGCTGCTGTGTCTCAGCCAATAGGGAGGGAGAGCCTGGGATGGCCGAGACACTTGTGTATATCGCTGGACGGAGATGGGGCTCAGGTATGTATGGGGGAGGGGGGGGGCGCAGTGGGACTGCTGCACACAGAAGGCTTCTCTAAATGCATAGAATGCAGTAAGATAAACTTTTGACTTAACAGCCACCATTGTGACGCACTGCAGTCAGTGCAATATCATGCAGCGATGTGTGTTGTGCTGTGTAAAAATACAGACGTGCCCTTGTGTTCAATTCAGATCAACGCAGCTGGTGTGAATGAGATGGAATGGTTGTAAATGAAGAGCAATGATAGGCCGTTTGACATCAAAATCCCCTTGTCATAAAGGGGTAGTGTATCGGATCAGCAATGTAATGAATAGGGTAAAGCGATATAGTTAAAACAATTCAACATGCAAGGGTAAGCTGTGGAAACATTGCAGTTTTCTTAACTCAGTGGCAATGCTTAAAGTGATTGTAAAGTCAGAAGGTTTTTATCTTGATGCATTAAAATAAAAAGCCTTCTATGTGCAGCAGCACCCTAATACTTACATGAGCCCTCTCTAGTTCCAGCAATGTTGTAGCAATGTCTCGACCCTTCCGGGACTCTCTTCCTCATTGGCTGAGACAGCAGTCAATTGGCCATTGGCACCCCCTGCTTTCAGCCAATGAGAAGGGGGTGAGGTCAGACCGCAGCTCTGTGTCTGAATGGACACAAGGAGCTGTGACTTGACTTGGGTGCCCCCATAGCAAGCTGCTTGCTGTGGGGGCATGAGAGCTGGAGAGGGACCTGAGAAGAGGAGGATCTGGGTTGTGCAAATCCACTAGCCATAGTAGGTAAGATATAGAGAGAGATAGATGGATAGATACATTTTTTTTTTTTTTTTGGAGTAAAAACAAGACTTTACAATCACTTTAAGCAAGGTCAATATAGCAAGACCTGCATCATTGAATGTTAACCAGTCCTGGAGGCCTTGGCTGTCAGGTCACTGTAACTCTACATCTGTGGAAAGAGAGGGTAAGATTGGTTATGTCAGGAGGGGCAAAATGGTAAGCGCATTTCTTTTTAAAGTGCACTTATCCTTTAATGTTAGGCCAGAGATTGTGTTTATTTTACTTCTTCTTTCTTTCCTCCCAGCCTCCCTTTTCAACAGAGGATTATTTTGGTCCTGGTGACAGTGTGTGGTGGGGTAAATGCTTGGAGAGAAAATTCAAACAGAACTTTTATTTTTAAATGTACATCGCTTGGTTTATTTTTATTTTTTCCTGCCTGCATTTGTAATTTTCTTGCACAAACTTTTTTTTAATTTTATCGGTTACTTAAAATTTTCAAATAAAACCTATTTTTGATGTTTTATACAAAAAGGGAGGCTACACAAGTGTCATTTTGAATGTTCTGTTGCCTTTTTACATTAAACAGAGGAAACCTGTTTTGTTGATACCTTATTTATTCGCATTACCTCATAGATTCTCAGCTCTGTCAGCTGTATATTTATCTTACAAACAGCTATGCAGGTCAGCGTTTATCTCAGGAGGCTGATAGGTAAAAATGTACCTCATACCTGCCCCTTCCATCTATAACACGCTCAGCTCCTTCAAAATGTCAAGGTTTGGACATATCCCAGGAGCTGTAAAGAATGCATGCTTTTCATGTGCTTTGAGATGTGAAACCTTCCCAACGGCCAGGGATAAGTGAGACTCTGTGCTCTCTGGGCTTATTTAAACACTTGAACCTTTAGACTCGCTGTATGCCAAATGTGTTTCTCAAGTGCCTTGGAGTTGGAACAATTCATAAATTGTAACTGCCAGAAGCCGCTAGATGTCTTGACCTTTTTGCAGTGAGTTCTAGGAATAAACATAAACGCTGATTAAAGAAGCCTTAGGGGTAAAGTAACAATTTACTGCTTTATATGGACTAAATTGGAAGCATAGTGAGAATAAATGCTGACAATTCTGTTCATTCAGAATATTTTTTGGTGTTTCGGTGTATTGTTAACTGTTGGGGTGCATGCACCCACACTGCGATTAAAGAACCCCAGTTCCTATAATTGGCTGCAGTGGAAGGCTGCTGGCTCACACAGCTAATCATAGCCACTCACATGTAATCACTCACGCAGCGAGCATGAGTGAGCAGCCCTGGACGCAGAATGCCTGCTTTCAGAGCCAATCTTTAGCATGTGATGGCTGCATGAGAGATTGCTGTGATATTAAAGTGAAAGTAAACTTCCATCACTAAATGTTACCTATAGGTAAGCATATGATAAGGCTTACCTATATATAGGTAGTGCAAATCTCTCCTAAACTTGCACTGTTTGGGAGATATTTACTGTACATGCAGCCAGTGACATCACTGGCACATGCGTTCTGAAGGAATGGCCACCCGTGCCATTCCTTCAGAGCCATGTGCTGTGAACGTCATCGAGGCTCCAGCCAGTCAGAGCCTGAGTCCATGAACTTGGAAGCAAGACAAGTGAAGATCGAAGCGGCCTCCAGCGATGACATTACAGCGCTGGAAATCTTATTTTTCAGGCAAGTTTCACATAATGTGCTAGTATGCGTTGCATACTAGCACATTGTGTCTTTACCTTGCAGGTAAGAGAAAAAAAAACAAAAAAAACATCCAGCAGTTTACAACAACTTTTAACAGCTAGAGCTGACAGTCTCTTGTTGCTTTCAAAGGGGCTGCCTCTTGCAGCCAATTGTGGGACCCACTGCTGGGGTTTTCACATCTAATCAGAGGCAGGGAGCATTTGCAGGTGTGAATGCACCCATACAGTAAACAGATATTGAAGGATTTCTATGGTCACAGCATACGCTTTTTTATTTTTATAATATTAGCATTGTAATTGCAATACAAACAATAGTTTTATTTGACAATCCAATATAAGCTCCCTTTCCTTTCATGTTGTGAGTTCTGTCTGTCACCTGGCCATCTTATACAACTTCTTGGATTCTTCTTGCAGCTTCTCCTCTGCTTTTTGCTTTGCCATTTCTAAGGACTAGCTATCCCATGATTCTTTGTTCCCTGCAAGCACTAATTTCTGTACTGACTCTGTTTTTTTTAAAACTCCTTCTGTCGGCAACTCTGTAGTTCAGAAGGCAGGCTTTGTGAAATGTGTGACACATGGCATGTGTGAGCATAATAAATGTGTCACAGAATTCAAGGAAGTAAATGTGTTGGGATCTTCACAAAGTAAGTTGACAAACTTCAAGAGCCTTCAGATTAAAAAGGATTAGAAATAATTGAAATACAATGTGGAACTTATTCTATGATTTTAAAGTGGATATATAGACAAAAAAGTTTTTTTTTCCCATTTTGGTTAGAGCAAGGGAGGGTTATAACCCCTGTCCAATTTTTGTTTTGTCATCTGTGTCCCAGTTTCAGAGATTTCCCTTCACTTCCTGTCTAACAGCCAAACAGGGAGTGAGAGGAAATCCCTTGGGGGCCCCATTGGAAGATTTCCCCTCTATTTTTTGGGACAACCCAAAATGTGGGATTTACTTTAAATGATAATGGTGACCAGGATAAATGTAGAGAATGACTCTCCCTAATGGGGGTCACAAAAGGCAATTAAAACTGACAGGTGGTGACTCGGGACATGTACATAAGCTCACCACTGCAGCTAACCAGCTCAATTAAGTAATGTGTAAGACACCAACAAGGCTGCTCTCTATATGTTTTTACTCCTCTTTGTGTGTGTGTTCTATGTCTTTTGTATGTTGTATAATGCAAACATTTTCAAATAAAGATTACGTAAAAAAAAAAAAAAAAAAAAACTGACAGGTGTTATACTTTTAATTTTGACCATAGATACTCTTTCATATTAAATCTCTGGCCTGATCAGAGATTGTTTCTGAATTTCTGTTGACATGGGCTGCCATTGCATCTAATAATTTTTTTTGTTTCTTACATGTGGGTTTTAAGGGACTGTTGTCCTTTTCTTCCAGCACCCATAGCACAGGAAGGACAAATCATATCTCGGCTTCAGGGTCTTGGTGCCACATGCTTTCATTTTGGGGCCTGCATGCTATTGGTACAGAGGCTACTTGCAAATGCTCACACCAGTATGAAGCAGGCTAGAAGTTATTTGGTGTGAAAAATCCCCAAAAAATCCACATCTGCCAGCATTCTTCCAGTCCCGGTTGCCAGTTCACCAAGAGATTTCAGCTCCATAATTAAGTAGCGTGGAATGAACTTTATTCAAAGAGCTATGAAGGCTGATGTTTTTTTTTTTTTACTGCGTGAAGGCAAACCCCCCCCCCCCCCCCCCCCCGAAAGACTGCAGCGGGAGACGCCAGGAGCACCAGTGGGGACTGAAGAAGAGGGGGGTCGGGGGTCTGTCGATCGGCGTATGATCAGCTCTTTCAGCCAATGGCTTCTAGGGTCGACCAGTGTGTTCTGGTGGGGTTGGGTGGGCAGAACACAATAGCTCAGAGGTGGAGATCATTGTACCTAACATAATACAGCAGCTCCTCCTGAGCTCTTTCATTTTATTTTTTTATTTTTTCATGTAGGCTCCTGGGTTGAATGGGAAAAAAATAGCAGTGTGCATCAGGCTTCCTTACAATATTTACAGGCTGTCTTTAGCCCTTGTGCTGAAAGCATGTTTAGAGACACCAATAGCTTTTACAAACGGGGTTGGACAATTCTTATGCAGTTAATCATCCTGTATGAGGCATGTTGGACAAACAGAGCCTCAAGGCAGGCAACAAGCCACTGCTGTACTGTGTTTTTAGTTACCCTGCATGTTTTGCATGTTTTTGTACAACAAAGATTGTATACATTAGTTAAAAAAAAAAAACACATCTCAGTTCATATCAACCCCAGTCTGTTTATATAGTGTATGTACAGGTGTGTGTGTGTGTGTGTGTGTGTGTGTGTGTGTATATATATATATATATATATATAATACTATAACAAAATTCACCAGAAACCTGCCAGTGCTCTTGGCTCTTCCTTTTCTCAATGTGCCACCACAGGATGCCGCTTACATATGTGCAGGCTTGATCCTGAGGCAGTTACCACTTACCGACTGCCGCACGATGATGTACGTCCCTTTTTTGAAGAGACATATCTCGGTAACAGCAGCAGCTGCTGCCACAACTGAGGTATCCATATCTTCAGGCGGTGGTTCAGTAAACTATAATGGTTGTCTCTGCGGCAGATTCGCCACGAGATCACCGTTATCGGTGGCAGGAGAGCTGCTATCCCCCTCCGGAGGCAGTGATCGGGTCCTATCCGTGGCTGGGTATGGAGATGAGTGAGGCTAAGATGGCCCCCAATACCCGTCTCCATACCAGGGCGGAAGCGGTGTCAAAACGTCACTTCCGCCTATACGTCTTAAAGGCACATTTTTTCAAATGACAATTTTTTTTTTTATATTGTCAGTCCAAATATAGATCCGAGGTCTTTGACCCCAGATCTCATATTTAAGAGGACCTGTTATGCGCTTTTTTTCTATTACAAGGGATGTTTACATTCCTTATAATAGGAATAAAAGTGACCCAAAATTCTTATTTTATTTTTACACTTTAAAAAAAAAAAAAAGGTGTTTTTTTTCTTGTTTTTTTAAAGCGCCCGTCCCTACAAGCTCGTGCGCAGAAGCGAACACATACGTGAGTAGCACCCGCATATGAAAACGGGGGTCAAACCACACATGTGAGGTATCGTTGCGATCGTTAGCGCGAGAGCAATAATTCAACTCCTCTGTAACTGGAAACATGCAACCTGTATAATTTTTTAAATGTCGCCTATGGAGATTTTTAAGGGTAAAAGTTTGACACCATTCCACGGGCACACTTTTGAAGCGTGGCATGTTGGGTATCAATTTACTCGGCGTAACATCTTTCACAATATAAAACAAATTGGGCTAGCTTTACTGTTTTTTATTTTTTTTTATTCAAAAAAAGTGAATTTTTTCCAAAAGTGCGCTTGTAAGACCACTGCGCAAATACGGTGTGACAAAAAGTATTGCAATGACCGCCGTTTTATTCTCTAGGGTGTTAGAAAAAATGTATATTTGGAGTTCCTAAGTAATTTTCCAGCAAAAAAACACGTTTTTAACTTGTAGACACCGAGTCTGAAAAAGAGGCTTGGTCCTTAACCACTTGCTGACCGCCGCACGATGATGTACGTCGACAGAATGGCACGGCCCCCCCCCCCCCCCCCCGGTGCCAGCGGCGGTCGGTTTTCGTTCAGAAGCGATCCGGGATGAGGGGGCGGCCATTCATTCATGGCCACCCCCTCTCGATCGCTCCTGACGAATGGAAGTGAGGCGTGACATCACTTCCTCTCCTGTAATGTAAACACAGGAGAGGAAGTGATGTCATCTCTACTCCGTGTCGGTATTTTTCGTTCCGGCACCGAGGAGAGAGGATCGGTGAGTTGCACCAACACGACACTTCACAGTAGAAAATGCCAGGCACACTCACACCCCCCCTTGCCCCCCGATCACCCCCCCCAATCACCCCTGCCCCCCCAGTCACAGTGACACCAATAGCATTTTTTTTTTCATTGGTGTCATTTGTGACTGTAATAACTGTTAGGGCAGTTAGGGTTAGCCCCCTTTAGCTCTAGGGTACCCCCCTAACCCCCCCAATAAAGGTTTAACCCCGTGATCACCCCCCGTCGCCAGTGTCACTAAGGCTGGGTTCACATTGCAGCGGTTTGAGAACGGATGTGATTCGCACTGCAGTGCAAATCACATCCGATCTCTGTGCGATTCGAGTTCAGCCATACAGATAGTATGGCTGAATTCGCGCCGCACCCGCCGCAAATTCGCACGGGACCCTTTTTTTGGTCCGCAGCAGAATCGGATCCGAGTTTGCAGATCGCACTGCGATATGCGAACTGATCTGGGGGTGTCATTAACATTTCACTGACACTCCCAGCAGTTCGCATAGGGCAGTGTGAACTGCTGCCGGGAGGCATGCGATGCGGGAACCCGCCGCGGATTTGTGGCGTTCCCGCATCGCTCCAGTGTGAACCCAGCCTAATAAGCGATCGTTTTTCTGATCGCTGTATTAGTGTCACAGGTGATGCTAGTTAGGCAGGTAGGTATTTAGGTTCGCCGCAGCTTTTTATAGCGCCAGGGACCCCCATATACTACCGCATAAAGCCCCCTGATTGCCCCCTAGTTAACCCTTTCACCAGTGATCACCATATAACTGTTACAGGTGACGCTGGTTGGTTATTTTTTTATAGTTTCAGGGCACCCGCCATTTATTACCTAGTCTCACTAGTATACCCCTAAATTTAGGGGTGTCTACTTTCCAAAATGGGGTCATTTGGGGGGGGTTTGTGCCATCTTGGCATTTTATGGCCTTCAAAACTGTAACGCCCTTAGAAAGCCTGAAGGCGGTGCTTGGTTTTCGGGGCCCCGTACGCGGCTAGGCTCCCAAAAAGTCCCACATATGTGGTATCCCCGTACTCAGGAGAAGCAGCAGAATTTATTTTGGGGTGTAATTTCACATATGCCCATGGCATGCGTGAGCAATATATCATTTAGTGACAACTTTGTGAAAAAATAAAATAAAATAAAAAAGTTTGTAATTTTCCCGCAACTTGTGGCAAAATATAAAATATTCCATGGACTCAACATGCCTCTCAGCAAATAGCTTGGGGTGTCTATTTTCTAAAATGGGGTCATTTGTGGGGGTTTTGTGCCATCTTGGCATTTTATGGCCTTCAAAACTGTAATAGGTAGTGAGAAGTGAAATCAAAAATTTACGCCCTTAGAAAGCCTGAAGGCGGTGCTTGGTTTTCAGGGCCCCGTACGCGGCTAGGCTCCCAAAAAGTCCCACATATGTGGTATCCCCGTACTCAGGAGAAGCAGCAGAATTTATTTTGGGGTGTCATTTCACATATGCCCATAGCATGTGTGAGCAATATATCATTTAGTGACAACTTTGTGTAAAAAAAAAAAATATTTTTTTGTCATTATTCAATCGCTTGAGGCAAAAAAATAAAATATTCAATGGGCTCAACATGCCACTTATCAATTTCCTTAGGGGGTCTACTTTCCAAAATTGGGTCATTTGGGGGGCTTTTGTACTGCCCTGCCATTTTAGCACCTCAAGAAATGAGATAGGCAGTCGTAAACTAAAAGCTGCGTAAATTCCAGAAAACGTACCTTAGTTTGTAGATGTGACAACTTTTGCGCAAACCAATAAATATACAGTTATTGACTTTTTTTTTTACCAAAGACATGTGGCTGAATACATTTTGGCCTAAATGTATGACTAAAATTGAGTTTATTGGATTTTTCTAATAACAAAAAGTAGAAAATATCATTTTTTTCAAAATTTGCGGTCTTTTTACGTTTATATCGCAAAAAATAAAAATCGCAGAGGCAATCAAATACCATCAAAAGAAAGCTCTATTTGTGGGAAGAAAAGGACGCAAATTTTGTTTGGGTACCACATTGCATGACCGCGCAATTACCAGTTAAAGCAGCGCAGTGCCAAATTGTAAAAAGACCTCTGGTCATTGACCAGCAAAATGGTCCGGTCTGAAAGTGGTTAAGTGGTTAACACAGAGTAGCTTAACCCAGCTCCCTCCTACTAGATTTGATTGACATCAGCAGGAGCCAATGGCACCCTCTGCTGATTCCTTGACCAGTGAGAAGAGAGCAGCGCTGGATCAAGATCGGGCACAGGTTAGTATCTGAGGTGCTAGGGGGAGCTGAACATTGTTTTTTTTTTTTTTTTTTTTACCTTAATACGGTGAATGCATTAACACTTTTTTACTTTTTACTGCTGTTAGAGCTCCATTAGTGATATCTCTAACAGCAAAACACACAGAAATAAAATTGGTGAAGTAGAAAAAATATCTGGTAGACATTTGACATGATCAATGTATTACACTTGTTTTAACTTTAAAATGAATACTGCAATGCAATTTTCTTTGCCTCCTTTTATACATCAAATTGAGTATTTCTTGTCAGACAAGGTAGTTTGGCAATGTAAAAATAATTAGCTTGGTTCTGACTGTTAAAGCTGCATTATTACTCAATACCCAAATCAGTACAATTAGAGCTGCTTTTTTGTGTTTTTAAATTATCGTTTTGATGCCTTCACACTATTAGCTATGACATTGGACTGATGAAGTAGAATTATGGAAAAAATGTGAGTAAGGGGGGGTTAAAACCCCTGTCGGGTCCTTCTTTTTTTTTTTCTCCTCTTTTCTTTTCCCCCTTGTTTTCTGCATCCCATTGTGGAGATTAACCTTCACCTCCTGTCCCATAGCCAAAACAGGAAGTGAGAAGAAATCCCTGCAAATTAAGGGAATGTCTTAGGGTCACCAGAACTAGTGTCCCCATTGGAAAATTTCCCCTCCTATTACTTCTCTGGGGACAACCCAAAATTTTCTTTTACTTAAACTTTCAATGATCATGGTAAACAGGGAAAATAAAGGGGGCGAATCTCTACAGAAACTGAGCAAACATGGATGTGTCATCCACCCTCTCTGCTTTGATGAACAGGGAATCCGAGCTGATCCCTGCTCATGGGGTACACCATGAGAACATCGGAAGACAAAGTCCACACAAGGCACGATTGTTTCATTTTTTTTTTTTTTTTGTTTTTCTGACCCGTGTACACAACTTTTGACATCTGATTCAGACTTTCCAAATGAAAATTTCCAAAGGAACTAACTCCAAAAAATGTTCTCGTATGTGAAGCGAACTAACGATTATCGTTTAATGTGTACTGTTTTCATACGAGAAAAATCGCATAGGAAAGACTGCATGATCAGACACAAGAAAACAATTAAATAAAGCCTTTATCCTACGAGAATTTTCATACAATTAGTACCAAGTTACAAGTACAAGTTTCAACTTGCTGTGAAACATTGAGGAAAACTGGACGATCATTTGCTTGATTTTATAGTGGGTACCCAGCTTAAATACAGCTACGTCTGCAACATATGGCTTCTGAATGCTTCGCATTTCATTTCTTGTGCACTTTGTAGCTGTTGATTTTCCTTTATGCACAAGTTGTGTGGTCTGGTCTTTGTGCACTGGGTGGTCAAAAACAAAGTTTGATTTGATGAATTGGTGTGATCACCATGAAAGTGTGCTCTGAATAAAAGTAATGTGTTGTATATGGTACAAATAGCTCATATTTACCCGAGTGTAAATTCCAGATTTAGCCATTGCATGTTGTCCAAATATTCTGTTTTAAAAAAGGAAAAGGGTCAAGCTTGCTGTTTGGCTCAAAATGCACACTGTGTACAAAAAACATTTTTATTGTTTTTATGTGCATGTGTTTTTAAAATGCGTTAAAACAAAAAAAATTTAAATGTACATTAAAATGCACAAAAAGCACCAAACTTGTTATATGCTTATGACAATTAAGTTAGAAGATTAAGAAGATTACGAAGATTCAACTCCTTATTGAAAATTGCTATGTACTGATTTCAACTGAGGCAGTTGTCTACCCGTGGTTAAAACTTTTGCTGAATAATTGTTGGTCATCTGTGTAGCCCTAACCTGAAGCAAACTGGGTGTTTGTAGTAGTGTGTGTGTGTGTGTGTGTGTGTGTGTGTATATATGTGTATATATATATATATATATATATATATATATATATATAATATAATTTTTTTTTTTTTGTGAGAAAACCGATCTGACAACTACTGAATCATTTTAAAGCTTGTCTGATTCAGTTCTTGGCATGTCCATACATGGACTTTATGATGCACAGATATTTCACCAAAAACCGTGGCAGTGGCAGCTGGTTGGACCCACCCCAATAATTTTTACAGTTTGACCTCCAGGGATTTGCAGTGCAGTCAAATCCCTGTATAAAAAAAGTTGAGCACAACTGGAGGAGATTTTCCAACAAGTTGAGAAAATATCTGCATATGCTAAAGAGTATTGCTCCAGCTCTGCTGTGGGGAATCATCCCGGGAATGGATTGTGATTGGAGACTCTTAGAACTGGGTTCTCAATCTGTCTTGAACTAGAGCAGCTAACATTGCTAATAGAAGTTATGTAATGCCCCATTTTTTCATTAGACCCAGATTCATATGTAGTGCCTAAGTCTTCAGCCTTTCCAGCTTATTCCGTATTTTTTGTGGTGTTACTAGTGCATTCATAATTAGAAAAACTTTAGTTGAATTGCTCATTTATCCCATGTATTTGTCTTAAGCTTGATTATTTTGTAGTCATTGACTGTGAAATATGGCTATGATAACATTGCTGTGTTTATCGAGGCTATGTAAAATACAGAATCATAGGCACTGATCCTCTAAGTCACTTTCTCAACACAGAGGAACTCTTAAAATAGTTCTCTGGTCTTGGGGAGTCCCTGCTAAAAATTAGAAATCTACAACTCATGATACAATAGTGTGATGGTCAGTGGGAGGAATGGTCCTTACACTTGTGATCATTGGGAAGAATTACCTCCTTACAGATAGCTAAAAAGATCAATGGTGTGAGTGGGAACTTATCTGAGAGGCAGAAATTGCCCAATGCTGAAGGAACCCCTAGCAACCTTTTGGAGGAACCCTAGGTTTCCACGGAACCCTGGTTGAGAATCAGTGCTCTAAGCTGTTAAATTGTTTTTGGATGTCTGTAAAACATCACTTGTATTGAAGGGACTAGAGATCCAGTGATTGTGCTCGATAACCTCACCTCTCTGGGGACTCTCACTCATCATTGGCTGAGACAGTGGCGGGAGCCATTGGTTGTCAGTCACAGCCAGTGAGCCAATGACAGGAGGAAGGGGCCAGGAGCGCCGGCAGGACACCCGAGAAGAGGAGGATCCGAGCTGCTCTGTGCAAAACCACTGCACGGAGCAGGCAAGTATGACATGTTTGGTATTTAACCAATTCGATACTGGGCACTTTCGCCCCCCTCCTTCCAGACCAATTTTTAGCTTTCAGCGCTGTTAAACATTAAATGAGAATTGCGTGGTCATGTAACACTGTACCCAAATTAAATTTTTATCATTTTTTTTTCCACACAAGTAGAGCTTTTTTTGGTGGTATTTAATCACCCGCTTGAACGTGGCGTTCACCAGAGCTTCACTGGTTGTCACTGGAGTCCTCTTCCACTCCTCGATGACATCGTCACAGAGCTGGTAGATGTTAGAGACCTTGCGCACCTCCACCTTCCATTTGAGGATGCCTCACAGATCCTCAATAGGGTTTAGGTCTTGAGACATGCTTGGCCAGTCCATCACTCTTTATCCTCAGCTTCTTTAGCAAGGCAGTGCTTGTCCTGGAGGTTTGTTTGGGTTTGCAATACTGACCTGCGGCCCAGTCTCCAAAGGGGGGGAGATCATGTTCTTCTTCAGTATGTCACAGTACATGTTGGCATTCATGGTTCCCTCAATGAACTGTAGCTCCCTAGTTCCGGCAACACTCATACAGTCCCAGACCATGACACTCCCACCACCATGCTTGACTGTAGGCAAGACACACTTGCCTTTGTACTTCTTCTCACCTGTTTGCCTCCACACATGCTTACACCATCTGAACTGAATACATTTATTTTGGCCTCATCAGACCACAGGATATGGTTCCAGTAATCCATGTCCTTGGTCTGCTTGTCTTCAGTAAACTGTTTGCAGGCTTTCTTGTGCATCTTTAGAAGAGGCTTCCTTCTGGGATAACACCCATGCAGACCAATTTGATGCAGTGTGCGGAATATGGTCTGAGAACTGACAGGCCGACCCCCTTTCCCCTACCCCTTCAACCTCTGCAGCAATGCTCCATTTCCCAGACCTCTTATGGATATGGTGCTGAATACGTGCACTCAACTTCTTTGGTCGACCGCGACGAGGCCTGTTCTGAGTGGTACCTGTCCTTTTATACTGTATGGTCTTGGCCACCAAGCTACAGCTCAGTTTTAGGGTCTTGCCAATCTTATAGCCTAGACAAGGGATAGGCAACCCTGGCACTCCAGCTGTTGTAGAACTAGAAGTCCCAAGAGGCATTGCAGGACTGGCTGCCACAGGCATGACCCACAGGAGAAGAGGGATGAAGGGATTTGTAGTTTCAGCACAGCTGAAGTGCCAGGGTTGCCTACCCCTGGCCTAGACCATCTTTATGTAGAGCTACAATTTTTTTTTTTTTGTTTTTCAGATCCTCAGAATGTTCTTTGCCATGAGGTGCCATGTTGAACTTCCAGTGACCAGTATGAGATAATGAGAGCGATAACACCCAATTTAACACAACTGCTCCCCATTCACTCCTGAGACCTTGTAACATTAACAAGTGACATGACATTGGGGAGGGAAAATTACTAATTGGGCCCAGTTTTGATATTTTCACTTAGTTGCCAGCAGTTTAGACATTAACCACTTCCCACCCGGCCAATGCACATATACGGCCGGGTGGGAGCCGCCTACTCCTGATATGACGTTCAGGAACGTCATTCAGGAGTAGCGGGATCGCGCGCGCCCGCGCAGCGGCGCAATCCCGATGCGCCCGTGTCACCCGGACACGGCACATCTCAGATCGGCAGGAGGGCTCTGTGATTGGCCCTCCTGATCACATGACGGCCGTGTCCAATCACGGCCGTCATGTGATGTAAACAAACAGCCGGTTGCTAGGCAATCGGCTCCTCCTCTCCTCACACAGAAGTCATCGCTGTGGAGAGGAGAGCAGATCGCTGCAGCCGGCTGCTGATCAGTGAGTATGAGCTGCTTTTTGCAGCTTTTTACTCACTGATCACCAGTCTAGTGTACACAGTAAACACACCACACAGTAAACACATCACACAGTATAAACACAATGTCCCCACACATGTCCCCAAAACATACATGTCCCCAAATAATAAAAACACATGTCCCTAATAATAAAAACATGTCCCCCACATATGTCCCACTAAAATCACATGTCCCAATGATTATCTGCACACATATGTACGTGATCACCTGCACACATATGTACATGATCATTTGCGTACATATGTCCGTGATCACACAAACCAATTATACACCTGACGGATTTTTTTTTACCAAAAACATGTAGCAGAATACATTTTGGCTTAAATTTATGACAAAATTTGATTTTATTGGATTTTTATTGAAGTAGAAAAAAGAAAATATTGTTTTTTTTTTTCCAAATTTCCGCTTTTTTGCGCTTATATCGCAAAAAATAAAAAACGGAGTCGTGAATAAATACCACCAAAATAAAGCTCTATTTGTGCGAACAAAATGATAAAAATTTCATTTGGGTACAGTGTAGCATGACCGCGCAATTGTCACTGAAAGCGCTAGAGATCTCAAAGCTGAAAATTGGGCTGGGAAGGAAGGGGGCGAAAGTGCCCTGTATTGAAGTGGTTAATGGCTGTTTTGAGATATTTTGAGGGGGCGGCAAATTTACACTGTTGTACGAGCTCACACTCTCACTATTTTACATTGTAGCAAAGTGTCATTTCTTCAGCCTTGTTCCATGGAAAGTTAATCGACATCTGCACAGAATGTCAAATTATCTTCGCTGGTATAGAAAACATAAGGAAAGTCCCAAGCTCAGGTAAATACCATTAAAACTCTTGGTGGGTTTAGAATCATAACAATCTATCCAGCACTAACTGTGGAGCAGTGAGACTCGGGGTGTCAAGTCGGCTCTGCCAGACGTAGCTGAACGTTCTGACCGCATTATGATGGCGATAAGTCAGTTTTATAAGTAGAAATAGAATTAACATAAGTTATGCATTGGACCTTGGTAGGTACATTTGATGCCATCCAAAATTGGGCAATTTGCTTTCTAACGAGGTATAATAATCTAGTTACCATGATGTAGATACCTTTTTGGATACATTTCAGCATCAACTGCACCCAACAGACATACCAACAGGATGAGAGTTATACGGTAGGTGTTTTAGCTAAATCGGAGATAATCTGTGTAACCTCCACCCAATATTGTCTACTTTTTGGGCATCACCAGATCATGTGTAATGGTCTCCTCTGTGAATTGTGCATTTCGGACATAAAGGAGAATCCCTCCGACCCCCAATCAAATAGTTTGGCAGGTGTACCATACGTTCTGTGCAAGATGAATAGTTGTGAGAGTTTATGGGAAGCCGATACCGACACAACTGGAAGAGACTTTAATGGAGTCTCTATGCATTAAGGTAAAAAAATACTTTTTTGGGTTCAGCTCCAGCCCTCCTTATACTTAAGTCCCATCTCTATCCAAAAGCTCCCTTTTTTTCCCCTTTTAGATTAAGGCTGGCCACTTCATCCATTATAAAAGTGGTCTTTCTGCCTTTGATGTGAATCCTCTGTCTGCCTCTTACCACCCTGCACTAATGTTGCCTCAAGTTTGCTATAAGTAGTGTGAGAGTGAAAAAGAAAGACCTTTCCCACTTTAAAAACAGCAGAAATTTCTGTTGCCAAGGAACCTCTTAGACCGACTTGCTGTCCATGTTGTATACAAAAGGTTGCTAGGGTAACTTGTGCTGTTAGGGGAAGAATGCTGGGAGAGCTCTCAGTATATGGAGGAGAGAAGAAATGTGCTCTATTTAGAGAGTTGGTGATAGTAGTTTTTTTTCCAAGGGACTGTGCACATGTATCTTATGCCTTTTTTTTTTTTTTTTTGTGTTTAATAAAGATAGCATAAGTTTAAACTCTGTAAACATTCTGAAATGTTTCAGAATACCAGTTCTGAACTGTCTAGTAATCACTAGAGCTTTTAGCACCCGTATACTGAAAAAATGATTCATGCACAGTGCTCTTTTACAATCCTCCTGCTCTGATGATTGTAAAAGAGCTGACAGTTATTTTTTTTCTTTCATAAATTGAAAAAGAAAAGGCTATAAACAACATTTGATATATTCACCCATCCCCTTTGTTTTTCATCTTATGACCCTGCATGCCCTTTATCAGAAATGTGTTTTATATATGCAATCATGTGACTGCAAAGCTTCCGGTCCTCTTCCCCACTCAGGCGTGGCTGCTGCAGCTGGTGAGAGGACACTTCCCCCTCAACAACGTATAGAGTAGTGGATGACGTCGCTGCTCTATTCAGTTCATCCCTGTTGTCAGCCCTCCCCATTGCAGAGAGGACTTGGAGCTTTGTGGTCACGTGATCACATGTATAAAAGTTAAAAAAAAGGTATTTAAACAGTGATTTGCAATAAAGGGTGTGCAGCCCCATAGGGGGAAAAAATGGAAGGAATATTTAATTGTACGTTTGATCTGGAGCAGGGGTGTCCAAACTTTCTAAACAAAAGGTCAATTTACTGTCCTTGATTTGTTACGGGGACTGGACTGTGGCCTGTGTGAGTAGAAAATGCCCCGATGTCAGTAGGAGTAAATGATGATTTTAGGGGGTAGGAATTAGAGCTGCAAGATTCTGACTAAAATGAGAATCGCAATTTTTTTTGCTTAGAACGTAGATCGCGATTCTCGCAGCACATCATCTTTCACATTAAAACAAAAAAATTGTGCTAACTTTACTGTTTGGTTTGTTCTTATTTATTGAAGTATATTTTTACCCAAAAAATTGCTTTTGAAAGACTGCTGGGCAAATACTGTGTGACATAAAATATTGCAGCAATTGCCATTTTGTTCCCTAGGGCAGTGATGGCGAACCTTGGCACCCCAGATGTTTTGGAACTACATTTCCCATGATGATCCACTACACTGCAGAGTGCCAGAGCATCATGGGAAATGTAGTTCCAAAACATCTGGGGTGCCAAGGTTCGCCATTGCTGCCCTAGGGCAGTGATGGCGAGCCTTGGCACTCCAGATGTTTTGGAACTACATTTCCCATGATGCTCTGGTACCTTGCATTGTAGTGGAGCATCATGGGAAATGTAGTTCCAAAACATCTGGGGTGCCAAGGTTCGCCATCACTGCCCTAGGGGGTCTCTGCTAAAAAAAAAATTATATAATCTATTTTAAGTGGTTAAACTTCCTGCATTTACACTGGTTGAAAGCTTGGCATACGGCCCAGATTTTTTGTTTACGCAAGAAGTTCTATCCCTTTAATCTAAGAAGTAAGGGTTAGTTACAATGTTTCAAGTTCTAAACTTGGCAGATTGCCCGGGATGCTTTCTTTTGACAGCTGAGTGAGCAGATAATCTCTCCACTTGTTTATATGAAAGAATCGCCTACTCGGCAGGAGAGATCGTCAGGGGGGGTGAATCAAGATCGCGTTTTTTTAAACGATTAATCATGCAGCTCTAGTAGGAATAGTGCCTCCTCATTGGTGTCGGTGAGATGAATGGTGTCAGCGGCAGGAACTATGCCCCACTGTTGCTGACAGTGGGGCGAATAATGCCTCAAGGGCCGGATAAAAGCAGGCAAAGGGCCACATCTGGCCCCTGGGACGTCGTTTGGATACCCGATCTAGAGGTTCCGTGTACATGTACTTTAAACCCTTTTTATACATACAAATAGATTACAATTAAAATGACACAGCCATTAAAGTGTACAACCCCAAGTCCTCAAAAATTGGAACCGCTGTGTAAAATCTACATAAAAATAGAATGCAATGATCTGCAAATCTCATAAACCCATATTTTATTCACAATAGAAAACATATATCAAATGCTTATTCTGACAAAAGGCATCATTTAAAAAAAATAAAGAATTTTGAAATAGATGGCACCAACACATCTCAAAAAAGTTAGGTCAGGGCTATGTTTACCACAGTGTAGCATCCTCTTCTTTTAACACTCTGTAAATGTCTGAGAATGGAGGAAACCAGTTGCTGCAGTTTTGGGATATGAATGTTGTCCCAATTTTGCCTGATATAGGTTTTTAACTGCTCAAAGATCCTGAGCCACCTTTGTATATTTTCTAGATACACAAAATATTTTCAAATGGTCAAAGGTCTGGACTGTAAGCAGGCCAATTAAGCACTTCGGATTCTACTACTACGATGCCATGCTTTTTTCATAGATGCAGTATGAAGTTGTCCTGCTGAAATATACAAGGCCTTCGCTAAAAAAAATAAAAAAAAAAATGGATGGGAACACATGCTGCGCCAAAAACTGGATATATATTTTTTTTTTTAGCATTGACATGGTGCTTTTCCAGATGAGCAATCTGCCCAGTTCATACTCATTAATGCATTCCCATGCCATCAGAGATGCAGGCTTTTGAACTGAGAACTGATAACAAGCCAGAAGGTCCCTCTTCTCTTTAATCCAGAGAGCGCAGTGCCCATGGTTGCCAAAAAGAATGTCAAATTTCAATTCATTTTTCCACAGAACTGTTTTCCACTTTGTTACAGACCATTTTAAATGGGCCTTGGCCCAGAGAAGACTGTGGCATTTCTGGATCATGTTCAGATATGGCCTTTTCTTTGCATGATAGACCTTGCATTTTTGGATGGCACGGCAAACTGTTCAGACAGTAATATTTAGAAATATTCCTGAGCCCATGCAGTGATGTCCATCACAGAATCATGCCGGTTTGTAATGTAGTGCCATCTGAGGGCCTGACGAACATGGACATCCAATTTTGCATTTTGACATTGTCACAGATTCCTCCTGATCCTCCTGATTTTTTTATTTTTTTATTTTTTTTTATTATGTACTGTGGATGATATTATATTTATAGGAGTTGTAAAGGTTAGTTTTTTATTTTCTAAATAGGTTCCTTGAAGCTAGTGCATTGTTGGTTCACTTACCTTTTCCTTTGTTTTCCCTTCTAAATGTTTTTTTTTTCCTTTGTCTGAATTTCTCACTTCCTGTTCTTCCTCAGTAAGCTGTTCTGGCTGACTAAACACCTCTCGAATGATGGTGTGAAGTTTACTGAAGAGAAACAAACCTTTAGAACCCCTTTAAAGTCTTTGCAATTTTACTTTGGACATTATTATTTTTTTTTTTTGACTTTTTTTTTTTTTTTCACAGATTGGTGAACCTCTGCCAATCCTCTGAGATACTGACACTCTAAAGCAGAGTTCCACTAATTTTTTGTATTTTTTTTAAGTCGGCAGCTACAAAAAGTGTAGCTGCTTACTTTTAATGCAGACACTCACCTGTTCCACAGTCCAGCAATGTGGCCATCCAAAACCTTGCTTCTCTCCCTTACCTATCCACGGCGCTGGCATTGCAAGTGTAGGCACGCGGCTGCGACAGCTTGCGGCTTCACAGCCGGGTGCGCACTGCGCATGAGCATGTTGCGCAGCGCCTCTCCATTGGTCAGGCAATCTAATGGGACTGCAAGATTGCAAGGAGGGACACGGCTCGAGCTGAAGTAGGAGCAGGTGCCTGTCAACACTAGGTACCCGTTTCACCACCTCAAAAATTACCTTTCAAATGTGGCATATTTGGGGGGGGGGGGGTGCTTAAAGCTGAACTTCCCCTTTTGGGGCGGAGATCCCCTTTAAATTGGTTTTTATTTTGTTTTTTAATACCCAATCATGTTACTGACCTTTTGCCAATTAACCTGCCTAGGCCTCGTGCACACAGGATGTTTTTTACAGCTGCTGTTTTTGGCTTCAGGCGTTTTTTTTTCTTTTTTCTTCCTGCAGCCAGTAAGCGCTCCAGCATGTTATCCTATGTGTCCATGCACACATAGGCTGTTATCAGTGTTTTTTGG
This sequence comes from Lithobates pipiens, assembly GCF_037356315.1. NCBI lineage: Eukaryota > Metazoa > Chordata > Amphibia > Anura > Ranidae > Lithobates > Lithobates pipiens. The sequence continues at coordinate 243,621,356 of NW_027507903.1, read as the reverse complement.
CAGGGGCTTTTCTGGCTGGAAAAACCCCCCAGAACTAGTGGGTTTTGAGAAGAGTTTTTCAGCTGTAAAAATGCTCTGACACTGATAAAATCTGACAAACGTGGCTATTCAGCATTTGTCTTGTGTTTTTTGAAGCCATACGATTTTGTGGGAGTATAGTTTTGCAAAACTAAAAAAATTAAACAATCAGCTGAAAAACTCTACTACAAAAATGTTGCAAAACTCATTATACAGCTTACACTACTGTCGTTTTTTTTATAAGGTCCAGTGTGCATGAAGCTTTAGGAGGAGTTTTTCTGTTTTAAAAACGCTTAGATAAAAGCCATGAAAAATGCTGCAAAACTCATTCTACAGCTTTTTACAGTTAACGCTACTGGCATTTTTTCATAATGTCTACTGTGCATGAGGCCTTAATTGCAAAATATTCCAGCTTTTCCTTGTTTGTACCACTTGCTGCCATCAATTTGAAAATTACCCTTTTTTTTCTTTCTTTCTTTCTTAAAATGGTACATTTTACTTAGCTTAACAGTCTCCAGACCTTTTAAGAGCTTCCATATGCTGTAAGGTGGGGGTGGGCATTCTGGTCATGTGACTGTGGTGATTGGCTTTCAGAGCGGTCACATGATTGGAAAGCTTTTGATCACAAGTATGCATCTGGAGCTTTCCGATCCCTGCCAGCATGCATTGCAGGGCACGCACACCCAGCACAGAAATGTTTACATTTAGGCCGCATAAAGCACATTAAAGCCCACTTGCCAAGATGCCAAAGATGTCAAACATGTGACATATTTTCTATTGTGAATAAAATATGGGATTTTGAGATTTGCAAATCCTTGCATTCTGCTTTTATGTAGATTACACCGTGCCCCAACTTTTTTTGGGTTGTATTCAGGGGAAAAGAAAAGATGACCAATTGGTACTTGTCTCCAAGTAACGCATTTCCTATAAAATATCTAGGAGGCCAAAAAAGTGTTTTTATAAAACGCCCATATTATTGGATGTCTGCTCTGGCCAGCCTTCTATATGTCCTATATGTTATAGGTAGCGAGGCCTTCCATCATAGTGATGTGACGCACAATATTGTTTGAGCATTACATTGTGCTGCACCTACTGGAACATTGTATAAAGTACAATTTGAAAGAAAAAGTGGTGTGTTTTTTTTTTTTTTTTTAGTTTTTTTTCATTCTTTTGGCTCTGTTTCTTGTGTGAAAAATTCAGCTGACTCACTCTGTTCCAGTGAAATTATCATACAGGATTTATATAGCACCAACATTTTATACAGTGCTTTTCAATATGAAGGCAGACTGGACAGTTACAATCAATTTAGTATAAGAGGAATTTGAGTACCCTGCTTGATAGTTTGATCAAAGATGGAATAGAGAGGGAAATCGCTGTGCATTATAGTTATTCTCCATTTTATATATAGCGCCAACAGTTTGCGCAGTGTTTTAAAAGAAGAAAAAGAATAAGACAGTATAGTTGCAGCACCTTTTTAGTGTTAGGAGGCTCCGATCATGAGCATACAATCTAAAAGGGAAGAGTGAGTAATACAATGCATAACTGTGAAGGGATGAGTTGATGAAAGGGGTTAGGAAATATTATGAGCTTGGTTTTGGAAAGATTGAGCTTGTGGGAGTGGTGTGACATCTTGATCTGTAAAAGTAAGTTGGTGAGTTTTAGAAGGGTCATTTCTGTGGAGTGTTGCCAGTGTTCTATTGAGAAATGGCTTCCAAAGAAAAATGCCCCGGATGTGTCTGCGTATGCGCAGTAACAAACGCCACTCCAACTGATATGTTGATCAGCTGGCTTGATGTCAGTACAGCACATGTACAGATAGTCTGTGCCATTATCCGACCACTATGCAAACCGCGGGGGGAACGTAGTTAACAGATTGAGCCTGCGCTGTTTTTACTGTGTTGGAGGTGACTGACGGTCACTGCTATCTCCTCAGAGCTGACTGATCGGCAATCATGTGATCGCTCAGTTCTCAGGCTTAAAGCAGGCAGGATACAGTTGCAGCATCATGGAGTTATAAGTATGAAAGTTTTACTCCCTTAGTGACCAGGTCATTTTTTGTGACACGGCACTGCGTTACTTTAACTGATGTTGTACCCAAGCAAAACTTGTATCCTCCCCCCCCCCCCCCCACATGTGGCACTTTTGGGGACCAGTGACACCAATACATTAATCAGTGCTAAAAAGCACTGTCCCTGTATAAAGGACACTGGCAGGGAAGGGGTTAATAGGGGCAAACAAACAGTTAAATATGTTTTCTGGGTGTGCTTTCTTACTGTGTGGAGGATGGACTGACTGCAGGAAGAGACATCTGTGCTCCTGATTAGGAGGAACACAAGATCTCTCCCTCTCCCTCCCTGACAGAACTACAGTCTGCCTTGTTTACATAGGCAGACCGCTGTTCTGTCTCTCTTCCGAGCGATTGCGGGCTGCTGACGGCCACCGGACCTGCTGATTGGCTCCCGCAGTGTCCAATTACAGAGGGCCACTGTGATTGATATATAGCAGGTTACCAGTCCTTGGATGTGGCTGCTTTTTGTTTTTTTCAGGCCAAGAACATTTTCAGCAAACACAGAACATACCCGTTGATGTTGCGAGAAATGCAGTGTATTGATACTTAGGATTTCCCTTAAAATGAAATTGCTGTGGTAATTACTAAGGCAATGAAAACTGATCAAATCACCTGTGTAAAATAGTGGAAATTCTGAAAACATGACCTGTTGGTGCACCTTGAGCACTGGAGTTGAGAAACACTGCTCTAAACACCTTTCCCCGTCCCCATAAAATAAAGACCAACAAAGGCAGATATTTATGAAGTACAGGCTGGGTACCCTATAGCAATGCTTGGATAAAAAAAAAAAAAAAAAAGTTTATACAGAGACTGTGCTTTTGTATGCATCTCAAAATTAACGTTTTCCTTGGTTGGTGTAACAAATGAGAAAATATTCTCTTTTCTGGCAGCTTCTTTCAGGACACTAGTACTGAGTATGACCAGTACTGAATATGATGGGCAGCATTCAACCATGTTACCACTGATTCAGGTTTTAAAACTTCTGTAAGCCCCTGTTCACATTAGCGTGATTTGACAGGTCAAATCACGCCAATTGCCAGCAATAGTAGCGTCCCAATCAGTGCGACGCCAACTTTTTGCGGTGCTGCAAACATTTCCAAAAGTAGTTACTGCACTACTTTTGGCGACTTCGGGACAATTTCAATAGACATCTGTGCATGAGCTCACGCAGATGTCTTTCAAGTCGCCCCAAAGTCAGACTGAAATGCGGCTTTGAAATCGCCCGAGTTCAGATGAGCTTGCACAATTTCAAAGCCGTCTTCAGTGTGAACGAGAGCCAATTGCTTTAATTTTGGGTGTTGCAGGCTCATCATTCAGGTTTTTTTTTTTTTTTTGCTTATCGTACAAAGGTGCATACAAGCTGCAATCTCTATAGAAAAGTATGTTTTCTAGCCTCACCCTTCGTTGACATGCCAGCCAGTGCCACCAAATGCACATTGACGCTGCATTGATGGCAGGCTGACAGCACTGGTCCATTTAGTTAAAGCAGAAGAGCTTTGATGTGTAACGGCAGTGAGAGATGATGCTCATCTCTGCTGCTTGCCGCACCTCGCTCCCAAATTGAAGAGGGCCGGCTGTGAAGAGCAGACTTTGAGCGGGCGGAGAGAGATGTCACTCTGCTTGTCCGCCCGCTTGTTTCTCTCCTCTCCACTGCCTCTCTCATGCAGCCAGCCCGCTCACTGCAGCAGCTGCAACCCACTGGTTAGGGAAGGACCTTGCAGCAAGAGACTCAGGGCTATGGGCCCCAGATTCGGTCTATAGCCCCAATAGCCACCCCCTAGCAACGCCCCTGGCCACCGGTAGTGATCACATGCAAAAAACTCAGACAGGCTTGTTGTTTTGAAGTCGATCGATGGGCAGTCCCTGCTGAATTGACAGATTTAAATCATCTATGGCCGGCTTTAGGTTAGACAGTATGCACATCCAAATCAAATAAATGTGTGGCATGCCTGACTCCCATTTAGCAGCTCTAAATCAATCAAAACCGACAAAGCATTCACACTATTTCCCCACTTATAAAAACTGTGGTGAACTACAAGTGCAGTGAAAGCACCTGGAGGCAGATCGCACAGAACCCAACATGCTGGCATTTGAGGAACTTGGGACTACAGGAAAGGAAGGGTAATCTTCAAGGTGGCAATAGGGCACAGCAGGACTAGTCCTCAGGGTAGCTATATGGCACAGAAAGGAGGAAAAGTCCACAGGGCGGTAATATGGCACAGTAAGGGAGCTAGTCCTCAGAGTAGCATTATGGCCCAGCAAGGAGAAATAAGGGGTAGAATGTTTCAAAGACTCAACGCTGCTGAAGTCTGACTGTTTTGGGTAGTCGGTGTGGTGGTCTTGGCATCAGGGGACGGGATCCAGGAAGGGCACTCTGGGCACACATCAGAGAGGACATGTGGAACTCTGGGTACACAGTGCAGAGGGGAGGGAGAGCAATCTGTGGAGGACTCTGAGAACACACCAGGTTCTGGCAGCAAATTGCTCCTACTGAAAAGGGTGTACATAGTGGGGAGAAAAGGGAGTTTTTGTCTGGAAAGCAGTATAGACTATTTGGAACTACAAGTCACAGCAGTTCCAGTGTCCAGAAAGTATCAGAAAATGGTTTATACTGAACTGTCTCAGCAGTTCTAAGCACCGTCTAGTCTTTTTCCAATGAGACCTACAGCCACGAGGTCGTCTGTGCCCATCACTGGGATGAACTCATGTGATCCTTTTTCTTCTCTATATTGGCATAGGGCTAATATATGATGACCTTTACTTAAGCTGAAAGCTGATTGGTTACTATGCACAACTTCTGCGCTTGCAGGTTCTGTCTTCTCCAGCTTTAGTAAATCCCCACTGCGCACACCCCCACATGCTGTACAGATAGGTGTTGGCTGTTCTTTATTACTGGAGAAATAGCATGAATGTTTCATCTGGTTTCAGTGTGCAACTGATGGTGAAGACCAGCCAGCACATGACAGACAGGATGCATTGTGGTAAACATAAGAGGATAGCAAAGTCCATTTAAAAAAAAAAAAATTTCTAAGTGAAGAGGTAAGCAGCAATAAAAAAAAAAAATGATGTTCATTCTATGTTAATGGGAACCTGTAACCTGTTATCCCTATTTGGCTGAAAAGTGGAAGTACACTTTAAGCAGTGTGAATGTTCTTGAATTGCCTGCCAGATCAGTGTATGTCTCCAGGCTGCGTCCCAGGGAGTGTTTGCTCATGTGTAGGTGGATGAACGTTTTTCTCGGGTAAATGCATTCTTATGGGATGCTTATGGTACATTTATTTAAGACTGATCAATTGTTCCTTACCATTTATGATGACTCTTTCAGATAGTTTTAACTACTCTATTTTCATTGGCTGTTTAAAACGTGCCTAATGGCTGATAGTAGAAAGATACCTAGGTTAAAAAAAAAAAAAAGTTCTGTCAAATGATTCAGGTTTATGCTGCAACTATTACAAGAACAAAAGACCGTGGAAATTTGAGTGTAGGATGTGAAATTCTAGGGAAGTGACCTGCGTAGATTACTTGGAATATGTGACTGTAGTGCCTAAATATAAATCATTGTTGCCAGTAAGAAGTTACTAATAATTTTCCTTTTCTCTCTGTAAAGGTTGGAAGCTATTTAAGAATTTGGTACGGTATGCTATCATGGTACATGACTGACGCCCTAATGCTGCAGCAGAGGATATGGAGATTAATGGCCAGATCTACGTAAGTTCTCGTTGCTGTGATTTCAGAATTTCCTGCATCTAAAATCTAAGTGTCTAGGTGCAGTATTAGTAACACTTGCTGGGGAGAAATAATTGTACATCGTTTAGTAAATGTAAAGCTGTTCCTGTGTAAATAGTAAGTCTAGTTTTAGGGCCGGTTCACACAGCGAGGCGCGGCGAGGCGTCTCCGACTTGCCTCGCCGCGACCTGCGGGGACCTCAGCGGCGACTTGCAGCGGACTTCTGTATAGAAGTCAATGCAAGTCGCCCCCGAAGTCGCCCAGAAGTAGTACAGGAACCTTTTTTCTGAGTCGGAGCGACTCGAGTCGCTCCTCTCAGAACGGTTCCATTGTACAGAACGGGGGCGACTTGCGGGAGCAAGGCGAGGCGAGCCGTGTCGCCTCGCATCGCCTCGCTGTGTGAACCGGCCCTTAGAGACAGTTCACACAGCCTGCGTGATAAAACTCCGTAATTTACCATGCAGGAAATGTCAATTTGAGCCAGTGGTGACTTGCACTTTTAAAGTGCAGAGCATTTGTTTACTTTGTTAATTTTTTGAAATGCCACAGTGCAGCCTTTAGTTCATTTTTGTGCTCTGCAGCTGAACTTCTAAAGTCCAGTTCTTGCACACAGCACTGGCATACTTGCACTTAAATGCACCCCAAGGTGGCTGCTCTGGTGTGTGTGATCAGGACACTCGGGAGGCTGCACTTGGCGTGGCTGTGAGCAGCACCGGGGCTGTATATTGGCTGTAGGGTGGGTGGCAAGTGGTTAAACTGCCAAGCGCTTGCAAGGTCAAGTCTTTTGTCTGTAATTTGTAATTGTAATACTGTGATTATAAACATTGTTGTATTTTCTGGAGACACATTGACCTTGTGTACCATCTCCTAACTGCTGTTAAATATTATGTTTCTAGTGATCACATGGTCTTCTAAAGAAGCAATGGGTAGCTGTTGTAGCTGTCCAGATAAAGAAGCTTTTGTAGATAACCAGCAAAATAGGTTCAAGGTAAGTGTTAACTTTTCACTTGTTAAGGCATAAAGTGACCCTCTCGCTATAATGAACTTTTTCAGCAAAGCTTAGCTTGTAAAAGAAGAACGTAAATGCGTATTTTTTTCCTGCTTGCGCTGTCCAATGTTTCTTATGTTCATGAGAAATGGTCCCCCAAAATCTGCTGGAAAAGTGAAACTTTTGGGAGTTTTGATCTCCAGGGTACCGTTCAGCGCTCACTGGTTACTGCTGCTGATCTCCATGTCATTACTGTGTCTTGCAGACTTGTGGAGGTCACCAATTTGAACCAGTGGACACTGCAGGCAGCCATTGAGATTAACACTTCCAGATGTGATGGCTCCTCAGTTGTCTTCAGGGACTGTTTCACATGAACGTAGAGCTCTTGGGTAACACAGGCAGGAGGGGAGGGGTAAGTATACACAATAAATTAAGACAAAAGGTGCTGCGCTACTTTCCAATTTCTGAAATACATGAAAAATAAACATAAACAACAAAAATCTTGAGTTATCATCACTGTGCAATTTAAGTATAACAATCTTCCAGTATTAACCACTTCTGCTTAAAGTGGTTGTAAATGTTCATCTTTGCCTTATACCTTTTAAGTAAGCCTATAATAAGGCTTACCTTTTGATACTGTAAATATCCTAAATGTAAATATCCTAAACGTGCAAGTTTTAGGAGATATTTACTATGTATGCAGCCAATGACATCATCGGTGCATGTGCTATGAAAGTTTTTTTTGGGAGGGGGGGCAGTGGTGGTTGGGAACCTGCAAGGTAAAGGCATAATGTGCTAGTATGCATCTCATACTAGCAGATTGATACTTTAAAACAAAGCCCTCCCCCGCCAAGAAGTCGGCGCTGCAGGGTCTCCCATCTTCACCTGTCTTTCTTCCAGGTTTGCGGACTCCGGTTATGTGACTGGCCGGAGCTGCGAGCCGCCTTTCACCACAGGGCTCTGAAGGAATGGCACATGTTTGTGGGAACACAATCCTGGGTTTTTGCAGCAGCCTTTTATTTTATTATTCATGCACACGGACTCACTGGTAGCACAAGAGTTTACACTGTTTTAATTTTATATACACTCTACCTTTACAGCAATGCTTTGCTGGTAAATTTTACTGTAGCAACATTTCAAATACCAATGCAAGGACAGTACACACACCCCCAAAATAACATTTTTGGAACACTTATGGGGGGGGGGGGAGTAAAGAAACCTGCTTTTAATGAGCACAGATGATGCTAGGACCAGCTGGAAACGGGACATATGGGGACAAGGCACGTCAGAGCTGTCCTTTGATGCCTACACAGGCACCGACAACGGTTTCTTGAAGTGCATGTGAGCAGCTACGTTCCTCTACACAGGCACACTGTTGTCATTAAAGCTCAGGAGGTTTTCTGATTGTTTAGATTAGACTATTGTTTCTAATCAATCGGCGATTACAATAATGCATAATAGAAAGGTTTTAGTTCTTATACGTAGTAACCAAGGGCAAATTTTCATTGAAAAGAATTTCACTTTAATGTTCGTGTTTCACAGAGTGAGGAGACAAAGGGCTTCATGTAAAGGTCACAAACAATGGGAGGATGCAGATGAGTTTAATGTGCACTTTTAAAGGGAGGTGAAGATGTTAATATACAGGCACTACAGAGACAGAATGAAGAAGAGACGTGAAAGGGTTTACAAAAAAAAATCGCACAACAAAATGCGTTTAACCCCTCCAATCCTCCATTCCTTGAATCTGAGTCTACCTACCTCCCTAGGATCCCTTTATTCATAGAGTTTTCCTCCCTCCATTGTGAGAGGAGGGGGGTGCTCTCACTTAGAAACAGTGGTAGTGTTTGTAATTACTGTAATGGCCATCACAATGATCACAACCCACAGAGCCGCACTGTGTCTCTGCGTTTTGCTTATAATCTGCTTCTAACCCTGTGATCACAGGCACTCCAGAATACCACATCCACCCTACTTCCATTTTAAAAAGAATGATGCTAGACAGGTGGTTAATTAAAATCGTATAGTAAAAGCTAAACGGTGTCTGTCGCAACTTTGTAAGTTGGAGCACTTTTAAAATCTTATAATTTTCTAAAAGACTTTTTGTAAAAGCACATATATTTCTAGTAACCAGGGACTAATTTGGGCAATTTCTGGAGCCTTCAGTGGGCCTAACTATTAGCTGGCTTTGCATGCTATAATACTTGGACACAATGTTGTGCCTCCTGCTTAGAGATGGTCTGGTGTAAGTGGCTCTATAAAATAAGCCGATCAAGCAAAGGTCATGCGAATTAAACAAAATTGCCTGTACCATGAAGTTTCTCCCAGCCACAACTTATGATCAAACCTACTTTTGGAAACTTGTGTGACAAGAAGCATAGAGAGAAGTTACACCCACACAGACTTCAGGGAGTACACTTGGTGACCTTGTGAGGTGTCCTGTATTCTAGCTACATTGAAAATGGATACATTAAGTTAAATGTTCCATTTTTTTTTTTTCAGTGCCTAATTACATTGGTCCAGCTTAGACCAATGTAAGTATGCATATTCAATATCTGACCGATTCCCGTGGAAGAGAATCTCTATAGCAGTCGCTGCTACTGCAGTAATTTTAGCTTTCTTCCAGGTCCAATGCCTGGAGGCTGCCCTCTTACTAAGTAACCTCAGGAGGTCACCCGTTTGGCATGGGCACCATTGAGCGAACTTTACCTTTTCTCAATGAATGCAACTTGTTCTCTGCTTGGACGAGGTGGGTTGGTGATGGCATGATCTCCACTTCCACACTATGCATTCAGAGAATGCCTTGTATTAAGGAAAAATATAGGTGTTCTCAGAATGGCACCCATGTCGAGCGAGGGACCCTCAGGTTACTAAGCAGCGGGACAGCAACTTGCTATGGGAACTAGAATTCAGCTTGAAGATACTTTGAGTGTGGGTCCTGATTTTAGAATTTTAATGTATGCTTCAGAGAACTTGTGCAACAAAGTGGAGTTTCACTGCAAACTTTTTTTTTTTTTTTTTCCCCTCTTCCTGTGTTTCTGAAAGGTTATTAATGTGGATGATGATGGTAATGAGTTGGGCTCTGGCGTGATGGAGCTGACAGAAAATGAACTCATCCTGTACACACGCAAGCGCGACTCAGTCAAATGGCCTTACCTCTGCTTACGCCGTTATGGATATGATTCAAACCTTTTCTCTTTTGAAAGTGGGCGGCGGTGCCAGACTGGGCAAGGTGAGTTTATAGACTTTCTTTTTGTCAGGAAGAACATAATAGACGTAGTGGCATATACTCTTATTCTGCTACAATAAAGCACCTAACATTTTCCATATGAAAACATTTAAAGTGACACTAAAGCTAAGAAAAAAATAATCCTATACCTTGCCTTTTATTTGTTATCTATGTCCCTTCTAATGTACATTTTTTTGTGTGTACTGTCTCTTTAAATCATGTGCATATAAATATCTCCTAGTGCGTGCAATTCTGAGGTGCACAGTACATGTGTTTGTGCATTTAAGCACAAGTCATTAAAGCCAATATCATTAAAAAAAACTCCATAAAAATATATCACGAAAGATATCAAAGAAGAGTCCGCGATTTCATGTGAAAATTTGTAGTCCACAATATACTGTATAAAATGTAATGTGCTTGATGTGCAAAAATATCCGTATATTAAAATGTAAATCATAACAAAAAAACAGTTCACTAATCCATATAGGTGATCCTAATCCAAAGTGACTTGTGCCTGGGCAAATGGTGCAGTGTAATTCACTGGTGAAAGATAGGTGAACTCCACATGTGCTCCCCCTCAGATCCGCACTCACCACAAAACTGAACCCCTGCAGGGCTTGAAGGCACCACACTAAAGCTGCTTCTGATCCTTATCCAGTGTCTCCTCCACCTCCTCAGGTCTGGTCACTGGGTACACTCATATAGGGATGGATGGACAGAGGCATTTCATAGTGTAAATCCATAAATATATATTGTTAAAAAGCACTTACAAAAGTGCTACAGGGTCAGTACAATAAAAATGGCAATATGCCCAGGATGCCTTGCGTTCCACGGGCAAGGATCTCTGAAACCAGAAATTAGGTGATGCCTCTTCAAGCTCCGCCTTGCGTGTTTTATCACATAGATGTCATCTGGAGCAGCCCATCTCTAAGTGCATTGATAGTTGAGAAATATAGTTTGAGCAGAGTAGTACACGGGTCTGTGATTGACGTGCACCACAACAGAAGTTGAGGGAACAGCTTGGGAGCTATCATTTAAAAGACAAAAGAATGGTATGTGCAAGAAAGTTTCAACTTTTTAAGAAATTTCGGTGATTTAGTGATTATGCGGAGAATTTCAATTAATGCTGAAGCCCAGCTGCTCCAGGGACTTGAATTGATAGTAAGAAAGACCCTTTTCACACCACACCGCCCATAATGTCGGCGGTAAAACGCCGGTGTTTTACCGCCGGATTTGCGGTGCATTTCGGCAGCTAGCGGAGCGCTTTTACCCCCGCTAGCGGCGGTATTACAGCGATGCCCCATTGATTTCAGTGGGGAGCAGTGGTGGAGGAGTGGTAAACACACCGCTCCTTCACCGCTCCAAAGAAGCTGCTGGCAGGACTTTTCCCTGATGTCCTGCCAGCGCACCGCTGTAGTGTGAAAGGCCTCGGGCTTTCACACTACAGACAATGGTGCAGCTTTTTTAGGGGGGATTGCAGGCGCTATTTCTAACGCTATAGCGCCTGCAAAACGCCCTGGTGAGAAAGGGGTCTAAATGTCCTTGTTTTAGCTTTGTCTGGGAGGACTTAAATGCTGACATTTCCAGTGGAAATGTACATATGACAATAAATATAATTAGAATTGCAATTTTTTCTTTCTTTTTTTTTTTTTTTCTTCCCCATTCTGTTGTGTTAATGGTCAGAATTTTTTTTTTTTGTAGCATAATGGATAGTATCTGTGTTGCAATCTAACCACATATGGCTTTGGTTTGGACAAATTGCAGCACTGCATCTGTGAAGATGAATGAAGAGATTTATATATATATTACAGTGGATCTAAAAAGTCTAAACATCCCTGTTAAACTGCCAGGTTTCTGTGATGTAAAAAAAGAGACGCATAAATAATTTCAGAACTTTTTCCACCTTTTAACCAGTTCCCGACCAGTGCACGCCGATGTACGTCGGAAGAATGGCACGGGCAGGCATATTGGCGTACAGGTATGTCCATTTTTAAATGCCGCCCTGCCATCGTGAGCGCACCGCTGGCGGCGAGCTCGCGTGCCGGTCGGGACCCCCGTGAGTCTGGTTGCGGGGATACCCACGATCGTCTCACGGGGAGATGCACTTGTAAACAGCATCTCCCCGTTCTGCCTAGCAACAAGTGATGCTGATCTCTTCTCCATGTGATTGAAGCAGAGATCAGTGTTCACTAACACAAAGCCCAGCCCCCCACAGTTAGTAACATGCCCCTAGGAACACTTAACCCCTACACTGCCACCCCCTGGTTAACCCCTTCACTGCCGGTGTCATTTACACAGGAATCAATGCATTTGTATAGCCTTGATTGCTGTATAAATGACAATGGTCCCAAAAATGTCCGATGTGTCCGCCACAATGTCGCAGTCACAATTAAAATCTCTGATCGCCACCATTACTAGTAAAAAAAATTAATAAAAATGTCATAAAACTATCCTCTATTTTGTAAACGCTATAACTTTTGCGCAAACCAATCAATCGCTTATTGCGTTTTTTTTTTTAACCAAAAATTTGTAGAAGAATACATATCGGCCTAAACTGTGGGGAAAATTTTTTTTTCATATATATTTTTGGGGGATATTTATTATGCGTTTATTTTTATTTTTTTCTCAATTGTCGCTCTATTGTTTATAACGCAAAAAATAAAAACTGCAGGGTTGATCAAATACCACCAAAAGAAAGCTCTATTGGTGGGAAAAAAAGGGCGTCAATTTTGTTTGGGAGCCACGTCGTATGACCGCGCAATTGTCAGTTAAAATGACGCAGTGCCGAATCGCAAAAAGTGGTCTGGTCTTAATCCAGCAAAATGGTCCGGTCTGAAAGTGGTTAATGTGACCTATAAACTGTACTCGGTTGAACAACTAACTGAAATCGTTTAGGTGGTGGGAAGTAAAACAAAAAAATATATATATATATAGTTGCATAAGTGTGCACACCCTTAAACTAATACTTTGTGTGTTGAAGCACCTTTTGATTTTATTACAGCACTCAGTCTTTTGGGGTATGAGTCTATAGCATGGCACATCTTGAATTGCCAATGTTTTACCACTCTTCTTTGCAAAAACATTCTAAATCTGTCAGTTTGCGAAGGCATCTCATGTGCACAGCCCTTTTCAGATCACCCCACAGATTTTCAATTGGATTCAGGTCTAGGCCATTCCAAAACTTCAATATTTTTCTGATGAAGCCATTCCTTTGTTGTTTTGGCTGTATGCTTTGGGTTGTTGTCATGCTGAAAGATGAAGTTTCCTCTTCATGTTCAGCTTTCTAGCAGAAACCTGAAGGTTTTGTGCCAATAGTGACTGGTATTTGGAACTGCTACTAGTTCTCTTTACCTTGACTAAGGCCCCTGTTCCAGCTCAAGAAAAACAGCGCCAAACATATCTTTTGGAATTATGGCCAAAAATGTCGACCTTGGTTTCATCAGACCATAACACATATTCACACATGCTTTTGTGAGACTTCAGATATGTTTTTGCAAAATTTAGCCAGGCTTGGATGTTTTTCTTTGTAAGAAAAGGCTTTCGTCATATTCCTGCAGCTCCTTTAATGTCGCTGTAGGCCTCTTGGCAGCCTCCCTGACCATTTCTTGGTAATGTCAATGTTGTACCATATTTTCTCCACTTGATGACCATCTTCACTGTGTTCCATGATATATCTAGTGCCTTGGAAATTCTTTTGCACCCTTCCTCTGACTGATCACTTTTAACAATGAGATTCCTCTGATGATTTGGAAGCTCTCTGCAGACCATGGCTTTTGCTGTAGGATGCAACTAAGAAAATGTCAGGAAAGACCTACTAGAACAGCTGAACTTTATCTGTGGTTATTCAGAGGCACTTTAAATGATGGCAGGTGTGTACAGACTCCTGTTTAACATGAGTTTGAATGTGAGTGCTTAATTCTAGACGCAGCTACATCCCCAGTTATAAGAGGCTGTGCACACTTATGCAACCACGTTATTTTAGCTTTGTTTGTTTCTCAATTGAGTTGTACAGTTTATAGGACAAATTATAGGTAGAAAAAGTTCTGAAATTATTTTTCTTTGTCTCATTTGTTTGCATCACAGAAACCTGACATTTTAACAGGGGTGTGTAGGCTTGTATCCGCTATGTGTGTATGTATGTATGTATGTATGTATATGTGTGTATGTGTGTGTGTATATATATATATATATATATATATATATATATATATATATATATATATATATATATATATATATATATATATATATATATATATATATATATTAATATACACGCACACATACAGGTATTGTTCAAGAATATCCCTCTATTTGGGGCCGCCAGTGTGGTGGCTGTCCCTCTGGTACTCAGCTGGTACAGTCAACTTAAGTTTTTTTTTTTTTTTTTTGTTTTCCTTACCCTACCTATTTTGATGTTTTACAAGGATTAGGAATGCCCATGGCATCCTTTTTTTGTTGCTTCGAAATGCATTTCGGTACATTACTCCTTTGCGGAGGCCCTCCTGTGGAAGTGGACTCCACCTCCTGTCGTGGACCTTCCCATCTCTAGGTTTAAAGGCAACCATGATTCTTTTTCTGACCCTCGGTAAGTCCCCAACCAAGCATCTGGGTCAGTTTCTCGTCTTGACGTGGGCCAAGGTGTTCCTCCTGCCAGACAAGCTTCAGAAACTCTGGACTGCAATTTGCTGCTGTCCTGCAAGTGGTCTTCTGTGTGACCAAGTTTTGGGCCTAACGGGGTTGTTCTCCAAGGCGGTCCTTTATTAGAATTTCTATAGGAGGGTTCTTTAGAAGGATCTTGTATAAGCGAGACAAGTTTCCTATGTCCTTAGACAATGAGATCTGTGTGGGATGATTAGCCATGACTTCCTTTCTCTGGTGACTTGAGTCTCCCTGTCTTTGGGCCAGCTTTGTCCTATCCATGGTACAGTGGTTACGATGGACGCCAGCTTGTCTGTCTGGGAGGGGGCTTCTTGGCCCAAGGTCAGCTCAGGGTCGTTCAATGCTGTTTCAGCTACCTATCAGACTTTGATTCTTTCAACAGAGCTTCTTCCAGCACCTCTACTCAGGATCCAGGCGAACAATACCGCAGTGGTGACATATCAATCACCAGGGCAGAACAAGGAGCTGTCTTTGTACGGAATTTCATGCGCCAGCTTTCCCCACCATTTACGTTCCAGGTGTAGTAAACTGGCAGGCACACTACCCATGTTGTCAAGGCGAGTGTTCACTGCAACAACTCTATCTTCGATGGAGCACACTAGATGTGGATCTGCTGGCCTCCCATCTCAACAGGAAGGTGTCAAGTTTTGTGGCAAGAGCACCCTGGAGGATTTAACTGATGCTCTGGTGGCACTATGGAGCCATTACGCTTTATCCTCTAGCATCTTCCTCATCTGCTGCACCGTATAGAGCACAAAGAGATCCTGGTCATTCTGGTGGCTCCAGACTGGCCTTGGCGATTCTGATGCACTGACGTGGTGTGGCTCTTCTGCGGGAAGATCTTCTGTCTCAAGCACCACTCTTCCACTGTGCTATAATATTGCTGGCTTGGCTATTGAAGCCAGGTTCTAAGACACCTTTGTAATTCCCATAATGTTGAAGGCATGTAAATCCACCTCTTTTCCATCGTATTTGGAAGGCTTACATTTCGTGGTATGAGGCTGTAGATTTGACCACTATTTTTTCTTGGTGTCTCGGATGTTGTCCTTTATCCAACAGGGCATTTGATTAGAAGCTAGCCTTGAGTACCATTTAAGGGGCTGGGTTTCTGTCCTTGCGATTTTTCTTTCAGCACTCTTTGCCTTTTGCCACATACTCCTTGAGTAGTACCTTGTTTTAAGGTGTTCAGCATGTAGCTATTCCAGTGCAGTCTCCGTTGCTGTTGTGGGACCAGTACCTGTTTCTTTATAGTTCTTCAGAAGCCTCCCTTTGAGAATATTGGGGATCTACCCTTACGCTCTCTCAGAATGTCAGTCACCTTTTGGTTGCTGTCACATCTGCACGCCATGTGTTGGAGCTGACGACCTTGTCCTGTAAGTCTGTCTTCTTTTTCTACAGGGATCAGGTATTTTGCCATCTGCATCCCTCCTTCCTTCTGGAGATGGTCTCTGACTTTCACCTGATTGAGGACGTCATCCTTCTTTCCCTGTGGATGTTGACCTGCACTTCTTTGATGTGGTTTGGGCGGTTTGTATGTACCTGTCTGCTACTTCTAGTTTGTGAGCTCTAACGAGCAGGGCCCTCTAGTCCCTCCTGTATTGATTTGTATTGTAAGTGTACTGTCTGCCCTCGTGTTGTAAAGCGCTGCGCAAACTGTTGGCGCTATATAAATCCTGAATAATACTGCCTAATGAAGGTTGTATTTTTTTATTTTATTTTTGTGAATACGGATGACCCTGAAAAAGGCCTGGCGACCTCCTCTGACACTATTTCTCCATAGATTAGGCAGACAGCTGTACAGGCTTATGCCATTTAAGGGGCGGGTCCTTCCCTTCCCTGTTGTGGCACACTTGCCAGGGCACTTGGTGCCTCCTGGGCATTCCGACATCAGGCATCTGTGTCTCACTATTGCAAGATGGCTACCTGGTTGTCTGTCCACATCTTTACCATATAAAATTGGATGTTTGGGCATCTTTGGATGCGTGTTTCGGCTGTGACATTTTGCAGGCGGCCATTGATTCTCAGGTGCTTGTGTATGTTCTTTGGTTATCCACCCCTCACTGTGGCACTGCGTTGGGACGTCTCTACGGTCAAGAATAAGGAAGAGCGGTGTCATCAATGAATGTAAAAGAAAACGTATGGACACTTATTTTTATTGTTATATGTAGGTGCACTTGCAAAATGGGCCAGCCTTCTTACCTGAGCCTGATCCAATCCAGCTCCATGCATGAGAGAGCTGGTGTTTCCCTGCTCATAGGGCAGATTGATAGCAGCAGGAGCCATTGGCTTCTGCTCCTGTCAATCGACTCCAATGATGAGAGAGTGGGGGTGGGTCTGCATCTATTAACACAGTGGGGCTCGGGAGCACTGGTGCCCTTGTAAGAATCTATTTCATTTTGGGGCTCCAGCAAGAGAGCGAGACGGAAGCACTGGCAGGGAACCTGGGAGGAGGAAGATCGGGCTGCTCTGTGCAATTCTTTTGCACGGAGCAGGTAAGTATAGACATGTTGTTTTTTTGTTTTTTTTAAATAAATAATTTGCTTTTACAACCACTTTAACACGGAGAATACGTTAAGGTAAAAAAAAAAAACAAAGTGGAGGGCTACCTTGAAAAAAAAAAAAAAACCCATTAAAAATTAGAAAAAAATCTGAAAAAAAAATTTTTTTTTTACTTACCAGAAATGCCTGTTGCTAGGCACATCATCCTAATCTGCCTCTTCCTCCTCCGCGGAGATGTTCCGTCTTCTCTCCTCCGTGCGACGTCTTCTGGGTAATGGGTCGCGCTGTGTTCTGAGAACTGTGTGTCCCAGAACACAGCGCGCCCCATTCACAAAGCACTGCGCGACTCGCGCATGCGCAGTAGGAAACGGGCAGTGAAGCCGCAAGGCTCCACTGCCTGTTTCCCTTAGCCAAAATGGCAGTGCCAGGACCCGAGACCAAGGGACGAGTCAGCCTCGGGCGGCCGACATCACGGGCGCCCTGGACAGGTAAGTGTGCTTATTAAAAGTCAGCAGCTACAGTGTTTGCAGCTGCTGACTTTTATTTATTTTATTTTTTTTAAACCGGCCCTCCTCTTTAAGCCATTACAACCATTTTACCATCCATGATGGCTCATACAGGTCTGCTTCCTCATTGCACAGGCACTACTGGTACCTGAGGGGATTTCTGTCAAGGAGAAATGCACAGTACTGCAGGATGCAGCTTTGCTACATTGGACAGGGGCCATTTACTGTATTTTTAGCTCAAGAGGAGTAGGATGGTGAATTAGAGGATTTTAGTTTTAATATACAGTTGTCCTATCTAGTGAGCATCAGTTAGCCAAGATGTCATAAGTAACATGTTGCATGTTTTGAATAAGCACTCAAGGATCACAAATCAAATCATACAGTAAAGATCCTTTTGTAACAAGATTGTTAATTTTAACTTAATGCTTGCAAAAGGAAGAGCAATCCAAAGCTGGGACCTCACTGGTTGTCTTTGCTGGTACTGGTAAGTTGGGCTCCCTCTGCTGTCCAAAGAGGCACGGTACATCAATATAAATGCCTCCTTTGTACTGTCTGTCTTCTTTCCCTCTCCCATCTCTCCCAGAGGCCTACAAGAAGGGGGCAGTTTTCTTTTTCACCACACCAAGGAATAAAATAAATAGTGCATTGCATATCATGACTTCATAGCTACATAATCGCCACTTCTCTTTAGTCCTTTTAAAGGCCCAAATGTCTCCTAGTATTTGCATCCTCATGTACCAAGCATACAACCTCTACCTTGTGTTATTGCTTTCCTTATGCAGGATATCTTGGTATGTTGTGTATTCTCGTCACAGTGAATGATCAGTAGTGTTGTGATTATCCCAGATTGTGTGTAACTAGCTTTTTATCTCCTGAGTTTTATGATGGAAGTTCTCATTCGTTTTTTTTTTCTTTTGTTTCCAGGAATATTTGCCTTTAAATGTGCTCGTGCAGAAGAGCTTTTTAATATGTTGCAAGAAATCATGCAGAATAATAGTATAAGTGTTGTAGAAGAACCAGTGGTGGAAAGAAGTCCTCAGACAGAGCTTGATGTCCCAAGAACTCCACGTACCCCCACAAGTAAGCACTAATCCTATACTAAAATGCTAAGGTACCAGTTTTCTTTCAGCGTGTCCCGTTGATGGACCCACAGAGAACGTTGACATAAATACATGCAGTAACAATTAACCCACACCAAACAGTTACTGATGTCACTGGAGGGTTAAGTCCTCAGTACCCTGAACCATGGTCGCACAAGAAGTTCCAGTTTATTGTGGTACCAACACTACAACCCATTCCCAGAATGCTGGCTGCAGAGCATTCCTTTGGTCAAAGAAAATAAATTCTTGACTTCCTCCATAAATATACTCCTGTCAAAACTGAATATTAAACTTTCAGATGTTCACTATGAGCTTGGCCTACTTGCTGAGTAGATCTGTGTTTTTATTTTTTTCTCTTGAATCCAGACATTACTGAATTATACCTGACCACCCTGCTCATTTTTGTTTGTAATCTGTTGAACCTGAAATGGTGCTGGAACATGCTCCTTTTCCGTCCTTCACACAAGCAATTGCCAGAAGTTTTTCACAGCCTGCCTGGGAGCACACTCCTATTGACCCTCTGCAGAGCTTTGGCTGCTTCTCTTGCATGGGATCACGGAACTCAGATGAAAGTGTATCTAAACACAAATCGTAAATGTAAAATATGCTGATGGGATGTGGTGACTGCATTCATTTTCATCTCTTAGACTAGGAACATTTTCAGCAAGTAAAGAATATGTAAAAAAAAGTGCTTGATCCCCTGTGCTACTTTGTGCACAACACCTAAATATACAAAGTGTGATGGGGTCTGCTGCTATATACCTAAGTGTTCCTCCTTGGATTTGGACTGTGTGTGTGATGTGAATAGATGGTAAAGCACTCCCCTCCACAGATGCTGAGTCCACATTATGAGCTATGAATACATAAACTAAAACGTACTATGATATCTTAAGAAAAAATATAAACTTAAGTGACAAATATTTGCACGCTGTTGTGATCGCTGTGACAATGTTACTTGCAATGCTATAACACAATCTGAAAAAGAATATACCCATCGATCTTGTTGTTTCCTGTGAGCAGAAAAGACCACAAAATATTTTATTTTATTTTTTGTAATCTACTAATCGTATGTGTCGACCATGTATTGGTGATCAACAAAGGCAAGCATGTTTTACCTCTTGCCAATTACATTATCTCACAAAAGTTATTTTATATATATATGTGTGTGTGTATATATATATATGTGTGTGTGTGTGTGTATATGTATATATATATGTATGTATATGTGTATATATATATATATATATATATATATATATATATATATATATATATATATGTATGTGTGTGTGTGTATATATGTGTGTGTATATATATATATATATATATATATATATATATATATAATTTTATATTATATCTTTTCATGTGACAACACTGAAGAAATGACACACTGCTACGATTACCACTGACAACAAAAGGGAGTACACGCCGAAGTGAAAATGTTCAAATTAGGCCCAAAGCCTCAATATTTTGTGTGGCCACCATTATTTTCCAGCACTTTCTTAACCCTCTTGGGCATGGTTTTCACCAGAGCTTCACAGGTTGCCACTGGAGTCCTCTTCCACTCCTCCATGGCGACATCACGGTGCTGGTGGATGTTAGAGACCTTGCGCTCCTCCGCCTTCCGTTTTGAGGATGCTTAATGGGGTTTAGGTCTGGAGACATGCTTGGCCATTCCATCAGCTTCTTTAGCAAGTCAGTGTTTGTCTTGGAGGTGTGTTTGGGGTCGTTATGTTGGAATACTTCCCCTTCAGCCCAGTCACCGAAGGGAGGGGATCATGCTCAGCTTCAGTATGTCACAGTACATGTTGTCATTCATCCTTCCCTCAATGAACTGTAGCTCCCCAGTGCCGGCAGCACTTGTGCAGCTCCAGACCATGACACTCCCACCACCATGCTTGACTGTAGGCAAGACAGACTTGTCTTTGTACGCCTCACATGGTTGTCATCACACATGCTTGACACCATCTGAACCAAATGTTTATCTTGGTCTCATCAGATCTCAGAAGCACTGACAGGTTGACCCACCCCCGCCACGGCCACCGTGCTGCAGCTCTATTTCAGGGTCTTGGCAATCTTCTTAAATCCTAGGCCATCTTTATGTAGAGCAACAATTTTTTTTTTTTTTTCAGATCATCAGAGTTCTTTGCCATGAGGTGCCATGTTGAACCTCCAGTGACCAGTATGAGAGAGTCGGAGCGATAACGCCAAATTTAACACACCTGCTCCCCACTCACACCTGAGACCTTGTAACATTAACGAATCACATGACACCGGGAAGGGAAAATGGCTAATTGGGCCAATTTGAATATTTTCACTCGGTTTAGACATTAATGGCTGTGTGAGTTATTTTGAGGGAACAGCAAATTTCCACTGTTATACAAGATGTACACTCACTACTTTACATTGTAACAAGCTGCACACTCATTACTTTACATTTTAACAAGCTGTAACAATTGTCATTTCTTCAGTGTTGTCACCTGAAAATGTATAATATATTTACAAAAAATGTGAGGGGTGTACTCACTTTTGTGAGATGCTGTACATAACTTATAGGGCGGCAGTACCTAGTACGTGATCTGGCACATCCGGGTAGGGGGGCGGTTGTGATTTCGACACAGCACAAGCAATCAGTGGGTGCTGGCCAATAGATGTCCACCAACACCCGCTGATCTGCAAAGAGAGACAGATCAGAGCTCTGTTCTGTCAGCAGGGATTTGATGGATTATCAAAGCAAGAAAAAGCACCACACATAGTACAAGAAAACACTGGTTAGGCACACGTTTAACCCTTTGACCGCCCTAGATGTTTAACTCCTTCCTAACACCGTCATTAGTACAGTGACAGTGCATATTTTTAGCACTGATCACTGTATTGCCGTCACTGGTTCCCACAAAGTGTCAAATTGCCCACCACCATTACTAGTGTATATAAATAATTCCACTATATATACCATAGTTTGTGGACGCTATAACTTGTGCAGAATACATATTCGCCTAAATTTATGAAGGAATTTTTTGTTTTTTTGAAAAATTTTTTAAAAATGTATTTTTTTTTTTATTCATAGCGCACATAAAAAACCTAGAGGTGATCAAATACCACAGAAGACTGCTCTATTTGTGGGGGAAAAAAAACATAAATTGCATATGGGCACAGCGTTGCATGATTGCGCATTTGTTGGTTAGGCCTCAGGTACACTGCTGCTGGTAAACGAACGTTCAGAGGCAGTTGGCTGCTTTTTTCAGCTGCCCCTGAACTCATACAATGTTATGCTAGGTGTACATGTACACAGGTTCATTTAATGTCGTTTTTAGGCAGTTGAGTTTAGAGGCTTTTTTGGAAAGCAAAAAAATGAGTTCAGACGCTGAATTTAGAGGCATTTAAAAAAAAAATTCAAACACTTCTAAACGCGTCATGTAAACGCGGCAAAACAGGCGTTTTAAATGTGAGTTACTATCCATCAGGTTAAATCATTCAGGAGAGGTTGTAAAAATGTCCCGTGTACATTAAGCCTCAAAGTAACGCAATTAAATACTACAAAAATGGCCTGGTCATGAAGGGGGTAAATCTCCTGGAGGTCACGTGGTTAAAGTCCAGCCTGTGTGACTTCCATGGGTCCCACCGTAGATACACTGAAGAAAATGTAGACACCCAGGGACAGGAAGTGGTGTTTACAGAATTTCTAGGTGAAAATATAGGAAAAAAACTTTTGCAGTTACCTCATCTAAGGTTTGGTAAGCGGTCATAAACATTTTTGTTTTGGTGTTTAGATACACCTTGCAAAATGCATCTAAAACAAATTTTAGCTATGTGGAATAAAGTAGCGAAGCATTGACTTTTTGACTTTTGAAACAGTTGCTGTGTTTACTGGACAGAATTGCCTAATGCATGTATGCGTTGCTTGGAGTAGCTTAATAAGGCAACATACAGGATATTGTCAAGTCATAAAATGTAGATTTTCTGAATATAAAGAAAACTGGTATAGGGCTTGGTTTTAGTGCAGAATACAAAAATTTTACTTGGACCTACAGAAGTTCACTTCCCACTTTATAAGAGTGTAAACCTAGCATTGACACCCAGTTTCCACATGTGCAGCACTGCAGAATAGGATTACCTTAAATGCAGCTCATACATTTTAAGGCCATTTGGTTGCAAACCCTTTAATTGCTTTTTCAAGTTAAAGTACAGCCTTAGTACTTATATAATCTGTTTTGTTTGTTCTTCTGCAGCTCCTGGTTTTAGTGGTTCAAGTATACCTAATGGATATCCACGTTACCCATCTATTGGTGATGCATCTTCACATCCCTCTAGTAGACATCCATCAGTAGGGAGCACACGCCTTCCTTCTGTGGGAGAGGAGTCTACACACCCACTGCTTGCTCCTGAAGACCATGTAAGTATCTCCATAGTATAGCTATATTTGGTGTATTTTGTGTGCATCTTCAAATGCAGTTCACTGTAAATGCTTCTTGCTAAATGTGTGACACCGTGGAGAACATATAGGGGTATGAATGGTCTGTTACAGTAGTATTTCTGGGGTGGTTCTGGTGCTGCTTGGCTTCAGAGAAAAACTGTTTAACTCTCACTCAGTGTTAAATGTTAATGTCTTATTTCAGAAACTTTAAACTCAAATGTAATTCCACTACTACTATGGTGAAAAGTTATCAAAACTATTAGTAAATCTTTGGTGTTCCAAACTAGTATTTGGCAAGGGAGTCAGGAATTCATAGATTCCACTAATATATATATATATATATATATATATATATATATATATATATATATATATATATATATATATATATATATATATATATATATATATATATATATATATATATATATATATAATATATATATATATATATTATTACACTATAGGATAAGGCTCTTGTTCTATTTAATTGAATCTACTTTTTGTGTTTTCTCAAGGTGCATACATATGTTAACACGACTGGGGTGCAAGAAGATCAAAGGCAAAGTGTACCGACACCACTTGAGCAACGTCTTTCCACTGCTGAAGGAAGTGTAGCCCGAGGGGAGCCCAGTTCCATTCCAGAGAGAGACCCCCAGGTTATCCTGGAGCCTGAAGGAGTGAAGTTTGTTTTAGGACCAACACCTGTTCAAAGACAATTGATGGAGAAAAAAAAACTGGAGAAACTTGAGGAACAAGCTGTCGGAAAGGATAACAGCAGTAGCTGCCCTAATAGCACAGAGTGGGACACTGGTTATGACAGTGATGAACGCCGAGATACCCCTTCTGGCAGTAAAATGGTGTATGAAAATGTTAATGGACTATCTCTGCCGCCTTCTGGGCTTAGGAGGGGCCGTATTCCACCACCTCTGTCCACTGATGTCCAAAATATTAATAACTCTGCCCAGAGGAGAACTGCATTAATAAACTATGAAAATTTACCATCTCTTCCTCCTGTTTGGGAAGCCCGAAAATCCAGTAAGGAAGAAGATGACCTTTTAGGACCAAAGACGCCATCTATAAATGGATTTCATAACAGCCTAGACCCCATGCATAACTATGTAAACACGGAGAACGTAACTGTCCCACTAAGTGCTCACAAGGTTGAGTTTTCTAGGCGTCGGGACTGCACACCAACTGTTTTTAATTTTGATGTAAGACGCCCAAGTTTAGAACACAGGCAGCTTAATTATATACAGGTTGATTTGGAAGGTGGCAGTGACTCCGACAACCCCCAGACACCGAAGACCCCTACCACTCCTCTTCCGCAAACTCCTACCAGACGCACAGAGCTTTATGCTGTGATAGACATTGAAAGAACTGCTGCTATGTCCAACCTGCAGAAAGCACTACCACGTGATGATGGTGGTTCTAGAAAGACTAGACACAACAGTACTGACCTACCCATGTGAGCAGGTTACACCTTTTGCACCTTTTTTTTTGTGTACTTTTTACAAAAGACAAATGCTTGTATAAACAGAAATGGGAAAAATCTACCATTCACGTCTTAAACACTAACACTATTTCATAGGTTTTATTTTTTATTTTTTTCCATGTGCATTCGTCTAAAGGGAATTTATGTAGAGCAGGTACTCCTAAATAAGGTTCACTCTACAGTAGTAGTATGTACTGTATAGTTGCATAGCTGTATTGCCTTTTTTTTACCTATTTAATTAAGTTAGGTTGCAGTGACATGCCAATTTTGAGTTTATAAACTTACTAGACATTTGCCTATGTTTTTGCATCTAGACTGTTGCCATTTAAAGATAACTTTATTTTTTGGGATGTCATTTACAGTATGAATGTGTGAAATTATATACAAGTATGTATTTTTATACTAACTTTTTATAAGTCCAGAATTTTGCCAAATTTGTCGCACCAGCATTTTGCATTGAGGCCATTGGTACGACTGTATATTTACATTTGACGAACGGAGTGTTAAAAAGTGCTGGCCTTCAGCCCTCCAACATGCAACGTCACTCAAGCGTGTTACTTTTTTTTTTTTTTTTTTTGCACATGAAGCACTATTCAGACTATTCTCCCAAAGTGGCTGTTGGTGTCTTAATTTTCATAACAGGCTTTGGGTGTATAGGAATCTAGTTCTATTCGTGAAGGTTTGGTGTTTTTAGTTACAGTATGTCAGGGTTGCATTTATATAATGCAGACATATATACATTTTGTATAAAGGCCAAAAATGATTCTCCCCTTTTTTTATCACATTGTATGATATTGTAAGATTATTGTATGTTCCTAATTTGCATTATAAATTCAAATTTTTTTTCATACTTAAAAGTATATAAACAGTAACTTTTGTATAAAGGTAGTGTAGACAATTTTGATTTTTTTAAGATATGTAGATGTGCATTGCCAAACGTTCCATGACATTTAAAAAAATATTTTGGGTTTATATCTGGACTTAACATTCCATGATACTGTCTTGATATGTGACCCTTCGAATGCTAGGAAGCGCTCAGCAACAGAATTGGCAATCTTTGTTTCTACATCATGTGTTATGCTGAGCCAACTGGGTGCTGACGGTTGTCTTTTCTTGGACTACCACATTTTGCAGAGTAGCGTCTGCTGTTTGCACTGAAGGGTTCAAGCAAATTATACTATGCAGACAACTTTTTTTAAGATGAAAACTGTGTTCCATTCTGAATAGTTGCTTTTAATTTAATTTTGGTGTGCATCAGGTACTGATATTGCTTACCAAATGTTCATTAAAATATATATTTTTTTGATATGGACTACATTCTTCATTTCATTGGTGCCAACATCATTTTGTAGCATGGCAATAAAATACTGATTACACATGATATTCTTGTTGGCTCTTTCTTTAAAGTGAAACTAATTAAAAAAAAAAAAATGCAAACGGCCAGATTTTTAATGCAGGAGAGACATGCTATGTCTTTTCTTCATTAAAGTTACTTCACACTGAGCTGCGCATGCACAGGTTTGTGTAAGAATTTCAGGAATGTCGAGATAACGTCATCTCTGCCTGGGAAATGGAAACAGCTGGGGAACGATGCACAGAAGCTGCTAGACTATCAGCGGCCAGTGTGGAGCTCTGGGACATTGCCATGCTAGAGAACAGGTAAGTATAGTTTCGCTTTAACTTAAAGTTGATGTAGTTTCAGTATACAGTGCATTTATAAAGTATTCAGACCAGCTTCACTTTTTTCAGTTTTGTTTAGTTACAGCCTGATTACAGTTGTTGAAGTTAATTTTTTTTTTCCCCCATTGGTCTAAACTCAGTACCCCATAATGACAAAGTGAAAACAGTATTTTAAAAGTGTCTGTGAATTTAATAAAAATAAACTGAAATATAACCCTGTAAAGCAAAAATTGCTATGCATGCCTTTTCTGCAGCCAATCTAGTCCGGTCTCCAGTGGCTTGGCATTATGTTGGAAGGTGAACCTTCAGCCCAGTCTGAGGTCCTGAGCCCTGTGGTTTTTCATTGAGGTCTCTGTAAATTGCTCCATTCAGCTTTCCCTTAACCCTAATCAGTCTCCCAATCCCTGCTGCTGAAAAAACACCCCACAGCATGATGCTGCCACCACAGTGCTTCACTGTTGGGCTGGTATTGGGCAGGTGGTGAGCAGTGGTTTTCTCTAGACACAACGCTTTAGAATTGAGGCCAAACAGTTAAATCTTGACCAGAGAATCGTGTTCCTCAGTCTGAGAGTCCTTCAGGTGCTTCTTTGTAAACTTTAATAGGGCTTTCTTGTGTTGAGAGGCTTCTGCCTAGCCACTCTGACATAAGGCCTTATAGGCTGAAACACATCAACTGATTTCATCTGCGTTTGTCCACTGTGGCTTTTCAATAAAATGAAGACATTTTAAGAGCAACAACCGGAGTGCAAATCATTTTTCCCACATTACCATACTCGGCCAGCCAGACTGTGGATCGAGCACCTGGGAGCTCTGCTATGTGTCATATGGGTAGTAGCACTGACTTGTCTGTTTATACTCTGACCTAAAGCCCAGATCAGGGGAGGGCTGCAGTAATGGTTGTCATTCTGGAACCTGATCCCATCTCTACTCTGGATCTCTGTGAAAGCCCGAGTGCTTTCACATTGGAGCGGTGTGCTCGCAGGACGTTAACGTCCTGCAAGCAGCATCTTTGGGGCAGTGGAGGAGCGGTGTATACACTGCTCCTCCTCCACTGCCCCTGCCCATCAAAATGAATGGGCACCACTGCCTTTCTTCGGCCGCTAGTGGGGGTTAAACGCACCCTGCTAGTGGATGGTAAAGCGCCGCTAAAACTAGCGGCGCTTTACCACTAACGTGGCCGTGCTGTAAGTGTGAAAGGGGTCTAAAGGACTGCTGAAAATGTTCACTTTTTCTAGCCATTATATTCATTTGTTGTATTAAAATAATTGCTATTGAGTAAAAGCCTTTATTATTCTGCCTTGAATAGGCATCACTTCTGCTGAAATCCATAAAACTTTCTCAGGAGTCATAATTTTTTTTTCTCTTGCATCTGAAGTCCTCCCAAAAAGTAAAACCTATTTAAGTGAGATTTCACCATTTGATTTGCACCTTTAAAAATGGATAGCAAGGTCACTTGACCATCCAGCACATCACTACAGCAACACCTCTTTTAACACTCTGTAAACATCTCGGAACTGTGGAGACCAGTTGCTGGAGTTTTGGGAGAGGAATGTTGTCCCATTCTTGCCTAATATAGGATTCTAACTGCTTCAAGGGGTTGTAAACCCTTGTGTTTTTTTCACCTTAATGCCTTAGGTAACAACCCCCCAGCCTGCCTCCTGCAGCCTGTTTTTTTTTTTTTTTTTCTGCCTAGTGAAGGAGAAGGACCTAGGAACCCTGCGGGCCCATCTGTCCGTGGATTTTTTTCTGCAGAAGTATGCCTTTTGCACAAGATTTAGATCCTGTGATCTGCTATCAACAGCCAGCTGGGGAACAAGCTGGATACCCTTTTCCTTGTAGTCTCCCCAGCCTGGCTAGCGAGCGTGTGCAGACCAGAGCTCCACGCTGGGTTGGCCACGACATGCCTCCAGCTCCAGGGGCGGCCAGTGAGCGCAATGCTCCAGGGCACACATATGATCGGGCTACTGATGTCTGCATCACAGTGTGTCGGGCCAGCAGCCACTCTGTACTGATCAGAGAGTGGTTCTGTGATGGAATGTTCCCCAGCTCATCAGGACTGGTAAATACAGCTCTCCCTGCCTCTATGGGGCTAAGCAGCTGTCCCTGGGAGCTCTGTGGGTCCCCCACCTCCCTCTCTTCTCTCCATGTTCCTATCTTGCCTCCCACGCCTGTGTGGTATGCTGCATGGGCTGCTGAGTGGTGTGTGTGCCATACAGGGGCTCCCTGGGGGGGCTCTCACCTGGGGTGGGGACTGCGCTGGGTAGCTGTGCCCTGGATGTCGGTAGGTCTCTCCCCTGGGTGTCTGGAGGCTTTAGCGCTGTTTGCTGCCAATTCCTCTGCCTGCTTTCACTGTCCCTCATTGCATACAGTGCTCGGCGGCCATTTTTGGTGTCACCAGGGAGTAGCATGGTCTGACTCCATTTTCCTGTAGTCCAGCGGGCATTTTTCATGTTTGTCCTTTATACTGGACGCTCAGCGGCCATTTTCTTGAAGCCTGAACACGTTTCATGTTCAGCGCTGTACTCTGGGGCTCAACACAGCGTGGTTTTCTCTCACAAGCATCTCGGAGCTGACACAGGACGTAGGCACACCTAGCTGGACAGCGCAGACTTTGCTCAGGGTGTCCTGCGTTGGGGGCCCCTCACCCTGCAGCAGTTAGGAGGGTGGGACCATCACTGTCCTAAGTCCCCAACAGGCGGCAGACAGGGTAGGGTCAGCATGGCTTCAGAAACTGGTTTCTTCCCCCAAAATCCAGGCAATTGCAACCGGTTCGCCTGCAGCAGTGCTCTGCCTCTGGGCGCTTTGTCAGCGGTCCTTAACACGTTCGTTGCCAAGATGGAGGCGGTACGTGGGCGCAAAGGTGGTAAAAAAATGACCCTGTCCCCTCCCCCGTGAGAGCTCTGAAGCGGACTCGGGCCCTGCTCAGGCTGGTGACCCCTGCTCTGTCGTTTTCAGATGACGCTGACTAGGACCGATCGGACAGGGAGGATGAGGTCCGTGCGAAATACAGCGCTTGTTGGAGCACTTATCACAGCTGTGCGTGATACCCTGAATATTCAGGAGACAGCAGATCCCTCTGCTGATGTAGTGGTCCCTTTTGGGACCCGTAAGCCAGCCCGTACACCTAAGGTGTTTCTGTATCTTATTTCGATAAGTTCATTTACAAGGAATGGGGTTGACCACAACTGACCTTTTCGGTCCCCAAATACATGGCGGTGTGTGCGTTACCCCTTTGAGGAGAGCCTTCTCAAAAAATGGTTGGCTCCTCTGGTAGTGGACCCCCAGTATCCAGGTTAAACAAAGTAACCACAATCCCGGTAGAGTGGACCCCTGCCTTTAAGGACCCCACCGACAGGAAGGCAGAGGCAGTGGTTCGTTCCTTGTTTACGATTGTGGGGTCAGCAATGCGACCAGTACTGGCATCCGCACTTGTGTCACAGACACTTACTGAGTGGGCAAAACTTTTGCACTGTGAATTGGGGGAACAGGCTTCCCCTGTCTGTGTGAAACTAGCAGACGAGTTAGTGCAAGGCCTTAAGTACGTTTGTGACACGGCCCTGCATACCCTTCCTCTGTTATCCAGGGCTTCAGTGTCAGCAGTGGTGCTGAGGCGCCTGATTTGGCTAAAATGCTTGGAATCTCATTAGATGACATTATTAAAAATGCCACAGGTGGTAAGAGTACCCTACTCCCACAGGCCAGGAAGGCTAAAGAGCCACACCGTAGGCAAGGGCCCTCATTTTCCGCTCAAACGGCTTTTTCGTCCGACCGGAGCTTTGGCTAAATGTTCCCAGCCCGACAGGACGACCTGACCTCTGTTTGGACGTACGCCTTCCTTTTTGGGGACTACAATCTTGGACCTGAAAGCACTCAATTACTTTGTAAAAGTGCAGAGGTTCAGAATGGAATCGGTTAGCTCAGTAGTCCCTGCACTCTATCAGGGGGACTCCCTGGCATCTTTGGACATCCAGGATGCGCACCTGCACATACCCATATGCCTTCAGCATCAGAAGTTTCTGAGGTTTGCAGTTGGGGAAGCCCACTACCAGTTTGTGGCTCTCCCTTTTGGCTTGGCATCAGCCCCCCGGGACTTTACCAAGGTATTGGCTCCTTTTTTTGGCATTGCTGCGCCAACGCGGAATCGTGATCGTAGGTTAGCTAGACGATCTCCTCCTGAGAGCATGTTCCGCCTCAGAATTAGAGGAGGATGTGACGATCACCATGCAGACCCTGCAGAAATTTGGGTGGCTGTTGAACCTAAAAAAGTCAGTGATCGTTCCGACTCAGCGTTTGGAGTACCTAGGCTTACTGCTGGACTCCATGGAAGCAAGTTTTTCTCCCTTCAGACAAGCTGCAGACTCTGAGCCACGGTTAAACTGCTGATGAACCGCAGGTGGTCATTTCTACGCTTCTGCATGCGAGTCCTGGGACTCATGGTGGCCTCTTTTTTGAGGCCGTACCGTATGCCCAGTTTTACAGCAGTGTCTTGCAGAAGGATATCTTGACAAAATGGGACAAATCTCCATTATCCCTGGATCGGCAGATTCAGGTGAGCCAATCAGTCAGGGACTCCCTGCTCTGGTGGTTGAGATCCCCGGCACTTCAGTCCGGGAAGTCGTTCCTACCTCTGAATTGGACAGTGATCACAACGGACGCCAGTCTAACCGACTGGGGTGGAGTGATGGTAGTTCAGTCGACCCAAGGCCTCTGGTTGGAGGAGGAATCCAAGTTGTCGATCAATGTGCTCAAGCTGCGAGCGATCAGGCTATGCCTCTCCACGTGGTTGATAAGACTTCAAGGGCGTCCGATCAGGATCCACTCAGACAACGCCACGTCGGTGGCATATGTCAATCAAGGAGGAACAAGAAGCTCGGCCACCGCACAGGAGGTCGCTCACATCCTTCAGTGGGCAGAGCGACAGATACCAGCCCTATCGGCCATTTACATCCCGGGAGTGGAGAACTGGCAGGAGGACTACCTAAGTCGCTAGATGCTGGACCTAGGAGATTGGCCATTGCATCTGGAGGTTCAGGCTACTGTGCCTGTGATGGGGTACACCAGACATGGATCTCCTGGCTTCCTGTCTCAATCAGAAGGTGCAGAGATTCGTGTCCAGGACAACAGATCCTTGGGCAGACGCATCAGACGCCCCATGGGGTTAGTACCGGCTGATCTATGCCTTTCCTCCGCTAAAGCAGGTACAGCGTCTGCTCCGCAGAGTGGAGGCCGAGGGGCTTACAGTAATACTGATTGCCCCAGATTGGCCCCAGCATCCCTGGTATGCAGACCTAGTGCGCCTGATGACGGATGCCCCCTAGTGACTGCCCTTGCGAGAGGACCTTCTGTCTCAAGGTCCAATTCTCCATCCTGCTTTACCATCGCTGGTTTTAACGGCATGGCTATTGAGAGCCAGGTGTTGAGGAACCGGGGTCTTTCAGACTCTGTGACCCCAACTATGTTGAGAGCACAGAAATCTTCTTCTCGGAAGATATCGCCGTACCTGGGAGGCTTACAGCTCCATGTGAGGAGAAAGCATTGCGTCCGCGCTCCTTTTCTATAGCCAGGATCCTGCTGTTTTTACAGCAAGGTGTAGACCAGAAATTGGCCTTAAGCACCATTAAAGGACAAATATCAGCATTGGCTGTATTTTTTCAGCGACCCCTGGCGTCTCACTCTCTAGTGAGCACTTTTGTTCAGCGGGTCCGGCGTGTAGTTCTTCCGGTGCGTCTACAGTTATCCCCGTGGGATCTGAACCTGGTGTTAGAAACCGCCATTTGAGAATATCGGAGTCATCCCTCTGTTCACTCTTTCCCAGAAAGTGGTTTTCCTAGTGGCCATTACATCGGCCAGGAGGGTTTTTGGAACTGGCGGCCTTGTCTTGCAAGTCGCCCTATCTGGTTATCCACAAGGATAAGGTGGTGTTGCGTCCGCAACCTTCATTTTTTTTTTTTTTTTATTCTTTATTTTTCCTTTTTTTGTCATTACAAAACGGTGATATACACCTCTCGCCAAACAATTTTGTTCAATAAAATACAATCACATTATAAACATACATTTTTAAATTGCCTTCTCATTCTTCCATTAGATATATACCATTTTCTTTATCTCTCTCCCCATTCCCTCTCACCTATCCCAAGCCCTCTCCTGGTATTGCCTCTTTAGGCATAAAAATACCAGAGGGGAAAAAAGAAAAGAAAACTGCAGTATCCATTCCTCTCTCTCCTCCCCAGTTCGCATCCTTTTTCAGTCAAGGTGACCTGTTCCTTATATTGCAGATATGGGGCCCAAGTCCTCCAATATTTCTCCTCCTCTTCCTTCAATGTCATAGTCAGATCCTCCATTTGTTGGATTTCTGAGATCCTAGCCAGCCATTGAGATCTTGAAGGAGGTATATTACTTTCCCACAGAGCTGGAATATGTGCTTTGGCTGCAATGAGTAGATGTTTTAACAATGAGTTTTTATACTTCATTTGGTATCGGGGTATCATGTAATAAATAAGCTGCTGGATTTTCTCCATGCACCACACCCGTAATCTCTTCTACCGTCACTTCAACCATCTTCCAAAAATCTCTCAACTTTGGGCATTCCCAGAAGATGTGTAACATAGTGCTTTCTGATTCCTCACATCTCCAACAAACATCAGATACTTCAGGAAACTGGGGTAGTGCTGCTGGGGTTCTGCACCACCTGGTGAGAATTTTATACCCTCCTTCTTGGTACCTACTTGCCACTGAGGCCTTATGGGTTAATAGTAAGATCCTCTCCTTTTGGGCCTGCGAAAAAGACACCCCCAGATCTGTTTCCCACCGCTGTATAAAAGGCAGTATCTGTGGGGTCTTGACCTCAATTAATAAGGCATATAGGTATGATGGGGAGTGTCTCAGTGGTTCTCCCTTCAGACACAGCTGTTCAAATATTGATGGATCACGTACCACCCCAGACTTAGTCCAAATATATGTACTCCGCTGCCCCCAACGTAGAAAGTCTAGGTCTGCTGAAAAGTTTCCTTTAATCTCTCTGCTAGACATGACTCGCCCCTCTGTTGAAAAATGCACAAGCCTACTAATGCCCCTCCTTGCCAGAGCCCTAAAACAGGGATCTGTCATTCCTGGTTGAAAGGTTAGTGTACCCGGTACTGGGATCATCGGAGTTGGAACTGGCGAGATGGGAGTGGTTTTAAACAGCCTTTTGATAGTTCGCAACGTTCCCCCCACTACTGGATGTTTCTTGGCAGACTGCGGAATATCTCTGTCTGGCATCCAGGCAATTCCCTCCAAAGGAGTGTCATTAGTTGCCTGTTGCATTTCAATCAATGTTTTTATTTTATTTTTATTGACACACCAATCCAACACCCTTGCCAGCTGCGAGGCCTGATAGTATTTAACTGGATCTGGGACTCCGTCCCCCCCTTTCTCTTTAGGAAAGGATAAAATGTTTCTTCTTAATTTTGCTGGTTTTCCAGCCCATATAAAACTCATAAACCAAAAAATATAAAGCTGCGCTAAAACTTATAAAGTGCAAAAATGATATTGTGACATTGAATTCTAATATCAAAATGCTAAACAGTGTATACTACCAAAAATTGTGCAAAAAAATTACTCAAAATTAAAACGCATAAAAAGTCCAAGGGGAGGAGAAAAGCAAAGAAATAAATTCAGTCCATTGAAGTTACTCTTTAAAACACCCTTCAGATGTATAGCAGGTGCGCCCAGAGAGAGAGTTTTATCCACCACCAAATTCAGTAAGGCTTACCAGCTGACAAGATCTCTTTTTAGGGAGATCATACAAGCTTGAAAACAAAACGATCGCTCCTGGTCTCTCCAATAGGTTCTGCTGGCGTCTCCAACTCCTATAACTCCTTCTTAGAGCGTCTCACATTTCACCATAGTTATTTGGTAAGAAAAAAGAGAGGCTCCCATAGCATAATTCCGTATAAAATTTTAATCCGGACGTAATAAAATAATAAACTCACAAATTTCCAGCTGAGTACAAGCGTGTGTATAATCACGAGCCGGCCGTCTCTCTCCTATTTACACTGCCCGCCCTTCCTGGTCAACGGGGAATGGCGGTGACGTCAGCACGCCGCTCACCCTACGTCGTTTCGTCAAAAATGACTTCTTCCTGGGGTACAGGCGGTGCGCTGATCCACCGCCATAAATACTCACTGGCAAAGAACGTAACCGCCCACTTCCGAGCTCCTGGCTACAGCTCCTAATCCGCCATTTTAAAATAGGGCAAGATTGATCGTTCGCCCTAACCATTGAATAGTAAAGCCACTCTAGGGAATCAGAAACAAACAGTTTCCCAAAACTCATAAACTCAGATCTAATATCCCTCAAAAATTTTATTGGAATTTTATAGGTATTATTTGAAACAAATACAACATCCTTGGCATAACATTCATTTTGATAATATTGATCCTGCCAAACCAAGTGAAAATCTCTCTGTTCCAGCGCTGAAAATCTAATCTAAGTTGTGGGATCATTGGAGCATAATTCAGCCCATAAATTCTAGCTAGCTTCTTTGGTATCTTTGTTTCCAAATAGCCAAGGTGTGAGTCTGTCCACTTAAAGGAGAATTGAGTAGAACTCCACCCCCATCGCCTCAGATTTTTCATAGTTCAACTTAAAATTGGACAGTTCTCAGTATCTACGTATAGGGATGAGCTTGGTGTTCGAGACGAACACATGTTTGACTCGAACATCGGATGTTTGCACATGCGGCGAATACCGAACGTTATGGGCTGTTCGCGCGCCAAATTCGTGTGTCGCTCACAGCCCACAATGCACTGCACCATCGCAGTGTATTGCTGGCTTATGATTGGCCAAGCATGCACTGTGTCCCCGCATGCTTGGCCAATCACAGCGCTGGCAGCGAGGAGAGCCATAATTGGCCACAGGCAGGATGCCTGTGGCCATTTATAGCTCAGGGGGTTTAGTACATGCCCCACACTATATAAGGCCTCCAGTGCGGCGGCCTTGTGTAGTGTGTTCCGGTGTGCAGGGAAAGAGCAAGATAGGCAGGGACAGTGTGTTCTTTTCCCAGGCATCTGCAGGAGTTAAAGTGGGTGTTGTCTGCCTCCAGCACAGTATACACCTGTATCTACCCTTTGTTGCTGGTGTTCTCTCATACAGGCATCTGCGGGAGTTAGTGGGTGTTGTGTGCCTTTAGCACAGTATACACCTGTATCTACCCTTTATTGCTGGTGTTCTCTAATACAGGCATCTGCAGCATTTACAGTGGGTGTTGTGTGCCTCCAGCACAATATACACTACCCAATTGATGGCTTTCCCATCTCCCTGCAGGCCATTACTATGTCTGGAAGGCCAACAAGGAGAGGCAGACAGTCACGAGCCAATAAAAGAGGGCAAGCAGGCTGTGTCTAGAGACAACAGTGCTGGTCGTGGACACGGTGCATCTTCATCAGCACGTGGCCATGGGAAAAGCTTGTCCTTATTATCGGCAGCTGGATGTGTTGAGCCGCATCATGCCGAAGACTTGGTAGAGTGGATGACCAAGCCCTCCTCACCCTCTCTCACCCAGGCTCAGGGTACTAGCAAAGCAGCTGCCAACGCATCCTCTTCCCTCGTCTCAATGTCATCAGTCACTCCTTCCCTAGACCCACCATGTCATCCTGAGGAACTGTTTGAGCACAGTGTTGGGTACATGCTCCAGGAGGATGCCTAGCGTTTTGAAGGCTCTGATGATGATACCCAGCTAAAGGAAGGCAGTAGCGTGAGCGCAGAGAGAGGGGATGCTCAAGAAGGACAGCAATCTGGCAGTCATGTTCCAACAGCTACAGCATACTGCCAGGTTTGCTCCAGTGATGAAGAAGGAAGGAATGAAGAGGTCACTGACTCCACGTGGGTGCCTGATAGGAGAGAGGAGGAGGAGGCACATCTCCAACGAGGCAGGATGCCCCCCGGGGGGGCCAGTTCAGGGGCAGCACACCGACTGAATAACGCCGCAGAGCTCTGCCTGTGTAGGGCGCTGCCTCTGCGCGTTATTCCAAAAGTTTGGTATGGGCCTTTTTTGAGACGAGTGCATCAGATCGCACAGCTGCTATTTGCAACATATGTCTCAAGCGTATCTCGCATGGCCAAAACATCAGCCGCTTGGGCACCACATGCTTGACCAGACATATGTTGACCTGCCATGCAGCTCGTTGGCAAGCGTAGCTTAAATACCCACACCAAAGAACAAAGCGGACCTCTCCTTGCTCCTCATCAGCTGGGATCTCCAACCCCACTAGACCTTCAGTCCTCTCTGAAACCTGCACTGAGAGGAATGAATGGGTAGAATTAGGTGTGTCACAGCCAAGTACTTGCGGGCACTCTGCTAGCAGTGCAACCACATCCGATTGTAGCAGGCAAATTTCCCTGCCCCAGCTGCTGGACCGTCTAAAGAAGTTCACTCCCAGCCATCCACATGCCCAGCAGTTGAATGCTAGCTTGGCTAAATTGCTAGCACTTCAACTGCTGCCTTTTCAGTTGGTAGACTCGGCCCCCTTCTGTGAGTTTGTGCAATGTGCGGTTCCTCAGTGGCAGGTCCCCAAACGCCACTTTTTCTCACAGAAGGCGATTCCGGCTCTCTACCGGCATGTGGAACGCACTGTCCATGCCTCGCTGGACAGGGCGGTCAGCGGTAAGGTGCATATTACTGCTGACTCATGGTCCAGCAGGCATGGACAGGGATGTTACCTATCTTTCACGGCAGTAGTGTTGGAGGTTGTTCCGCCACCACGCCTCCAAAATGCTACTACTGGTTGTGACACACCTCTCTCCTCCACCCCCTCCTCCTCTTCTTCCTCCATGGCCTCTTCCAGTGCTCTGTCCTTGGAACTAGCGGTGCTCCGTAGGTGTTCAAGGGGCTACGCAAGTACTCAGGCAAAAATATGCCATGCCGTGCTTGCGCTAGTTTGTTTGGGGGACAGGAGCCACACTGGGGCAGATATTTTGTCAGCTCTGCAGGGGCAGGCCGAGAGGTGGTTGACGCCATGCCAGCTTAAGCCAGGAATGGTGGTTTGTGACAATGGCACCAACCTCCTCTCCGCCCTCCGACAGGGACAACTGACCCATGTGCCCTGTGTGGCTCATGTCCTTAACCTGGTGGTGCAGCGGTTCTTGGGCAGGTACCCAGGCTTACAGGATGTCCTGAGGCAGGCCAGGAAAGTCTGTGTGCATTTACTCCAATCATTGAATGCCAGTGCTCAGCTGGCTGAGCTCCAAAAGGAGTTGAACCTGCCCAAGAACCGCCTTATATGTGACATGCCCACCAGGTGGAACTCAATGTTGGCCACAAGGATGAAGAGCAGTGACAGTGCATGCGTCAGTGACACTGTACCTCTTGTCCACCTGTTGGAGCATACGCTGCCTGGAATAATGGACAGGGCACTTGAGGCAGAACAGAGGCAGGAAGAGGAGGACTTTCTTGCCTCTCAAAGTCCCCTTTATCCAGTGTTCCTGCTGTCCCACCCATCACACAGGAAGAGGGTGAGGAGGAGGAGGTTCGTGTCAGCATGGAGGTGGAGCCTGGCACTCAGCATCAGGAGCAGCAGTCTTTTAGGGATGATTTACAGTTCCAAGAAACACGTGGACTTGTACGTGGCTGGGAGGAGGTAGCTGCGGATCATGTTGTCCTTAGTGACCCAGAGGACTCCGGACCGAATGCCTCAGCTAACCTACGCTGCATGGCCTTCCTGATCCTGCAGAAGGATCCTCGTATTCTTCGGATAAAGGAGAGGGACCATTACTGGCTGGCCACTCCTTGATCCATGGTACAAGGGTAAGGTTACGGACCTTAACTTGCCGTCACAGAGGGAGAAGAGGATGAGGCATCTTTGGGAGGCCTTTCAGAAAGGTCTGTGCAACGCGTTCCCAGAGACTGGGAGGCTTCGGTCAGTCACAGAAGGAGCGGTGGAGAAGGTGGCTGTATGACCGATGCGTTCAGATAATTTTTTAGTCCGCAGCCCCAAGGTATGATCGGTTTCAGCAAACATCGCCAGCGTCTGATTTACATGGTGCAGGAATACCTAGGGGCAAGGTCAGACTTGGACACCTTTCCCACCGAAAATCTTCTGGCTTACTGGGTCTTGCGTATGGATCACTGGCCAGAGCTTGCACAGTATGCAATTGAGCTACTGGCCTGTCCTGCATCCAGCATTCTTTCAGGACGCACCTTCAGTGCTGCTGGAGGCTTTGTAACTGATCACAGGGTGCGCCTGTCCACCGACTCGGTTGATCGACTGACCTTCATAAAGATGAATCAGTCTTGGATCACCACCAGCTACCAAGCACCTGTAATTGATGTAACCGAATAATTTTTTTTGAAATGTCACATCCCTTCAAGACTGCCTATGCTGATGCTGAGTGACTGTCCTGTTATTTTGACTGACTAGCCTCTTCCTCCTCAATGATCCTGCTGATAGCTTGGAAGAACATTTTTGTTTCTGGGTGACGCCACCAGCCCAATTTTTCAGCCCCTGTTTAACAGGAGCGTGTAATTACAATTTTATATGCAATGCTTTGCAGCAGGGCTCATTCCTGCACTCCAACTAGAGTATATGGCAGAGGTTGCAGTAACTGTGAGGACTTATAGTGTTGTGGCACCAGCACCACCGCAACCACCAAAGGCCCAATTTTTCTACCACTGTTCAACAATGGCATGTAATTACAATTCTTGATATAATCGTTCACAGCAAGGGCGCTCCAGCACCTAAGAGTCACTTTGAGGGCTTACAGTGTTGTGGCAACACCAACATCTTAGGCCCCCATTTCTGCAGAGTATATAGGGCAGGCCCCTACTTACAAACATCTCCTACTTGCAAACGGAAGGAGACACCATGAAATGATACGAAAAAACACGGACGACTACCCTAGAGGCCGCATATAAAGTAATGTTCCGATGGTATTGGGTACCTGCACAGCACGGGCATTCCCTGGGAGTACTGACCGATGCTTCCGCAACTGTGGACAGCGAGGTGATGTTTTGCACACATGGTGGGCTTGCCCAAGGTTGGTGGGGTTCTGGTCTAGGGTTTTTGGCTTACTGCAGACACTCTTTCATCTAACGCTAAGCTAGCTCTCCTACATTGCCCGGTTCCTGGCTTGCGCAGCCCTCAACAGAAGCTGGCTACCTATCTATTTATATCGGGCAACCGGGCCATTGCCCAAGCCTGGAAGTCACAACGGGTAGATTTTCAAGGGGTTAAGACACGCATGACTGCTATGTTACTTCAGGAACGTATGTCCAGTATTGTCCATGATTCTCATGCTAAATTTCTAAAAATCTGGGAGCCGTGGATCTCCTATGAGTTCCCCGCGGTCCAAGCGGCATGCCTGGGTTTGGTCTAAATGTTCCTGGCGGGGCGTCCGAGCCCGAGCTCCCCCCCTCCTTTCTCCCCCTTTCTTCTCTTTACCCTTCCTTCTTCTGTTCCCTATCTCTCTTCACTCTCCTTAGTAATCTCTCCCATTGCTAATAAAAACTGCTGCCACCCATGGACGGGGGTAGTAGGAAAAGGGCTTACCCTCAGGAAACAACAAAGGAACGAGTTGTTTGGTACTGAACCAGTCTTGATTTCATCCCTTGCTCATTTCCCTTCCTTATCTCGAGTTTACTAGAAGTATACTGTGATGGTTTGCCCTTTGGGTTTGTATTCATGAATTCTCAATAAACATATTGAAACAGAAAAAACACGGACGACCAAAAAAAATTATACAGGGGTGATAACCCTTCCCTATGTTTTCCCAAAAACTTAAAAATAGATTTTTTGACTGGAGCTACACTTTAAAAATAACCAGTTCCAGTTACCAGTTCAAAATTACAAACAGATTCTACTTAACACAACAAACCTACACTGTCCCTGTCTTGTTTGCACCGCCTGTATACTGCTGTTCTGAGTATATAGGGCCTGGGGCCCCACGCCTTTACTTTTTTTTAATTTGGGTACGGGTTCCCCTTAATATCTGTACAAGACCCAAAGGGGCTGGTAATGGACAGAGGGGGCTACCGGTGCCATTTTTCTCAATGCTTTTTATCTGTATTGCCGGAACCAGATATTACATTAAAACCGCAAGCAGTTTTAAATTTTTTATTTTTCCATTAAATGTAATTTTGTGCAGGGAACTAAACACGGGAAACACATGGCACTTCACAGGCATACTATAGACACCCCCCAGGCACGATATTTAAAAGAATATTTAACTTTTTTAGTTTTTTCACTTTAATCGCTATTAACCACTTCAATACCGGGCCATAGTTAAATGACGCCCACAGATGGGATCTCCCATCCTGGGTGGGAGTCATATGACGTCCTCGGTATTTCGGCGCTCCTGCGGGCCCGCAGCGCGGCGATCGTGGTTGAGGTGTGTCCCTCGGACACACCCCATCCCCGATCTGTGTGATTTCCATCCCCATCCGCCCCCTGATACACGTGACCGGCCGTGTCCAATCACAGCCGGTCACATGTACTGTGCACATTCACAGCTCTCGTGCACGCGCCTGGGGCGCGTGCAGAGCGGCGTTAGGGGGGGAAGGGGTTTGTCACCCTGACACAGCCCAACCCTGATCGCAGTAAAGAGCCAATGAAATTGGCTCTACCACGTGACTGGCTGTGTCCAATCACAGCTGGTCACAGAATGTAAACAAACCGCGGTAACGAGATGTTACCGGGTTCTCCTCCTCACACACTGATCGTGTGTGAGGAGGAGATTGCGGTAACATCTCGTTACCGCCTAGTGTACACCAACACACACTGATTACTCCCCCCAATAAAGAGGACCTGTCACCAGCCATCAAAGTACCTGTCATCACCCATCACAGCCCATCTGAGTACCCGAGTACCTGTCCCAGCCCATCTGAGTACCT
The DNA here is from genome assembly GCF_037356315.1 of Lithobates pipiens. Taxonomy (NCBI): domain Eukaryota; kingdom Metazoa; phylum Chordata; class Amphibia; order Anura; family Ranidae; genus Lithobates; species Lithobates pipiens. The sequence continues at coordinate 243,580,105 of NW_027507903.1, read as the reverse complement.
GTCACAGCCCATCTGAGTACCCGAGTATCTGTCCCAGCCCATCTGAGTACCCGAGTACCTGTCCCAGCCCATCTGAGTACCCGAGTACCTGTCCCAGCCCATCTGAGTACCCGAGTACCTGTCTCAGCCCATCTGCCTACCTGAGTACCTGTCTCAGCCCATCTGAGTACCCCAGTATCTGTCCCAGCCCATCTGAGTACCCGAGTACCTGTCCCAGCCCATCTGAGTACCCGAGTACCTGTCCCAGCCCATCTGAGTACCCGAGTACCTGTCCCAGCCCATCAGAGTACCCGAGTACCTGTCAGCCCATCTGAGTACCCGAGTACCTGTCACAGTCCATCTGAGTATCCGAGTACCTGTCACAGTCCATCTGAGTATCCGAGTACCTGAGTACCTGTCAGCCCATCTGAGTACCTGTCAGCCCATCTGAGTACCCGAGTACCTGTCCTAGCCCATCTGAGTACCCGAGTACCTGTCCTAGCCCATCTGAGTACCCGAGTACCTGTCCTAGCCCATCTGAGTACCCGAGTACCTGTCCTAGCCCATCTGAGTACCCGAGTACCTGTCCTAGCCCATCTGAGTACCCGAGTACCTGTCCTAGCCCATCTGAGTACCCGAGTACCTGTCCTAGCCCATCTGAGTACCCGAGTACCTGTCCTAGCCCATCTGAGTACCCGAGTACCTGTCACAGCCCATATGAGAACCTGTCACAGCCCATCTGCGTACCTGCCACAGCTCATCTGCGTACCTGCCACAGTCCATCTGCGTACCTGCCACAGCCCATCCGAGTACCTGAGTACCTGTCACAGTTCATCTGAGTACCCAAATACCTGTCACAGTCCATCGGAGTACCCAAGTACCTGTCACCAGCCCGTCGGAGTACCCGAGTACCTGTCACCAGCCCGTCGGAGTAACGGAGTACCTGTCACCAGCACGTCGGAGTAACGGAGTACCTGTCACCAGCCCGTCGGAGTAACGGAGTACCTGTCACCAGCCCGTCGGCGTAATGGAGTACCTGTCACCAGCCCGTCGGAGTACCCGAGTACCTATTTCCAGACCATGCCTCATAGAATACACGTTGAGGTGTTTGCTTTAAAAAATTGGGTCATTTTGGGGCTAATTCCATTGTCCTGGTGCTCCAGGACCTTCAAAAGTGTGATAGGTAGGAACGAAATGAGATGTCTAATTTATGCTCCTGGAACGCCTGAAGGTACTACTTCAATGTTGGACCTCTGTATATGGCCAGCCTGTGTAAAAGTCTCACACATGTGATATCGCAATACTCATGAGGAGTAGCAGAATGTGTTTTTGGATGTAATTTTTGCTATATACATGCTATGTGTTAGAAATATCTTATAAATGGACAACTTAGTGTAAAATAAAATAAAAAGATTTAAATTTTCTTTCCACGTTTTCTGAAGACCTGTGTAAAAAAATTAACCGTTCAAAAGACTCATAATGCTTCATAGAATATACTTTGGGGTGGGTGTTTGTTTTCCAAAATGGGGTAATTTCGTGGGTAATTCCTTTGTCTTGGTGCTCCAGGGCCTTCACGAATGTGATAGGTCGTTAGGAAATTAGAGGTGTCATTTATGCTCCTAGAACGCCTGACGGCGCTCCCTGAATGTTGGGCCTTTGTATGTGGCCAGGCTGTGTAAAAGTCACACACCTGTGGTATCACCATACTCAGGATGAGTAGCAGAATGTATTTTGGGATGTCATTTTTGCTATGTACATGCTTTGAGTTAGAAATATCTTCTAAACTAACCACTTTGTGTAAAAAGTCCGAAGACTTGTGGAAAAAAATGAACTGTTTAAAAGACCCACTATGCCTCATAGAATATACGTTGGGGTGTTTGCTTTCCAAAATGGGGTAATTTTGTGGGTAATTCTAATCACAAATGTAATAGGTCGTTAGGAAATTAGAGGTGTCATTTATGCTTCTAGAACCCCTGACGGTGCTCCCTGCATGTTGGACCTCTCTGTGTGGCCAGCCTGTGTAAAAGTCCCACACGTGGTATCGCTATACTCGGGAAGAGTTGTAGAATGTATTTTGGGGTGTAATTGGAAGTATGCATATGCTGTGTATGAGAAATAACTTGTTATTATGACAATTTTGTAAAAAAAACAAAAAAAAAAAAACATTCTTCTTTTTCCCAAGAATTTTGGGAAAAAATTACAATTACAAAAAACTCTTACTAAATACCTTGGACTGTCTACTTTTCAAAAAGGGGTCATTTGGGGGGTATTTGTACTTTCCTGACATTTCAGAGCCTCAAGAAATGAGATCAGTGCATCAGGTGTGATCAGATGTGATCAATTTTCAATGATTTGCACCATAGCTTGTAGACTCTATAACTTTCAAAGAGACTAAATAATATCCACTAATTTGGGTTATTTTTACCAAAGAGATGTAGCAGTATAAATTTTGGCCCAAATTTATTAACAAAAATGACTTATTTGCAAAATTTTATCATGGAAACTAAAAAAAAGTGTTTTTTTTTTCAAAATTTTCGCTCTTTTTTTCACTTATGTCGCAAAAAATTAAAAACCCAGTGGTGATTAAATACCACCAAAAGAAAGCTCTATTTGTATGAAAAAAATGATAAAAATTTTGTTTATGTACAGTGTTGCATGACTGAGTAATTGGCATTCAAAGTGTAAGAGCGCTGAAAGCTAAAAATTGGTCTTGGAAGGAAGGGTGTATAAATGCCCTGTATTGAAGTGGTTAAAATCAGTGCTCCCTAAAAAACTGCAATTTTTAAAAAAAAAATTTGGCATTGACCCATGTCCCCTGGGGCAGGAGCCGGGTCCCCAACCCCTTTTTTAGGACAATATCTCGCTTATTAGCCATTAAAATTAGCACTTTTTATTTCGAACGTTCGAGTCCCATAGACTTCAATGGGGTTCTAAAGTTCGCACAAATTTTCGGGCCGTTCGAAAGTTCTGGTGCGAACCGAACCTGGGGGGTGTTCGGCTCATCCCTATCTATGTATTTCCTGTACTAGTGATGGAAGAGATGTCAGGGGGATGTGATAAAAAAACATCAAGTAATCCGCATAAGCGGCAACTTTATGTTTTCCACCCTTCATCCAGATCCCTCTAACATCTCCATTAGCTCTAATCATTCTTAGAAACGGTTCTAGGGTAAGGATGAAAATAATAGGTCATAGCAGACAGCCTGGCGAGTCCCATTTAATATAGGAAAGGGCTCTGACAGTATATCATTGATCTTGACTCGAGCTGACGGTTTGGAGTAGATATTTAATATTCAGCTCTGCATTCCTTCCCCCAGTCCAATATGTTGTATCATAGCTTTTAAGAAACTCCAATCAACTCTATCAAAAGCTTTCTCTGCATCAGTGGAGATCAGCACTAGGGGAATACGCTGGGTCTGAGAAAGATATATAGTATTCTCCAATCAACTCTATCAAAAGCTTTCTCTGCATCAGTGGAGATCAGCACTAGGGGAATACGCTGGGTCTGAGAAAGATGTATAGTATTCAACACCCTCTGGGTGTTCTCTCTACCCTCCCTATCTGGAGTAAAACGCACTTGATCCGCATCTATTAGATTAGGAATATGACTCAATCTGGTAGCTATAATCTTTGTAAAGATTTTTAAGTCTACATTAAGCAGAGATATTGGACAGTAACTAGAGCATACAGATGGATCCTTCCCTTCCTTGGAAATAACTTCTATGTGGGCCAGTAATGTTTCAACTGGTATAATTTGCCCTTCTTGTAGGGAGTTGAAGGCAGTCACAAATCTCTGTGCCAATTTCTCTGAAAATACCCTATAATACGATAAGGTATAGCCATCCGGTCCAGGGGCCTTACCTGGCTTCAGAGATTTGAGAAGCGCCTGAAACTCCTCCACCGTTAAGGGTGCGTCCAACGCTCTAATTGTCTCTTCTGGAAGCTTCAGCATCCCTGAAGCTTCAAAATATCTCTTTGCCTCCTCCATTCTACTGTTAGTTAAAATGGAAGTAAACCCTTCCAAACAACTTTGACCTACAGGTAAGCCTAGATTAAGGCTTACCTGTAGGTCCAAGTAATATCTCCTAAACCTATATGGTTTAGGAGATATTTGCCCGAAAATGGTCACCGCTGTCTACGGCGCATGCGCCGTAGACAGCGGCGCGCAGGCGCACTAAATGCGGCAAGTCCAAGAATGGATTTGCCTAATTTGTCGACTCCCGTGCGCATGCGCGGGAGTGACGTCATCGCGGCTCCGCCGAATGGCAGCGTCGGAGCTCCGAGACGCGACTCCCGTGCGCATGCGCGGGAGTGACGTCATCGCGGCTTCTCCGCTGTCATTCGTCGGAGCTGCGAGAGACGCCACAACCAAGATGGATGCGGCGGACTACAGGTGACAGCGGCGACTTCGCTGGCTCCTGTGTCAGGTAAGTGACACATAATGAGCTACTATGCGATGCATAGTAGTCCATTATGCTTTACCTTTGCAGGGAAAAAAAGAGGAAGTAAACCCATCAGGGTTTACTTCCTCTTTAAATCATATAGATTCTGCCCTTCTAATTTATATAAATTAGCGTAATAATCCTTAAAGACCTGTGCAATCTTCTGTGAGTCCACTAGCACATCTCTCTGTGTTTTAATATGGGGAATATAATTCCTTACTCTTGTCTCTCGTGCCTGGGCCAGAATTCTACTTGGTTTATTACCATATTCATAGAATGTTCGTCTACATCGTGCCAGTTTAGCCTTTGCCTTCTCTATAAGTAATGATTTTAACTCTTCCCGTAGCCACGTAAATTTTTCCTCTATCTGTGGTGTTTGTGATTTCTTATGGGTATTTTCCCTGGTCTTAATCTCTTTGAGTAACCGATCTATCTGTGCCGTCACAAGTCGTTTCCTCCTTGCCCCCAGAGATATCGAGGTCCCTCTAATAACGCATGTATGTGTTTCCCCAGACAGAAGAGTGAGACTTCCCCTGTATCATTAGTCTCAAAAAAAGAGTCCAGTTCTTAAGCTATCTGTTTCTCGCACTCCGGGTCTTTCAACAGTGTCTCATTGATTTTCCAGTGCCACTCTCAAGGCACTGGCTTTCCTACCTCTATAATACAAATAGTCGGTGCAAGGTCTGAGAGGGTAAATGATCCTATAAAAGCCTCCGATAGGTCTATTACAACGTCCTCTGAAACAAAAATGTAATCAATCCTCGTATATGTCTTATGATTAGTTGAAAAGAATGTGTAGTCTCTATCATGCACATGTAGAGTTCTCCACGTATCCACCAACTGCAACTCTTGTAGACTTCTTTCAACTCTCTTCAACTTAGTATTTGATATATGGGAGACCCCTTTCGACACATCCAGTACTGGGCTAAGTGCTATGTTGAGGTCTCCTCCCACCAATAGGGAGCTCTCCTTATGTTGCTGTATCAACTGAAGATATGGCTCTTGTGACAGACCTAGCTGGGACCGAGGCTCTTGGAGGGGACTGAATGCGAGCCTCTTGCCTTGTGATTATGGGCCCTCGCATTTGGGGGAACGGTGCTCTTTGTGAGCTGTATGCCTAGGAGCCAAAAAGTCTTATCCCTCAGTCAACTAGTCTGAGTGTTGATTTAGATAATTAGCTCATGCTAATTAGGTTAGGTTTTAGTCTTCTACTATATTATAAATACTTGGCATTTTGGTTCTAATAAATGAATCCATGTTGGGCAGCTAAGCAAGTGTCTCCTTGTTTTGTGCTTGGGAGCGGTTGGAATATCTGATATCTATATTCAGGCAGGGAGGAAGTGGTATATGACGGAAGCACTCAATCAGAGTGTGGAATCGGTTCAGTCGCAGCTCTAATATAGAGATATGGTCTTCATTTGGCAAATATAGATTTACCAGAGTGGCTTTTTGGTCCCCAAGGACCCCCTTAACAATAAGGAGACGTCCTTTTTCCTCTGTGATTACTTTTATTTCCTTCCATGGAATTTGTTTCGAAATCAGAATTGAGACCCCGCTTGATTTAGCAGACTGTGAGGCACCATGATATACTATCGGGTATCTGTAATTTCTCAATTTAGGAATTTTATCTTTTCTAAAATGTGTCTCCTGAAGAAAAATAATTTGTGATTTAAGTCTCCATAATTCATCCAATAATCTTGTCCATTTTATTGGGCTATTTAGCCCTTTCCCATTGTATGATGTCAAGGTTATCCTAGTCATTTTGTCCCTGTCAAGCAAGATCCACTCCTAGAGCGAGAGCTAATAAATCTCCCGGGGTATAATAGAGAGCGAGAGGGGAGAAGGAGAGAGGACTGAGAAGAGGAAAGCAAAAAAAGAAGAGAAAAAAAAAGATTTTTAAAACACATCTTATTATCCAACCAATGGAGGAGAGGTGTTTTATAATGGGGAGAATGATCCGGCAAAATTGAGATTTTAGATGCAACACAAACATCAGTGCAGTCCCATTCTCTTACTATCTTTATTTATCATCGTCCAAAAAACTCCCCTTGTCCGATTCCTCCCACCTCTCATCCCAAAAACTTGTAGCCCCTCTTTTCCCGTAATAGGAGATCTCTCACCTACACATTATATCAGTGCTCCCTTTCCATCTAATCAGTGTATTTTTCTCACTCTCTCGAAGTGTTATTATATTTACAAAAACACTATAATCCAGAATACATATCCTTCCCACCCTCCCCCCCCCTCCCCACTCTTAAACTCATACCCCCCTCTTTACCCATAATAAACCATCTCTACCATCCACACTATATCGGTGCCACCTTTTCAAATTCAAAACAGTGTATTTATCCAACCCTCTCGAGAATATTACTGTTTAACAAAAAACACTATAATCAGCAATACCTCCGTGACCATCGCCCAAAAAAATTTAAAATTTCCCCTGTTAGAGAAATACATCCATCTCTCATATCAGTTATACATAATTTTACAGTATTTCCCGGGGGGGGGGGGGGGGGGGTGGAGGGACTATCCTCGGAGGGGGAGCAACAAAGGAAAAATAAAATCTCTTTTAAGAACAATAAATTGTCCGATTGTCCCGCTCACACAAAAAACAAAACAAAAAAAAGGTCTCCATCATATTGCGGGAAAAAAATAAAAATAAATAAATAATGGGCTGGGTATTCCAATAGAAAAAACAAAATCTTTGTACAAAGTTACTCTTTCCATTAAATTCTCTTCTGATGTCGAGGGGTCCACTCCCTCCATGATGGCATCTCTGTCCATACTGGAACCTCTATAGCCTCTGTTCCCAGAAAATAAAATAGATCTGATAACTGAACAAAGTCACACAAATAAAAGCTATGCTCCTCCTTTTTAATATATAACGAGAGTGGATACCCCCATCAATACGTGGCGCCCTTAGAGCGAATTAAATCCAATAGGGGTTTCAACATCTGACGTCTATTTTTTGTCTGGGGACACAGATCTGGATACACTTGTATTTCAGCTCCCTTATAAACCACTGAGCCTTTCTTCCAGATTGCCCTTATTATGTCCTCTCACTCTAAAAAAAAGTGTATCCGACACAACACATCCGAGGCTTAGCATAGTCTATATTACTGGCAGTGTGGATTCTATGTACACAATCTATTTCAATCATATTTTCAGGAGGCTTATCCAATATTTGATTAAAGATCTCAGTCACTATTTCACGTAAATCCATCCCCATACTTTTTTCAGGAATCCCCCTTACCCGTACATTATTCCTCCTGCTTCTATCTTCTGCCTCTTCAGACTGCATTTGCAACTTTATCAGCCTCTGATGTTGGAGGAGCAACTTCTCCATCGCCTGCAGGCGTGTGTCCACTTCACCCTGCTGTGCCTGTAAATGAGTCACTTTCTGCTCCACATTCACAGCTTTTTCCCGGACTTCTTCTATCTCCTCTCTCAGCACACCCTTTATACCATTCAGCAGCGCCTGAATATCCTCCTTTGTCGGAAGGGCTAGAATCATCTTCCGTAAATCTGCATCCTGACACAGAGGGCTTAAGCTGCTAGATTTCGGCATCTGTGTCTCGCCTTGTTCGTATTCCTGTGTGGGTGCGGAGGTATTACCTTCCACTCTCTCCGTTCGTACCACCGTTACCATCTCTGCAGCTCGGACAGCCATGTCCAATACCCGTGGAACATCCGGACGTAAGTTCTGCATGGGCGCCATCTCTGCACCCGATGCGCCGCCGGTATTATTCCTTACTGTCAAATAGCGCGTGATATACTGGTGTCTAAGAATGTAGGGCACTCCTGTAGCTTTCCCCTTTCTCGGCATGAAAAATAGACAATCTCTGAGTCTTATTCCTGGCGATCTCCAGCGGGACTGCACCGTCGTGCTACAGCGTTCTACTCACTCCATGCTGCCAGAGCCACTCCCCCCGGAAGGACGTGAAGCCGCTGAGAATTCTCTAGCAGAATCAACTCCGCAATCTTCTTTTCTGCCGAAGGTGGTTTCGGCGTTCCACATCAATGAAGACATTGTGTTACCATCTCTGTGTCCTAAACCGACACATCCTAAAAAGGTGGCCCTCCATTCCCTGGAAGTGGTCCGGGCTCTGAGGGAGTATTTGTCTGCTACGGCTCCCTTTCAGAAGTCAGACTCCTTGTTTGTTTCGGTGGCCACCATTTCCAGGTGGGTCCGACAGATTGTAGTACAGGCCTACGCCTTGAAGGGGCAGGTGCCCCCCTTTCTGGTCATGCCCCATTCCACTAGGGCAATTGGAACATCTTGGACCTTCCGACATCAAGCGTCTGCCGCTCAAGTGTGTAAAGCGGCAACATCGTCGTCTGTTCACACCTTTACGAAATCCTGCACGGTAGATGTCAGTGCATCGGCTGATGCCTGTTTTGGCCGCAAAGTAATTTGAAATTGCACTAAACTTTTTCTGTTTTTTTGGCAAAAAACACAGTTACTTTTATGTAAATGCACTGTTGCATTTGTTACCGCAAGTTTTTGAGGCGGTTTGTAAGGTAGTGACTCCCAGATTGAGGAGAACTCTGTTTTTTTGTTGGTAAAATTTCTATGCTGTTCCCACACTCTGTTTTTTTGTGGGTGAAGTTTTATACTGTTTTCCTACATGCCATTGCGGGTGAAGTTTTTATACTGTTTCCCACCCCTCATTTTGGCACTGCTGGGGACGTTCCGATGGTCTAAGAAAGGAGCTGTGTCAGTCGATGAACGTAAGAAAAAATAGGATTTTTTGTACTCGTAAAATCCTTTTCTCTGTAGTTCACTGACTGACACAGCACCCTCCCCTCCTATTTTTTACGTTATACTGCTTGTTGACGTACTGAGGCAGGCTGGGGGGTTGTTACCTAAGGGACTGCCCCCTGGAGCGGAACTAGAAAGTTCTGGTTTTGTTGTAACATGTTCTGCCTAGTCCTCTCCTGAAGGTGGCGTAACAACCCCATGGTTTAAGAAAGGAGCTGTGTCAGTCAGTGAACTACAGAGAAAAGGATTTTACGGTGAGGACAAAAAAATCCTATTTTCACGATGCGGCAAATATTTTCAATTGGTGGAAGCTCTGGAAAGCAGGCAGGCCAGTAAGGCACCCGGATTCTTCTACTATGAAGATGTACTGTTGTCATAGATGGAGTATGCAGTTTATCATTGTCCTGCTGAAATATGAAAGGCTTTCCATGAAAAAGATGGGAGCACATGCTGTTCTAAACCTGACTATATTCTAATGGTACCTTTGAACCGATCCAAACCTCTGCAACCTCTAATATAATGTGGCTTACACGTTTGCACTTGACATCCTATTGTAAAAAACTCTATGACTCCAAACAGGTTCATAGGACCCTGACTAGCTTTGAACAGCTCTACACACTTTCAGCAGCCCCCCACCACAGCCTATCACTGATCTACAAGACTATCTTAGACCACACCCATGACACCTTACCCAACTACACCAGAGCCTGGTCAGAGGAACTTGGGAGAGACATAACGGAGGCGGAGTGGGGTAAAGCACATCTCTTTACTCTTAAATCATCCATCTCGAGCTATGCCCAAGAAAAAAAAAAAAACTACAAACTGGTATCGAGTGCCAACCATCCTCAAGATCATGTATCCTTCCACCCCTCACATCTGCTGGAGATGTAACTCCACTAAAGGTACGTACAGGCACATCTGGTGGGACTGTGATGTAATCCGCCCATTTTGGATGCAAATCTTCCAGATCTACTCAGAAACATACAACAAATCACTTGCACCTCCACCCTTTATTGCTCTCCTTTCCATATTACCTGGTACTGTCAAATCACAAAAAAATAACCTCTTAAAATTCTTCCTCAGTGCAGGGTGACAACTAATACCTAGACAATGGAAAACCACCTCCCCCTTCTCTTGTAGAATGGGTAGGAGAGATGAATAATATCATGATAATGAAGGAGATGCAGGCTAAAGCTTTAAACAAACACACAAAATTCTCCTTCCTCTGGAGTATTTGGAGGCATTACTCTACTTCAGACAAACTGAAAAATAGACTTTCAACAGGAAACATTCCCTGAGACATTCTGCACTCCCTGGGTCATGCTTTCAAACCCAGGGAGCAATGAAACAGTTGGGACGAGACTCGCTGTCTCCACACCTCCCTTAACCCCCTCCCTCCCTCCCTCTCTCCCTCCCTCCCTCTCTCCCTCCCTCCCTCTCTCCCTCCCTCCCTCTCTCCCTCCCTCCCTCTCTCCCTCTCTCCCTCTCGCCCTCCCTCCCTCCCTCCCTCCCTCCCTCTCTCCCTCTCTCCCTCTCTCCCTCTCTCCCTCTCTCCCTCTCTCCCTCTCTCCCTCTCTCCCTCTCTCCCTCTCTCCCTCCCTCTCTCCCTCCCTCCATCTCTCCCTCCCTCTCTGCCTCCCCCGGAAGCTTTCCACCCTCTCTACTATTACTTCTTTCCTTTCTAACTATCCTCTCTGGGCTACTTACAGCCACCACATGAAACTGTATGTATTCTGATTTCCCAACATGGTTTTTTCAACCACTCATGAGACTTAAAAATACATTGACTGAGTTTCTGAAAATCCCCACTGCTTAGACAAATTACAATATTCTACCTCAGCCACTGGACACAGCATGATCCCATTGGGGTGTCCGGGCTGACGGAGCTTGGTGAATATACCTCTGGATGCAACCTCAAGTTATCAAGTTGTACCCAACAGATTGCACTATAGTGATAAATTTATGTAATGCTCCGTATTAGACCAGTAGGCCTATTGTCAGGCACCTGGTCCTGTTTCTGTTATTTTATTTTTCTTCTTTTTCGTCTATATACATGTTAAAACAAACAATAAATTTTTTATTGAACCTAAACCTGACTGTATCTTTTAGCACTGATTTAACCTTTCCAGATGTGCAAGCTGCTTGTTCAATATACACTCCCATACCATCAGAGATGTAGGCTTTTGAACTGAGCACTGATAAGTTAAAAAGGTCCCTCTCCTCTTTAGTCTAGAGGTTGCGGCATCCATAGGTGCCAAAAAGAATGTCAGATTTGTCTGACCATAGAACAGTTTTCTACTTTGCAAAAGACAATTTTAAAGAGCTTTGGGCCAGAGAAGACAGCTGCATTTGTGGATGATATTGAGATGTGGCTGCTTCTTTGCATGATAGAGCTTTACCTTGCATTTTTGGATGGTACAGCGAACTGTGTTCAAACAGTGCTTTTGTTTTTGTTTTTGTGGAAGTATGAGCCCATGCAGTGAAGAACAGAAGGCGGCGACAGAAGACCGGGCCACCGCTTGTAAAAGAGCTAGAAGGCGGCGCAGAGGCCCAGCAAGAAGAACCGAAGAGGGGGACAAGACCCCCAAAGTTGGAAGAAGAGGGCGGCGATGAAGAAGAAAGCCGGGCTCCTCCGCTAGTAAAAGAGCTAGCAAAAGAGCAGAAGATAGCGGAGGAGTCCGGCGAGAAGACCCCCGAAGACGGAAGAAGACCCCCGGAGCTGTGCAATAAACTATTTTAACCCTTGTGTGTTGTGTTTTTTTCACATTTTTTTTCACAGGTGAATGGGTAGGGGTATATTGTACCCCATACTCATTCACATAGGGTGGGGGGCCGGGATCCGGGGGCCCCCTTATTAAAGGGGGCTCCTGGATTCCGATAATCCCCCCGCCCGCAGACCCCGACAACCAACAGCCAGGGTTGTCGGGAAGAGGCCCTTGTCCTCGTCAACATGGGGACAAGGTGCTTTGGGGAAGGGGGGGCCACGCGGCCCCATGTTGAGGGCACGCAGCCTGGTATGGCTCAGGAGGGGGGTGCTCGCTCGCTCGTTCGTTCCCACCCCCTTTCCTGACCGGCCGGGTTGCGTGCTCGGATAAGGGTCTGATATGGACCTAGGGGTGACCCCCACGCCATTTTTTCGGTGTAGGGCTTCCCCTTTAAGTCCATACCAGGTGACGGGGCCAGCGACGCTTCCTTCGCTGGTCCCAGCTACCTGGAGCCACGCTCAAAATGAACGGACTTTACTCCGTGCGCAGGAAAGTCCGTTCATTTCAAAAGTACGGCAGACTAGCACACACACGGCCGTATTGCCGTATCGCCGGACTGCGAGTCTGGCAGACATATTTTGGTGCAAAACTACTTCCTTAGTCCGCCGGACTTTTGGCTAAAAAAAAGTCTGCCGGGGCCCACACACACGGGGGGATTGTCCAGCGGACTTTTCCACCGGATTGTTTGATCGTGTGTACGCGGCATTACGGCCGCTACAGCCGCTAATCTCTCCCTCCTCATAAGCTGTCTGTGTGAGGAGGGTGAGCCGGCGATGAGAGATGATCTCATATGTTTACATATGAGATCATCTCTCATTGGGCACGCCGATTGCGCTGTAAACAGCCGCTGTGATTGGCTGTTTACAGCAATCTGTGACTGGCTGTGTCCAGGGGACACGACCAGCACAGAACTTCCCCGATGGGAGCGCGCATTGCGGAAGTAAACAGGAGGCCGTTCAGGGACGGCCTCCCGGCAATTGGCGTCCGCTCTGCAGCCGTCTTTTGGCTATAGAGCAGACGCCTAGTGGTTAAATCATATTCCCCATGCAAAGTTCATATCAATTTCCATAACAAAAGTGCAGTCAGAGCTTTGTGCAAAAAAAAATTAAAAATCCTTTGTGTAAACAATAAGTTCTTTAGAATGTGATTGATAAGTCTTCCAATGTCTCTGTTATCAATAACAGTGCCATGACTTGCTCCCCTCTTATGTGCCCTCATCATGGGTTTAACGCCTGTATTAAAAAGGATTTGTTATCCTCCGAACCGTAGCTGTATCTTTTCTCTTAGTATTCCAGCAGGTAGGTTAAAGCTCCCTTATATGGGTATAGGAGAATAGAACCAGAAGAATTCTAAAGAACTTATGGTTTACACCAGAGATCGATCAATATAATTTTTTCTGTTCTGAAACGATATCGATATTATTTGCCGATATTTTGTACATTTAAACTTCTCAAAAATAATACCAATTTTATGCACAAATCTGGTATAAACTGAACATGTTTATGCTCGTTCTTCACATGAAAACTGATGGGAGAAAAACGCACACAGATTTCAAAAACTGACATCTCTGTCTGCAGTGCACCGTGGTGTGATGAACAAGGTCTAAAAGTAAACAACTGGGAAAAATAAAGTGCTTGGAAAACAACTTTCTAAATGGCTTCCCAAAACATAGAAAAAGTATAACTGTTAAATTGAAATCACTACTGCAGTGCAAAAAGCTAAACAGTGGACAGGACACACTGATACTACACTTTTTTCAATACTCCCAGTTAAGTAGAATGATATTATAGTGCAAAAAGCATAACATTTCAGCATGTTCACCTGTTAAACGGGTTTTGTTTTTTTTCCATAAATTGCTGCCACTTCACTGAAAACATGCTCACTTGGTACAGATGAAGGAGGAGCGGAGAGGTATCTTTCAGCATGATAGGGAAGTCTTTTCTAGTGCGACTCATTTTCTTTCCACCACTGAACAGGATCACCAATTCTTCTGTCAATTACTGGTTCCTTCAAATAGAGATGGAGTTCATCATCCAGGCTGATTGATGCACATTCAGAAGAATCCTCCGCATGAGGCCCCAATAACACCCTGAACATGGCATCAATTCGACCGTGATGAAGATTCTCTTCTGCTCATTGTCTTTTTTGATGTTTGTTTTTGCAGCATTCTGCTTTTTCAGATTAATAACCGGCTCTTCCAAACTTAACCTTTCTGCAGGAAGCTCCAGCTGGTGTTGATCTTCTGTCAGCCATTGGTTTGCCATGGCCAATACACCATCAGAAGAGAAAGCTTGATTCTTATATTGAGGATCCAAAAGACATGCCAGCACGTTTTTATTCTCTTCGAGCTTCTCAAAGCGTTTGAGGCTGTCCCTCATGATCTGCCTGAATGTTTTAATGCCACGTGGTCCTTCATTCTCTTGAAGAAACATCTTCAGCACTCTCACACATGGGATGACAGATGACACAGATGAGTTGTAATGACTTGCCTCTAGTGTCACTTCCTCTATGGGGAGGAGGGTCTCAATGACATTAGCTACAATGTACACTGATCATCAGTAGGACAACTATATCCTCCATGTTTGCCTGAATAATTGCTCAGAGCTTGCTTCTGTTCCAGCATTGTTTGCAGCATGTGAAGTGTTGGAACAGCATGATTTAGGCTGTTTTTTTTTTTTTGGGTAGGCCAAGGAATGCACCTCAGTCACTGCTTGGCAAGGACTGAATGGTGGAAATGGCCTTCCCACCTCTTCAGCATGCCAATTATATCTATCAAATCTCTCTGGCTTGACAGACCATCATTTACCACAAGTTGCAGGGTGTGTGCCATGCATCTAAGGTCGGACACTTCAACAAGCCTCATTCCTTTCACCATGTTTACACCGCTGTCACAAAGCACAAGCATCGCTTGGTCTTTGTTTATTCCCCAGTCTTGAAGCATGCCTAGAAACATTTCTCTAATATATTCCCCAGTGTGGGATCCTTGCATCACCTTTGTATTCAACACCAATTGCCTTTTTCCATCCGCTGTCAATGACAGACGGATCTTGTCCAAAACTGTTGCATACACACGGTCGGACAAAGTTGTCGGAAAATCCGATCTTTCAGAAGGTGATGACGTAATTTCATTATGATGGGACTACGTTCAGGCTAGAAGCCAATAGCTTTGATGTAGGAATTTGATCTGAGCATGCGTGGCACTTTGTCCGATCGGAATTCTCTACACATGATTGGAGTATGTCTGATCGGAGCATTTTGTCGGGAAATATTTCCGGCAAGTTGGAAAATTTGGTCCGACGGACATTCCGACGGAAACAGTCCAATGCAGACCACACACAGTCGGAATATCCGACAAAACGCTCCGATCAGACACATTCCGTCGGAATCTCCAATTGTGTGTACAAGGGCTTAGATGGGTCCAAAGATTTGACGTATTTTAGTTTTTTACAGTTGTTGATCCCATGCTCACATTGTGCATGTGTTGCACACTGCTACTTTTCCTGGAGATGGCTGAGACAAGAAATAGTACCAGACAACATTTTTACTTTTTCTCACTGCATCCATCTGCATTGGAATTTGAAAGAGTAAGGTTAAAAATGGAAGGCACCCTTCTGTAGGTGGGTTTGCTGGTGTGGCAGTGGCACCCTGCTTTGGGTGGGCTTGCTGGCTGGCCCTGTGATGTGGGTGGCTGGCACCCTTATGTGGGTGGCTGGTTGGCTGGCACCCTGCTGTGCGTGGGTGGCTGTCTGCTGGCTGGCACCCTGCTGTAGGTGGGCTTGCTGGCTGGCACACTGTTGTGGGTGGGTGTCCTGGCTGACACCCTGATGTCGGTGGGCTTCCTGGCTGGCACCCTGTGAGTGGGCTTGCTGGCTGGCACCCTGCTGTGTCTGGCTCGCACCCTGCTGTGCATGGGCGGCTGCTGGCTGGCACCTTGTTGTGGCTTGGTGAGTGCCTGCTAGCTGGCGCCCTGCTGTGGGTGAGTGGCTGCTAGCTGGCACCCTGCTGTGGGTGACTGCTGGTTGGCACCCTGCTGTGGGTGGGTGGCTGCCTGCTAGCTGGCTGGCCTCAGTGACCTGGCACCTTCCTGTGGCTGGCTACTGAATGGCCAGCTGGCATGTCTGCTTGAGTGTCGAGGAGAAGGAGAGGGAGGCTTAGGCCCAGTGTGCGGAGGCTTAATGACATTGTGTAAATGCCTCTGCGCACTGTGTCTGCAGGCTTCTGGGCCCCAAAAAGATGGTTGCGGCCCATGGAGAACAATATCGGTAATATCACTCTCGTTTTTGACCGATTACGATATATTTCCAAAAATACTGATATCGGCCTTACCGATAATCGGTAGATCCCTAGTTTACACAAAGCCCTGATTGCACTTTTTTCATCACTGCATTAAAAAAAAACAGGCATGGTTCTGTGATGAAAAAAGTACAATCAGTGCTTTGTGCAAAATAAATCCTTTGTGTAAACCATAAATTCTTCCGGTTTTATTTTCCTATACCCATATGAGAAGCTTTTTTTGATTGAAAATGTATACTTTATTTTTCAAGAAAATATACAAAAAACAAAATACTTTTAACAGGGTACATTCCACACTGTACTGCGACGCAGCGCATAAAATACACTACATGACAATACAGTTCCAAACATACAAATAAATTACATTCATCCTGCGGTATGATGCCTGATGTGTTGTGCAGAGTAATAATACCCCGAAACATCACATCATGCATGACGCCGCATTACCCTGAAAGCATTACCAAAAACCATTACTAAATACATGTCAAGTCATACAGTCTTTAGTCAAAGTCAAAATCAAAATGACATTTCAATGAGCAACAGGTGTGATGGGGGGGGGTTGGAGAAGGTGGGGAGGGGAGGGGAAAAAGAGTTCACAGGCCCGAAGCTTTATTGAACTGCCAAAAAGGGTACATAGTGGTGGGAGGGTGGGGGGGGAAGGGGAAATCTTCAGACCTCCTCTTCCTCCTTGTTGTCCATCAGGTGATAGTCTCTGAGCAGACTGTGAATCAGTCTGCGGCAGTCCTGGATGGACATCCTCTCCCTCTGGTGGATGAGGCGCTTTCTGGCGCACCAAACAGCGTCCTTAAAACAACACAGCACCCGCCAGGCACTATCAATGTCCTCTTGTGAGTGAGTCCCACAAAAGAGTCCGTTTAACACACCAAAGTGTGTTATAGCAGTCTGTGGAACAAAGTCTTTGAGATCAGGTTCCAGAGCCCTCAACAGGCCCTGTGCAAAGGGACACTCCCAGAAAACATGCAGGGCAGTTTCCTCCTGGATGATGCAAAAGGGGCAGTGTCTGTATCTGCACAGGTTTCTGGCATGCATGAATGTCCTGAGTGGCAACCCCCCTTGGATTGCCATCCATGCCAGATCTTTGTGCCTGTTGGTAAGTCTCTTTGAAGAAACATTCCTCCAGACCACTTTGCAAGTGGCTGAAGGGAGGCCTGGAACAGTCTCAACAATGTCTGATGCTCTGATCAACTTGTGGATAGTTTTTGGTTTCCACAAGTCGGGCTTCACTCCATGTAGCCCCTGCTCCTTAATAAACTTGAAAGTGTCCAAGTAATACCAAGGAGTGTCCCAGTTGTAGGGGATGGAGCTGTCCCATTTGTCCCATCCAAGAGACCTCCAGAGAGGCAGGAGGAAAAAACGGGACATGGAGTTACCGCCAGAGTCTACAGTTCTGTCCACCAAAGTTCTGCGGATGCAGTTACAGGCAAAGAAGACCCTCAGTAGGATGGCGATGTCGGGCACGCCCTTACCGCCCTTGAGGGGTTCCTTGAACATAACCGCCCGCTTTACTCTGTCCATTTTGGAGCTCCAGATGAAGTGAAACACTGCCCTGGTGATGGCCTTGCAGGTGTTAACCCGGGGGGGCCAGGCCTGGGCGAGGTACTGCAACACAGGGAGAATCTCGCTGCGGAGTACCAGTGTTTTACCTTCGATGGTGAGTTCTCGGAGGCTCCAAAGTCCAAACTTCTGTCGCATCTTTGCCAGTCGTTCTTCCCAGGACTTCAGGGCTGCGCCCTCTGCTCCAAACCAGACCCCAAGGATTTTGATGAAGTCTGCTTTGACGCTGAAGGGCATAGGTGCAGAAGAAGGCAGGAACCACTTTCCGAAGAGCATGACTTCCGACTTCCCGCAGTTGACTTTTGCCCCTGAAGCTTGGCCGAAGTCCTCACACGTCTGGGCGAGTGTGTCGATGGAGTGCCGGTCGGCACAGAACACCGTCACATCATCCATGTAGAGCGAGCACTTGACCTCCCGTCTGTCTGGTCCTGGTGCGGTGATCCCTCTGATCTCTGGGTTCCGTCTGATGCTTCGGGCGAAGAGCTCTATACAACAGACAAAAAGCAGAGGTGAGAGAGGGCAGCCTTGTCTGACCCCAGACAACACTGGAAAGGGGTCAGTTTTCCAACCGTTCACCAACACCACACTACAAATTTCATTGTACATTACATTTACATATGAACAGAACATTTCCCCAAGACCAAACCTGCGCAGAGCGCTGCACATAAACTCATGGGAGACACGGTCAAAGGCCTTCTCCTGGTCAAGGCTGACCAGGGCCGCGTGCACACGGCGGCCATGAATGTACTGGACCGTGTCCCGGACAAGCGCGAGGCTGTCCGCAATCCTGCGACCAGGAATGCCACAAGTCTGATCCGGGTGGATGATCTGTCCGATGACAGATTTCAGCCTGTTGGCCAAAACCTTGGCGAGGATTTTGTAGTCCACGTTCAGAAGAGAGATCGGACGCCAGTTTTTCAGGTCCGATCTCTCCCCCTTGCGCTTATACAAAATCGTGATCATCCCCTCCCTTAGGGTCGGAGGCATCCTGCCCTCCACCACCATCTCCTCGTACAGCTCGAGCAGGTCCGGGCCTACGAGATCCCACAGCGTTACATAAAGTTCAACTGGGAGACCGTCGCAGCCCGGGGTCCTGCCTTGCCTAAAGGATTTAGCGGCAGAGTGCAGCTCCTCCAACACCAAGGGGGCGTTGACGTCCGATGAACCTGCAGGATCAATTTGGTTAGAGATACCTGACAGGAACCTGTCGGCTGCCTGTGAATCTGTTGTTTTCGGGGAGTAGAGGTTGGTGTAGTAGTCGCTGACCACTTGCATCACAGCCTCCTTTCCCTTCTGGAGTGTTCCGGTCTCGTCACGCAGCTCAGACAAGGGTGTGTGTCCTGAGTGGAGTTTCCTGAAAAAGAAAGAATTACACTTCTCACCTTTCTCAAGGTTCTCCACCTTGGCACGGAAGACAATGTGCCTGGATTCTTCCTCAAAGTGCCCTTTCAGGCTCTTCTTGGTGTCCTCCAGGTCCTGCCTAACGTCCCAGCCACAGTGGTGAAGGTCCTGCAGGGACTGCAACTGACGTTGCAGTCTCCTGAGTTCCTTCTTCCTGGCACACACTTGCTGTCGTCCCCTTGCCTGAAAGAAGCTGCGTAGCTTGACCTTCACAAACTCCCACCAGTCACTTACCCTTCCGAAGAATCGCTTTTCCTCCTTCCAGGTGGCATAGGCCTCCCGGAGTTCCCCCATCAGTTCCTCATTTTCCAGCAGGGTGCTATTCAGTTTCCAGGAGCCTGGTCCGCGGGCAAAGCCCTCGCCCAGGTCACCCCGAAAGTGAATAGCCCTGTGGTCAGAGAAAAAGCAGGGGATCATGGAGAAATCGCGATGCTTGACTGCTCTTGAAGTGAGCACGAAGTCGGTCCTGGAACGCACTGATCCGTCGGGACGGCACCATGAGTAGTTCACGGTACCTCTCCCTATGGATCCCACGGCGTCCTGCAGGGAAGCCTCCGAGATCATCTCCTTGAGCAGCCTGGATGTAGCATCGAGTTTTGCGTACATGCTGGAGCTGCGCCCATCCTCCTCTATCGGGCAGTTAAAATCACCGCCGATTACTACTGCCCTGGTGGTGACGAGTTGGGTCCGCAGGGTCTGGAAAAGTTCCAGCCGCTCATTCTTATCTGGGGGGGCGTACACGTTGATGAGCCTAATTGGCTCTCCCACCCACGAGCCGTCTATGACCAGAAGACGGCCACAGACTAGCTCATGGATGGAGTCAACCGCGAAGCGCCCACCCCTGACAAGAATGGCTACACCTGCAGACTTACAATCGCCACCCCCGGACCAGTAGGAGGGACCGAGGGTCCACTGGGAGGTCAGATGAGTGTACCTCCTCAGAGGAGGAAGTGCGCACTCCTGGAGCATGTAGACATCACTCTGCTGTGTGGCGAGAAATGTCAGTGCCGCTTGCCTTCTAGATGTATCCTTGATACTCCTCACATTAATGGAAAAGATTGAGATCTCTGCCATAATGAAAAAGGGGTATGAGGTCTAGTCGGCAAGGGACCGAACTTACCTCCCCGGAGGGGGGTCTTCTGCTGCCTCTTCTGCTTGTCCTGTGTTCTCGGACAGGCCGAGCTCCTGCAGGACAGCATCCATCATTTTCTGGGTGATGGGGACGTGGATGTCGGAGGGGAGGTCAGGCTCAGGGGTGGCCATGACCTCCTCCTCCCCCTCCACGTCCTCATCCTCCTCCCCCGCTGACTCGAGGTCCTCCACTATTGGCTCTGGTCCTTCGCTTTCGCGCTGGTCGCCAGTGGGCCTTTTAGTGGAGGAAGCGGGTTCCTCTGCTGTTGGACTCCTAGGCCTCCGTTTCCGGTTTCCTGAGAGTCCACTGGTGGGGGTGGAAGGGAGGGTGGGGAAGTCCTCCAGGGAGGACAGGTCCGGGGTGGGTGGGGGGAGGGTGGGGGGGGTCACCTCCAGCACTGAGGGGGTGGGTGGGGGTGTGCTGGAGGCAGGGGCTGGGGCAGGGGTCTGGGCTGGGGCCTGGACAGGGGTGGGGGTAGGGGTGGGGGTGGGGGTGGGGGTGGACTTACCAGTCTTCGTCCGTGGTTCTTTTATGAGAAGCTTTAACCTACCCGCTGGAATACTAAGAGAGAAAAGATACAGCTACAGCTCGGAGGATAACCAATAGGGGCTTTTAACCCATCATGAGCTGGTGAGTGAGGGCACATAAGAGGGGAGCACGGCATGGCACTTTATTGATAACACAGTCATTGGAAGACTTATCAGTCACATTCTAAAGAACTTATGTTTTACACAAAGGATTTTTCTCTTTCGTTCACTGACTGACACAGCTCCATTAATCTTGACCGAAGGGTTATTACGCCACCTTCAGGAGAGGACTAGGCAGAACATGTTATACATGTGAAAAAACATAACTTTACAGTTCCGCCCAGGAGTCCGCCCCTCTAGTAACCCCTCAGGCTGCTTCCTGCGGCTTAGTTTTTTCTGTCTAGTGAAGGAGATGGACCTTAGCTCCCTGTGGGACCATCGGTCCTGGGATTTTTTTGCTGAATTTTTGCGCAAGATGTTAAGATCCTGTGATCTGCTATCAACAGCCGGCTGGGTGACAGGCTGGATAATCTAGATCCTTGTAGTGTCCTCAGCCTGGCCATCGAGTGTGTGCAGACCCTAGCTACGCACTGGGTGGGCCACGACATGCTCCTCGGGCTCCAGGAGCGGTCGGTGAGTGCAACGCTCCGGGGCGCATATATGACCGGACTACCGATGTCCTTGTCACAGTGTGCCGTACTGCTTGGAGAGTGAGTCTGTGATGGGATGTCCCCAGCTCCTCCGGATGGTAAGTACAGCTCTCCCTGTCTCGGCGAGATTGAGCAGATGGGCATTCCCTGGGAGGTTGATTAGGGGATCCCTCTCCTCCCTCTCTTCTCTCCCTGTCCCTATCCCCCCCCCCTCTGTGAGGGATGCTGCATGATGGGCTGCTGAGCGTTGTGTGTACCTGTAGCCAGGGGTCCCCTGGGGGGCTCTCACCTTGGATTAGGGGGCTGCGCTGGGTGTCTGTGTCCCTGGGTGTCTGTGGTCTCCCTGCTGGGTGTCTGGAGGTCTGCATGTGCTGATCGCCATAGCGCTGTTCTGCTGTCATTTTCTCTGTCCTTTCACTGTGTACAGTTGTTTGTCGCCCATTTTTGGTGTGCCTCAGTGGAAAGCATGGTCAGGGGACATTTTTCTGTAGCTTGGCGGCCATTTTCTCTGTGATTATGTCCTTTATACAGGGCGGCCATTTTGATGTAGCCCAGGACGGTTTTTTATGTTCAGCGCTGGTCCCTGCTGCTCAAAACAGCGCGTTTTTTTACTCAGGACACATAGGAGCTGATACTGGACACAGGCACCTGTACCTGAACGGCACAGCACTTGGTCGGGGTGGTGAGTCCTGCGGTGGGGGCCCTCAGTCTGCAGCAGCTAGGAGGGTGGGATTGTGCACCTGTCCTAAGTCCCCAAGGGTGGCAGACAGGGTGGGTCAGCATGGCTTCAGAAACTGGTGTTTCTTCCCCACAACTTTGGACGTTTTTTCGGCGGTCCTTGAAACATTCGTTGACAGGGTGGAGGCGGTGTGTGGGTGCCACCTCCGTCCCCTGGGGTAAGAGCTCTGACGCAGACTCAGGCCACGCTGAGACTGACGGCCCCTGCTCTGTTGCTTCAGATGACGCTGACCAGGACCGATCGGAGGATGAGTCCCCGTCCGGATCTGCGCAAGACAAAGCGCTAGTTGGAGCACTTATCACAGCTGTGCGTGATACCCTGAAAATTCAGGATATAGCAGGTTCCTCTGCTGAAGTAGCGGCCCCCTTTGGGTCCCGTAAGCCAGTCTGTACACCTAAGGTGTTTCCGTATCTGACTTACTTAGATAAGTTCACATACAAGGAATGGGGAAGCCCGTAACGGACCTTTTCGGTCCCTAAAAGAATGGCGGTGCTCTACCCCTTTGAGGAGGGCCTTCTTAAAAAATGGTCGGCTCCTCTGGTCGTGGACCCCCCCCCAGTATCCAGGTTAAACAAAGTAACCCCGATCCCGGCAGAGGGGACTCCTGCATTTAAGGACCCCACTGACAGGAAAGCTGAGGCGGTGGCCTGTTCCTTGTTTACGGTTGTGGGGTCAGCAATACGACCAGTACTGGCCACAGCACTTGTGTCGCAGACACTTACTGAATGGGCAAAACTTTTGCACCACGAATTGGAAAAGCAGCTGGCTACTCCCGTCGGCGTGGAACTAGCAGACCAGTTAGTGCACAACCTTAAGTATGTTTGTGACGCGGCCCTGGATACGCTTTCCTTGCTGTCCAGGGCTTCAGTGTCAGTGGTGCTGCGGAGCCTGATTTGGCTAAAATACTGGTCTGCAGACCAGGCATCTAAAAAAGCCTTGACGGATCTACTCTTCCTTGGTGAGTGGCTCTTTGGAGCCTCGTTGGATGACATTATTAAGAATGCCACAGGCAAGGGCCCTCATTTTCCACTCAAAAGCAGCTTTTTCGCCAGTCCAGGACTTCGGCTAAATGCTCCCAGTCGGACAGGATGACCTCTGAGGGACAAAAGCATCCTTGGAACTGCAAGCCTGCGAGCAAAAGTGCTTCCGGGAGTTTGCAGCCCAGTGGGCCTCTTGGCTGTCCGACCAATGGGTCTGCGAACTGATTTCCTCTGGCTACAAGATAGAGTTCCTCTCTTGGCCACCAAAACAGATTCTTCCCCTCCAGCATACCCTTACTTCCGGCTCGCCGGAAGGCCCTATTGGGGGCGGTAAGGGCCGCAGGGTGATAGTGCCTGTTCCGGAGTTGGAAAGGTTCCAGGGGTTCTACTGCAATCTGTTTGTAGTCCCTAAAAAGGAAGGGGTACGTCCAATCTTGGACCTGAAAGCCCTCAATTGCTTGTAAAAGTACAGAAGTTCAGAATGAAATCAGTTTGCTCAGTAGTCGCTGCGCTCCATCAAGGGGACTCCCTGGCGTCTTTGGACATCCAGGATGTGTACCTACACATACCCATATGCCTCAGGCATCAGAGGTTTCTGCGATTTGCAGTTGGGGAAGCCCACTACCAGTTTGTGGCTCTCCCTTTTGGCTTGGCATCAGCACCCCGAGTCTTTACCAAGGTATTGGCTCCAATTTTGGCGGTGTTTTGACAACGCGGTATCGCAATCGTAGGTTACCTAGACTATCTCCTCCTGAGAGCATCTTCCGCCACAGAATTAAAGGAGGATGTGGTGATCACCATGCAAACCCTGCAGGAATTTGGGTGGCTGTTGAACCTAAAAATGTCGGTGCTCATACCGATTCAGCAATTGGAGTACCTAGGCTTACTGCTGGACTCCATGGAAGCGAGAGTTTTCTCCCTTCAGACAAACTGCAGTCTCTCAGAGCTGCGGTAAAACTATTGATGAACCGCAGGTGACCGTTGCTGCGCTTCTGCATGCGAGTCTCATGGTGGCCTCCTTCGAGGCGGTACCGTACGCCCAGTTTCACACCAGAGTCTTGCAGAAGGAGATATTGACAAAATGGGACAAATCTCCGTTATCCCTGGATTGGCAGATCCCGGCGAGCCAGTCAGTCAGGGACTCCCTGCTCTGGTCGCTGAGGTCCCTGGCACTTCGGTCTGGGAATTTGTTCCTACCTCTACATTGGACAGTGATCACAACGGCTGGGGTGGAATGCTGGGAGTACAGTTAACCCAGGGCCTCAGGTCGGGGGAGGAATCCAAGTTGCCGATCAATGTGCTCAAGCTCCGAGCGATCAGGCTATGCCTCTCCACATGGTCGATGAGACTACGAGCGCGTCCGATCAGGATCCAGTCAGACAACGCCATGGCGGTGGCATATGTCAACCATCAAGGAGGAACAAGAAGCTTGGCTGCAGCATGCGAGGTCACTTACATCCTTTAGCGGGCAGAGCGACATGTACTGGCCTTGTCGGCCATTTACATCTCAAGAGTAGAAAACTGGCAGGTGGACTACCTAATTCGCCAGATGCTGGACCCAGGAGATACTGGGCATTGCATCCGGAGGTGTTCAGGCTACTGTGCTTGCGGTGGAGCACACCAGATGTGGATGTCCTGGCCTCCCGTCTCAATCGGAAGGTGCCGAGATTCGTATCCAGGACAAGAGATCCTTGGGCAGACGTGCTGGTGGGGTCAGTACCGACTGATCTAGGCCTTTCCTCCGCTAAAGCTGTTACCACTTCTGCTCCGCAGAGTGGAGGCCGAGGGGATTCCAGTAATACTGATTGCCCCAGATTGGCCTCGGCGCCCCTGGTACGCTGACCTAGTACGCCTGGTTGTGGACGCTCCCTGGCGACTGCCGTTACGAGAGGACCTTCTGTGTCAAGGTCTGATTCTCTATCCTGCTTTACCATCGATGGGTTTAACGGCATGGCTCTTGAGAGCCAGGTGCTAAGGAACCGGAGCCTGTTGGACTCAGTGATTTCAATGTTGAGGGCACGGAAATCTTCATGGAAGATATACCATCGTACCTGGAAGGCCTATATCTCCATGTGTGAGGAGATGGGGTGGCGTCCACGCACCTATTCTGTTCCAGGATCCTGCTGTTCCTACAGCGAGGAGTAGACCAGAAATTGGCTTTAAGCACCATTAAGGGAAAAATATCAGCTTTGGCTGTTTTTTTCCAATGACCCCTGGCGTCTCACTCTCTAGTGAGCACTTTTATTCAAGGGGTCCGGCATGTAGTCCCTCTGGTATGTCCACCTTTGGCTCCGTGGGATCTGAACCTGGTGCTATCGGCGCTTCAGAAACCGGCGTTTGAGAACATCACGGAAATTCCCTTGTTGACTCTTTCTCAGAAAGTGCTCTTCCTAGTGGCCATTACATCGCCCAGGAGGGTTTCGGAGCTGGCGGCCTTGTCTTGCAAGTCGCCCTATCTGGTTATCCATAAGGATAAGGTGGTGTTGCGTCCGCAACCTTTTTTTCTGCCGAAGCTGGTTTCAGCATTTCACATCAATGAATACATTGTGTTACCATATCTGTGTCCTAAACCAACACATCCTAAGGAGGTGGCCCTTCATTCCCTGGACGTGGTCCCGGCTCTAAGGGTATATTTGTCTGCCACGGCTCCCTTTCGGAAGTCAGACTCTCTGTTCGTTTCGGTAGCTGGTCCGAAAAAAGGTATGGCGGGCTCCTTGGCCGCCGTTTCCAGGTGGATTAGACAGATTGTGGTACAGGCCTACGTCTTGAAGGGGCAGGTACCCCCCTTTCCTGTCACGGCCCATTCCACCAGGGCAATTGGAGCCTCTTGGGCTTTCCGACATTAAGCGTCAGTTGCTCAAGTGTGTAAGGCGGCGACTTGATCATCCGTTCACACTTTTACCAAATTCTACAAAGTGGATGTAAGAGCATCTTCGGATGCATGCTTTGGCTGCAAAGTTTTGCAGGCAGCCGTGTAATGTTTCAATTCTACACTCTTTCTTCTGTTTTAAAGAAACAGTTACTTTTGAGTATTAATGAACAGTTGAATTTGTTGACCGCAAGTTCTGATGCGGTTAGTTAAGATGGTGACTCCCCTGTTAGGGAACACGTTGGTTGTGGGTGAAGTTTTTTTGCTGCTCCCACCCCTCATTATGACACTGCTTGCTGTGTCAGTCAATGAACGAAAGAGAAAATAGGATTTTTGTACTCACCATAAAATCCTTTTCTCTGAAGTTCACTGACTGACACAGCACCCTCCCCTCCTATTGGTTTACGTTATACTGCTTGTTGACGTACTGAGCTGCAGGAAGCAGGCTGAGGTGTTATTACTAGAGGGACCACCCCCTGGACGGAACTGTACTGTTTTTTTTCACATGTATAACATGTTCTACCTAGTCCTCTCTTGAAGGTGGCGTAATAACCCTACGGTCAAGATTAATGGAGCTGTGTCAGTCAGTGAACTTCAGAGAAAAGGATTTTACAGTGAGTACAAAAATCCTATTTTTTGCACAAAGCAGGGGACACAGAGCCATAGTACTTACTATGTGGGTTATAGGACCACTGATAGGTGATGGACACAGGCACACCCTAAGGCAAGAAGTGTACTCCCTATATAACCCCTCCCACTACTGGAAGTCCTCAGTTTTTTTGCCAGTGTCTAAGGTATTGGTCACGAGTAAAGATGTGCTGGGCTGAGCTCCACTGGAAGCTTCCTTGCTGGGGCTAGCCATGCTGACCGGATCCGTTCTGATGTCCTTTCATGGGCCAAATGGATGGTATCCGGGCCTCGTATTCCGAAGAAACAAGGTTTTGCTTGCGAATGCTTCACTTTAGAGAGCTGGACCCTGGGATCCAGTACTTTTTTGGTAGTAAGGCCATACAGTTTTTACTAGCAGGGTGCTGTTGCAGGTCCAGGATTGTGGGTAACCCGAGGTTCCCCTGTTCCTGAAGGTTTCCTAAAGGGTCTCGGAGCCCACCGTGAAGGATGAAGATTGGGTTTTTATTTCGGATAGACCCTGCTACGAGGAAAAGGTGAGGGAGATTTTCTCAGGAATTTCTCCTTCTATGTATAATGTTGTCATGCCTATATGTCACCACTGGGGGCAGTATCGAGCACTCACAGACCTGACGCTGGAAACAGCACAGAAGCCTTCATATTTCCTCTCCTCCAGCCACAACAGATCCTCCAATGGTTGTCTGCTTCTCTTCCTGTGCCCCCAAAATAGTTTTTTCCCCTTCGGGAGATAGGATGCCAAACTAGTTTCACTAGACCACGCTTGCGTGGGAAAGCACTTTCCTTTGAAAGGAAGGTGGGCATAATTCTCACGGGGCGTGGCTAACAGCAGACCCCAGTCACACATGCAGGAAGTTGATTTTAGCGCTGTGTGTGAAGCTGCTGCTGGCTGTGGAGGGACAGAGCAGGAGGATGGCTTGTTCAGGTTAGTGACACAGGCTTTTTCCCTTTGACACATTATACTTTACCAGGCTAGGATTAATAGCAGCTAATGGCGCTGAACTATAGCCTAGCAATGTACATTCTTTTGCATAGTGGCTCTGCTTTATGCTTCAGGCTATGAATGGTAATGGGACAAGAAACTTCTCTAAAGGGATCAATGGTTTTCACTATAAACTGAATCCATTTCCAAAACAATGTCATCCTCCTCTGAGAGGGATGTGGCTAGTCAGATTGAGCCATCAGGGGAAACTGTTGTTGCATAAAACACTCCAGTCCCTGTATATATCATACAAAAGGTTTTTTCTTCTACCATTTGTAATTTGGAAAGAAGATTAATGCTAATATGTCAGGACCCTCTTATTGAGGTGCAGGAGGCTGGGGATCAGGCAGATCTTCCCAAATATTTGTAAGATACTACCAGCCCGACTGAGAGTGCAGGATGGCGAAGCCGTTCGCTTCTTTACCGACCCACGTGAAGCGGCTGCCTGGTTGGAATCTCTTCCTCCGCGCCGGTGAGGGATGGAAGTGCCCGTGATGTTCCTATGTTGTTACCGGTCGGATGGGGTTATACTTTGATCGTTGTGCTCTATTTTCGCATGTCCCACTGTGTTGTCTACTTGATGGAAGGTTCCCTGGCCACTTCGCGCTGGCATTGGACAGGCCTGCTCCTGGCTCCCCTCCTAGGGATCGGATGTGATTTCGTGCGGCCTGGCGGAGTTGTTTGACTTTCCACCTGGCTACTTACCGGTTGCGTGGGAACATATATGTTGGCAAAGGATTTTCCCAACGAGATCTGCTTTTACACGGACCTGAGCAGCCTACCATTGTCCGGGTATTCTTACCTGTATAAACACGAGGTGAGCGGGTTGCTAGTCAGTGGGGGACAGTGCATCTCTTTGGTGTTAATGGGGGACTCTGACTGCACCAGGCCTCCACAGGTACGGAACTGCTCGGGCTGCTGCTCGATCCCTGGCCGGGGACTTCTTTCCTTTAATATTGGAGTAGACTATATTAGACCTCTATTTGACCGTGGATCTGTTTGTAACTAAGTCGGTGCCCCTAACAGGAGTTGGGAGACTTTGGTTCTTTTTGGACTTTTTTTTCTTTTATTTTCAGCAACTCTATGGCTCACTTGTGCCCGCAGGGCGAAACCTCCAGCTATGAACTCACGCTCTCCATAGCGGATGTGTTGGATATTTTTTTGGGGGCATGAGGTGCCCCGGAGGTTCGGGGGGGGTTCGGGGAGGGGGGAACTACTTGTTTCTGCCGTTGCAGACGGGGTGGTTATGTTTTTTTCTCTGTTTTTTTTTTCTGTTTTATAATGTTTTTGGTTTCTTGTTTTCTTTACCTATTATTTTTTGGAGTGGCTTTGTGGTCGGGGGGAGTGTGCTCTTGTCCTACTACTATAATGTACGGGTCTGGTTTAGCCCTACTTGATTCTGTGGTATTTCCGGATGGGGGGAGGTGGGAGGGGGGATGCCTATGGATCGGGTGGCCTCATCTACATAATGACTTAGATGGCTGACGTCTCAATTGTTTCCTGGAATGTCCGGGGTCTTAATTCGACTACCAAAAGATCCCTGGTATTTACATTTTTACAGAAATATAATCCCCAGATTTGTATCTTACAGGAGACCCATTTGATTGGTTCGCGCACACTTGGTATTCGGAGGGCTTGGGTGGGTGCTCATTATCATGCTACCTATTCTGCTTATGCTAGGGGTGTCAGCATCCTGATCCGTAGGTCTCTCCCGCTCCAGATCAAGGCGGTGCGGACTGATCCGGGTGGAAGGTTTGTGATTTTACATGTCTCCCTATACGAAAAAGAAGTGGTGCTGGTGGGGTTATACCTCCCGCCTCCGGCGAATGGCCAGTTGTTGTATGATATTATGCACACAGTTATGGGATTTCAAGCACCAGAGGTTTTAGTATTTGGGGATTTTAATTTGGTGCCTCATCAGGACCTGGACAGGCTCCGCCCCATATCTCAGTCTGGGGGGGGCCTCCAAGCATGGGCGGACACATTTGCTCTGGTTGATGTCTGGCGCCACTATTATCCCTATGCACGTGAGTTCACGTGTCACTCCGCTACTCACCGGGGGCTGTCTCGCATAGACTTGGCCTACGCCTCCCCGGGGGCTTTACGGTGGGCTAGGTCTGTGCGACATCTACCCCGAGGGATATCGGATCATACTCCGCTCCTGCTTACATTGTCCCTGGCCCAATCTCCGGGCCCTAGGCTGTGGCGTCTGTCCAGGTTCTGGGCCACTGATGAGAGGTTGCGAGAAAAAACTAAGGAGGCGGTATGCAATTTTTGGCAACAGAATGATGACTCTGCGGAGGGTTCGGTTATGTGGGACA
Organism: Lithobates pipiens; assembly: GCF_037356315.1. Lineage (NCBI taxonomy): Eukaryota > Metazoa > Chordata > Amphibia > Anura > Ranidae > Lithobates > Lithobates pipiens. The sequence continues at coordinate 243,550,044 of NW_027507903.1, read as the reverse complement.
CATTCAAGGCTGTAATGCGGGGCCACTACATCTCCAATATTGCTGCTATCCGTAAGGTAACAGATAAATCTCTCACGGATTTGGAGGAGGAATGTGGGAGGCGGGAGGCAGATTATGTCCGGACGGGACATGTGGATACTTATCACAGATGGCAGGAGGTCCTTAGGGAAGTATCTCTCCTTCAGGTGACTCAGACTCAGCAGTCTATGTTGTATTCCAAGCAGAGGCTTTTTGAATACGGTAACAAAAATGGCAGGTTACTGGCATGGTTGGCACGGGTTCAATCAGCCTCTTCCCATATAGCAAGTGTTACGGATGCCCAGGGCAGAGAGCTTACCTCCCAAGTAGATATCAACAGTAGATTTTGTGAATTTTTTCAAAGCCTCTATGCGTCAAGGGCGCAGTACTCGGCTGAGGAACTGCAGGATTACCTGGCGGATATCCCCTTCCCGGTTCTGTCTGGGGAACATAAGGCGTTGCTGGACGGGGATATTTCCCTGGAGGAGATACAATTAGCAATCGGGGGCCTTCAAAATGGTAAGACCCCGGGAGCTGATGGCCTGCCTGCAGAATTCTATTCCCAGCATGCTGACTTGGTGGCGCCTAGATTTCACAAACTCCTTGAGGGGCTTGAGAGGGATGACTGCATCCCTGAATCTATGGGGGAAGCTGTAATTGTCCTGATCCCCAAGCCAGGCAAGGATCCCCGGGAGTGTGGGTCATATCGCCCTATCTCCCTCTTAAATGTAGACGCCAAAGTGCTAGCCAAAATCTTAGCCACCCGGTTAAATTTAGTGATATCTACGTTGGTCCATGCCGATCAGACGGGCCTTATGCCCGTCAAGGGCACGGATATCAACATCAGACGTCTGTTTCTCAATTTATCTGCAGACCATGAGGTGGTGGGGTCCAGAGCGATTGCCTCTCTCGATGCCGAGAAGGCATTCGACTCCGTGGAATGGAACTTTCTCTGGGGGATACTCCTTAGCTTTGGGTTTGGCCCTAGGTTCATCAATTGGGTTAAGCTGCTATATAGGGCTCCCAGGGCCAGGGTGCGCACGAATACCTGCCTCTCGGAACCTTTTTCCTTGCAGAGGGGTACCAGACAAGGGTGCCCCTTGTCGCCTGGATTGTTTGCCCTGGCCCTGGAACCCCTGGCTATCCTGATCAGGGAGTCGCCTGTCGTACGGGGCCTTCGGGTGGGTACTGCGGAAGAAAAGATATCCCTTTACGCGGACGACACCCTACTCTATTTAAATGAGATGGGTCCATCTCTTTTAGCGGCACTCACGATATTTGATAAATTTGGCTCCTTTTCGGGTATTAATATTAACTGGTCTAAATCCATCCTATTTCCCATAGATGTTGGAACACCTCCGTCGGTTGGCACTGTGCAGTTGCACTGGACTACCGAATTTAAATACCTGGGGGTGTGGGTGACTAGGGATCCCAGTCAGTATTACAGTCTGAATGTGCTCCCTCTCCTCCGTCTCCTGCGTGAGAAGTGTCAATCTTGGTCTGGACTCCCACTAAATTTGCTGGGACGTATTAATATTTTTAAAATGATACTTTTGCCCAAATTTAACTATGTTTTCTGGAACTGTCCAGGCTGGATACCGGGATATTTTTTTCGGGAAGCGGACAAAATTATAGGCTCCTTTATATGGAACGGTTCTGCCCCTAGACTAGCCAAGTCCACGTTGCAGTCCCCAACGAATGTTGGTGGCCTCGGCCTTCCTAACCTACAGCTCTACTACTGGGCCGCCATGTTAGTTACCGTCTCTTGGTGGTTTGCGGCGCGAAGGTCGAATGCGGCGGTGTGCTTGGAGGCGGCTATCCTGGGTTCCCTGCAGGAATTGGGGGTATTGGCCTACAAGGGGGCGCGGGCCTATGCTGTCCTCCCCGGTCCCACGAAGGCGTCACTTAGGGTCTGGGGGGTGGCCGGACGCAGGTTTCTGCGACCGGGATATTGGTCTCCGGCTCAACCTTTGTGGGGTAATGCGAATCTGCCTCATTTTAGGACAGTCCCGGACCCGCAAGTATGGGTGAGGTTTGGGGTCCGAACGCTGGGAGACATAATGCCGTCGGGTAGTCTTCTCTCCTTTGCTCAACTGACTGCCTCCCACGCTTTGCCCGGTTGGATGTACTTCAGGTATGCCCAGCTGCGCCATGCAGCCAGAGCGCAGTTCCCTGCCCCCCCGACCCTACAGGCCACTCCGTTGGAAGAACTGTTCGCGGGAGGTGGCCTTAAAAAAACACTCTCCGATGTGTATCGTGTCGTGTCCCCTGTTGCTCTTTCTAAATTGAACTCTCTATGGGACAAATGGAAAGCGGATATTCCGGCGTTGGAAAGGGACGATTGGGAGGAGTGTCTGGATAGGGGCAGTAAATTGGTAATATCCGCAGGAGATAAGCTTGTTCAAACCAAATTTATACACCGGGTATATCATACCCCCATGCGTCTATCCAGAATTTATCCCGCTAGAGATCCGCATTGTCCCCGGTGCAAAACGGAGCTGGGGACGTATCTCCATATGTTCTGGGATTGTGTGAAACTGGTCGATTTCTGGAATGGGATATTTGATCATTTAAATTCCAGGCTAGAGCTGGGTGTCCCCAGGCTTCCTGAGCTAGCTTTGCTGGATATTCAGGCTGATGAGCAAACTCTTGATTGCATATCTCCTTTTTTACGCCAAAAAAGAAATTATCTGTCATTGGTTTTCACCCTCTCCTCCTAGTGTGGCCTTGTGGGAGAAGAAAATAAATAGTGTTCTGCCACTTTACAAACTCACGTATCACAATCGAGGAAGTTCGATAAGGTCTGGCTCCCATGGACCTCTGGATAGTATAGGAGCACTTACCTAAGCCAGGTGGTGTTGTTCTTTCTCTATGCGTGTTACTGGGCTGGAACCTCTGTTAGGATTGTATGTATTCCTTATTGGCTACCTGTATTATATGTAGGAAATGTCACCTTTTCTTTTTCTGTATCCGACTGTGATGTGGGCTACTCCCCTGTCTTTTTGTTCTATTACTCTGTACACTTGCTTTTGACAATAAAGCACTCCTGTTGTTTTAAAAAAAAGATACTTATTTATCCTCTTCTGAGGATCCTAATATGGAAGGAGTAGCATCACAAGACAGGTTGCTTGTGTACTCCCTTATGCCGCGTACACACGTAGCCAACTATCCGGCGGACTTAGTCTGACGGACTTCCCGCCGGACTGTCCGCCAGACTTTCCGAACGAGCTACTTACCCACACACGGCACTTTTTCAGCGGACTAATATGGCGTACTAAGTCCGCCGGACTATCCGGCGTACTTTTGAAATGAACAGACTCGCCCACACACGCGGAGGAAAGTCCGCTCACTTTGAGCGCGTATCCAGGTAGCCGGGGCCAGCGAAGGAGGCGTCGCTGGCCCCGTCACCTGGTATGGACTTAAAGGGGAATCCCTATGCCGAAAAATCGGCGTGGGGGTCCCCCCATGGTCCACATCAGACCCTTGTCCGAGCACGCTACCCGGCCGGCCAGGAAAGGGGGTGGGAACGAGCGAGCGCCCCCCCTCCTGAGCCGTATCAGGCCGCGTGCCCTCAACATGGGGGGGTGCCACGCGCCCCCCCACCCCAAAGCACCTTGTCCCCATGTTGATGAGGACAAGGACCTCTTCCCGAAAAACCCTGGCCGTTGGTTGTCAGGGTCTGCGGGCGGTGGGCTTATCGGAATCCGGGAGCCTCCTTTAATAAGGGGGCCCCCGGATACCGGCCCCCCACCTTATGTGAATGAGTATGGGGTAGAATGTACCCCTACCCATTCACCTGTGGAAAAAAGTAAAAATAAAACACAACACACAAGGGTTAAAATAGTTTATTGCACAGCTCCGGGGGTCTTCTGTCCGTCTTCGGGGGTCTTCTCGTCGGACTCCTCCGCTATCTTCTGCTAGCTCCGCTCCACTCCACCGCCTGTAAAAGAGCTAGAAGAAGGCGCGGTGGCCCGGCAAGAAGAACGGAAGAGGGGGACAAGACCCCCGAAGTTGGAAGAAGAGGGCAATGGCGAAGAAGAAAGCCGGGCTCCTCCGCTAGTAAAAGAGCTAGCAGAAGATAGCGGAGGAGACCGGCGAGAAGACCCCCGAAGACGGAAGACCCCCGGAGCTGTGCAATAAACTATTTTATCTTGTGTGTTGTGTTTTTTTGTACTTTATTTTACAGGTGAATGGGTAGGGGTACATTGTACCCCATACTCATTCACATAGGGTGGGGGGCCGGTATACCGGATTCCGATAAGCCCCCCGCCCGCAGACCCTGACAACCAACGGCCAGGGTGTCGGGAAGAGGCCCTTGTCCTCGTCAACATGGGGACAAGGTGCTTTGGGGTGGAGGCACGCGGCCTGGTATGGCTCAGGAGGGGGGGCGCTCGCTCCTCCCCACCCCCTTTCCTGGCTGGCCAGGTAGCGTGCTCGGACAGGGGTCTGATGTGGACCTGGGGGGGACCCCCACGCCGATTTTTCTGTGTAGGTATTCCCCTTTAAGTACACCTCCTTCGCTGGCCCCGGCTACCTGGAGACGTGCTCAAAATGAGTGGACTTTTATCCGCGCGGGAAAAGTCGGCTCATTTCAAAAGTATGGTGGACTAGTACACACACGGCCGTACTGTCCGCCGAAAAGCGAGTCTGGCGGACAGATTGGAGTGCAAAAATACTTTCTTAGTCCGCCGGACTTTTGGGTAAAAAAAGTCCGCCGGAGGCTACACACGGGCGGATTGTCCGGCGAACTTGAGTTTGCCGGACTTTTCCACCGGATTGTTTGATCGTGTGTACGCGGCATTACTCAACCTTTTTTACTGCCTGCAGCACAGGCTCTTGAGAACCTACCTCTAATTGGGTTCATTAGAACCTCCCCCATCTGGGGATGTTTTTTTCCTCTTCATGCATGGCTAAAAAAGCTTCTGTATTTTGAATGAGAACATCCGGATAAACAATATTATCTTCCCAAGAAATTCTCCACACTTTATCTATAGAAGAGGATTTCTATGAAGAAAATAAGGGGTTCCAGCAATTGATGCTGCAATCGCCTCAGTGAGCAGAGTCTCACATGTCCGGTGGATAATGCACTTATGTTAAAGGATCCAACAGATAAAAAGTTGGAACTTCTTTCTAAAAACAATATGTCTTCTGCAAGTTCAGTAGCGCAGCCGGTTCTTGCTGCAATTGGTGTATCTCAGTCCATTAAGGAACAGTTGTGGAGATACCTGAAATTCTGCATGATCAGCAGGCCCGACAATGGGCTGGTGTATCTGACGCACTATGTCTCACAGTAGATGCTATGAAAGACTCTATCATTTAAGCCTTATGTCTTATGCTTGGCCTAGTGCATTCTAGAAGAGTTCTGTGGCTGAAAAATTGATCAGCCGAAGCACTGTGTAAAAAGCTCTTAGCAAGTTTTTCCCCTTCATGGTATCTGGGACGATCTGACTACGGGACTGTTCTGTCAGGATTCAGTCTGACAAGGCCACGGTGGTAGCTTACATCAATCATCTGGGGAGGGGGGGCACGAGAGATTGTGCAGCCCAAAAAGAGGTGAATAATGTTCTAGCTTGGGCATAACACAATATTCCTTCCCTATCGGAAATTTTTCATTTCAGGAATAGAGAATTGGCAGGCGGGCTACTTGAGTCGCCAACAATTATTTCGGGGAGACTTTCCGTCCAGATTCAACAACGAAGTTGACAACTATGTGTTGGGAATAAGGGATCCGCTAGCAGGTGGAACAGACACATTAGTCTTCCCATGGGATCAGATTTTACTGATCTATGCTTTCCCTCCAGTTCTCCTACTTCCACGCTTCCACACCTTCTCCGCGGGTTTAAGCAGGAATGAAAGAAGGTGATTCTGGTGGCCCCAGTGGGTCCCAGAAGATCTTTATTTACCGAGATCATAAAGGTGGCAGTAGGAGTCCTTTGGACGCTGCCATTATAGCCAGACCTTCTCGCACAAGGTCCGGTATTTCATCCTACCTTACGGACAAAAAATTTAACAGGTTTGACTGTTGAATCCCACTTTATAAAAGATTGTGGGCGATCTCCTTCGGTAGGGTCTACTTTGATTAATGCCAGGAAGCTGGCTTCCAGAATCATTTTACTATAGAGTCTGGAAGGCATATGTTTCTTGGTGTGGATCCAGGGGTTGGCACCCCAGGAAGTATGTCATAGGCAGGATCCCTGATTTCCTGCATATGGGATCTGAAATGAAGCTGGTCTTGTCAGTGGTTTTTCAATGGCCCCTTGCTTCCCACTCTTGGTGCGTAGTTTATTCAGGGGGTAACACGGATTAATCCCCCTATCAAGGCAACCCTAAAATTATTGGGATTTAAAATTGGTCTTATTGGCTTTGATAAATCAGCCGTTTGAGCCTTTACGAGAAATTCCCTTGGTTCTTTTTTTTTTTTGTGTAATCAGTATTTATTGCAATATAACAGAAACAGAAACATGAAAAACAATACAGGTCCAACATCACATGGAAGTGCAATACTTATCGGCCTCAAAAAAAAAGCCGCTCCAGTGCTAGAGTAACATCATGTAAGTTGAACATTTAAACAGACTTAAAGAGAGAGGTCTTAGAGTCATAAAGAGAAGGAGAATGTCTTGGGTATATACATACATAGCAGGCGGGCTGGGAAACCCAGAATAGTGCCAGGGTAAAAAAGAAACAATTACCTCAACCAATAGTGGGTCAAAAACCGGCAGAAAGGGACCTGAGAAATGGACACCGTCCCGGCACTAGGGTAGAGGGGGGGGGCCCCAACAGCCGCCAGCTGCCCCCTCCACCGCCAGCGCATCCCGGGAGCCGGTGTCACCACAGAGGGTCGGCCGGAACGCCTCCCTCCGCCAAACTCAGAAATTCTTGCCTGGCAGCCCAAGCGTCAAAAAAGGGATCCCAGCCCACCACCTACCAGCTTCGGCAGCTCAGGCTACATGACATTCTGACCCAAGAAAGGTGGAAAGATGGGGAAGAGGAAAAGGAAAAGAGAAAAGGACAGCATAGGGTAGAAAGGAAGAACGATAGGGACAGGAAGAGAATAGGAAAAGTAGGTCAATTTACCTGAGTATAGTCACCAAATGTCCGCTCCGTCCGCACCGGGCACACCACTCCCCAGCTTCAATATTCGTAAGCAGTATTCCTTCGCTAAGAGCTTCCAGGGGGAGATCCAGTCCCCCCCTGGGCTCCGCCCAGTCTGAGAGTTCTAAGGGTGGGGTCTGCCAATTTCAGCAGAGCCACGTCTAAACTGGAGGGCATATGGTTAGGATCCGACGCATACATCGACCAGGGTCTCCAGATATCGTGGAAACGGTCCTCTAGGCCTTTACAGGTAGCGACCCAGTGCTCTGCCTCTTTGACCGCATGCACTCCCCTGCACCACTCTTCTCGAGTGGGGATTCCAGGCCGCTTCCAATATAACGGAATCAGGCGTCTGGCTGCATTCAGCAAATGTGCCAACGCGGAATTCTTATAAACCCTAAGCGGGACCGAGGGCACCTGCAGAAGGAAGTGCAGCGGCGAGAGAGGGACCTCAATCCCGGTCAAAGCCTTCACTTGACCCTGTATGTCTTCCCAGAAGGGACGAATTAGGGGGCACTACCACCACACATGAATTAGGGTTCCTCGCTGTCCACATCCCCTCCAACAGGACTCCGATGCGGAGGGGTAAATACAGGCCAAGTCTGCCGGCACCCGGTACCAGCGTGCTAATAACTTAAAGTTGGTCTCCTGAACCTTGGAGTCTCTAGAGGACGAATGGGTGAGGGAATAAAGGTGTGCTAACTGCGTCTCTGTGAACGTCATCCCCAAGTCAGTCTCCCACCGTCTAATATAAGCAGGAGTAGTCTGGGAGCTGGCCGAGTCCAACAGCCGGTATAACTCAGAAACCAGGTGTGGAGTCGGCTCCTCTGCAAGAAAGATGCGCTCAAACGGGGTAAGGGTCCGGGGATCCCTAATAGTATGACCATGTGCCTGAAAAAAGTGGTGTAGTTGTTGGTATCTCCAGAAGTTCATTTGGGAGCCACAGCTACCGACGGGCAGGGCCTCATATGGCATAAGACCACCATCCCTCAAGAATTGTCTGCAACTAGCGTTCCCATCGTCAACCCAATTCCCAAAGAAACCCATCTGTTCTCCCGGCGGGAACCATAGGAAACCCCCCAATGGGGCCACCGGGGACATAGGGGGAGCCAGCTTAAGTGTCGCATTGAGCCTGTCCCAAACTGAGAACACATGGGTCGTCAGAGGGGAGGTCGTCTCCGCCAGGCCCCTATATACCCGGGGCAGCCAGGGCGCGTAAGCTAAGTTCCTACCCGCCAGAAACTTCTCTAAAGGGACCCAGAGTTTAGTTTGAGAGTGGAAATGCCAGTCTAGAATCTTCTGGAGGGCCACCGCTTGATAATACTGTCTAATGTCTGGGACACCCAGTCCACCCCACCTCTTCGAACGACGCAGTATCCGTAACGCTATTCTAGGTTTACGGTCGTTCCATATAAAGCGAGACATCATACTACTTAAGCGGTCAAAGAAGCATTTGGGCAAGGGGATCGGAAGCATCTGTAAATAAAAGAGTACACGGGGTAGAACATTCATCTTTATGACACTCACCCGACCAAACCATGTAAACGCCGTCCCCGTCCATTGTAAAAGATCTCTTTTGATCGCATCCAGTAAGGGTGGGTAATTAGCTAAGTACAGGGTATCGTAGCGGTTCGTTAAATGCACTCCCAAGTATCGCAGGGACGACATAGTCCAAACGAAGGGAAAGGCTGCCTTGAGGGATGTTATGAGATGCGGGGCTAAGTGGACAGGGAGTATTTCCGACTTTGAAAAATTTATCTTAAAATTAGACAATGACCCAAAGAGTTTCAGTTCCCTCATCAGATTTGGCAGAGAGAGCAGGGGGTCCGTAAGGTGAAACAACACATCATCAGCATAAGCCGAGAGTTTGTGTTCTGTGTTACCAACTTGGAGGCCCTTAATATCAGGGCTAGCCCGCACCGTGCGGAGAAACGGCTCCAGCACCAGGGCAAACAAGAGGGGTGAAAGAGGACACCCCTGCCTCGTGCCGTTTCTAATGGGGAACCGGGCCGACAAAATCCCATTCACTTTGACCTGAGCACAAGGTGTAGAATATAGGGCTGCAATCGTCGTCAACATCCGCTGGCCCAGCTGTATGGAGTGAAGTACCTCTGTCAGGTAGGACCAGTCTATGCGGTCAAAGGCTTTTTCAGCGTCAGTGGACAACACAATATACGGATGCGGGACCGGGCGGGAGCGGGCCCAGTGAATAAGATGGACCGCTCGAAGGGAGTTATCCCTGGCTTCCCTCCCAGCAACAAAGCCTGTCTGGTCCGGGTGGACCAGGCCAGGAATAAGGAGCTTCAGTCTATTTGCTAGAATTTTCGTCAGAATCTTTATGTCCAAATTAAGAAGGGAAATAGGGCGGTAGCTCTGGGGGACGGTGGGGTCCTTGCCCTCCTTCGGCAGCACAGTAATATGCGCCAGAAGGGCTTCCGGGGGGATGGCACTGCCCCCAGCGATAGCATTAAAGTAGGCGCACATGGGAGCCTGTAGCTGGGGCAGGAAAGTTTTATAGTAAACCTTAGTAAATCCGTCCGGACCAGGACTCTTACCATTGGGCAAGGACTCCACCGTGGCCCCAATCTCCTCTACCGTAATTGGGAGTTCCAGGGCAGCGGATTGTTCTTCGGTAAGCTTCGGCAGATCAGCCGCCGCCAAGTAGGCACGGGTCGCCTTGAGTCTATCCACTCGGGTCGTGGGGGAGATTGTAGAGTCTAAGTTATATAATGTTGTGTAGTATTCACGGAACCCGGCCGCTATTTTAGAGGATTGGACAACCGGAACCCCTGCCGAATCGTGTAATTTGTGAATATAGGTCTGGGCATGGCGTTTACGGAGGGCACGAGCCAGCATCCGACCGCACTTATTCCCGTGTTCATAATACTTGTGAGCCAAAAAGCGAAATTGTTTGCGGGCTTGGCGGTCTAATAACCGCAGAAATAATTCCCGTAGCTCCGTCAGGGCCGACAAAGCCTCCGGACTCCCATTAGTCTTATGAGCAAGTTCAGCTTTCTGAAGGGCAGTATACACCCGCGTAAAATCCGCCTGACGAGCTTTTTTAAGCCTAGACCCCTGAGAGATTAATGCCCCCCTAACTACTGCCTTATGAGCTTCCCATATAACCCCTTTACCTATCTCAGCCGGTGTATTCTCCTTAAAGTAGTTAGTCAGCGTATCCGTGACCTCCTTTACCGCTATGCCATCATCCAATAAATTATCATTAAGCCGCCATGTCCAGGCCCTCTGCTGAACCATGGGCAGGGCAAAAGCCACCGTCACTGGGGCATGGTCTGAGATGGAAATGACGTCTATGGTCGCGGACTGAAGGAGTTCCAGGATATTACGGTCCACGTAGATGTGGTCAATCCGTGTGTACACATCATGTACCGTGGAATAATAACTATAGTCCCTATCAGAGGGGTGCAGTGTCCGCCAACTGTCCGACAGGAAATGGGATTGCAAAGTCTTGCGGTAATGTTTAAGGAATTTATAGGAATGAGAGGGTCTCGCATGGGATGTGTCTAGTTGGGGGTCAGGGCTTACGTTAAAGTCTCCTCCTACAATTAGAAAACCTTCCCGAAACTCCGCTAGACGGTCCAAGGTACGGTCAATAAAAGTAAGTTGGTCAGCGTTAGGGGCATAAAGTGTCGCGAATGTATAGAGTTGTCCAGCTATAGTGCCCTTCAAGAAAACATACCTGCCCTGGGGGTCAACCCTGTGAGCAGAGGGTTGGAAGGGGCAAGACTTATGTATGCCGATGGCTGTACCGCGCGATTTAGCTAAGGGAGAGTTGCTTAGAAACCACTGGTTGAAAAGATGGGTGGGCAATTTAGGGGACGACTGATGCGTAAAGTGAGTCTCCTGAAGGAAAATCACCTGCGACCTCAGCCGTTTCAGTTCCCCCCAGAGCTTACTACGCTTATGAGGGGAGCATAGGCCCCTAACATTGTAAGTGCTTACCCGCAATGTAGCCATCCCGAAAGTCCAGGCAGGGACATGCTCGCAAAGTGGTGGTGCGCCCGGTGCAGACGGCAGAGCATCAGAGCAGACCTAAAGAGAGAAGAGTCAAAAAGAGGAGGGCAGTCAAGAGAAGAGAGGGGAAGAAAAAGGGGGAGAAAAAACATACATGTGAAAGATATACAAGGTACAACTGATAAAACATAGCGGCCGAGGCCGGCTAGAGGTAGAAAAAAACTAAAAGCTATGGCGAGGTCCCCACCCCCCCCCAAAGGGGGGGTGGGGCCCAAGCCACAACTCCAGATCCCCATCAGGATCTAAGCCCGTACAGAAGAAAAAAAAAAAAAAACGGGCATCCTACTGGGGGTACGTGGAATCCCATAACAAAGAGGGAAGTGGGTCCCCATCTCCGCCCACCGCACCTGACTTAGTGCGATAGAGGAGGGGAAAAACACATGAAGCAGCAATGATTAACAGTTCACAGGGTCCCCACGGCAGAACCATAGAAATAAAAATAAAAAAAAATTATGGCCTTTAAAAAGAGAGAGAAAAAAAAAAAAAAAACAAATTGAATTAACTGCCAGTGCGAACCAAAAACCTGAACCAGCACAGGGTGCCGTGGGGAATTCCAAGTAAGTCAAGTCAAGTCAACCCAGAGTTCTTCAGATCACAGGAGCATGTCCTTGGGAAAAAGTTTTGGTACCCTCAGGGACCCAGGGCAGCAGCGTCCGTGGAAGGATCCCTGGATTGTCTCCTGTGGCGTCGTCTGCGGTTCTGACTTCTAGCGGGCAGCCACGGTTGCGGTGTCGGCAATCTAAAAGCTGCAAAGTCCGAAGGGTTCCTCCAGTCCGGGAAGTCTACCTGTTCCAGCTCCAAAGCAGCCAAAAAATGTGGGAGGTCATCTTTAGTGCGGAGAGTCACGGTCTTACCGTCCCTGGTAACTTGTAGGGCAAAGGGAAACCCCCAGCGGTATGGCAGTCCAGCCTCTTGAATAGCCAGCAGGAGGGGGCGCAAGGCCCTGCGTTGCATAAGAGTGCGCCTTGAAATGTCCTGGTAAAAAGCCAGGTGTGCACCATCAAAATCAAAATAGGGTTTCCCTCTCATTTTCTGCATTATACGATCTTTAAGCGTATAATTATGTAGCTTACAGATAATGTCTCTGGGATTATTCACATCTTGAGAGGGGGGTTTCAAGGCCCTATGTGCACAGTCAATTTCCACAGTAGCCGTAGCAGGTAAGCCTAGGATCTCCTTAAAAACACCCTCCAGGGTAGGAACAATGTCCCTAGCTCCCGTGGCCTCAGGTAGGCCCCGGATCCTAATGTTAGCTCTGCGACTGCGGTTCTCGGCGTCGTCTAACTGGCAAAGCAGGGCCTCAATCTGACGGCCTTGTGCATCACATTGGTCCTGCAGCATAGTTATAACAGGGAGAGCCTCCTCAAATCTCTGCTCCAGGGACTCCATCCTACCCCCCAGGTGTACTGTGTCTGCCTTAAGCTGTGCAATATCCTCCTTAAACGCCTTCTCCACTCTATCTGCAAAGCGCTCCAGGTCAGCTTTGGTGGGGAGGGACAGAATATGGCGCCTGATATCCGCATCAGCCAGGGGGTCCGGTTCGTCAGGGGCTTCTGGCAGCAACCCGGGGGACCGTGGGGAGGTCGGGGGGGCCGAATCACTCACCGACTGCGGGGAAGGTATCAGCGAGGCATCCCTCCGGTGCGACTTCGTGGCCGTGGATGGCGCGGCCTTGCCAGCTTTCAGGGCCTTGCCGGCCGGCGCCATTTTGGAGGCCTCCCGGCCCTTCTCCTCCTGCCCCGGGAAGAAGTTGTCCAGCTGTGCTTGCCGCGAGCGGTCCACCCGTGAGTGCTGGGATGACGCCCGGCTCTTGTGGGACATCGCTGTGTGAGGATGGGGACAGATTCACCCTCCGTGCGCTGTTATCATGCGGCGGTGAGACGGAGCTGAGGAGACACACGTCTTCACTCCTCCATGGTCAGGCCACGCCCCCCCCCTTTGGTTCTTTTTGACAAGAAAGATAATCTTTCTGGTTGACATTTCATCTGCTAGAAGAATATCAGAAATAGCGGCTCTGTCTTGTAAAGAGACATATTTGATCATGCATAAGGATGAGGTGGATTTATGTCCTCATCCTGAATTCCTACCGAAAGTGGTAACAGGTTTTTTTTTTTCCTTTAAACCAGTGTTTCTCAATTCCAGTCCTCATGGCCCACTAACAGGTCATGTTTTCAGGATTTCCCTCAGATGAAACAGCTGGGGCAATTACTAAGGCAGTGAAACTGATCAAATCACCTGTGCAAAATAATGGAAAGCCTGAAAACATGACCTGTTAGTGGGCCATGAGGACTGGAAATGAGAAACACTGCTTTAAACCAAGATATTATTCTTCCTTCTTTTTCCCAAAGCCTCCATCTAGGGAAGAGAAGGCACTACATTCCCCTGATCTAGTAAGAGCGATCAGAGTCTATTTTAAGGCGACCACTCAGGTTTACAAAACAAATGTTTGTGTTTGTACTGCCAGAAGGTCCAAACATGTGGACAGGCAGCATCAAAATCCACAACTTTCCTAATGGATTTGTCTAGTGATTGTTCAAGCTTCAGCTTAAAGAAGAAAATTCTTCCTTCCTTCTTATGTTAGAGCACTCTCATCCTGGGCGATTAGTGCCTCTTGGGTGGTGCATCATCAGGCCCTTATGGCTCAGATCTGTAAGGCCGTGACTCGGTCTTCGGTTCATATGTTTATCAGATTTTATCAAATCAATAATAAAGGTCACGAGGATATTGCCTTTGGGCACAGTATACTGCAGGCTGCAGTATGAGACCTCTGGCCTACTGTTTTTTTGTTGTGTCTCCCTCCCTTCAGTTGCCATTGCTATGGGACATCCCACGTAGTAACTACTATTACTCTGTGTCCCCTGATGTAAGAAAAGAAAACAGGATTTTTAAAACAGCTTACCTGTAAAATCCTTTTATTTATTTACATCAGGGGACACAGAGGTCCCTCCCTTCTGGGCAGGGCTCAAACCCTGCGGGAAAGCATGGGAACGGAGTTCCTGTACTTTTTCCACAGCAGGAACTCAGTTCCCGTTAGCAGCCGCATCCTGCAAGACTTTGAAGTATGCGAGCTGTGTGGCCGGTGCTATACCAGCAGCTGCCGACACAGCTTGCAATAGTAAGTGGCGCACACCAGGGGTGGACTGACCATTCAGTCATTGCCAGTGGGGGGCCCCATGACAGCTTCCTCTTTGATCTACCTGTCAATCACAGCTAGCTGATGGGTAGATCAGATCCCTGCTGATAAGAGATTGTATTTAGTCAGACCTCTTGTGATGCGTTCCTCCCCGCTGGCCCCTCCTGATTTTCTGTCTTCCTCACCCCCCCACCCCGGTCTCCTGCATACTTGCTCTGTGTGTCCCGCTGAATCCCCCCTCCTCTATCTTCATTGCCATATGATGAGAGAACCCAGAGGAGGAGCACAGCTATTCTGCTCACAGGACATGCAGCGAGAGAGGTGAGCTGAGGGAGGAATATCAGTTTGGGGTGGTAAGCTGAGCACAATACCTGGCAAAGTTTAATGCCAGGAGGGAAGTTTATGTGGAAATATGTGAAGGGTTGGAATAGCAGTGAGAGGGTGTTGGAGCCCTGCAGAGTTTGCAGCCCCCCAAGCTAACATACATCTCCTAGGCAGGAACACATCACTATCTCCCTAAGCATTCTGTCCAGATAATGTGCAGTTAATTTATGACCTTTCCGTTTAACCCTTTGTTATCCAAACTCTGTTCAATGAAAAGTGTAAACTCACCACATAAATACTCTATATGCAAAATAACATTCCCCAATAAAGATCAGAACATGATGTTCACATTTGCATGGAAGCACAATTGAATGAGTGCTGATTATTTAGAGAATTACCGTATTTATGTCTATTGAGGATTGTTTTTTTTTTGTACTAACAGTTAAGCTTCATACACACAATACGAAAATTGGATGAAAAATACCACTTTTCAAGCGTATCATTTTTTTTTTTGGTGGGGGAGTGGATCTTGGGTGGGAGTTCCCACACTTTTTTCCCCAGGACTTGACCCCTGCTTCTGGGTATACACTTGTATTGCTTGGCTACAAAACTGAGGACTCCCAGTAGTGGGAGGGGTTATATAGGGAGTACATTTCTTGCCTTAGGGCGTGCCAGTGTCCATCACCATCTTTTGATTGAGATTGTACTGTATATGATGATATATTTAACCACTTGATGTCCATGCTATAGCCGAAAGACAGCTACAGCACAGACCTCAAATGCTGAGAGGGCCGTCCATGTACGTCCTGTTCTCATGCTGCCCGTTGCGTTCTGTGATCACTGAGTTCTTCGGACTCAGCTGATTACAGAGCAGGGTAAAGGGCCAAACAGAGCGGGCCCTTTACCACGTGATCAGCTGATCACGGAATTAAACAATTTACTGGCCTCTTTTTTTCTTCAAACTATCAGCAGGAAGAAAAAACAAAGTCGGTAACCAGCTTCTGTTAGATGGACATTGGTCCCCTAAGTGCCAACCAGTGCTGCTAATCAGTGCCCACCAGTGCCACCTCATCAGTGCTCAACAATGAAGAAGAAAAATTACCTGTTTGCAAAAAATTTTAACAAAATATGAAAAACTTTTTTTTTTAATTTGGTCTTAGTTTAGCAAGAAATAACCCAGTGGTAATTAAATATTACCAAAAGAAAGCTCTATTTGTGTGAAAAAGTTCATTTGAGTACAGTGTTGCATGACCATGCAATTGTCATTCAAAATGTGCGCTGAAAGCTGAAAATTGGTCTGGTCAGGAAGAGGGCTCAGTAAGCAAGTGGTTAAAATCTATTCAATTTTCTATTGAACATTTATTCTGAAATTGTTCGACAATTTTTAGATGCAGCTTTTCACAGATTAGTGAACCTCTGCCCATCTTTACTTCTGGGCCACTCTGACTCTCTAAGATGCCCTTTTTATAATTAGTCAGGTTACTGACCTGTTGACAATTAACCTTATTAGTAGCAAAATATTCTTCCAGCTCTTCCTTGTTATTTTCTCAGTTTAAACATTTTGTTTTCTATTGTGTATAACATATGGTTTTATGCAGGGGTCAAGTCCTGGGGAAAAAAGTGTGGGAACTCCCACCCAAGATCCACTCGCCCACCAAAAAGAAAAAAAAATGATACGCTTATATGCACGAACACTTCAAAAGTGGTATTTTTCATCCAATTTTTGTATTGTGTGTATGAAGCTTAACTGTTAGTACATAAAAAAAAAACAATCCTCAATAAACATAAATACAGGGTAATTCTCTGAATAATCAGCATTCATTCAATTGTGCTTCCATGCAAATGTGAACTTCATGTTCTGATCTTTATTGGGGAATGTTATTTTGTATATAGAGTGTTTATGTGGTGAGTTTACACTTTTCATTGAACAGTGTTTGGATAACACAGGGTTAAACGGAAAGGTCATAAATTAACTGCACATTATCTGGACAGAATGCTTGGGGAGATAGAGATGTGTTCTCCATTTATGGTGAATTATGGTTTCCAACCCTCCATGTGCGTTAGAGGAGCATCTCCGTGGTCTTCGTTCCACTTGGGTACAAGTCCAGGAGGCTTTGCGTCATGCTAATGATAGGTACAGACTCCATGCTGACCGCAGACGCCTGCCAGCACCTTCCTTCCAGGTTGGGGACAGGGTCTGGCTGTCATCTCGCAACCTCCAACTTCGTGTTCCCTCACTGAAGTTTGCACCTCGGTTTATTGGGCCTTTCCATATCCTTCGCAGGATTAACCCAGTAGCTTATGCGTTGGAACTTCCTCCTAGTATGCGCATCTCAAATATGTTTCATGTCTCCTTATTGAAACCGTTGGTCTGTAACCGATTTACCACCTTGGCGCCACGTCCTCACCCTATTCAGGTTGAAAACCATGAGGAGTATGAGGTACAATCCATTGTTGACTCCCGTAGGTTCCGTGGGCGCATACAGTACCTGGTCCATTGGAAGGGGTACGGTCTGGAGGAACGCTCCTGGGTTTCATCCTCTGACGTACATGCCCCTGTCCTCCTCCACGAGTTCCATAGACGGTTTCCCCTCAAGCCCGGTGGCCCTCCGAGGGAGAGGGGTCATTGGGGGGGGGGGTACTGTCAGGGCTGGCTTAGCCCTTCCTCCTCTGGGCTGGCCGCTCAGCTGTCGGCTAATTGCCAGCTCTCGTCTCTCTCCACAGTTACCAGCTGTTCCCGATGATGCTCGTCTGGCCTGGCTATTTAAAGTCTTCCAGCTCATTTCTCCTTTGCCTTTGGTCACATCACGTTTGGTCACATCACTAGGAACCATCTGCTGTTGTTTCAAGACTGGCTTGCTAACATCCCTCCTGGCTTCCATCCTGCTTGCAGTTGCTCTCCTTGGATCCCTGACGTCTGAACTGGCTGATTACCCGATCTGGTTTATGAACTTTGGACTGGCTGACTACCCGATCTGGCTACTGGACTCTGGCTTGCTTGACTACGCTTTTTTCTATTTCCCTTGTTATTTTTATTAATAAACAAGTGTGATTTGATTGTACTTCTGTCTCTGTCTGTTTCATGGTTCCTGACATGGGGTAAAGTTATTTTCTCTGATGAATCCCCTTTCCAATTGTTTGGGGCACTCAGAAAAAACTTTGTCTGGAAAAGAAAAGGTGAGCGCTACCATCAGTCCTGTGTCATGCCAACAATAAAGCATCCTGAGACCATTCATGTGTGGGGTAGCTTCTCAGCCAAGGGAGTGGGCTAACTTACAATTTTGCCTAAGAACACAGCCATGAATAAAGAATGGTACAAAAAGATCCTCGTAGAGCAATTTCTCCCAACCATCCAAGAACAGTTTGGTGATGAACAATGCCTTTTCCAGTATTATGAAGCACCTTGCCATAAGGAAAATGTGATAACTAAGTGGCTTGGGGAAAAAAACATTGACATTTTAGGTCCATGGCCAGGAAACTCCCCAGAACTTAATCCCATTGAGAACTTGTGGTCAAATCCTCAAGAGGCAAGTGAACAAAAAACCCCACAAATTCTTGCAAAATGCAAGCATTGATTATGCAAGAATAGGCTGCCATCAGTCAGGATGTAGCCCAGAATTTGATTGACAGCATGAAAGGGCAAATTGCAGAGGTCTTGAAAAAGAAGGGTCAACACTGCAAATATTGACTTTTTACATAAACTTCATGTAATTGTCAATAAAAGCCATTCACACTTATGAAATGCTTGTAATTATACTTCAGTAACATAGTAACATTTGACAAAAAAGATCTAAAAACACTGAAGCAGCAGACTTTGTGAAAATTAATATTTGTGCCATTCTCAAAACTTTTGGCCATGGCTCTGAGCGAGCTTCTGGGAGCCTGAGCCTGCCGCTTCCACCCCCTCTGCAGCCCAGCGCTCAAGTGAGGTGGGGGGGGGGGTGCAGAGCAGAGAGCTCAGAGAACCGAGTAATTCATGGTATTATATTGCTTGGTTCTCTGAATTATAGCCGGCAGGGGACAGATGAGCATCGGACTGACGCTGCATCCACCTAGGTAAGTAGAATTCAGAAAACAAAAAAAAAAAAAAACTCATACTTCTCTTTTAAGATAAAAAAACCTTCTGTGTGCAGCAGTCCCCCTAATATACTTACCCAAGCCCCATCTCAATCCAGCGATGTTGCACGAGAACCTTGGCTGTCCAGGACTCTCTCTCCTGATTGGCTAAGGCGCACAACGGGTGCCATTGGCTTCCGCTGCTGTCAATCAAAGCTAGTGAGCCAATGAGGAGAGAGAGGGGGCAGGGCTGAACCACGGGTCCATGTCTGAATGGTCACGAAGAGCAGCGGCTCGGATGCCCCCATAGCAAGCTGCTTGCTGTGGGGGCATTCGACAGGAGGGAGGGGCCAGGGGCACTGGCGGGGACCCGAGACAAGGAGGATCTGGGCTGCTCTGTGCAAAACAACTGCACAGAGCAGGTAAGTATAACATGTTTATGATTTTTAAACAAAAAAAAGAGGACTTTGTTATCACTTTAAAGTGGAATTAAACCTTTACAGCCAAAGAGCTTCTGCTTGATCTGCGAATGTCATGGTGCTGCACATGTGATCAGTTATGACACCAGACATTTGATGGTTTGACAGTTTGATTAAGGACACAATCAAATGTGTGTGAGTTAGCAATC
Source organism: Lithobates pipiens (assembly GCF_037356315.1). NCBI lineage: Eukaryota > Metazoa > Chordata > Amphibia > Anura > Ranidae > Lithobates > Lithobates pipiens. The sequence goes on along the minus strand of NW_027507903.1, from coordinate 243,530,758 downwards.
CCAACATTCCAGGAATGTAACTTTTTTTTTTTAAACATTTAAATTGATGGGTTTAGCTCCACTGTATGATATACTGCTGTTCAGGGACTCTGGGTTTCAGCAAGATGGCAGCCTCCAGCAAAAAAAAAAAAAACAGGAGGAATGCTGGAGGCAGTTTACAGCACACACTAATTTTGTTAGAATGATTATTAATGTGGAATGTATGTTCCCTGCTAAAGAACATTATTTTTTATCAAGTTGTTATAGACAAAGTTCCACTTTAAATTGCAATATACAGTGCCTTGCGAAAGTATTCGGCCCCCTTGAACTTTTCAACCTTTTGCCACATTTCAGGATTTAAACATAAAGATATAAAATTTTATTTTTTTGTGAAGAATCACCAACAAGTGGGACACAATTGTGAAGTGGAACGACATCTATTGGATATTTTAAACTTTTTTAGCAAATAAAAAACTGAAAAGTGGTGCGTGCAAAATTATTCGGCCTCTTTACTTTCAGTGCAGCAAACTCACTCCAGAAGTTCAGCGAGGATCTCTGAATGATCCAATGTTGTAATAAATGACTGATGGTGATAAATAGAATCCACCTGTGTGTAATCAAGTCTCTGTATAAATGCACCTGCTCTGTGATAGTCTCAGGGTTCTGTTGAAAGCGCAGAGAGCATCATGAAGACCAAGGAACACACCAGGCAGGTCCGTAATACTGTTGTGGAGAAGTTTAAAGCCGGATTTGGATACAAAAAGATTTCCCAAGCTTTAAACATCCCAAGGAGCACTGTGCAAGCGATCATTTTGAAATGGAAGGAGTATCAGACCACTGCAAATCTACCAAGACCTGGCCGTCCCTCTAAACTTTCAGCTTAGACAAGGAGAAGACTGATCAGAGATGCAGCCAAGAGGCCCATAATCACTCTGGATGAACTGCAGAGAACTACAGCTGAGGTGGGAGAGTCTGTCCATAGGACAACAGTCAATCGTACACTGCAAAAATCTGGCCTTTATGGAAGAGTGGCAAGAAGAAAGCCATTTCTCAAAGATATCTATAAAAAGTCTCGTCTAAAGTTTGCCACAAGCCACCTGGGAGACACACCAAACATGTGGAAGAAGGTGCTCTGGTCAGATGAAACCAAAATCAAACTTTTTGCCCACAATGCAAAACGATATGTTTGGCGTAAAAGCAACACAGCTTATCACCCTCAACACACCATCCCCACTGTCAAACATGGTGGTGGCAGCATCATGGTTTGGGCCTGCTTTTCTTCAGCAGGGACAGGGAAGATGGTTAAAATTGAGGGGAAGATGGATGCAGCCAAATACAGGACCATTCTGGATGAAAACCTGTTGGAGTCTGCAAAAGACCTGAAACTGGGTCGGAGATTTATCTTCCAACAAGACAATGATCCCAAACATACAGCAAAATCTACAAAGGAATGGTTCACAAATAAACGTATCCAGGTGTTAGAATGGCCAAGTCAAAGTCCAGACCTGAATCCAATCGAGAATCTGTGGAAAGAGCTGAAAACTGCTGTTCACAAACGCTCTCCATCCAACCTCACTGAGCTCGAGCTGTTTTGCAAGGAAGAATGGGCAAGAATTTCAGTCTCTCGATGTGCAAAACTGATAGAGACATACCCCAAGCGACTTGCAGCTGTAATCGCAGCAAAAGGTGGCTCTACAAAGTATTAACGCAAGGGGGCCGAATAATTTTGCATGCCCCACTTTTCATTTTTTTATTAGTTAAAAAAGTTTCAAAAATCCAATAGATTTCGTTCCACTTCACAATTGTGTCCCACTTATTGGTGATTCTTCACAAAAAATTTAAATTTTATATCTTTATGTTTGAAGCCTGAAATGTGGCAAAAGGTTGAAAAGTTCAAGGGGGCCGAATACTTTCGCAAGGCACTGTATTACATTCTTCTGTTTGGGTTGAATTCCACTTTAACTTCCACTTAACGCGGACCTTCAGCCTTCGTTCACACTAGCGCGATCTCAGAGATCGCTTGTGATTTTCACCCGCACCTATGGTGCTGATCACATGCGATCTCTGAGCAATGCGTGTTCAGCCATACAGTTGTATGGCTGAACTCGCATTGGATTCGCACAGAAAATAGTGCAGGGACTTGTTTTCCCCGCACTAGAATCGGATCGCTTGGGTGTTCTCACCTGTATGATCTGATTCCTGTACGAGTTCACAGTTCGCACTGTGATCTGTGAACTAAACTGGGGGTGTTATTAACTTTGTTAATGACACTCGCAGAGGTTCGCACAAGGCAGTGTAAACTGCCTGCAGGAGGGATGTGATGCGGGAACCAGTGCTGTAATCGCTCTGGTTCCTGAATCGCATATATGTGAACCCAGGGTCAGTCATTTTTTCAACTTTTCATCTAAATCTTCTGCCCTTGTTGTTTTAACTTTGGATAGTAAAACACTTTTTTTCTGCCAGTAAATACCTTATACAGACCACTTTCTGTTTCTTGTCTGGTAAAAATCCTAGGCACAGCTCTCTCCCTCTAACTCTCATGAAAGTTTGCCAGGAAGGGAGGAGGGATGAGTCATAAGAGGGCCAATGAGAGCTGCAAGGTGTACCTTTGTGTGTCTGTGTAAATCCAGGAAGTGAACAGGCAGCAGCTATAGCTGCCCACAGTTTAAATGGCTGCAGCCAGACTCAGTGGAGGGAGATTTCTGCAGCATTTTTGGCAAGTACAGAATCACAGTATATATAAAATAATATGTAATTGGTTGGAGGGAAGCTTCAGACTGGTTCTTTAAAGCAGAGTTCCACCCAAAAATGGAACTTCCGCCTTGGCATGTCATTTTTTTTGGAGGCACCAAGCTCCCACTTCCTCCCCTGGTGCTGCGGGGCTGGAAGGAAGATCACCTCTCCCCCCTCCCTGCAATCTTCTGGGACATGTCAGAGGTCCCAGAAGACTGCCCCTGCGATTCACACAACTGGGCGCCCACAGTTAGGCTGCTTTCACACTGAGGAGCTTTAGTGCTAAAAATAGCGCCTGTAAAGCGTCTCTCCTCTCACTCCAGTGTGAAAGCCAGAGTGCTTTAACACTGGGGCGGTGCACTTGCAGGATGGTAAAAACAAGTCCTGCAAGCAGCATCTTTTCAGCGCTGTAGGAGCAGTGTATACACCGCTCCCAAAGTGCCCTTGCCCATTGAAATCAATGGGCAGTACCGTCAAAGTGCTGCTGCAGGTTTTAACCCTATTCTGCTGCTAGCGGGGTGCTTTTAACCCCCGCTAGCAGCTAAATAGCACTGCTAAAACGACGGCAAAGCACCGCTAAAAATAGCGCCTCACTGTAAAAGCAGCCCTAGAATGCCGGCACCGTGCAGAGGAGCGGGGCTTTGTGCGCCTGCATCACTGGACCGTGGGACAGCTGTCTGATTATTAAAAGTCAGCAGCTATACTTTTTGTAGCTGCCGACTTTTAAATGGGTGGAACTCCGCTTTAACCACTAGAGACCTGCGCTATAGCCGAATGACGGCTACAGCGCGGACCTCCTTTGCCGGGACCACGTCTATTGACGTCGTCCCGTGCACGAGCGGCCTGCGCGCCCCCTGTGATCGGCGAGTCTATGAGACTCGCCTGATCACAGATCCGAGCAAGGGGTTGATCCCGACCCCTTACCACGTGATCAGCTGTCAGCCAATGACAGCTGATCATGTGATACAACGGAGCCAGTAATCGGCTATTATTCCTCCTCGCGCTGACAGCGCGAGGAGAAAAAAAAAGAGCCGATCACCGGCGGCCGTGATCGGTACATCAGTCCCGATCACAGCCAGCCCTGCCAGTGCCCACCTGCCCCCTGCCAGTGCCACCTCATTAAAAAATAAGTGCCCCCGTCAGTGCCACCCAGCAGTGCCCATAGTGCCACCCAGCAGTGCCCACAGTGCCACCCAGCAGTGCCACCCATCAGTGCCCACAATCTGCCTCAAAAACGGTGCTGCACCCCAGTGCCACATATCCGTGCCCATCAGTGTTATCTACCAGTGCCGCCCATCAGTGCCACCTATCAGAGCCACCTATCAGTGCCCATCAGTCCCATCTATCAGTGGTACCTATCAGTGCCCCTTAGTGCCACCCATCCGTGCCATCTTATCTGTGTCCATCTTTGCCCATCAGTGCCGCCTTATCTGTGCCCATCAGTACTGCCTTATCTGTGCCTATCGGTGCCACCTTATCTGTGCCTATTAGTGCCGCCTTAACTATGCCTATCAGTGCCCACCAGTGCAGCCTATCAGTGCCCACCAATGCAGCCTATCAGTGCCCACCAATGCAGCCTATCAGTGCCGCCTCATCAGCACACTTCAATGAAGGAGGAAAATGACCTGTTTTCAAAATTTTATAACAAACTATTAAACATGATTTTTTTTAATTTTTTTTTTGCATCTTTTTTTGTTTGTTTAGCAAAAAATAAAACTCCCAGCTGTAATTAAATACCACCAAAAGAAAGCTCTATTTGTGGGAAAAAAATGATAAAAATTTAATTTGGGTACAGTGTTGTATGACCGCGCAATTGTCACTCAAAATGCATCAGCGCTGAAAGCTGAAAATTGGTCTGGGCAGGAGGGGGGTTTAAGTGCCCAGTAAGCAAGTGGTTAAACTGGGCTACAAACAAGCTTGATATTTTTCTTTTTTTTTTCTTTCTCTCTCTTTTGAACTTCTCTCACAGTCGATTAAAGCAGGAGTTCCGCCGTTTTTTTTTTTTTTTTTTAAAGCCAGCAGCTACAAATACTGCAGCTGCTGACTTTTAAAATAAGGACACTTACCCGCCCAGCGCGCCTGCGATGTCGGCACCTGAAGCCGATCTCTCGATCGTCTCTCGGGTGCTGTCGCCGCCATCTTGGGTATGGGAATCGGGAAGTGGAGCCTTGCGGCTTCATTTCCCGGTTCCCTACTGCGCATGCGCGAGTCATGCTGCGCAATAAGGATGGTCCCCGCTGTCTCTGGGATCCGTGTGTTTCCCATCAGACAGCAGGGGGACCTGCGGAAATGGGCGTAAATATCCGCAGATTCTGCGGATATGTATGCCGGAAGTGGGTGCAGATACCTGTACTGTACAGGTACCTGCACCACCTGAAAGGTGCCAATTGTGACGCCGGAGGGTTCCAATGAGCGGAAGCTCCACTTTAGGGTGGAGCTCCGCTTTAAACTTTGATGGGTCGCCTATTCTAACGGAACAACTTCCTTAGCTCTCTCCAGTGTAGTTCATACAAGCGCCTCCGTCAACCATATTTGAAATTGGCAATAGCACAAGCCTTACTCTTATATCGATTGAAAAGCAATGCTTAGCTTTCTTTTCTTTATACTGTTAACGTAATGTAGATTGTCCGTTTTTCGCTCTCTGCATTATAGTGGACACATTCGGGTTTCGTATATTGGTTTTCCCACATCAAACATGGACGCCAAAGCGAGCCACAGCCCAATCTCTAGTGTTTTCTGTGCCCTCCCCTCGGCCGTTTACTGCGTCACTTCCCGTGTCACGCCGATGTGTGGAGTTGCGGCGTGTTCTCCTCCATTGTGTGTCTAATAGCTCTATCATGGTGAGTGGGGTCGGTTGTTATCATGAGGTGTTATCTGTATGTCTCAGCGGAGGGCGGGCGGCTGACGGCTGGCTCGGGGCTCTCCCGTACATTGTATTGTGTGTGTCATGGACGGCCATGAGGCGTACGCATGTCGCTTCTATTACAGGGCTGCAGAGCCATGCACCTTCCCAGGCCCAGCGCTAAGACTGCAACAAATGTGTCTTCTGACAAAACGAATACATAAGGCTACTACAGTGATTTTCCTACAGTCTCCCAAAGTAAGCCTTGTCATAAAGGAATATAGAGACGGCCATTGCTGAGCTTTCCACCTGAAGATACAAGTTGAGGCCGGAATGCTGAACCTCTGGCCTTTTACCTTAAGGCTCAGTTTAGATGTGTGATTGCTGTGCCTCTGAAAGGGTATCCACATTCTGATTGCTTTTCAGAGGTGTTAGAACACTCCCATAGCTCCCAACTGTTCCTAATTTCGAGCAATGTCCCTCATTTTGGACTGATCTCTATAGATGTGTATATAAAATGCACTTTTTAGCTATCAAAAAGTGTTTTCCAGAGCAAAACCTTTCGTTTTGATTTCTAAATTGCTGCATTTGCAAATTCCAAAAGCTAATATAAAGGAATAGAAGTGGTAAACAAAAGGCCCTCGTGGCTTTAACCAATCTTCTTTTTTGTATACTTCTCCTTTAAGGGGGTGTGGCAAGGGGTGTGTTCTATGTCTGCATACTTTTGCTGCTAGGTGTCCCTCATTCCCATCTCAAAAGGTTGGGCGGTTTATATATTCCCCCTATTTTAAAGCGGTTCTTCACCCTAAAGGGGAAGTTCCGCTAATCTGATCCCTCCCCCCCCCCCCCCCCCTCCGGTGCCACAATCGGCACCTTTCAGGGGGGAGGGGAGTGCATTTACCTGGATAATCCAGGTATCTGCACCCACTTCCGGGCAGACCGCCGCAGACCAAATCTGGGGTACTCTGTGCAGTTCTGGCCACCAGTCCTCAAGCGGGATGTGCTTGAGCTGGAGAGAGCCCAAAGAAGGACAACAAAACTAATATAAGGGAGGAGGACCTCAATTACGAGGAATGACTGCAAACCCTACATTTATTTTCACTGGAGAAAAGACGCTTGAGAGGGGACCTAACGATCTACAAATATCACGATGAGGATCCCAGCATAGGAAATAAACTATTCAGTCCAGGGGAGTGTAGGAGGACATGGGGGCACACAATGAGACTGGGGGAGAAGCGGTTAACTACACAGAGGGTTTTTCACTGTTAGGGCTAGAAGGATGTGGAACTCTCTCCCACAATTGGTGGCTGTGCAGAGTATGGATATTTTTAAAAGACTCTTAGGTATACATCTTAAAGGACACAACATATAGGGATATGGGAAATCATTATAGACACTGATACACAGGTTGAACTGGATGGACTATTGTCTTTTTTCAGCCTTATTGACTATGTAAATCACAGTAAAAGCACACTGTGGTTTTGGTGTGTTTTTGAGTCACTTGATCATTTTTCACAGGTGCAGGCAACCCAGAAATGCACAGGAAACTCATCTGAAATACTTGTGCGTTATTTACCCTGATTTTGCTACAGAGCAGTGTGAAAGGGTCCTAAATTAGCTTGAATGGGTCATGTTTGCTGGCACTACCACCTGCCAAAGGTGTGATGACCACAAGCTAGTTTGGCTGTACTTCTTTTGTGGATCACAGGAGTGCAGTTTTTTCTCCACTACTGTGACCTGTTTTCAGCAGACAGCGGGTTAAATTCACAGAGCCTCTCCAGGCTGGACAAAGATTGCGACCATATGGTCAAGATTTATCTGGGAGCCTGAGCCAGCTGCCCCCACCCTCTCCACAGCCCGGTGTTCCAATGAGCCCAGGGAGCAGAGAGCCAGTGACTAACAGTGCAGAGCACTCTGAACTGAGTAATCAGCAGTCTTTGATTGCTCAGTTCTCAGTTTTAGAGCCAGCAGAGGACAAGTGCAGCACTGGAACAATGCTGCATCCACCTAGGTAACTATGATTCTTTAAAAGAAAATGCAAAACTTGCCTTTAAAGCAAAAAAAAAAAAAAAAACCTGGGTGCTGCTCTTTTGCAGCCCCCCTTAGGCTTTATGTACACAGGACGTTTTTTTACATCCTCTCCTGAATGATTTGACTTGACGGGTAGTAACCAACATTTAAAATGTCTGCTTTGCCACCATGTTTAGAAGTGTTAAAATAAATTACACAGCTGCTGGTGTGAACGAGCGCTAGGCCTTTGAAGTGGAATTAAAGTGGAGGGCCACCCTGGAAAAAAAAATATAAAAAATTACAAAAAAATCAAAAAAAAAAATGAAAATTTTTTTTTTTTTACTTACCAGAAGTGCCTGTTGCTAGGCACATAATCCTAATCTTCCTCTTCCTCCGGAGATCTTCTGTCTTCTCTCCTCCGTGCGGCGTCTTCTGGGTAATGGGTCGCGCTGTGTTCTGGGAACTGTGTGTTCCAGAACACAGCACGTCCCATTCACAAAGCGCTGCGTGAATCGCGCATGCACAGTAGGAAATGGGCAGTGAAGCCGTAAGGCTCCACTGCCTGTTTCCCTTACAAGGAATGGCGACGCCGGGAGCCGAGGGACGGGTCGGCCTCGGGCGGCCGACATCGCGGGCGCCCTGGACAGGTAAGTGGGCTGATTAAGTCAGCAGCTGCAGTGTTTGCAGCTGCTGACTTTTTTTTTTTTTTTTTTTTTTTTTTTTAAACGGCCCTCCGCTTTAAACTTCATATGTGAGTTTTTGACCCTTAGGTGTTTTTTCTGATCACTACACCTAGGTTAGTCACTGAACTTGTTAAAGCCAGAGGGTCTGTATAACAGTCAGGCAACTTGCATTATGGAATAAAAATTGCCACTAGTTGTATTTGTTTTCTCCTTCATGACATGTTTGTTTCAGAAGAAGTCTGCTTTAAAAAAAAAAAAAAAAACTATTCCACAATCTCCAGTCCTTTTAGGTGGACTGTGACTTCCTGTCTTTTCAAGAATATTGCTTCTTCCCCCCTCCTTATTCTAAATGAGATATAACAATATTTTTTTCCCCAAAATACTTTTTTGTGATGTGCAGCCTGCACTTTAACCTTTTGCCCCCTGTGATACTGTGTTCATGCATCCCTGGAGGCTTTGGAGCAATTTACAGTACAACGCACCATGGTGTATCAAGGGGAGGCTGCAAGAACTGTATGCAAAAGCTGGTACTAGTCTTTGGGCTGTACATTCTACTTTATTAAACCAGAGAGTAAAATCCACAGACAGGACAGTGCTAACGTCTTTCAGTCAGGAAAGGCCTTAGTCTTAGCAAACTAGACATCAAATGGCTGGCTTTGTTCAAAAACTCCACCCTTTGAGCATAATCATTCTCAGGTAGGTATTAAACTGGTTATTGGCTGCAAGAATGAGACAGCTGTCAGATCAGACAGTCGGCTTCCTGATGATCTGAGCAAAGAATAAGGCAACACGCGACATGGTATGCGAGGAATTAAAGCTGGACAGCACTGGATATGTGAGCATGTATTTTGAGGATTACTTAGGAAACCAGGTAAAGCTGGATGTAAACTAATGCCTCGTACACACGATCAAACAATCTGGTGGAAAAGTATTTTTTTACCCAAAAGTCCAGCGGACTTAGTACTTTTGCTCTCCAATCTGTCCGCCGGACTCGCATTTCGGCAGGCAATCCGGCCGTGTGTGTGCCAGTCCGCCGTACTTTTGAAATGAACGGACTTTTCCCGCCCGGAGAAAAGTCCGCTCATTTTGAGCACGTCTCCAGGTAGCCGGGGCCAGCGAAGGAGGCGTCGCTGACCCGTCACCTGGTATGGACTTAAAGGGGATCCCCAACGCCGAAAAATCGGCGTGGGGGGTCCCCCCAGGTCCATATCAGACCCTTATCCGAGCACGCTACCCGGCCGTCCAGGATGGGGGTGGGGACGAGCGAGCGCCCCCCCCTCCTGAGCCGTACCAGGCCGCGTGCCCTCAACATGGGGGGGTGCCTCGGGGAAGGGGGGGTGCCCGCACGGCCCCCCCACCCCAAAGCACCTTGTCCCCATGTTGATGAGGACAAGGGCCTCTTCCCGACAACCCTGGCCGTTAGTTGTCGGGGTCTGCGGGGGGCTTATCGGAATCCGGGAGCTCCCTTTAATAAGGGGCCCCCGGATCCCGGCCTCCCACCCTATTTGAATGAGTATGGGGTACAATGTACCCCTACCCGTTCACCTGTGAAAAAAAGTAAAATAAAACACAACACACAAGGGTTAAAATAGTTTATTTCACAGCTCTGGGGGTCTTCTGTCCGTCTTCGGGGGTCTTCTCGCCGGACTCCTCCGCTATCTTCCACTAGCTTTTACTAGCGGAGGAGCCCGGCTTTCTTCTTCGCCGCCGCCACCCTCTTCTTCTGACTTCGGTGGTCTTGTCCCCCTCTTCGGTTCTTCTTGCCGGGCCATCGCGCCTTCTTCCAGCTCTTTTACAGGCGGTGGCCCGGTCTGCTGTCGCCGTCTTCTGTTCTTCTTTTCAGATGTTGCCTCGTCGCTGCCTCCGCTCACAATGGCAGGGACGCGGCGTGCATCGACATATATATATATAGGGACATCGCCGGATGATGTCCCCGCCCATTATGATGTCACAGTCCCGGCATCCTCAAAAGGGAAGTCCGACGGACAGTCCGTCGGGAAGTCTGCCAGACTAAGTCCGCCGGATAGTCGGCTACATGTGTATGCGGCATAACAGATTCCTCCATCCAGGCAAGCCAGATAGATTGAGGATTTCCCCCTCTACTGGGGCATTGTATTCTAACAGCTTGACCCGAATACGCTTTTCAGTAGCTTCAGTCACTGATCTGCAAACTTTTTCCAGCATGTCCTTTTGACAGGAGTTGATCAAACTATTTTTTTCTGTCAAGCGTAGAGAGCCATACACTGATCGAAATTAAGCTGGTCCCTGCTGAACTGGCTAAAACCTGATCTGTGTCTGGCCAGCCTAAGAATAGAGATATTTAACACAAGGATTGAAGTTCCTCTTGGCCTAGAATTTCCCTACCAAGATGTTTTCTTACCTCCAACATAAGTCATGGCCTCTATTGAAGCTGTCCTTGCCTGGTCAGTAAGTCCCCATGGACATAATCCAAGTGTCTTTAGTCTTATACCCATTCAGGTTTAAGGCCCGATTCACACCTATCCATTTTTAGTGCATTTTGCAGATTTGCACTACAAAACTTCTTCTATAGGAAACCATGTTAAGTAGACTGTAGGGTAAATCTGAAAAATGCACAAAAAATGCATAGGTGTGGATCAGACCTAAGTGGACTTGCTGCACGGTTGTGGTTAGTGCTAAGAAGATTTTAGCCCAGCAGAGACTGATATGGTGAAGTATCTGGGTGGGAGAGCTGCAGTGGGCGGGATAAGTGAAGCTTTCCTTTTAAATGGCATCTAAGAAGTGCAAATTTACCATCTTATTTATCAATTTTTCTTTTTACTTGCCATTTACAGAATGTGTATATTTAATTTTTCAGCCATAATCATAATTACAGTGGAACCTTGGATTACAAGCATAATCCGTTCCAGGAGAATGCTTGTAATCCAAAGCACTCGCATATCTAAGCGAGTTTCCCCATAGAAGTGCAAACAAAGATACCACACTGACTTCTATTGCATGCAATACCGTATTTGGCCAGAGGTTGGGTGGGCACAGGAAAGACTCGGAGACCACTCGGATGCACTTGGAAATGCTCGGAAACACATTTGGGAACTGAGTATTTCCAAACGGCTCCGAGCGTCACTGGTGCCCCCGCACCTCTGGCCAAATGTGCACACCACAGAGGCTCGTTTTGAGAGCTAGCACTCGCAAAGCGAGTCAGGATTTAAAAAAAAAAAATAGCTCGTATTGCGAAACGCTCGTTAACTGCATTACTTGCAATTCGAGGTTCCACTGTATACTCTTGCTATTTAGTAGTATGTAAGGTATACAGCCAGATTTCTCTCACACATTTGTTTTGTAGTAACTTGCTGTAGGTTCTAAAAACATTTCTTTGAAGAACCTAAAATGAACAGTACTGCTAAAATGCAGGGACCTTGTGGAATTTTCTTTTGGACTTCTGCGTATGGATCGTTGGTGTGTGCTTTCATTGTCTGCCAAACGCCACCTTCTCCAGCTACCAGGACGGAAACATTGGGCCAAGTCATACAATCACATTTGGTAGGATTGCAGTGAAATACAGAGAGTTGACTTGCAAGCAGTGGACACAGAACTGAACCTAGCATTTAAGTACCTGCCCTTAAACGCACTTCATAACTGTTATCCTGCAGCATGTTTTTGAAAGAAAAACCATGCCGGCTGTGTGTGTTTGTGTGCAGTTTCTATAGGAATAAATTGTACTGCAAAACAGATGAAAAATGCTCTACAACAATTGAAAGATTTGTGCTCCATGCCCACTGGCTTAAAAATCGCTGCTATTAAAGGAATTGTGTTCTGCCTGTAGAAGTGGCTTCATTTTATCCTGTGTGTCCATGCACATTAGGACGATTATAGGCATATTTTGAGTTCAAAGTTTAGAGGCAGGGAAAAAAAAAACCTTCTGGCTTGTGTTTCTGATTGGAGCTTTCTGGTAGAAAAAAAACCCGCAAAACTCTCCTAAACTCGTCTAAACTATGTACAAAAAATGCTCCTATATGAAAGTTTTTTTTTTTTTTGTTTTTTTCTGCCAAAGGAACTGGCAATTTTTTAATCCTGGTGTGCTGTGAATGTAGCCTAAGAGGTGTAAATAGAGTTTTGGGGCATATTCACACTTTGTTTTCATGCAGCTAAACTTCTGTACAACCTCCCTGCCCATACATGGATTGAAATTCAGTCACTGCTGAACAGGTCGAATTTGATCCATGTGGGGCTGGCTTAAGGGGGAGGGGTTTGGTATCAACTTGGGCAAAAATAACCCCCCCCCCTTCAAGATTTGGTTTAGACTCCCAGGATCCTGGGGCACCTTAACTACACAGAAATCAGTTTTAACTATTGAAATATGAACGTACAGAAGCCACAATGTTTAGCACTATTGGCTTAGACTTTTCGGGCCTTGAAAAGGTTTATTTGAAGTAGCAAATCAGAATGTAATAGGAGTTTTATTAAATTGTTGGCCCACCTGGTGTATATATTTATAAAATGTGTGAGAGTTGTTACATGTAAGATGTTGGTATACTTTAATTATATTGAAATATTTGTGTGTCTTTCTAACAGGACCTGTTTCCTTAACTTTTTTGTATTTCTTTTAATACTTTGCAAATGCAGGCTTCCCTCTCGCTAGCACCGGTAAACATTTTTAGAGCTGGAGCTGATGAAGAAAGGGCAGAAACAGCCCGTTTAGTAAGTATTACAATTCACCATACAAACACCTTGTTGACATTTGTTGAAAATTATCTTGTATAATGTTTTTTTTTTTTTCTTTTGGTCCATTTTAGAAAACTATGCTGTATTTAAACAGAATTTTCATTTTTATAGCATCTTGCCTTTAGTTAAAGAATTTTAAAATTCCACAAATTTGCAAAGTGCACTTTTTGGCACTGGATAAACACCAGTGACCGCTAGGGTACATGGAAAACAATTGTTTTCTATGTGCCCTGCACACACTGCAGTGCACAGGAAGGCATTGTGGGTCACCTCATAGCAGTGCAGCACACTTTCTGGATGACACACATGGATGAAGTCTCACAGTGTGACACTTCAAATAAAGTTAGGGGCAAAAAAGGAATCGGTGCGATGCATGCCCCCTCTCCACAGCTCAGCAGGGCAAAGCTGGAGCGATTAGTATGCAGGCAGTTTGAACAAGCCTTTTAAAATATAAAAGGATGTAAAACGAACATTGTGTAGGGGACCCATCTACCCGAGTGTCAGAAGGTGAATTAGCTAGGGTCATATTGCAGAAGGAACATTGGTTTAAAGTGTCAGTCCCTAGAGGCTTCCCAAAGGTGGAGTTGACCCCTTTAGTTGACTGTCGTGAGTCACTTGGTTCCCCAGCACTATGCAGAAAAAAGGAACAAAGGGAGCTGCCACAGAGAAATGAGCCCCGGCAGACTTGCCATAACTGGCCATTTACCATATGCTGCAGGAGAGGTAAAAGAATGTGATGGTCCCTCCACAATCCAGAGTGGCCATACTGTCAGAACAACACCATGTGTGTTATCAGTCATTGCAGCTTTAAAGGCCACCAGCGCTCCCACCTGAAGTACAGTTCTTGGCCTAACAGTTACTTGAAGGCAAACGTCAAACAATTGCTCAAATTATGTGCTCGCTGAAAACACCCTATACTTTTCACTAAGTCAAAAATGCATTTCCCACCCAACTGTAATGTTTTAGAGTTTATTCACTCCAGCAAGCTGCACCGAACACAGGCCACTGTGTGCTGGAAAACGCAGCACCAGCGTGCCAATTCTAGTGCATGGCACTATTTACACTTTTCACAGAACTTTTTTTGCTTTAGAACTGTTACAAAATTTCACTTGATGTTTCATGTTGCAACTCGCTGAACTGAAAAAAAAAAAAAGTACTGCAATGCTGTGGCGTGAATGGGCTTAACCACCTTTTCTATGCACTGAGGCTGAGCTGGAAATAACTGCTTTCTCTCCCAACGCTTCTGGTGGGAATGTAGTGACGATTAAGGGAATTGGCTATTTGTTGACCTTTGCAATGTGTGTATGCAGAGTAAAAGCAGGATCCACCACACCACTGGATAGAGTAAAGTTCCATTATTAAGATTTCAATGTAAATTACTAGTTGTATAATGCACAGGAAAAAAATTTTTTTTTTATTATATACATTTTTTTTATTATACAAAACGTTTTATTATTTTGCCTGATATAATGTAAGTCATTCATATTCTGATACTGAATGACTTGTACCAATGTACCTATATTTGTTAGGCTTTACTATACAAAAAAAAAAAACCCACCACATTTGCGTGGATGGCTGCCTTTTCTGCATTCAAAAGCACTTAATTTTCCTTCATATGCATGATTTTTTTTTCTCTTTGGTTAGGTTGCGACGTTAACTCAACATGTTTTGTATTTTTAGTCTTCTTTTGTTGGAGCGATTGCTATTGGAGATTTGGTAAAGAGCACGCTGGGACCAAAAGGCATGGTAAGTGTTGAGCCCAAATATTTTAGGGTACCAGTTGCATGTTGTTGCCTTGTTGTGTGGGTTCACTAGCACCCTAATTAACATGGCTTTGCATCTTCGCGCACCTAAAAAGGATTCTAAAGAAGAATTTTTTGTTGCATGGCAGCAGTAACTAGTCTTTCCTTTTTGCCAACATGCACCTGAAACCAGAATCAGAATGTGATGGGCAATAAAACAAGTACCTATAGACGCAATAGAACCGAATATTAAACAGAAAGTAGACACTAAAACAATATTTGTATTTAGCTTGGCATAAGAAATTGTTCAAACTGTATCTTTGGTGAAATTATACTGACTGTATTTGGTAACAATCCCCCTGTCTGCCCTCATATTCTTAGTTAGGCCCCTTTCACACGGGACGGATCAGTAATGATCCGCCCTGTGATGATCCGCTTGCAACGGAGCGATCCCCGCTGAGCCGGTGGATAACGGGGCGGTCCCATCACACTGTGCAGGGACTGCCCTCTATGGGGGATCGGATGAACACGGACCGTCTGTTCGTGTTTATCCGATCCGCTCTGCAGACGGATAGAAAAATAGGATTTTCCTCCGTCTGCAGAATCGGACAATAGCGGAGGCGGACGATATCGGGTGTCTGCGGATGTTCATCCGCAGACACCCGCTATCCCATAAGAATGCATGTATGTCCGTATTTCATCCGCAAACGGATGGATGAAATACGGACATAATGTCCGCATGTGTGAAAGGGGCCTTATTGTTTGCATTTAGTGTGGGAAAACAATGTTCATATACATTTTTGCTTTATTGATATTTAGAGTTAAGCTGGCCATACGCAGAATGAATTTCAATCAATGAGTGACCCTGTTGGCACCACTCGGGCCAGCATCCCCTCAATTTGAAAAAACGAGCCAGGTGCAAAATTGTTGACTAAACAGTGCTTGGATGCAGTCACTGTTTGAGTATTCTGACAGCTGGTGGCATAGTACAATTGGTGTATGTGCAGCGGTACATGCATCACGTGGATGTAGGCATCTATTAAATTTCTTGTTCAGCAAAGGCTGAATGAAGGAAATCTTTGGTTGTATGGCCAGCTCAGGTTTCTATTTTTTTAAATATTATACCTTTCTGTGCTCCTCATACAGTTAATTGGTTTGGTTCAGTAGGCACACATTAGTCACACTTATTAGTACAGCTGACCTGTTTCCTTTTTCTAGTGCTAGTTGAAATTGAAAAACGGCATTTGGAGATTATTGATCAACACCTAGTATTGATAATCATCGCATTATCAACTTTGTCGTAAAGTTAGTAAACCCACAACAGTAAAATCAGTCTGTATATGCAGTAACGCATGCTTGTTATACTCCCTGTGGAATCTAAGGGGTTAATCCTCTGCATTGTGTAAAGGCTGTTTGCTCTCCAAAACATGTCCGGATAAGACAGTTACCTGTCAGGCTGCATATGCTTAGTTTTGGTGTGTATTGCTAGAGTTTTTTTTTTTCTTTGGGAGAATGCATGTGATCAGCACAGGGCAAGTCAGCACTGTCCAGAGGGTCAGGGGTTCGGCATCCTAATAGGGCAGCATGAAAACTGCATGAAAACTCCTCCTCCGACAAGCTTTAACCAGGCTCTGATAGAAGTCACAAGACTGCTATATACTGCTGATGAGAAAAGGTATTTAGCAGTTTATATTTATTAAATGGATTGCATTTCCATGTTCCAGTCACTGCGGGAGCCCAGATATAGTGAATGCAAGGTCCTGGGTTTATTAACACTTTAAAGAGGTGGTCCAGCCCACCACCACAAGTCTAAGCCAGCAGCTACAAATACTGCAGCTGCTGACTTTTAATGTATGGATATGTACCTGTCCAGGAAACCCACAATGTTGGCACAGCTTCAGGTTGGCTGTTGGGTGCAGCCGCCGCCATTCCTGCTAAGGGAACCCGGCAGTGAACAAAACACTTTTTGTTTGAATCAATATTGCTGTGACTGCATGTAGTATTCTAGTAAAGTTGAAAGTGCTTGCGAAGATACTATATTGCAGTTGAGAAAAGTCATCTTTTTCCTCCAGTCTTCGTCCAGGTCAGCCCTTGAGAGATGAAACTATTCCTCACACACAGGAAACACATTGCCTATAATTTCTTTAAAAGGCGGTCCTTCGGGTCCCTGGTCAGCCTTAGTGTCCATCCAGAGGAGACATGTTGGCAAAGGACCTGAGGGGCTCCATCTCCCAAGAGTTGACCAGGACAGGGGTTAAGTGGGTGCAGCAGCCATAGCACAGGAAGTGTGGAGTGAAGCCTCTGAGCTGCAGGGGTCGGTGGACCTTACTGGAGCCGTTGTACTGGTATGGAGGAGGACAGGTATGCGGCTGCGGCCCACGCTCTTTAGCAGCAGGCAGGAGGTGTCCCGGATTTCAGCTCTCTGAGCCCAGGTCTGGAGATAGGTGCTGATACAGCGTCCCCTTGACTGGCTCGGGGGGGGCATTTATCTGCGGCCGGAGGCTATTTGACCTGGAAGACAATTCCGGGGGTGGATGGCTTTGGTCGGGGAAGCTGGTCCAGCCTCCTTAGAGACGTGGAGAGCAGGAATGGCTGGCTGGTGCCATTTTTGGCGTAGACGCAGCTGCAGGAGTCAGCGATTTGCCACAGAAGCTCCAGTACGCAGGAGGAAGATGAACTCTCATCTGCCCAGCTCCCATGGACGCAGGTACCAGCGGGACACAGGCACCAGTGGGTGACCTTTTTTGTCCATATAGAGAACAGCAGGCTAGTTGGTGGTGGTCTCTAGCAGGCTGGGACACTACAATGGATTGAGGTGTCACTGGGCGGGCACGCTGTAATGGCGGAGTAAATGCTGATGCTTTTTTCTCACCGCCATGAGCCCCTGTGTTTTGGCAGGCAAACAGCATTTCACAACAAGAACATCATACCAACAGCCAGATGTGGTGGTAGCGTGATGGTCTGGGGCTGCTTTGCAGCTTCAGGACCTGGACGACTTGCCATAATTTATGGAACTATGAATTCTCAGCACTACCAGAAAATCCTAAGTAGAATGTTCGGCCATCATTCTATGCATTGAGGTGAAAAACCTCCTGAAATGCTGTAGCCCCCCGTTTTACTTACCTGTATCCCCTCTATCGCTTCCCGGGGGATGAGCACACTAGCAAAAGCTGGTGTCTGGTCCTGGTTGGATGGATTGATAGCAGCGCAGCCATTGGCTCCCGCTGCTGTCAATCAAATCCAATGACCGGGGGGCAGGGCCGAGTCATACATTCGACTTGTGACTACATTGAGGGATTATGCTTAAGTTTCTATTGCAATGGAATAATTGATATAGATATATAGATAGAGATATATATATATATATATATATATATATATATATATATATATATATATATATATATATATATATATATATATATATATATACATCATGCAACTCATGGGTGCTTTTACATTGTGTCAAACATTAGGCCTTTCTATAGATCATACAGTATGTATTTCATGTGCCTATCATTGCTATCGTCATTCCAGGACAAGATTCTTCTCGGCGGTGGTAGGGACAGCATTGTTACTGTAACCAATGATGGGGCAACCATTCTGAAGTCTATTGGAATTGACAATCCTGCAGCCCAGGTGTTGGTTGGTAAGATATATTTTATTGGTTTTAATGCAAATTCTTGCTGAAACTGTCTCTCTGCTTTGATTCACTTTTACATTGAATTTTTATTTTAGACATGTCTAAAGTCCAGGATGATGAAGTAGGTGATGGAACAACATCAGTGACAGTGTTGGCTGCTGAACTTCTTAGAGTAAGAGGATGCTAAGATTGTTTTTTTCTTTTATTGCATATGGCATGTTTTTTTTAACACCTGTGTGCGCTTCCAAAATTCTAGGAATGAAATCCTTACCATTAGGTGACAAACCCACTTGTGTGTATATGGGTTTAAATGATAGTTTTAATAGTTACAGTGAACCTTAAAAGAGAAGTAAATGTTTTTTTGTTCTCTTATTTTAATTTTTTTGCCTCCATCATACTTTCCTAGGTCCGGTGCTGCATCTGGCCCCATGCGCCTCTACAGCCAGAACTGAGTGATCGAACAATGCTTATCGCTCGGTTTTCACAGCTCCGTGAGCAGAGAGCTGTAGACTGTCGTTCAAACAGCTCTCTGCTCTTCTCCCTCCCTCGCTCACTGGAGGGCTGAGCTGTGGTGGGGACAGAGTGGAGCGGCTCGCTGAGAGGCTGAGCCGGGTGTCAGTCCAGGCACCTGGTGGATCCAGACTCTATGGTTGGGATGACGACTGACATTGATGATGTCAGCAGAGAGCGGACTTCAGCCTGCTCTCTTCTGAAAACGGGTCAGAGGAGTGCAAAACAAACTGCACTCCTTTGATCCATTGCAGTACAGCCAAACAAGCTTTGGCTATGCTTCAACTGTAATGTGTTTAAAAAAAAAAAAAGTCCACTATATGACAAAAATTTTTTTTAATGTGATTTTGTAGTGCAGCTGCGGTGCGACTTGGTGCATTTTTGATACTTTTTTATAATGCACGGGTCGGCAACAGGCATTCTCGTGATTGATGATGGATTTACATAATTTTAAGATAATGTCAAAAATAGTCCTTTTTTTTTTTTTTTATCTATTTTATTTATTTATATATTTTTTTTTATTTATTTTTTTGTGAATGGGGGTGGCTGGCATGCTTTTTTTTGTGTGTTTTTTTTTTTTTTTTTTTTGTTCTTCAAAAGCGATACTAGACTTGAAGGACCTGGAATGGATTGGTGGGTGGACTTGCACGCTGTTTTTAACACAATTTGTGTTGACAAGGCAGATCTCCGCTCTGACGGGATCGCACTGAGATCCTGTTTTTCTGCTAATGCAGGAAGATGTATCGGTGTGTTGTCCCAAGCAGCCCATACATTTAGTAAACACATTGTACTAATGGCCTTGGCAGGAAAGGGAAAGGGTTAACCGTGTTCCCTCAATGTAAGTGCATATTTTAAGCACTGATCACTGTAATAATGTCACTGGTTCCCAAAAGTGTCAAATGTCAGTAGGATGTCCAATCTGTCCGCCGCAATGTCGCAGTCACGCTAAAAATATCTGATCACTGGCATTACTAGTAAAAAAAAATAAAAAAAATAAAAAAAAAAAAACATAAATCTATCTCCTATTTTGTGCAAGCCAATCAATATACGCTTATTATTTTTGGTAAAAAATGTAGCAGAATACATATTGGCCTAAATTGATAAAGAAAGTTGATTTTGGTTATGTTTTATAGTAGAAAATATCTTTGTCTATGGCAAAAAAAAAACAACTTAGAAGTGATCAAATGCCACCAAAAGAGAGCTATATTTATGGGGAAAAAGTCATACGACCGTGCAATTCAGTTATAGTAACGCAGTGCTGTATCGCAAAAAATGGCCTGGTCAGGAAGGGGCCACGACCGCGAACTTGTTGTGCATGGTGATGTTGCGCCCCACCCTGCACGTTTCATAGCTTCCTCCTACCACACCTGGAGGATGTCTGATGACTAAACGCAAAGGGCGGGGCTAAGACCTGACACCACCATGCATGCTGAGTTTGCTCTCGCGGCTTGGTTTTTTCGACCGGAGGTGAATTGGTAATACTATCTTGCTGTTATACTTGCATCAGTAAAGATGCTATAGAAGATTCCTTTCTACTTCTTTACGTTATTACCTGAGCTGTGATATACGAGTACCAAAAGAGATGTCTTTCTCAGTGGAAAGTAAGAAGCTGCAGGTTTCCGTCTGTGATTCCTATGCGCATTGGCTGGTTTATACACTTGCCAGCATCAAGCTCTGGTGAGGTAGTTTAGGATAGTGATGCCCAACCTTTTAAAGAGCAAGGCCAATTAAGCAACTTGGTAACTGCATATGCAGAGTTGACACAGCTCACACTAGAGCTGGGCGATTTACTCCCCCAAAAAATCTGCAATTATTTATTTTTAAAAACTCAATTCGTGATTTCGAATCAAGGTTGTGTTTTTTTTTTATTTTTTTATTTTTTTTTTTTTTTTGATGGGCACTGCACCAGTCCTGAGGAGATGCGAGCAGGAGATTTTAGGCAAGGCCCTGGCTTCAGCCTAGTCCGCGGCGTCTGGCCTCGCCTAAAAACTCCTGCCCGCAGCACCTCGGGACCGGCGTGGTGTCGGTGCCGTTCCTGGTGAAAAAAACGATTGTTTTGCTGAAATTTTTAATCTATTTGACCTCTTAACTCGATTCAAGATTTAAATCGATTTTTTTTTTTTTTCCCCAGCCCTAACCTACACTACTCTATAGGCTCTCCGATCTGCCCAGATGGAAGGGGACAGATCCCCCTTCTGTTTTCTTATTTTTTTTTTTATTTTTTTTTAGCAGATCGGATTGGAGGTAGGTGGGTGTAAACGGACAGAAGTCCATTTTACATCTGCAGCTCCATAGAGCTGAATGGAGGGTCCAGTTGTGTCAGACCAATCGTGTGTAAGGGGCCTAAGGCTGCTTTCACGTGGATGCGTTGCGGTTTACCCACACCGCGGATGCAGCGCTGTGCACCTGTGGCTTACCTGCGGGTTAGCTGCTCTTTGCCATAGACTTCTATTATATTTTGCACGTGTGGTTTACTTTCTGAAAGCGCACCAAGCCCTCGGGTAATAACAGAAGTCTTTGGCTCAGTGCGGTGCACCTGCAAATCAATTTGAAAGCAGCCCAGTAACCACTGCAGAACAGATATGCTTATATATACACTGATTATTATTATTTTTTTTTTAAACAAACACAGGTTTATTGATCAATGAAAAAATACAGAAAACAGTAGATACATACACATGGCTTAGAGTATAAACACCATCGGGGGTTCACCCCTAATACTTAAAGGATATACACTGAGGAGCAGAATAGCATTACAATATCATCATCCCACCTCCCCTGGCAAAAGCCCGCCACCACCCCCCCAAAGCACACACCTAGAGCCTCAAGCTGTAACCATTCTAAATTATACAGGTTTCCAAGGCATCCAGCCACCTATCCCACACCTTGTTGTATTTGGCAGGGCATCCGTGGTGCCTATATACAGTGGTGTGAAAAAGTGTTTGCCCCCTTCCTCATTTCCTGTTCCTTTGCATGTTTGTCACACTTAAGTGTTTCGGAACATCAAACCAATTTAAACAATAGTCAAGGATAACACAAGTAAACACAAAATGCAATTTGTAAATGAAGGTGTTTATTATTAAAGGTGAAAAAAAATCCAAACCATCATGGCCCTGTGTGAAAAAGTGATTGCCCCCTAAACCTAATAACTGGTTGGGCCACCCTTAGCAGCAACAACTGCAACCAAGCGTTTGCGATAACGTGCAATGAGGCTTTTACAGCGTCCTGGAGGAATTTTGGCCCACTCATCTTTGCAGAATTGTCCTAATTAAGTTACATTAGAGGGTTTTCGAGCATGAACGGCCTTTTTAAGGTCATACCACAACATCTCAATAGGATTCAGGTCAGGACTTTGGCTAGGCCACTCCAAAGTCTTCATTTTGTTTTTCTTCAGCCATTCGGTGGTGGACTTGCTAGTGTGTTTAGGATCATTGTCCTGCTGCAGAACCCAAGTTCGTTTCAGCTTGAGTACACGAACAGATGGTCGGACATTCTCCTTCAGGATCTCTTGGTAGACAGCAGAATTCATAGTTCCTTTTATCACGGCAAGTCTTCCAGGTCCTGAAACAGCAAAACAGCCCCAGACCATCACACTACCACCACCATATTTTACTGTTGGTATAATGTTCTTTTTATGAAATGCAGTGTTCCTTCTACGCCAGATATACTTGGACACACACCTTCCAAAGAGTTTCACTTTTGTCTCATCGGTCCACAGAATGTTGTCCCAAAAGTCTTGGGGATCATCAAGATGTGTTGTGGAGAAATTGAGACGAGCTTTGATGTTCTTTTTGCTCAGCAGTGGTTTTCTCCTTGGAACTCTGCCATGCAGGCCATTTTTGCCCAGTCTTTTCCTGATGGTGGAGGCATGAACGCTGACCTTAACTGAGGCAAGTGAGGCCTGCAGTTCCTTGGACGTTGTTGTGGGGTCTTTTGTGACCTCTTGGATGAGTCGTCGCTGCGCTCTTGGGGTAATTTTGGGCGGCCGGCCACTCCTGGGAAGGTTCACCACTGTTCCATGTCTTCGCCATTTGTGGATAATGGCTCTCACTGTGGTTCGCTGGATTCCCAAAGCTTTGGAAATGGCTTTATAACCCTTTCCAGACTGATAGATCTCAATTACTTTCTTAATTGTTCCTGAATTTCTTTGGGTCTCGGCATGATGTGTAGCTTTTAAGGATCTTCTGGTGGACCTTACTGTGTCAAGCAGCTCCTATTTAAGTGATGCCTTGATTGTGAACAGGTGTGGCTATAGAAATTGAACTCAGGTGTGGACAACCACAGTTATAGTATGTTTTAACAAGGGGGGGCAATCACTTTTTCACACAGGGCCATGATGGTTTGGATTTTTTTTCACCTTTAGGCCGGGTTCACACTGCTGCGGGGGGAGATCCGGATGTGATTCGCACCGCACTGCAGTGCAAATCACATCCGATCTCCGTAGCGATGCGAGTTCAGCCATACAGATAGTATGGCTGAATTCGCATCGCTCCCGCAGCAAACTCGCACGGGACCCTTTTTTTGGTCCGCAACAGAATCGGATCGCATGGGTGTTCACACCATGCGATCCGATTCCTGTGCGAGTCTGCAGATCGCACTGCGATTTGCGGACGGAACTGGGGGTGTCATTAACATATCATTGACACTCCCAGCCGTCCGCATAGGGCAGTGTGAACTGCCGGCGGGAGGTGTGTGATGCGGTAAAACGCCGCGGATTCGCGGCATTCCCGCATCGCTATAGTGTGAACCTGGCCTTAATAATAAACACCTTCATTTACAAATTGCATTTTGTGTTTACTTGTGTTGTCCTTGACTATTGTTTAAATTGGTTTGATTTTCCGAAACACTTAAGTGTGACAAACATGCAAAGGAACAGGAAATGAGGAAGGGGGCAAACACTTTTTCACACCACTGTACTAATTTTATGTATGGCAATTTACTATTGATTTCTCTGATCCAATCTCTGACTATAGGAGGAGCCGGGCGCATCCAATTTTTCGCTATCAGTTTCCTTTCAATAAACAACGTTGAATGTAGAAATGTTGTCAGGTATGCATCCAGAGTAATGTCCGGAAACATCCCCAGCACACACACTTTTGGGTCCAGTTGGAGGGGTGATCCCATATGGTCATGTAGGAAATTGATTATTTGTGCCCAATATGATTGAATCTCAGGGCATGCCCACATTAAGTGGTAGAATGTTCCAGTGGGGCTGGGGCACCCCGGACTGTAACCGGACCGGAATTTCGCCAACCTGGCAGGGGTAAGATATGATTTGTGGATTATATACACTTGCGTAAGACGATCAGGCAATTTCAATGATACTTGCTTAATATTCTCAAGCATCTCGTCCCAATCCGACCCCTCCAACGGACCCAAATCCTCCTCCCATCTGACCCTGGCTGCATCACCGCCCTTGACCTTAATATATTATACATATTGGAGATCAATTGAGCCGAGTTGTCACCCAATAGCCAAACGAAAAAAAAGCACGTATTCCGAGTGGGGATATGATTTGGTGTAGAAAAATAATACCCCTAGAGGCCCATAGTTCAACCTCAGGGATATCCAGTAGCTCCTGCAACAGGGGATTGCACCACAGGGGGGTATGTGAGTGGTGAAAGTCTGCGCCGACAACTCCCATTGCTAACTTCCAAATCTTTCTGTGGTATGATAAAAATTGAGCTTGGGCGTCTCTCGCCCTCCCTCCCCGAAAAAGCATCTGTATGGGAGTATGAGTGTTGAGACCCTCCCCTCTACCTGTCAGCATCTGATATCTCTCCCCATCCGATCTGTGCAGGTGGTAAAAATGTGAAAGTTGTGCCGCCATATAGTAAGCACGGAAGTCTGGGAGGGCTGCCCCCCCCTGAACAGGATGGATTCTTAAGGGTATTCCAAGCCAGCTTATGTCTAGATGAGCCCCAAATAAACGTGTTAAGAATGTTGTTTAGCGATTTAAAAATTCGGATTGGGATCATAACCGGGGAGTGCCAGAGCGCATAAAGGATCTTGGGCAACAAATACATTTTAGTCAAATTTAACCCTGCCCATAACCCCAAGAGGGAGACGGGACCAGGCCTGGGTGTGTGCTTTTAAAAATAAAAATAGGGGTTCGATATTATGTATGATGTAATCCCGAGTGGTTGCCAAACTCCTCTCACCTCCAAGGCAGTCCGTAGCGACGACCCTTCATCCTCCAAGTACAAAAGAGTGTCGTCCGCATACATACTTACTGATTCCACTAGAGTGCCACTGTGAAGGCCGACCACTCCCGGGTGTTGCCGGAGCCTGACCACCAGGGGTTCCGCCGCAAGGGCATACAAAAGAGGAGAAAGCGGGCATCCCTGGCGGGTACCCCGCCCAAGGGGGAAAGGGTCCGACACCCAGCCGTTAACCGCGACCCTAGCCATCGGCCGATAATAGAGTAATGTAACCCATTTTACAAAGTTGGGGCCAAAGCCAAATCGTCCCAGACATTCCCAAAGGTAATCCCACTTGGAGTCGAAGGCCTTGGCCGCATCCAAGGACACCACTGCCCTCGACCCATATATACACTGATTTTAGTAATAAACTTGCCGTTAAGTCTTCCATTCAGGTATTGCCAGCTGCTGTCCCAGGTAGAGTGCATTTGGTATCACTCCACCTGTGACAGAAGCTGGCACTATGCAGGAATCATCGGCTTATGTGGCTCTTCTCCGCAGGCGCTTGCTTCCTCTACTGCTGGCTTCGTTCATAACACTGATGCTCTAGGATGGTGGGTCGTCAACCCACAATCTAGGCTTTGCAATCCACCATCGCAGACCAGGAGGCCACGGGCCACTGGTTGGGCACCCCTGATTTAGGACTTCTGGTTCTGGACAGCACAGAGTGTTTGATAGTTATTGGAAGAATTTTGGGAAGAAGTCACTTAAAACGCATCCCTTTTTTTTTTTTTTTCTCCTTTGTTTTTGCACAATCATGGTTGCACGATTTATTTCACTTGGGGTTTTCAAGGATCTGGTTATGATCTTTTCTGCATTCAATTTTGTTAATTATGGACTTTTTACATGATTTTTTTTTTATCTATCTTTCCTCTTGTCAGATGTAATTTTTTTACATTATTTGCACATAGCAATTAAATGAATTTTTGCACACATTGCACTGGGCACTTATATTGCACATAAGTAAAGCCACTTTCTGCCTGAGCTATAGCTGAATGATGGCTACTGCAGGCTTACTTTGCAGAGAAGACGTCATATGGGTCAAGTTTGGCAGGAGCTTGAAGCATCACGGCATCAGCACCCTGTCCACTGCCTATTGAAGCTTAGGCAGGCAGAAAAAAAACAGCCGAACTGCAAATTTTTGCTGCCCCCAGCCGCAAGTCTTACAAATGCCTAAGGCCTCGTTCACAAGGTGCATGATACAGTGAGGCCATGTTTAGCTGCGAAGGGATGCACAGGTATTCGTGTATCCCCATGCAGGCAGTCCCATTGATGTCAGTTGAGACACAGCAGCTGCATGGGAATGCACAGGTGTTCCCTGCATTCCTGAGCAGGCAGTCCATTCCATAACAATCACAACGCAGCAGCTGCATCGACATAGAAGTTGCTCCCAACTTGACATCCATGTGGGTGTATGTCCCTGAGCTCACACTGTCTGTATTTGGGGCCAATGTCAGATGGGGCACGGATGTCAGATCTGTCCTTGCAGCTGCTGTGTCCTGGTTGACATGAATAGGACTACCTGCACGGGGATGCACTGCTGTGCTTCCCTGTGTGGTTAAACGAGGCCCTCCATGGGCGTACACTTTAGCATACCCCATTGAACAGCCTTGGCAGGAATCTTCTAAGTTATGTTGTGGTTTTGTGTGCAAATAAGGATTTTAGTGTGTGTGTGTTTTTTGTTTTTTTGACAGTAGCGATTTGATAAACATTTGCGCAACTATTGTGGGGGCCTTAATAAATAAATCATGAGCACCTTCTTTTCATTCTACTTGTCATGCGCTTTCAGAAAATGTATGGGTTTGAAGGCCTCTTGCACACTCTGAAAGCTGTCTGTGAAAACCAAGATTTTTTGTGAAATTTTTGCATGTGTTTGATTTTCACCATTTTGTAAAAAGGCACAATTTAAAATTTACAAAATATTTATTAACTGTATACTGGTTAGACATTTATATTTAGTAGGAATTTAGCAAGACTTTTGTAAGATTTGCTGTGTTGATATCAGCTAGTAATGATTTTAGTGTATTGTTAGCGACGATATCACTTTCATAAACGTTTGTGCAAATATTGTGGGGCTTTAAAAAGCAGTAGCACTTTCTTTTAATTCTGCTGGTCACGTGCTTTCAGAAAATATATGGGGGGGGTTGTCTTTCACACTTGTGCGATTTTGGACATCAGTCGCATGACAAGTACCCCATGATAACCATTCATATCTGTGTGACTTCAAGTCGCACCGACTTTAAAAGCAGTCCCTGTACTACTTTGGTCCCACTTTGATGCAGGTTGCATGTTTACACAGGCATTCCCTGAAATCGCTGTGATAAATCTCACGACTTTGAAGGCTTGGCAGTGTGAAAGGGGCCTCTGTGTGTGTATTCCCCCCCCCCCCCCCCCCCCCATAAGGCGGCATATTTTTTGTTTAGATCACCCTTTCTCAACCCTTGAAAGAGTTCTCTCTTCTCAGGGAACCCCTGCTAAAAATTAGAAATCTACAACTCATGATACATTTAGTGTGATGGTCAGTGGGAAGAATGGTCCTTACACTTCTGGTCATTGGGAAGAATTACCTCCTTTGCAGATAGCTAAAAAGATCAATGGTGTGAGTGGGAACTTATCTGTGAGGCAGAAATTGCCCAATGCTGAAGGAACCCATAGCAACCTCTGGAGGAACCCTAGTTGAGAATCACTGGTTTAGATGATGTTTTACATATGTATACACTTAGGCTGGTTTCACACTTCTGTGATGCGGGAAACCCTGCGATTCTTGTGTGGGTTTCTGCATCCCGCCGGAATCGTCGGTTCACACTTGACACCTGTTGTGGTTCACAGATGTCATACAAAGTTAATGTAGATCGTTTGTAGATCGCAATATGTACTGTGAAATGGTGCAGGACTCGGATCCCATAGGTGTGGACGCTCATGTGATCTGATTCCAGCGCACACCTAAAAAAGGGTCCTGCACTATTTTAGTGCAAATGTGATGCAATTTCAGCCATACAATTTGTATGGCTGAAATCGCATCTCAGACATGGCATGTGATCTGAGGTGCAAATCGCATGCAAGGTCTGGCATCGCACCAGTGTGTACCGCCACTAAAACGCATGGAATTTGTATGTTTATTAGAATGCATGTTGCTATAAATAGAGAGGAGGATAAAGAGGTACAGACAGCAATATGGAGAGAGAGATTTTGAGAGAAAGCAGAAAGTTTTGATATTCAGTATATATAGACACGTGTATACTGTGGCTTTGCAGTTTTTCTTATTTCTTTCAATTACCTGTTATTTTTTTAGAATCAGAGACTGGGGAGACAGAATATCTGCATCTCCTCAGGTTTCCTCTCCCCCAATCATAGCAGTGTGGTGCTCACAGGTGGGGAGGAGAAAGCTGAGCCGAATGAAATGCTAGTGCAGGCGCCAGCCCCTTCTATACAGCCACAAAGGCAGTGATTCATGGGAATTGTAGTTTCATATTAGTTCAGTGAACTACAATCCCAGATGGCATTGCCAGAAGGAAGTAGGAGGCTTGAAGAGAAGCTTTTAGTACATTTTTTTTTCTTTAACCACATTTAGCCCTGGACCAATTGTCAGCCTAAGGACCAGAGGTCTTTTTACAATTTCGCACTGCACTGCTTTAACTGGTAATTGCGCGGTCATGCAATGTTGTACCCAAAAGAAATTTGCGTCCTTTTCTTCCCACAAATAGAGCTTTCTTTTGATGGTATTTGATTGCCTCTGCGACTTTTATTTTTTGCGCTATAAATGGAAAAAGACCGAAAATTTCGAGGGGGGGAAAAAAATATATTTTCTACTTTTTGTTATAAGAAAAAAAATTCAATAAGCGTATATTTATTGGTTTGCGCAAAAGTTATAGCGTCTACAAACTAGAGTACATTTTCTGGAATTTACACAGCTTTTAATTTGACTGCCTATCTTATTTCCTGAGGTGCTAAAATGGCAGGGCACCCCATTTTGGAAAGTAGACACCCCAAGGAAATTGCTGAGGGGCATGTTGAGCCCATTAAATATTTTTTTTATTTATTTATTTTTGTCCCAAGTGATTGAATGACACAAAAAAAAAAAAGTTTACAAAAAGTTGTCACTAAATGATATATTGCTCACACATGCCATAGTTATATGTGGAATTATACCCCAAAATATATTCTGCTGCTTCTCCTGAGTACGGGGATACCACATATGTGGGACTTTTTGGGAGTCTAGCCGCGTACAGGACCCCGAAAACCAATCACTGCCTTCAGGATTTCTAAGGGTGCAAATTTTTGATTTCACTCCTCACTACCTATCAGTTTCGAAGGCCATAAAATGCCAAAATAGCACAACCCCCCCCCAAATGACCCAATTTTGCAAAGTAGACGCCCCAAGCTATTTACTGAGAGGCATGTTGAGTCCATGAAATATTTTATATTTTGCCACAAGTTGCAGGAATATTACAATTTTTTTTTTTTTTTGCACAAAGTTGTCACTAAATGATATATTGCTCACACATGCTAAGGGCATACCACTACGGGAGGTTTATGCTTTGCGCGTGGATGTTAGCGGTACTGGCACTAACCTAGAGCTGTCTGGGGCGACGCAAACCCTGACCCTAAAACCTAATTGATATCACCCGCCGGGTGATCAGGGGGTTAAACCTTTATTGGGTAATAAATAGTGGGTGCCCTGATGCTATAAAAAGCAAACTAACCAGCGTCACCAGTGACACTTATACGGTGATCACTGGTGAAAGGGTTAACTAGGGGCAATCGGGGTTAAAATCATTATTGGGTAGTATATGGGGGTACCTAGCACTATAAAAACCTGGCGGTGAACCTAAAAAAAATAGCTACTTAGCGGCACCAGTGACACTAATGCAGCGATCATAAAAACGATCGCTTAGTGACACTGGCAAAAGGGGGTGAAAGGGTTAACTCTAGGGGCAATCAGGGGGTTAAACCTTTATTGGGGGGGGGTAGGGGGCTACCCTGGACCTAACACTAACTGCCCTGACAGCTTTTACTGTCACAACTGACACTAAATGCAGTGATCAGTAAATAAATGATCACTGCAATCAGTGACACTGTGACTGGGAGGGGGGGTGGGGGGCGATCGGGGGGGGGGGGAGATTTGTGTGCCTACATGTCAGTGTAGTGTTGGTGCACACTTACTTTCACTGTTCTCCTCGTAGTCCGGTCAAAAAGACCACCCCGAGGAGAATGACATCACTTCCTCCCTGCCTGTGTTTACTATACACAGCGGGGAAGCTTCTCATTCGCCAGGAGCGATCGAGAGGGGATGGCCAGAAACCAACGGCCATCCACTCATCCCGGATCGCTCCTGCAGCAAAATGGACAGCCGCATCCAGCGGGACGGGGTCCGATCGAACCCCCCACCCGCTGGAAGGCGAGCACGTACATGTACGTGCTTGTGCCTGTCGGTGCCATTGCACCGACGTACATTGCCATGCGGCGGTCCTTAAGTGGTTAAATGACACACAAAAATGGGATATCCAGAACTCGGGTGAGTAACTTTTTATTTTATTTATTTTTGCTGAAGTTGAACTTGCGGTTTACAGTCAATACAGGTTCTTTTTAAATTTTATAGGAATTGAGCAAGACTTTTGTAAAATTTCCAGTATGTGTATCTAAAAAAAAATTAAATAAATAAAAATTGCAAAAATGGTCTGGCCACCCACGTTTATAAGTAGTGATGGACGACCTTCCGACGGGACGTTTTGCGAACCACGAACGTGGCCAAAAGTTCACGAACCACAAAGTTTGCCGCGGACCCCATTGACTTTAATGGCAGGCGAAACCTTAAAAACCTCCAGGTCATATTTTCAGCCACAAAATACTTACTAGCTGTGCGCACACAGTCCCACAACATGGACACTGACGTAACAAAAGTACTAAATGAATCTGAGATCGACAACAACAAGCATTCTTCTTTTTTTTTTTTTTTTTTTATCTGTGAAATTTTGACAATTCAGGAGCGCATGAAGGCCATGGAGGAGAGGCAAGGTCAG
The DNA here is from genome assembly GCF_037356315.1 of Lithobates pipiens. Lineage (NCBI taxonomy): Eukaryota > Metazoa > Chordata > Amphibia > Anura > Ranidae > Lithobates > Lithobates pipiens. The sequence goes on along the minus strand of NW_027507903.1, from coordinate 243,499,695 downwards.
GGCAGGATATGATCAGTGCCACAGTCAGGGCAGCGCAGTCCTGTGCCAACCTGTGCTTGAGCCCCTCCTTCTGCCCGGCCCTTACCCCCACCTATGCAGGGCTCCACTGCGGTGGTCCGGAGGTGCCAGTGCTGATCCTCAGCCATGGTGCTGGCACTGCCTGCTGATTGGCTTCTCCACTGCTATCGCCCTCGCTGTTTGAAACCAGCACCGCGATAGAGACTGAGCACGGACACCAGCACCGTGATAGCGAGCATGGACACCAGCACCGATACCAGCAACTCGCCGCGGGACCCAAAAATATGACACCGCTCAACCTCTTCAAACAGGAGGGTACGGGCATATAGTACGATGTTTTTATTTTTTATTTTTTTTGTACAAGGAAGTGGGCCAAAGGTAGAAAAAAGGTCCGTGTGCTAGATTAAATAAATCGTTTATAGAGTTATGCATATATGTGGTCTACTGGTCAATGTGTCGAATTCCTCCGCGATCCATGCCTCATTCATTTTTATAAATGTGAGGTAGTCAACACTGTCGTGAGCTAGGCGAGTGCGCTTATCGGTCACGATCCCCCCCCCCCCCTGCTGCGCTGAACGTCCTTTCAGACAGGACACTGGATGAGGGGCAATCCAACAGTTCCATTGCAAATTGGGCATTCTCTGGCCAGAGGTCATGCCTGCCCACCCAGTAGTCCAGGGGTTCATCACTCAAGCGTTAACCCGATGTAGTCGGACACCTGTCGGTCTAGGCGTTCCCTGATGCTGGATCCGGATGAGACCTGTCGATGGGTCGGCTGAAAGAATGACCTTATATCAGAAATCACCAACACATCTTCAAACTGCCCTCTTCTTGCAGGCGCTGTTGAATTGGTACCCGCAACTCTTTTTCTCTGGAAGTGGGAATTCCTCCTCTGCCAGCGCACGCAAAAGCAGAAAGCAGCATTTCTCGAAGCAAGGCCAGTGCTCCATTCTGACAGCCCTCTGTGACGGTGGTAACATTTCCGCCATTTTGTGTTTGTACTGGGGTTTCAAGTACGTTGCCACCCAGTACTGGTCCTTGACCTTTATGCTTTTTATACGGGGGTCCCTGTTAAAACACTGGAGCATGAATGCCCCCATTTGCACTAAACTGGAAGCGGTGTGGTGGCCTGGCTCCTGCTCATCATCCAGGATAATGTCGTCATCCTCTTTCTCCTCTCTCCATCCCCGTCCACGCACAACAGGGATCCCAGAAAGGTTTAAAGCATGCTCTTCTTGCTCCTCCTCATCCGCCCCAGCTCTGAGTCCTCTTCAGACACCTGTTGACTTGTCTCAGATAGAGTAGCCCCCCCTGGGAATTCATCCAGCATTGCGACTTCCTCATCTTCCTGCTCCTGCTCCTCCATGGCTTGATCAATGACACGGCGCAATGCACAATCCATAAAGGCATAAGGTACGATGTCACTGATGGCGCCATGGCTGCGACTGACCAGTTTGGTGATCTCGTCAAATGGCCGCAGAAGTCTGCATGCGTCGCGCATGATCAGCCATTGGCGCGGTGAAAAAAAAGCTCCCCAGAACCTGTTCTGCCGCAGAGTTCGTAGTTAACTGCACATTTCTGCTGGAGCAGCCTATCAAGCATATAGTAGGTTGAGTTCCATTGCTTCGGGCAATCGCAAATAAGACGTCTGACCGGCAGATTGTGTCGCCGCTGAATGTCAGCAAGGCGAGCCATGGCCGTGTAAGATCTTCTGAAATGGGCTGAGATTTTCCTTGCCTGCCGCAAGATGTCCTGGACCCCAGGATATTTGACAACGAATGGCTACACGACCCTGTTTAAGACGTGTGCCATGCATGGCACGTGTGTAATTTTGCCCTGTTTCAATGCGCTAAGCAGATTGGCACCGTTGTCACACACCACTTTACCAACTGTCAAATTGAGCAGTGTTAGCCACTGATCTGCCTGTGAACGCAAAGCTGAAAGGAGTGCAGGGCCAGTGTGGCTCTTGGCTTCCAGGCACAACAGACGTAGCACAGCATAGAAATGTCTCACCTGGCATGTCGAATAGGTTCTGGGGATCTTGGGCGGCGCAGCGGAAGAGAGGCTAGCAGCGGAAAAGGAGGAGTCAGCCGAGAAGAGGAGGCAGGCCTGCTGCAATCCGTGGCGGTAAAACCAAATCTGCATGGGTGCCATGGGTTATATGCTTGACGGCCGTCAGAAGGTTCACCCAGTGGGCAGTAAAAGTTATATACCTTCCCTGCCCGTGTTTGCTAGACCACGTGTCTGGTCGGGTGTATCTTGGCACCGACACTGTGTGCCAGAGATACATTCACTTGCAGCTTAACATGGCCATATAGCTCTGGGATGCCCTTCTGTGAGAAATACTTCCTTCCTGGGACCTTCCATTGTGGTGTTCCAATGGCAACACATTTTCGAAAGGCCTCCGAGTCCACCAGTTTATATTGCAGTAGTTGGCGGGCTATCAGTTCTGACAAGCCAGCCATCAACCGTTGGGCAAGAGGGTTATCCGGTGTAATCATCTCTTTTTTTTTTTTTTTTTTTTTTTTTTTTTTACGCTCGAACATTTGGCCCGCGGAAGCGCCTTTTTCCAGAAAAACGCGAGGATGGCATGATGGGATGTGGAGTGGAGGATAATTGTGAGGAGAAGTAGAAGACTAGGCTGGACAGTGAGAGCCTGGAGTGTGGCTTTGTGGGTTCCATTGCTCCCACTGGGCTCTGTGATGGCAGCTCATGTGCCTTAAGGCGGTCGTCCCTAGGTGAGTGTTGGGCTTACCGCGACTTATGCGTTGACTGCAAAGGCGTCAGATGGCAACACTATTGTCAGCAGCGGACACGTTTAAAAAAAAAAACCACGCTGCGGAGCGCCAGGTGTGACTGTACATGGTTGATGCCTCGCTCCTGATGCATTAGCAGGCTGCTTTGCCCCTCCTGTGCAATCTAAGTTCCGCCTGCTTCTCCTCCCTATCTGCTGGTCCATATCTCCCTCTGAACTCCCCTCCTCTTCTTCTCTTGTGGGCACCCACGTGGCATCACTAGACACGTCATCGACGTCACCTTCCCCACCGCTATAATTAGAGATCTTGGAGTAGGCAGCAACACAGGGGACCAACCTCCTCCTTGGGCTGATCTGGGTACTGTTGTCAGACTGCTGAGTGGCGGTTGTTGCTACCTCCTCTTCCTGATCCAATGGCTGCGCATCGGCAATGTCTTGTGATGGATCGGAAAATAATTCCTGTGGCTCAAGCGGAGGGAATGTGGTGGTGGTGTTGGTAGTGTCTTTGGGGGTGCACACAGCAGAGAGTGAAGAAGAGGGTGCAGATCGAGAGGATGAGGAGGGTGCAGAAGAGTAAGGCTGAGTGAGCCACTCAACCAAGTCTGGTGCGTCCTTTGACGTAATCGCACGCACCTTCTGCAATTTTCCACTTTGGCTCAAGTCTGTTGCTCCTGCCCTACCCCTACCACCCCTGTGGAAGGGCCTGCCTCTTCCTCTGCCTGTCATTTATTAAATGACCCTGTGACAAAAGTCTCTAGAGAAGTGCAGTATGTATGTGGAAGAAGGTATTTAACACCCCGCTTCAGTCTGTCGTTTTTGGGTGCCACTGGTCTATCACACCAGTTATAATACATCTTTTTTTTTATTGCGTTTGCAGCATTGTGACTGCTGAGCGGTTCTGCAGTGATACTACAAAGTGACACAGTGGAAATGCACTATACTATGCTTTCTATATGTGCAAGTATTTTATACGTGTATTACACCCCTATATACTGCACACCAAATAGTACACCTATACCAGTCCTTAAAAGGACCTTTGTGGACCGAATAGTAGCTAGTGATTTGCAGACTGTCCCTGCTCCAAAAACCAAACTGTCCCTCCCTACACTGAGAAACGACAGCTGCAGAATCGGTCAGCAGTGCAGTGCACCATAATATGCTTTCTATATTTGAAAGAAAGTATGTTATACGTGTACAACCCTATATACTGTACACCTATACCAGTCCTTAAAAGGACTTTTGTGGACCTAGTAGCTAGTGATTTGCAGACTGTCCCTCAGTCCCTACACTGATAAGACAGCTGCAGAATCGGGCAGCAGTCGAGTATAATATGCTTTCTATATTTAAAAGAAAGTATATTATACGTGTACAACCCTATATACTGTACACCGGTCAGCAGTGCACTTAGCAGTCAGCAGCAGTGCACGAGAATATACCTTTTATCTTTGAAAGAAAGTATATTCTAACTGTACACCTATACCAGTCCTTAAAAGGACCTTTATGGACCTAATAGTAATAGCTAGTGATTAAACGAACTGTCCCTGCTCCGCACAGCGTCCTGTCCCTACACTGACAAAAGACAGAATGTAAAATGGCCGCCAGATCAGGTCTATTTATAAGGTAGCGGGAATGTCCAATTGTCCATGTGCTGAAATGTCTCAACCCCATGATGGATGTGTCATGGGTCAAAGTTCTTCACAATGTAAACAAATATGACAGCCGCGAACTGTGCCAGAAGTCCACCGGTTTGGCGAACAAGCAAAATTTGCCACGAACCGACCACCAGGCGAACCGAACCGCAAGGTCATCTCTATAAGTGGAGCGCAGGGCCTGGCAGCAAAAGACTTAAATACTGCACTGGCTGCTTCACTTACTTGCTGTGCTTTGATCCTTATGGTTTTCTTTAGTCATGGCGATCCATCAGTAGGTTTTAATTTCACGTGATAAGATAAAAATACATTGATATTTATTTTAGTTACTGCTGTGTTGTTAAAAAGGACAGCTTTGCTAAAGATGGAGTTTCTGATATACTATGCGTAATACGTTTTTTACACCCTCCACCAGTTCTAGTGATGTTTCACTGCAAACATTTTGTCCAAAGATATTTAGGAAACCTATGGACTGTACTTGTCTTCCTCCATTGGTAAAAATACAAAGAACACACTTGGTTATGTAAGCTTTCTCATATTTTGTAGGTGGTAAAAATAAGGCTTTCAACTACAAATTATTTTATTTTCAGGAAGCTGAATTGTTGATTGCCAGGAAGCTTCACCCTCAGACCATTATATCCGGATGGAGACAAGCTACACAAGTTGCCAGAGAAGCCCTTCTGAAAGCAGCAATCGATCATGGGTTAGTTTGCATTTGCTCAATTTTTATACCATACAGTACTGTATAACGTTTAAGATTTGTATTCGTGTAGCAATGAGATAAGGTGCTTATAGTTCCTAACAGCAAAGAAATATCACTGTGGTCTTACAAAAGGTACCGTTCTTGCACTTTTTAATGCCATTAGTGCCTCTCTTCTTATAACCAAGAATGATGATGAAGTGACAGTTAATAAAAGCTGAAATTATGAATTCTTTGCATTCCAGTAGCCCCTATTGTAAGGAAGAGAAAGTGGCTGATGGAGATTCCTGACCATCCTTTTGTGGTGCAAATCAAGATGGTTTCCACATTTTTTAGGAGTAGAAAACCCCTTCGTTGTAAAATGATTTAAAATATTTTGGAGTCATTTTATAGAGCAATTTTTTATTATTTTTTAAACCTAGCTGCTGATTTTTAATAAACGGGACACTTGCCTGTCCCAGGATCCAGTGCTGTGCTCACCCAAGGGGGTGCCAGGGACCGCCTTTGTTCACCAGCATATTAACTGTGGACACTGGGCTATGACATCTTGCGGCTTCACAGCCTTGTGGCCACTGTGTGATTCACGCTGCTCCTTGTTAATGGTCCCATAGTCTTCTGCAACCAGTGGCGTGTCCCAGAAGACTGTGGGGAGAACTGCTAAAACCAGCCCCCCACACCCTATGCGTGGGTGAGGAGGCCTTCAAACAGAATTTCCCCTTTTTGGGGTGAAGTTCCACTTTAAAGAAAAGCTCTCTGTTTGGGCAAAAACCGAAGTGACTGTCTTTTATGAAGTGACGTGTTATGAAAACTACAAATGCATTTGGTAATCCAAAATAAAGATGGCATCCTTCGCCCAAATTCCTTGCCTAGGCATCAGTGGTGCTCACCGCCTTTGTCCAAAACAAGCAGCAATAGTGTATGTATGTATGTATGTATGTGTATATGTATATGTATATGTATGTATGTATATGTGTATGTATGTATATGTATATATATAAATTTTTTTATTTTTTTTTGCAACCTTTAAAGTCACAATCAGATGGGTGTAATGTGTGGGTGCTGCAGACACTTGGTAAGCTGTCTGCCCATACCTCCAATACTGGTAGGCAGTTACTGAATGGCAGGAGGAATCCATGAAACATGGGAGCACTCGCTAGCGCCCTCACAGTTCATTGAGCGCTGAAAGTTTATTTTACAGGAAATGTATGGGGCCGTGTGGGCATAGCCCCACATGGCCGTATGGTTTTCAAATTAGGACAGTGGGTGCAGGGGGAAGATCCCCCGCCCACTGTCATAAAGTGGGGAGGTGGGTCACTAGAAGGCATGTTACACCCTCAATGGGTGTAACCTGATCCTAAAGGTGAACTTTTGCCTTTAATTTTTGCCGTATACTTCTCCAAACGCATCTAATTTGTTAAGTAATTCTTGTTTGCCTGTCTTTCATAGAAATGATGAAGAGAAGTTTCGGGCCGATCTATTAAACATTTCCAGGACAACCCTGTCTTCTAAGCTGCTCACCCACCACAAGGACCACTTTGCTAAACTGGCTGTGGAAGCTGTTTTGAGACTTAAAGGCTCTGGAAATTTGGAAGCAATTCATGTCATTAAGAAGCTGGGAGGAAGTTTAACAGATTCTTATCTGGATGAAGGTACATTTTAGTTTGTGTATAATTATTGCTGGTTAGCAGAAAAATTAGTGAGTTTAGTTCCAAAAAACTGTCTGCCTAGCCAAAACGTTAAATGCACACTTAAATGTGAAAACCGGCACTATATAAATCCTGTATAATAAATAAGGGTCTGGTCCAGTCTACCCATTGACACCCAGAAAATAGGCACCTCAACCCTAAAGGTTACAAATAAACCGAAAAAGAAAAAGGGGGGATTTTTACGGTGCTTATATACCAAGAAGTACCAAAAAAATGGATAAAAAGTTATATAAATGTATTAATACAATTAAAACAGCATACATAATATGCAATAACACAGAGAACTCTGCACAAACGTTTACTAATTAAGAGGGATCCCAGAGGTGGAAGTTGAAAGGCAGACGGCACTTTATCCCAACATGTTTCGCGTTAGCTTCATTTGGGGAAGTGCAAACTAGCAACAGATTAATAATAGTTAATGTAAAGAAAAACAGATTACATGCGTTATTGTATATAAAAATTTTTGGTTCTTAATGGCTAATTAGCAAATGGAAAAGAAAACCAATAATAGAAATGGCCCTGCAAGTGTGAGAACTATCAGAATGGCGCTTACCGTCTGTCTGAGCACCCACATGCCGGAAACCGATCAATAGGTGTAAAAAAAAAAGGTGCATCGCCTTGGCCTCACCAATGGCTGCCCAGCAACAAGGAAGACATAGACGGGGGTAAATCAAGGCTACAGGAATGGATAAGTACAATGTATGAGAAAAATTCAAGCCAGGTATAAAAAAACATTGTGAGATAAAGCGCTGATGTGGAAAAAATGCTATATAGAGATCAGAGAATTATATAATTGAATAGTAAAATATACCAATTGAATATGACTACCTCAATCATTGAGGGAAGGGCCAGTAGCCTCATTCAATACAGAACGTTAATGTTTTAAATAGCCCAGGAAAGGGAGCAATCATATACACACATCGGATAAGAATCACCAATAAAAAACGGGAAAGGTCTATGAGAATGTAAAGAGTATATAAATGGTATGAACAAATTAAACCTAAAAAAGAAACTAATTGACAATAGGCTATCAAGCAAGGAGATATTCAGAAAGGCTAAAACAATAATAAAGCTGTACTTACTACAAAAAAAGTAGTTTATAGCCCGCAAAGCTGGATGTAACCATTTCACAAGATAATTGTTACAAATGGTCACAAATCAGCTGAGTTTCAAAGTTAGCTGATCAAGGAGGCTGGCAACACACTTGAATACCCGCCAGTCAATTAATTCCCTAAAAACAACCAGGATAAAATAAATCAGTAAAGATGAACCACTTGTAAAACTAAGTACCATAAGTTAGCAGAGAATGTCCACTAAATAACTGACCAGATAGACGGACCGCCGCCAAGTATAAGCTCGAGTGCTCTCCGTGCACTAACTGTATAAGAGCAGCCTGGCTTATAAATCCCCCGTCCATCATAGCGTTTTTTCCACATCAGCGCTTTATCTCACAATGTTTTTTATACCTGGCTTGAATTTTTCTTACACATTGTACTTATCCATTCCTGTAGCCTTGATTTAGCCCCGTCTGTCTTCCTTGTTGCTGGGCAGCCATTGGTGAGGCCAAGGCGATGCACCTTTTTTTACACCTATTGATCGGTTTCCGGCATGTGGGTGCTCAGACAGTAGACGGTAAGCGCCATTCTGATAGTTCTCACACTTGCAGGGCCATTTCTATTATTGGTTTTCTTTTCCATTTGCTAATTAGCCATTAATAACCAAAAATTTTTATATACAATAACGCATGTAATTTCTGTTTTTCTGTACATTAACTATTATTAATCTGTTGCTAGTTTGCACTTCCCCTGATGAAGCTAACGCAAAACATGTTGGGATAAAGTGCCGTCTGCCTTTCAACTTCCACCTCTGGGATCCCTCTTAATTAGTAAACGTTTGTGCAGAGTTCTCTGTGTTATTGCATATTATGTATGCTGTTTTAATTGTATTAATAAATTTATATAACTTTTTATCTATTTTTTTTGGTACTCCTTGGTATATAAGCACCGTAAAAAATCCCCCTTTTTTTCTTTTTCTGTTTTATTTAAATCCTGTATAATGTTTTTGTTTTGATCAGAACAATTTAATCTGCAAGAATAACCATAACTTCCCTTTTCAATTTCAAGTTTGATTTGATCATACTGAGTTGGGCTTTAGTAAGGAGACTTGCCTGTCCAGTGAGCCCGCGACGTCGCTCCCCCACCCCCCCCGAGGCCGATCCATCCACAGAATGGCGGCGCCTGCACCTGATCCGAACTAAGGAAAACAGTCAGTGGAGCCTTGCGGCTTCACTGCCAGTTTCCTACTGCGCATGCACGAGTCGGGTGCTTGTTTCTCATCCGTGATTAACAAAGTAACCACAAAAAATTATCATTACTAATTGAACATTACAGACATGAAAAAACTTTTAAAATAGTCACAAATTTTTATTACAAAATTGTTCATAAAAACAATAAGACCTATAATAGGTCATAAAGTGTTAACATACGTTAAAGCAGAGTTCCACCCAAAAATGGAACTTCCGCCTTTTCCAATTACTCCGCCTTTTCGGATTACTCCCCCTCTACGGGGTCACATTTGGTACCTTTCAGGGGGGAGCAGATACCTGTATAATCCACGTATTTGCTCCCATTTCCGGCCCCTTGCAGTGGTTTGTCAACACTTGCTTTTATGTTCTGGTATATGTCTGTTTTTATGAACAATTTTGTAATTATTTGTAAATATTTTGAACTTTGTTCTGTTTTGTGCCTGTAAAATCTGAACAGTATTGGCAAAAAAAAAAAGTGGCAACTGCCCCAGCCTATAACTGGCCTTAACAGCAAGGAGTACATGGAAGCTCAACTTACCAATTGGCCTGCAACAAAGTGAATTCTCCTGTCTAACATTTCACGTTTAAAACAGGTTTAGTTTGCACACATTTAAAAATATATGCGTAAGCTGCAGAGGCCTTGACAAGTCACCCCAGTATTATCTGCAGTCCTAACTTTTAAGAGCCTCTATAGTAAGAGCACATGTATAACAATGGAACAGTATTTTTATTTTAAGGTTGATTTGTGTATACGGATGTGGCATGCGACAGGGTAGATACTAATATATCCTGTTATTAACAAAGTAACCATAACAACCCTAAAGCCTATAACTAAACTATATTGAAGATCTCCAGCTGCCATTTGTATCCAATACGTTGAGGTTTGTTTAATTCATGTTACACCGCAGCATGCTATGGTTCTTTCTGCAAACCAAAGGGGAAAGAACCAAAGCATGCAGCAGGGGACTAGATATTCAACACACCCACAAGCATTGGATACCAAGTTGCCTGAGATATCAATACAGCAAAATTAAGACCCCCATCTGCTGTAATATGTAAAATTTGCAACAGGGTTAATTTTAAATATTTTTTTTAACTGTGGCAGGTTGGCAAGTATAGCTGTAGCTGTATGTCGCTCCTTTAAGACTTACAGCAGCCATACGCGCCGCATGTCCCCGAAGCCGATGCGTGGGCCTGCTGACCATCCGGCACCCGTCATCGTTCGTGACAGCAAGAACCAGGATGTGTGCGTGTAAACACACATCCCGGTTCTCTCTGGAGAGGAGACCGATCGTGTGCTCATACTGAGTATGAACACCGATCGTTCTCCTCCCCTAGTCAGTCCCATCCCCCCTACAGTTAGAACACACCTAGGGAACACAGTGAACCCCTTGATCACCCCCTAGTGTTAACCCCTTCCTTGCCAGTGACTTTTATACAGAAATCGGTGGCTTTTTTTTTTTTTTTAGCTCTGATCGCTGTATAGATGTCAATGGTCCCAAAATAGTGCCAAGTTTCCGATCCGTCTGCAATGTCTCAGTCCTGATAAGAATCGCAGATCGCCACAATTACTAGTAAAAGAAAAAAAATTATAATAATAAAAATGACATAAATCTATCGCCTATTTTGTAAACGTTATAACTTTTGTGCAAGCCAATCAATATACACTTATTGCGTTTTTTGGGGTTTTTTCGTTTTTTTTTTTTTTAAAACAAAAATATGTAGAATATATATCGGCCTAAAAATGATGAAGAAATTTTTAGTCTTTATATTTTTTTGGATATTTATTATAGCAAAAAGTATAACTTGTGTTTTTTGCAAATTGTCGCTCTTATTTTTCGCGCAATAAAAAAAACCGCAGAGGTGATCAAATACCACCAAAAGAAAGCTCCATTTGTGGGGGGGGGGAAAAAAGGACATAAATTCGGGTACAATGTCGCACGACCACGCAATTGTCAGTTAAAGCTACGCAGTGCCATATCTAAAAAAAAAAATGGCCTGGTCAGGAAGGGGGCAAATCTTTCTGGAGCTGAAGTGGTTAATCTTAATCGAGTTTAGTAGATTTATATAGACCACGTATGTGTTGCGTTTGTATTTTTGTGAAATTTTCTTTTTTAATCCTTTTGCATAGTTCAAATTGTTGATTTCTCGTTTAGGTTTCTTGTTGGACAAAAAAATTGGTGTGAATCAACCAAAACGCATTGAGAATGCTAAAATACTTATTGCTAATACAGGAATGGATACTGATAAGATTAAGGTTAGTGATTTTTGTATGCTTTAACTAATGTATTATTTTCTTTTGTTGATTCCTATGAACTGTTAATAAAATTAATCCTTTAGGTGTTTGGCTCAAGAGTGCGAGTAGACTCAACCGCAAAAGTGGCAGAGATTGAGCAAGCAGAGAAGGAGAAGATGAAAGAGAAGGTGGAACGAATTCTGAAACATGGAATCAACTGCTTTATCAACAGGTAATGATCACTCCGATTGTTGGGTTGAAAGCTTCATGCTGATGTATTGCTAGGTATTGTGGCATAAGTTTGGAAACTGATTTTACTCTGGAGAATTCATTGCCTTTTCAGGTCCTTCCTGTATTTTTATTTGACTTTTTTTCTAGATAATAAAATGAGGACCTGTCTGTTTTGTACCATAACATTAATGCTATAATATACTGACTGTATTGTAATTGACCTTTTCAGAATGCACTTGCCATCTTCTGAGCAGGTATCGGTGTTAAAGGGCCATTTCATATTTCTAGGTTTTAGGTATAGAGTGTGTTTTCTATTTACCCCTATGTGTGTTTTTCTGGAAATTACAAAAAAAATGTAGCATGTAGCTGTTGTATTCATGCACAGCACAAAGACACAGAGGGTGGGCATTGACCCAATATTAATGACTCTGAACAGCAAGTTTAACCAATATTGCGTCTAAAAACTGTCCTATAAGCTCTAAAGGCAACCAATATTGTCACGTTTCATATGCAGGCTTAGCCTTATGTTTTGCAGTGCTACACTATCTGTTTTTATTGCTACTTTTCCCAAAGTAAGTCAATAAGCTGGCAATTTTTGTTGAAAATTAAGCACTCCCTCTGTGTTTACTACCTTATTTTAAACATTTGTTTGGAGGAGGAGAGAGACAGTCAATGCTGTGACTAAACAGCAAATCTTTACATTTATTACAATAGAGAAAATATAAGACAGCGAGCTAAGTTAAACACTGCAATAACAACTCAAAATGTGTGCAATATACCTTGCATTTTAATGTAAAACTTGTTTGTTTTTTCTAAACACAGGCAGCTGATTTACAATTATCCTGAACAGTTGTTTGCAACAGCTGGTGTTATGGCCATAGAACATGCAGATTTTGTTGGTGTGGAGCGCCTGGCACTTGTGACAGGTAAACTTAATTTTAAGGCAAGGACCCCCTTTTGTATTTGCCATTTCAGAAGCTTATTTAAGAATTGCGTTCTTGTCAATCCAATATCAAACACTTTGTTACCACCGCAATACATCTTGCAGATAACTTTTTGTTGGTATTCAAATGGTCTCCTCTGCACTCAAGAAGTTGCTTCCTGGGTACACACTCTGGCCTCTACATCATCTCTACCTAGACTTACACCAGAAAATAGCACTAGTGAGTCAGAGCTGAAGAGAAGGCCATGGTTGCAGCATGCACAAAGTCTGGGAGCTTCATTAGAACATGGAAAATTATTTCATACAATAAAGATGCTTTTCCCCGATTTAAAAAAAAACAAAGATGCCCACTGTTACGTGGTAATATTTGTTTTGTAGAATTGACCATTTAATTGGAAAATACAAACATTTACTGCATATGATATTTCAGCTGTAGTTTTCCTATTTATGAACAATCATTGATTTTTTTTTTTTTTTTTTATACAGGTCAAACATTCCAGGAAATTTTAAAACAAATGTGTTTAACATTTTTTGTAGTAGCATACTGTGCTGTCTATGCTAAACTGTGCTAAAACAGTCTGCTTTTCCTTTTTTCCCATCTGACACCTCCTCTTGTTTTCAGGTGGAGACATCACTTCCACTTTTGATCATCCTGAGCTTGTAAAACTTGGAAGCTGTAAACTTATTGAAGAAGTAATGATTGGCGAAGATAATCTCATCCATTTCTCAGGGGTTGCATTAGGTATGTATGTGTTTCTAAATGTGACACACTTTTTTTTTTTTTTTCTTTAAAACTTTTGCAGTAGCTGTTCTCATGCTCCATTTCGCATGATATCTGCATATGGGCTCAATCAGCAAAAGTGAAGTAGAGGGTTCACGTACCATAAATTACTGGATAAACCTAAAAAAAAAAAATGTAATACAAATGTACTCTGACATTTCAGGAGAAGCTTGTACAATTGTTCTTCGTGGAGCAACACAGCAGATTTTGGATGAAGCGGAGAGATCCTTGCATGATGCTCTCTGTGTATTGTCCCAGACTGTTAAGGATTCAAGAACGGTTTATGGAGGAGGTATTTCATTTGAGTTATTCATTCCCAAACTGCTTGTACAGTCCTGCTCTTTTGTATGTAATCATTCTGTTTGTGATCTTTTAGGATGCTCTGAAATGCTGATGGCCCATGTAGTAACAGAGCTGGCCAAAAGAACCCCTGGCAAAGAATCTGTGGCTATGGAGTCTTTTGCCATAGCTCTAAGAATGGTAAGCTCTTGAATCTAAGAAGAGTGAGCATGTTGCTTGTGAATATTTATGTACAAGATAAAAATCGAGTGTATTATCTCACAATATATATCTATTTTTTTTTTTTTTTTTTAAAGCTTCCAACTATCATAGCAGACAATGCTGGCTATGACAGTGCTGACCTGGTGTCTCAGCTCAGAGCGGCTCACAGTGAAGGAAAGTCGACATATGGACTCGGTATGCACAGACCTCCTAAATAAAGATTTATTTTAAAGAAAATCAGTGCCAAGAGAAATACAGGGTTTTCACTGCAAGACCTCTACTTACTATCTTGTTAATCACTGATGCAGAACAATTAATCTGAAAATTAGTTAAGTTTTCCTTGATTGCATGTACGTTCCAGGTCATGCATGCATGATCTAGAAAGGACTGAAGTCAGATGATCAGACAAGACTGGTCAGGTACTAGCAATTTTAGGACACTAATGGCATCCTTTGCTTTTCTTGAGGCACAGGTGTCATTTAGGTTTACTTATGAAGGGGCAGTATAACCAGCGGTGTGACCTGTGTGCTTAAAGCCCAACTCTGGGCAAAAAAAAAAAGTTTTCCCATACATAGGGACTGTACCCGTACTGCATGGGTTAACTGCTAATTTTTGTCTTGGGGATGTACTTGCCTAATCCTCCGATCCTCACTGCACAAGACCGGTCCCGTTGGCTCCTGTACACCCAAGATGTTCTGTGGTGGACTGTTCCTGATGTCATCACGCCCATAGACCTGCTCTGGATGTGAAAGAGATGGTAGGAACAGTCCACCGCTGGATTGGGAGGAGCGCTGTTTGCCGGTGGAGCAGAAGATCAAGTGAACATACAGCTTTCTCCTCTCCCCTGGACAAAATGAGAAGTTGACCCGTGCAGTGTGGGCACAGCTTTATTTTTACCCAGTGTTGGGCTTTAAAAAGGGGGGAAAAAATTGCTTTTTTTTTTCCTTTTTAGTATTGCTAGGTTCATTATTGCTTTATTCTTTTTGGAAGAGTATGTTCCCGCTCATTTTCATTTTGGAACTTATTTGGATTGTGTATTTTTTTTCTTTTTTTCTTGAACAAATAGTTTTTTGTTTTAGGAGTTGGTAACTTTAAGGGTAGGGTTTAAGAAAGTATTCTAGTTTAAAGATATATTGATAGTTTAGTTTATATTCAGGTTCTTTTAAAAAGGATATATCAAAAGAAGAGAGAGAACCTTTCTCCTACTGCTGTATCCCGTTAACAGCGCCACAACACCAGGAAAAAGGGAAATAGTAGCTACCTTTGTTTCCGGCGGACACATAAGACATTAATTTGTATCAAAAATATTTATTTATTTCAAAACATCTTTAAAATAATTGACCCAGATTTGTAATATATTACACAAATCGATCTTTGGTGTTTGCACGAACAAAAATCCCAAAACGACACAAGGATCATCCCTATTTACACAATAAATACACCCTGACATCAACAAACATGACAAACGCATACATACATGCAACAATAAATGGATGAGGTGCCTCTTTGGCCATACATGTGGCGATGTGCCGAGTATGCACTAATGATAACAGATAATGCTTCCAAGTAAAAAAATATAACAAAGCCCGAAAAATCGGCATGTGTATGGTCACCTAAATAGCAACAATCAGGGAATGGGGATAATTGTTTGAAGATGTAAAGTGTTAATTACTAATTTTACTCCCCCCCCCCCCCCCCCCCCCCTCCCCATATGCTGTGCATGGTTAGCCTTTATAGTTAATACGGAAATCGTTCAAATGCCCCAATTAAACAGCAAAGCAAATTTCATGCAAGTCTCTTTGGTGAATTTAATCAGGTATTTTTAGGTCAGAATCCCATTCCACTTAGTCACTTGTATTATGATATAGGAAAATTTCTGCCACGAAAGTGAAAAATTCCTCCTTTGATCTTCTACACCCACAGAGACCTGTCTGGCAAACTGTGCTGGAAATACTCCAATTAGTAGTGATTTAATTGATTAAGGCCGAGCTCAATCTTTCAGTCTTTTAAGGTACGCTACACCAAATCAGGCTAGTTAACACAGCACATGCCAGACATTTCTCATGATACGATGGTTATCAGAAGATCCCATATATTCAACAATTCCGCAGACGATTTTCAGCCAAATAGTTTGAGATAAGCTTGCTTGCCATTCCCTGGGGTTTTCAGGCGGATTTCATATAGATGTATATGCCTGTCCCTGGCAGCCGCTGGTCCGACAAGCAAGCCAGGTATGTGCATCAAGTCCTTCACCATCAACAACCCAAATCGGCACAAAGTCCTTTAAGCATGTATGGGATCCTTTACCATTTGTGTCTTAGCAGCTGAATCATACCACTCCTGTTAGGTGGGATTCACCCCGGGATCTTTTTTCCTTTTAGCTTATTGCGAGATCATTAAAGTAGATCTTCATTCGGACATTCCGTACTCAATACTCAGGCTGCCAGCACTTTGATTAGTGCCCAATGAGGGCCTGCTATCCTCATAAACGTCAACGCATTTCGCAACGTGGCGTCACATAGCTTCAACTGGACGTGTAGGAACTCAAATGACGTTTCCTTTTTATAGTATCATTAGACGTCATTATTCCTCCCATGGTGTGTTAATTAGCATGTATTTAAAGATTGGCAGACAAAATCTTCATTTAGGTTAACCCTTTCTTCATGTAACATGAGACAGGGGGCGTTCTATGTACATATCTTACAGGCCATTGCGGATGGGGAAGAGATATTTAAGCTGATATTTTCATTCTAAAATAGCACATATAGACAGGACAAACATGCAAAAACATCTGTTCGCATTCTTCCTCTAAATTAATCTGACCCTAACTATGCCCTAAATTGGGAGACTATTTTAAGATCTAACTAATTATTATCATGTTAGTTAGATCTTGTCGGCCATGATCGGCACCTTTTTAGCACAAGAAAAGCACAAGAAAAATGTATGTCTTCACACTGGTCTGTTGCACTTCCCTTGTGGTGGTAAAATTCCTGCTTGCTGCATTTTTTCTATGTTAGAAAATGCACCTCCCCATTTGAAATGCATTGAAAACACAGCAAGAACACATCAATAATGCACCCGTTACATTTTTTTATGTTTTTTTTTTTCCACATTTTGTTATGTTACAGCCTTATTACAAAATGGATTAAATTCATTGTTTTCCTTGAAATTCTACAAACCAAACCCCATAATAACGTGAAAGAAGTTTGTTTGAAATCTCTGCAAATTTATTAAAGAGAAAAAAAATTGCATGTACAGAAGTATTCACAGCCTTTGCCATGACTTTCAAAATTGAGCCAAGGTGCATCCTGTTTCCACTGATCATCCTTGAGACGTTTCTACAACTTGATTGGAGTTCACCTTTGGTAAATTAAGTTGATTGGACATGATTTGGAAAGGCACACACCTGTCTGTATAAGGTCCCACAGTTAACAGTGCATGTCAGAGCACAAACCATGAATGCCAAGGATTTGTCTGTAGACCTTTTGAGACAGGATTGTATTGAGGTACATAAAATTTTCTGCAGCATTGTAGGACCCAATGAGCATGGTGGCCTCCATCATCCATAAATGGAAGAAGTTTGGAACCACCAGGACTCTTCCTAGAGCGGGCCGCCTGGCCAAGCAGAGTGATTGGGCCTTAGGGTGGTGACCAAGAACCCAATGGTCATTCTTGACAGCTCCAGCGTTTCTCTGTGGAGAGAGAACCTTCCAGAAGAACTAACTTTGCAGCACTCCACCAATCAGGCCTATATTGTAGAGTGGCCAGGCGGCAGCCATTTCTAAGTAAAAGGCACATAACCGCTCGCCTGGAGTTTGCCAAAAGGCACCTGAATGGCACTCAGACAAACAAAATTCTCTGGTCTGATGAAACAAAGATTGAACTCTTTGGCCTGAATGGCAAGCCTCCGTGTCTGGAGGAAACCAGGCTCCGCTCATCACCTGGCTAATACCATCCCTACAGTGAAGCATGATGGTGGCAGCATCATTCCGTGGAGATGGTTTTTCAGCGGCAGGAACTGGGAGACTAGTCGGGATCGAGGGAAAGATGAATGCAGCAATGTACAGAGACCTCCTTGGTGAAAACCTGCTCCAGAGCCCAGACTTGAACCCAATTGAAGATCTCTGGAGAGGTCTAAAAATGGCTGTGCACCGATTCTCCCTATCCAATCTGACGCTTGAGAGGTCCTGCAAAGAAGAATAGAAGAAACTGCCCAAAAATGTGTGCTAAGCTAGGCATGGCTAGCTAAGCATACTCGAAAAGACTTGAGGCTGTAATTGGTGCCAAAGGTGCTTCAACAAAGTATTGAGCAAAGATTGTGAGTACTTGTGTACATTGGGATTTTTTTTTTATAAATTTGCTAAGATTTCAAACTTCTTTCATGTTGTCTTTATGGGGTATTGTTTTTTTTTGAATTTGGAGGAAAGTAATGAATTCCATTTTGGAATACGACTGTAAATGATAAAAAGTGAAGTGATGTGAATACTTTCCGGATGCACTGTACCTGCAGGGGGCACCTGAAAAGAAACTAAGTACTTCTACTCTTAAATACTACCACTTTTTAAGACTGAAAATTCTTGCAGGAGTCCAGTTGTGACTGAATCTCTTTAAGGTAAATCATTTTAGGTTTAGGTGTCATAGTAACCTAATTTCTGCATTTTAATAACTTTTTTACATTTTGTTTTTGTGCTGCCAGTGGATGCACTCAAAGATCCAAAACAAAATTTACTGAAAACAATGTACTACTGTGACCAGTATGTGAGGGCTGCAAGTTTAGGTGGGGAACTAAAACATTGCTGTAGAGATATTAATATGTATTTTTATATTACTTTGTAGACATGAAAAATGGTATAATTGGAGATATGGGGAGAGCTGGGAATAACAGAGAGCTTCCAGGTGAAGAGACAAGTTTTTGCTGAGTGCTGCTGAAGCCGCTGAAGTTATCCTACGTGTAGACAATATTATTAAAGCTGCACCAAGGTAACAAAAAAAATCAACTTTTATAGTCCGATTTACCTTTTCTTTTGAACATTGTCAACAGATATCCTTGCTGATGTTTTTTTCCAAAAATGCTACACCACCACCTATCATTTTTTTCTTGGTGGATGTACTATAGAACGTGGTGTATGACTATGCTATTTGCTATATGGCTCCTTTAGTGTGATTTTGTTTTCACCTTTTGCATCCCCCTTACTCATTCAGGAAATGTAGTTGTTGCTATTTCCTATTTTGATCAAAACCTTTTATTTTGGTATCTGTAAGTCGTACTCTTAAAAAAAAAAAAAAAAATTGATGCAAGAATGGATGCCAAATCAGCATTTCTCTAGTTACTGTGATGCTAAGATGTTAACAAAAGATTTACAAAAATATGTATGGCTGTGGAAGTGAATAAATGTGTATTGCTGCATATGTAACCTTGATTTTATCTTGTTCATATTTTAAAATGAAATGACATCCTCAACTAAATTAAAAGCATTACTTGGAGGTTGACATAAGGCAGTGATTTATCCCCTCTTCGCCTTCCCTGGTGCTAGACAGACCAGATTGTGGCCACCAATATTGAACTACCAGACTCCCCTGAGTTGCAATTTCCAAATGCTTTTACAATTTTGCAAAGGGAAAAAATGTGGAGGGAGACTCCCTGTATTCAAACTACATGAGAATGTTTATCTTCCACAACATAGCTTCTTAGTGCTGCCTTGGTAATAGCCAAAACGGGCTGGAAGATCTGAAGAATAAAGCATGCCTCATGCACACCAGATGCCAAAAAACACCCCTTTTTACTAGCATTGGGCTTTTTTTTTTTTTTTTTTTTTTTTTCTACCTCTACCTGTCTTTTTTGTTAGACCATGTGTCCATGCATTTGGAGATGGAAAAAAAATCACTTGCGTGCTCAAGAGGAGTGTTTAGGCAAAAACACCTAAACGCATGTAAACATGCCTAAAAGCTAGGCACGTTTATCATTTGAGCAATTCATTTTTAAGACCAGAATAAATTTTAATATTGTGGACAATGAAATTAATGAACTTTAAAACACCTGGCACGTCTGAGATTGCTTAAACGCATTTTCAAGGTGCCTTTTTTACACAACTTATCTCTTGTCAGCAGGAAGGCATTCAGCAGAGCTGGGCAAACTCCCAGTGTTTATGAAGCATATAAGGCTACATTCACACCTGTGCGTTTCGTTTTCAGGCAGAAAGTCGTGCATTTTTACCTCGCTTTTGCACAGAAAAACAAATGCCTGTAATCTGCCCAGAAAGAAGCTCATGTACTTTTTTGAGCTTCAGGCTACAAAACACTCAGATGTGTACAGGGGCCATTTAAATGAATGGGAATTTGCATGTCGGGTGTTTTTTGAACGTTTTTTCTGGCATTTTACGAGCTGAAAGCGCTCAGTTGTGAATGCAGCCTAAGGCCCCTTTCAAACTGAGGTGCTTTGCAGGCGCTAGAGTGCTAAAAATAGCGCCTGCAAAGGGCCCTCAAACGGCCACTGCTGTCTCTCCTGGAGTGGCGCACTTGCAGGATGCTGAAAAATGTCCTGCAAGCCGCATCTTTGGAGCACTGTAGAAGCTGTGTATTTACCACTCCTAAAGCGCCCCTTCCCATTGAAAACAATGGGGAAGCGCTCCAAACCCTTTTTCGGCCACTAAATATAGCGCCGCTTTACCGCCAGCGCGCCCAGCGCCTCAGTGTGAAAGTAGCCTAAGTGTTTAAACTGTTTTGTTTTTATGTTCAGTGTTTCTGTATTAAAGCGGTAGTAAACCCGCTATTTTTTTATTTTTATTTTTAACACCTGCAAAGCAAAAGGCATAATGAGCTAGTATGCACTGCATACTAGCTCATTATGAAATACTTACCTTAGAACGAGGCCCGACATCTGGCACGATCCACGCCGAGGGAGCTGACATGCTCCCTCTGCGTTTCTTCCGGGTATCGCGGCTCCGGCGCTGTGAGTGGCCGGAGCCGCGATATCGTCACTCCCGCGCATGCGCGCGGGAGATTTCATTCCGGCCGGACACTGCCGGATTTTTAGGCCGAGAATCCCCTCGTGCGCATGCGCCGCTGCAGTCAGCGGCGCATAACCGAGGGGAATATCTCCTAAAACCGTACAGGTTTAGGAGATTTTTTTTTTTTTACCTACAGGTAACCCTTTTTATAGGCTTTCCTGTAGGTAAAAGTAAAAAAAAAAAGAGTATACAACCACTTTAAAAATGAATAAGCAGTACAGATTAAAATGGTGATTTACAAATAAATGGTACCAACATCACATGGGACTGCTCATAATGAATGTACAGTTATTTCTATGGATAAAAAGGGGGATGCGAAAAACATTTTGACATAGGTGTGTCAGAAGTTTGCTTTTAAGAATGAAAACAATATATTGTGCATGGATCAGTAAGGAATATACTAGTTTGAAAGGGGGGGGGGGGGGGGGGGGGGGCGTAAGATAAAAGGGTTATAGGTTTAGGAATACCACCAGAATGGGGAGAAAGGGATTTCATAGGGAGAGCAGTGTGAGAGGGTTGAAGGGGGGAGAAGGAGTAAGAGTCCGGTCAGTGGAAGGCACGTAGCTATGTCAGTGGGTGCTGTAGGAGAGCTCCATAATAAAATAGTCATCACATTTTATACATTAGTAGTACAGTTAGGATTTTGAAAACAAATATTCCACTTAGAGCATACTTTATCACAAGATAAATTTGTGAAGGAGAGGTGTTTTTTCCATTGCACATTGATAATTCAGCGGTTTAACAGCATCTACTAGGCTGGCAGGAGTAGGTGAATTCCATACTCTGAGAATAACTAAACCCCAGGTAAAAGCTTTCAAAATGTCAATTTTGTTTTATTAAACGACCTTTCCTTTATAATCTGCTGCACTGTAACTTTCTGGAAAATGCAATATGGCAACCTGGAAGCGTTCTGTACACACATGATATACAGAACACCTCCCGAAATGCAATTTCATGCTTCCTTGATTGGCTCACTGAATTCCCCTGAAGTTTACACTAGGTACAAATCGGGTTGTGCACATAACCTGCAGAAAAAAATTTAACCTAAAAGGGGAATCATGTCTAAAGGGATGCAAACCTACAACTTTCCTCATTAGAATCCTGCAGATGCAGCAACTGATTGATAATTCTAAAATCGCTCCCATACATAATCACTTTGTACATGGACACAGACAAACCGTTACTTCTGAAGAATTACCAAAGGTACCTGCAAAGTTTGTTAAATCCCTAAAATGCACACAGATGACCCTAAAGGCAAAGTGTTCCCCCCCCCCCCCCCCCCCCCCCCACAAAGGTGGAGTTACTCTTTTAACCACTTAAGGACCAGGCCTCTTTTTCAGATTTGGTGTTTACATCTTTAAAAAGTTTTTTTTTGCTAGAAAATTACTTGGAACCCCCAAACATTTTATATATTATTTTTTCTAACACTATAGAGAATAAAATGGCGGTCATTGAAATACTTTTTTTGACACCGTATTTGCGTAGCGGTCTTACAAACGCACTTTTTTTTGGAAATAATTCACTTTTTTGAATAAAAACATAAGACGACAGTAAAATTAGCCCAATTTTTTTTATTTTGTGAAAGATAATGGTACGCCGAGTAAATTGATACCCAACATGTCACGCTTCAAAATTGTGCCTGCTCGTGGAATGGCGTCAAACTTTTAGCCTCAAAAATCTCCATAAGCGACATATGCAAAAATGCAACCTGTAGAATTTTTTTCATTACAGAGGAGGTCTAGGGCTAGAATTATTGCTCTACCGATCGCGGTGATACCTCACATGTGGTTTGACCACTGTTTTCTTATGCGGGCGCTACTCACGTATGCGCTTGCTTCTGTGCGCCAGCTCGTCGTGACGGGGTGTTTTTAAAAACCTTTTTTTTTTTCTTATTTATTTTAATTGATTTTATTTATTTTTACACTGTTTTTAAAAAAAATAAAAATTAATCACTTTTATTCCTATTACAAGGAATGTAAACATCCCTTGTAATAGAAAAAAGCATGACAGGACCTCTTAAATATGAGATCTGGGGTCAAAGTCCTCAGATCTCATATTTGGACTAAAATGCAAAAAAGAAAAAGGAAAAAAAATGACATTTAAAAAAAATATACCTTTAAGAGGTATGGGCGGAAGTGATGTTTTGACGTTGCTTCCGCCCTCCTATGGTATAGAGACGAGTGGGGGCCATCTTAGCCTCACTCGTCTCCATACCCAGCTAGGAAAAGGACCCGATCGCCTCTGCCGCTACCGACGGCTCCGGTAAGCGGCGGGAGGGGGGTGGCACCTATCCCACCGCCGATAGCGGTGATCTCACGGTGAATCCGCCGCAGAGACCACCGTTATCGTACAGCCGACTGGCGCCTGAAGAGATGGATATCTCGGTTGTGGCAGCAGCTGCTGCCGTTACCGAGATATCCCTTTTCAAAAATAGGACGTACATCGGCGTGCGCTGGTCGTTAAGTGGTTAAGCAGACACTTCATTGTCAGTTCACACATTGTGTATGTAGCCTTTTATCTGAGTAAGTTACAATATTGTTAAGCAACCAATATAAAGCATACATGAAAACATATACCTCAAAACCCTTCCCTAAAGCAGTAATGTGATCATTACTTTATAGTGCCTTACCACTGTGGCTTAATCTTTTTGAATTTAGTGGTATATGACCTTCCTGCAAAGACTAGTTTATATTTGAAAAATGTAACCATAACCAATTTAGGCCTAGGTGATCGCTTCTCTTTCTATGCTGATTGTCATTGCAGGATTAGAGGAGAATACATCTAAACATCATTCTTGCATTTGTTCCAGGAACAAACTCATTTATCACATTAAGTGGATATGCCTCTGGTGCACATGGGGCTGCAGAGCTCAGGCTGTGGATAAGACAATCCAATGGATGTGCATTTTGGTAACCTGATTCTAGGAAGTCCAAAAAGAACTTGGTAGATGACAGTTCAGAATTCAAGGCCAAGTTCACCTTTTTAACAAACTAAATAAATACGCATTTATTTTTATTTATTTATTTTTTTGCAGGTAAAAATGTGCATTTACTATTTTTTGTCTTGGGACCCTGTAAAGCATTGCATCAGCAATCAGCAGGTTGCTGGTACCATGCAGGACTCCTGCAGACCTAAAGAATGCATGAACTACCAGCTTCATTGAGACAGCTGCAAAGCCTGTTGGGACTTGTAGTTTCCCATTCACAGGGGACTGTGAATGAATGACGTAGCCGTTGTCACTGGGGAGGGGAGAGGGTGAATGTCTGCAGCTGCTGGAACATGTTCCTTCCTAAATATGGATGGGACACGTAACATGTTCCAAAAAAGGAACTTCTCCTTTAAGGCAGTGGTCATCAACCCTGTCAGGGCCCACTAACAGGCCATAAAACCTGGCCTGAGGACCGGGTTGATGACCATTGCTTTAAGGTGCAAGGATCTACAAACTATGGCCCTCCAGCTTTTGCCAAGCTACACCTCCCATGAGGCATTGTAAAACTGTCATTCACAGACCTAACTAGGCATAATAGGAATTTTAGTACCTGAAAAACTGGTGGGCCATAGTTTGGAGACCGCTGCATTTAAAGCACCTAGAATCTGCCAAACCTCAAATTGCAAACCATTCTTACAGGTGTTTATTTAATGAGAATAGTGTATCAGCTATGCTCATTTATATAATGATGGTTTCTTTGGCTAACTTCTCTTCAGATTTGCGTTTTGAAAGACCTTTTTTGAAAGGTGGCTTTAGAAGAAAATCTGTTGCTTATGGGCTTAGATACTTATCTGGAATTTGTCCAGTTTGTAATCCTGTCATACTTTTTCAAAAGATGAGCTTTGAATAAAGAAATGAAGGCTTTGACGTCTTAATACTTTGTATTTCTCCTTGTCTGTAACTTTTTTTTACCTTGATTGTGCCTGTTTCTAATAGTTCTGTTCTCTTTTAGGAAACGTGTGCCTGACCATCACCCTTGCTAAACTTCCCAATGGATGGCTGATCTTGTAAACCAGTCTGCATAGATGCAGGGCCAGAGGCACAGTGAAAGCTAAACACCATTGACATCTTGGCACTTGAGGGTTGCGCCCACATTGTGGTTTATTTATTAGTTAATGCTTGTTCATTTTTCCTGCACTGAAATAAATTTTGATAATAGCTGTACTCCTTCCATACAAAGCACTAAAGTGTCATGAGATGTGTTTAATGAATGAGCAAAACGTGTAAAATTTAGAGGCAGTTATTTTACCTTTGAGAAGAATCCTTCATGCATTTTTGGTAGGTCAAATGTGTGATGAGATTCATGACATATAATCCAATGCCATTGGAACAGCGGGAACAAAATGCATTGAAGAGAACATTACCACACACAGATATCCCAAGAATTTACCTGCACCAAAAAGCATGAATGAAGACTAAATGTTTATTACATGTTTTGTGTGAAACAAATTATGGAAGTTTGTGAGATCAAAACGGTTAAAATATTGCAGGAAGAAGCATACTTTGAGACTCATTCCTTATATTAAAATTCTCATATGATAAGTGTATGCATTGACTGTCTCAAAGTTTCAAGCATTTTGACTGCTTGTGAGTGACAATTGTAATTTTTGTCATATACACATATTTACCTGGAAGAGTCATCCATCTATGCACCTTTTGATTGACAACATGCAACTAAATTGCGGCAAAAGAAACATGGGGCAGTTACAGTGGAACTAAAAGCCACTTGGTGGTGGGTGGTTGTTTATCATAATGGGCAAGTATTTACAGCATGCTTGCACATTATGGCTCACTTGCATTATAGTACTACCCTCCACCAGTACCCAGTCCAGGCTCCAGTTGCTTCTGTCCCCTACCACTGTTGCTTTGGGTCTTGCTTCTCTTCAACCACCGGCGATGTAACTCTTGCTCATGGGTACAAGTTACTTAATTTCCTGTTTCCATTTTTGACACCCTACTGGTAGAAAGAATGAGCTGGCACTCTTATGATGCATGTGCTGTTAAATCTACTTGGAAACATAAAAAAAAAAAAAAAAAACTTCTAGAAGCCGGGGGAAAGCTTTTTGGCAAAAAAAAATATTACATGCCTCTTCTACTGAAAAACACTGCCAAGCATTTTGTCTACTGCAGGACTTTAGCTCAGCTTTAAAGAAAACCTGACACGGTTGGGGGTGTGCAGGAATCTGAACATGCTCATTAATTATGAAAGATATACATTTGAACTTGACAATTTTGCTAAAGGGTCAGAGGTTACCTGAAATTTGTTGCTGGCTAGCCAGCTGCCTGACATCTTATGTTGTGTAACAGCGCCTTAGCATGCATAATGGGTTTAAATAACAGAAGTATGAGGATGTAAACCAAGTAGCTTTACATTCCGAAGGATACGTACAACTTGTTTCAAGTCTTGGCTTGTTCAAACCACAGTGCACAATAAAACACGCAGAAACATGTGCCTTGATGAATTTATTTTTATATGCAGGCCATATCGAGGGCAAAATTCCAACATGATGCAGTGCAACACACCTCTATGGTGTGGAAAGGGGCATAGAAAACAATTGAATGACCTGGAGTAGCCTTAAGTGCTGCATGTAATTTGGAGTATTGTAAGCATATGGGGGCAACTTTGGAATACTGTGAGTAATTTTGGATTATCTTGGAGTATTGAGAGTAGCACTGTCAGTAATTTGGAGTAACTAAGAGTATGTGAGTATAGTGTAGAACTTGAAGAATCGAGACTGGCTGGGGCATGCGATACTAAGCAGGAGAGGATGCTGTGTGACCAGTAAGCAAGAAAAGGATAATAGGTCGCTGGGGGCTGTTTGATCAGTGAGTGGAAGCAGGAGAGTATGATGAGGGCCTCGTGATCAGCCTGTGGCAGCATGAGAAGACAAGGGCCTAGTGATCAGTAAGGCAGGAGCAGGAAATGAGGATTCTGGGGTTGTGTTATCAGGAAGCAAGAGATCCCAAATGGTTTAAAGTAACAGATACTGTTTAGATTAGGATTAAGGGAGGAGGGTAATGGCAAGTGTGTGTGTGTGTGTGTGTGTGTGTGTGTTATTTCATTATTCAATTAATTTTTTTCCCTGGATTATCCTAGTTAGGGTAGTGGGTAAAATGTCCACAAGATTGGTGATGCGACTGCATATCTTACTCCATGTATACGTTCCTTGAAGAGCAATTTGAGGGCGACTACTGCTGTGCAAGATGTGAGCTAGTTTCTTTGGAACTTGCATCTAGAGAACCAGGTGGCAAAACTGCGAAGGATCAGCATGGCGTATGGACATTACCTAGCAGGTGCTGATGGATGGCCTGGTCAAAATAGATGGGGGTCACCAAACAGTATGATGTTTACTGGCCGCTTGGGCTTAGTGAGTTGGATGGACAGATTGTTGGGTGGGGCTGGGGAGGACCCAGCTGTCATGGTACATATTGGTACCAATGACAAAGTTAGAGGAAGATGAAGCATCCTAAAAATAGGTTTCAGGGACTTAGGTGCTATAATGAAGAAAAGGACTTCCAGGCTGATATTCTCAAAAATGCCTGTATCTCAAACCACTCCAGAGAGGCAGCAGGAGATTAGGCTGAGGAAATGATGCAGGAAGGAGGGCTTTGGGTTCCTGGGAAATGGGGGGGGGGGGGCGCGCTAGGGGAATCTGAGGAATGTCAAGTTGCGACTGGTCAGTTTAACTGGAGGACCTAAAAAACCCACATGTGGACTGGCAAAATCCTACTGTGGCTCCAGAGCAATTTTTTTTCACATACATGTAAAAAGTTTAGTTTTAGCAATAAAATTACTTAACCCCCCCCCCCCCCAGAACATTATCTATTTTCTGAAAGCAGAGGCCCTGGAGAATAAAAAGGTAATACGGTAGTTGCAAAATTGTCACATCCTTTTTGAACAACGGTTTATTGAATGCAAATTTTTTGTAAAAAATAAATATATTTATAATACCCATTTTTGGTAAAATATAGAAGAGGTTGCATCGAGTAAATAGATTTTCAAAAATGCCATGTCTTAAAATTGCGTGTGCCTGTGCGATCGCTGAAAACTCTGGTGCCCAAAAATCACCATAGGTGACGATTGAAAAGCCTTTACAGCACATCAGTTTACTAAGCAGCTCTTGTGCACACATTTTTCTCACTTGCAACATTGTCATGTGTGGTGTGACTGTGGTTTACATACACGTGCACACCCTGGGCTTGCGGGACAGCCTGGGGCCAATGGAGGGAGGCACCATGCTGCCGACTCTGTGAAAGTGACCGGCAGCTACAGAGCTGCTGCATCATTTGCATCATTTTCACTTTGAAGCCAGAAGGCGGCTGAACAAAACACAAAAGCGCATGGCTTCTACTGCAGCCAACAGATTGTGATTAAAGGTCCAATCTTTGGCTGTACATAGTACACGTGACTGGCTTGCAACTGTACAGGGATACTGCCTATTTCAAAGGGACGGGGTAGGTAGAAGAGGGGGGAGGGGTGTACTTCAACAGTGATTTGACGGTGAACATGAGAGATGACATTACGAACGGCAATAGGAGTGGACTTCTTGTGGCTGGAACTTCAAAGGGAAGAAACAAATGGGAAACAGTGGGGTATGCTTCAGGCCCCCCACCCTCAAGGATGAAAACAAAACTGATCTCCTTTCACAGACATGGCGGTTAGGCAGGACGATCTAATCATGAGGGGCAGATGGAACTGCTCACTCTTCTAAGGCTTTGCACTTCTGAAATGTCTTGTGGAACAATTTTGTATCAGTTGGTGGATGCCTCAACTAGCCACAAGGCTCTTCTAGACCTACTAATCACATACTACCCAGAGCTAATAGTGAATGTGGGAGTAAGCAATACATTAGGAAACAGAAATTGTAGGGTAATTATGTTCGCTGTAAAGCACAGGAAAAGCAAACATGAGGTTAGGACAAGTACATTAAATTTCAAGAGGGCAAACTGAGCTCCATTCTTCATGTCATTAAATGGGAAAATATTCTATAAACAAAAAACCACAGAGGACAAGCAGGAGTGTTTTTGAAGAACTTTTTAGGTAATTGCATGTATTCCAATGGGTAACAAATATAAAATAACTAAGGCTAAACCTGGGTGGCTAAATTCAAGTGTAAAAAGGCACGTTAAAGAGAAAAAAAAAAACCTGTCCTTTAAAAAAAATATAATGCTGAAGGGACACCGTCCAACGTTCCAGGACTACAACGAATGCAATAAGAAATGTAAGAGTGTGATCAGGGCAACAATAATGGACAACGAAAAGGCACGTGGCAGAGGAGAGTAACAAGAATCCAAACTTTTTTTTTTTTTAAATACTACTGGTTTATTATAATAGTAA
Organism: Lithobates pipiens; assembly: GCF_037356315.1. NCBI lineage: Eukaryota > Metazoa > Chordata > Amphibia > Anura > Ranidae > Lithobates > Lithobates pipiens. Next base: position 243,470,536 of record NW_027507903.1, on the reverse strand, counting down.
AAAAAGCAAAGTCAAAGCATATTGGCCCCCATAAAGGATGATCAAGGGAAGTTGGTTACAAGTGACGAAGAGAAGGAACTGTATTAAATACGTTCTTTTCAGTTTTTACTATGAAAAAAGAGTGGCATAATAGACAAGACGGTATTGTTGGCAACACAGCAAGGAGTGTGCCCTTGTGGCTAACAGAAGCCAGTGTTCAAAATAGCCTGGAAAAACTTAATGTGAACTAATTGCCAGGACCAGATGTCTTAAACCCTAGAGTCCTCACAAAACATAGCCAGGTTATTTCTAGACAGTTATTCCTAATCTTTAACCACTTCCTGACCGGCGCACATCCATGTACATCGGCAGAATGGCACGGACAGCCAAATGGGCGTACAGGTACATCCCTTTAAATTTGCCGCCGCGTCATTGTGTGCATGTGGTCGGGGTCCCGCGGACTCGATCGCCGTGGGGATATCCGCGATCGTCTCGCGGGGAGAAGTTAAACAAGCATCTCCCCATTCTGCCTAGCAACAGTGTCACTGATCTCTGCTCCCTGTGATTGGAGCAGAGATCAGTGATGTGTAAAATACAGCCACGCCCCCACAGTTAGCAACACGCCCCTAGGACACACTTAACCCATACACTGCCACCTAATGGTTATCCCCTTCACTGCCAGTGTCATTTACACAGGAATCAGTGCATTTGTATAGCACTGATTGCTGTATAAATGACAATGGTCCCAAAAATGTCCAATCTGTCTGCCATAATGTCGCAGTCACAATAAAAATCGCTGATCGCTGCCATTACTGGTAAAAAAAATATATATATTAAAAAAAATGCTGTAAAACTTTCCCCTATTTTGTAAATGCTATAACATTTGTGCATTTTTTTTAACCAAAAATATGTAGAAGAATACGTATCGACCTAAACTGAGGAAAACATTTTTTGGGGGGATATTTATTATAGCAAAAAGAAAAAAATAATGCTTTTTTTTTTTTTTTTTAAATTGTTGCTCTTTTTTTGTTTATAGCACAAAAAATAAAAACCACAGGGGTGATCAAATACCACCAAAAGAAAGCTCTATTTGTGGGAAAAAAAGAACATCAATTTTGTTCAGGAGCCATGTTGTACGACCGCGCAATTGTCAGCTAAAGCAACGCAGTGCCGAATCACAAAAAGTGGTCTGGTCATTGGCCAGCAAAATGGTCCGGTCTGAAAGTGGCTAAGGAAAGCTTGCTGATTGGAATAGTACCAGCGGATTGGCATAAAGCTAATGTGCTACCAATATTCAAGAATGGGCCAATATGGAAACTACAGGCCAGTCAACATAACATCAATAGTTTGTAAGCTATTGGAGGGGATGATAAATGACTGTTTCCAGGAATTGCAGAGAATAGTATCCTTAGTAGTAACCAGCATCTATTTATAAAAGACCGTTCTTGCAAGACAAACTTTTTAACTTTCTATGAGGAAGTGGGCTGTAATGTGGATAAAGGAAGGCTTGTGGCTGTAGTGTATCTGGACTTTGTCAAAGCAATTGTCACGGTCCCCAATAAATGCTTAATCCACATGTACCTGGATGGAAAACTGGTTACAAAGCTCCAGAATCTCACAAAAGTGAGTACACCCTCACATTTTTGTAAATATTTTATATATTACAGTATATATTATGTGACAACACTGAAGAAATGACACTTTGCTACAATATAAAGTAGTGAGTGTACAGCTTGTATAATAGGGTAAATTTGCTCTCCCCTCAAAATAACTCAACACACACAGCCATTAATGTGTAAACCGCTGGCAGCAAAAATGTACAAATTGGGCCCAAAGTGTCAATATTTTCTAGCACTGCCTTAACCATCTTGGACATGGAGTTAACCAGAGCTTCGCAGGATGTCACTAGAGTCCTTTTCCACTCCTTGATGACGACATCACGGAGCTGGTGGATGTTAGAGACCTTGTGCTTCTCCACCTTCTGTTTGAGAATGGCCCACAGATGCTCAATAGGGTTTAGTTCTGGAGCCATGCTTTGTCAGTCCATCACCTTTACCCTCAGCTGCAAAGCAGGGAATAAAAACCGTTACACCCCTTAGTAAAAGCACCTCACAGTACACATATAAACACTGGTTAGGCACACATTTGACCCTTTGATCACCCTAGATGTTAACCCCTTCCGAGCCAGTGTCAGTACAGTGACAGCGCATATTTTTAGCACTGATGACTATTAGTGTCACTGGTTCCCACAAAGTGTCAGACTGTCCACCATACTACCACGGTCTTGTTGTAAGTCGTAGATCACTGCCATTGCTAGTATTAAATATTAAAGCGGAGTTCCGCCCAAAAAAAATAATTTAAAGTGGAGGGCCACCCTGAAAACAAAAAAATATTAAAAATTACAAAAAAATAAAAAAAAAATGAAAAAAAATTTTTTTTTTTTTTACTTACCAGAAATGCCTGTTGCTAGGCACTTTCTCCTAATCTTCCTCTTCCTCCTCCGCGGAGATCTTGTGTCTTCTCCCTTCGTCGCGGCGTCTTCTGGGTAATGAGTCGCGCTGTGTTCTGGGAACTGTGTGTTCCAGAACACAGCGCGTCCCATTCAGAAAGCGCTGCGGGACTCGCGCATGCGCAGTAGGAAACGGGCAGTGAAGCCATCAGGCTCCACTGCCTGTTTCCCTTACAACGAATGGCGGCGCCGGGACCCGAGAGCCAAGGGATGGGTCGGCCTCGGGCGGCCGACATCGCGGGCGCCCTGGACAGGTGAGTGTGTTTATTAAGTCAGCAGCTGCAGTGTTTGCAGCTGCTGACTTTTTTTTTTTTTTTTTTTTTTTTAAACGGACCTCCTCTTTAAGTCGGCAGCTACAAAAAGTGTAGCTGCTGACTTTTAATAATCAGACACTCCCCTGTCCCATGGTCCAGCAATGCGGCCATACAAAGCCCCACTCCTCTCCACGGCGCCAGCATTCATACTGTGGGAGGCCGTCTGTGGCTTCACAGCCGGGCATGCACTGAGCCGCTCTGAGTGCTGTGAAGGGCCAGGCAATCTTCTGGGACCTGTGACATGTCTCAGAAGATTGGAGGGGGGAGAGGTAAACTTCCTTCCGGAGCCCCGGGAGGAAGTGGGAGCTGGATGCCTCTAAAAAGAGCGTATCCATCCCCCCCCCCCCCAAAAAAAATTACATGCCAAATGTGGCATGTCAGGGGGTCACCTGCACTTAAAGCAGAAGTACCATTTTTGGGTGGAACTCTGCTTTAATGGCTGTGTGTGTTGAGTTATTTGGAGGGGACAGCTAATTTAACCTGTTATACAAGCTGTACACTCACTACTTTACATTGTAACAAAGTGTAATTTCTTCAGTGTTATCACATAATATATACTGTAATATATAAAATATTTACAAAAATGTGAGGGTGTACTCACTTTTGTGAGATTCTGGAGCTTTGTAACCAGTTTTCTATCCAGGTACATACACTATCATCAACAGACCTCAATTTGTGGATTACCGTATATACTCGAGTATAGGCCGACCCGAATATAAGCCGAGGCCCCCAATTTACCCCCAAAAAACTGGGAAACTTATTGACTCGTGTATAAGCCGAGGGTGAGACATTCCTGTCCATCCCTGTGTGTCCGTCCATCCCTGTGTGTCCTTCCATCCCTGTGTGTGTGTCCATCCATCCCTGTGTGTGTGTCCATCCATCCCTGTGTGTGTGTCCATCCATCCCTGTGTGTGTGTCCATCCATGCCTGTGTGTGTGTCCATCCATCCCTGTGTGTGTGTCCGTGCAGCCTTGTGTGTCCAGCCTACCTGTGTCCCGAGCCTCCGTCCTTCTGCCATGCCAGGATCGCCGCTCTTCGTCGGCGCCTCGGCGGCCATTCCACTGTTCAAAATCGGCGCCTCCGTCTGTGATAGGCGGAACACTCAATTTCCCAGCAGTCTGTGTTCCACCTATCACGGACATCCTCTCATCCTCGTCCGTAGTATGAGGATGAGCGGATGTCCGTGATAGGCGGACCACTGACTGCTGGGAAATTGAGTGTTCCGCCTTTCACAGACGGAGGCGCGGCCTTTGAATAGTAGAATGGCCGCCGTCTGTCTGCTCGACACGCTGATCGGGCAGGCAGACGGCGATGACTCGAGTATAAGCCGAGGGGGGCACTTTCAGCCTCAAAAAAGAGGCTGAAAATCTCGGCTTATACTCGAGTATATACGGTAAGTATTTATTGGCGACCGTGTCAAGTGCTTTGTCAAAGTCCAGATACACTACATCCACAAGCCTTCTTTTATCAATATTACAGCCCACTTCCTTGTGTTGTGTGTTGTTACATGAAAAAATTTAATAAAATATTTACAAAAATGTGAGGGTGTACTCACTTTTGTGAGATACTGTACGTAGCGTAATAACTTCACAACAGGATATAGAAACTCTTCAGGAAGGTCTCAATAAAATAGAGGGGTGGGCAGACATATGTCAAATGAGATTCAATGTAGGGAAATGTAAAGTAATTCACTTGGGGCTAAAAATATCAATGCAAGATGCACATTAGGGGGAAAACTTATGGGGGAATCCTAGGATGGAAAAAGATCTGGGGGTCCTAGTAGATCACTGGCTCAGCAATAGCATGCAATGCCAAGCAAAGCCAGTAGAATATTAGCATGCATTAAAAAGGGTATTTATTCAAGCGATAAAACTATAATATTTCCACTTTACAGCGCTCTGGTTTGGCCACATCTTGAGTATGCACCCAGTTCTGGTCTCCAGTCCTCAGAAGTGATGTGCTGGAACTGGAAAAAGTGCAGAGAAGAGCAATAAAACTAAGAAGAGGACTGGAGGATCTCAGTTATGAGGAACATTTGTAAACATTAAACATATTCTCCCCAGAGAAGAGACCCTCAAGAGGATATATGATAGCGATATACAAATATCGTAATGGTGACTCCAGCATAGGGAGGAAACTTCAGTTTTAGGTCACTCAAGAAGACAAGGATGTGGAACTCTCTTCCACAGTCGGTGGTTTCAGCGGGTAATGTTGACTTTAAAAAATTCTTAGATGGGCATCTTATTGAATTCAATATACAGGGATTTGGAAAGTGGTAAAGACATAATACACCCACACAGGTTGAACTGAATAGACTGGTGTGGTTATGCTACCTTACCAAATTTGTAACTATCACGCCTGCGCTCGGGGCAGATGGATTTCAGGAAGTAAATGTTATATGAATCACCTGCCCTTACTCAAGATGGCTGTGGTTAGAAATGCTAGGCTTGACTTTGAGTTTGCAGTGAATATTAGAATGAAATAAATAGCATTTTCATTTTGTGGTGCTCAGATATAGTTAAGTTTTGCTTTAACAAGCAAGCTGGGCTCCTTTATACCAGCCCTGCAGGTTGCTTGTTCCTTTTTTTTTTTTATTTATTTTTATTATTTAACTTTATTTAATACAGGAGATGTGTTACTAGGCAGACCACCAGGTAAAAACTGAAGGAAAAAAAGCCTAAAAAGAAGAAAACGAATGCCACCACATCTAATGATTGGTAAACTGCGCAACATATTATATTTTTGGTTATGGGTTTAATACCGCTTTAAGGTATATTTAGTCACCTGTATAATAGTTGAAAATCTAGTTAATATGTAATGCACAAGCCTCATAAAGTAAACAAAAAAAACTCTTTATCTTCCTTGATTGAGCCAAATTCTCCTTCATTTGTGCCTCACATGCTTCCACCTTCCAGACACTACAGATGACAGTGTGAGGGTTTCAACAACAGAGGCAGCACTTTCAAACCAAAAATCAGTGGGCAGAACTACAGTTATGTGTGGCCCGGTGCTTAATGACAAGCTACATGCTTGTAATTAACTGTGACAATGCTGATATCAACCCCCACCCCTTCAATATATTATTCCATTATACTGCAAGCAGACACAGCCTACATAATAATGACAATGCTGTTTTGAATTCAGAAGCAGCGCTGCATTAGGTGGACTTCACTGGCAGGCTCAATAGGTATTTGTGAGATTATGTAGGGAGACTAAGGGTCCGTTCAGACAGGGGCAACACGACTTTCAACACAACTTTTGGAGGCAACTTGGACACGACCTGAACATGACTTGGGGCGACTTACAACACGACTTTAAGTCGCCCCAGGCCAGGCGAGTTTTGCCACGGCCAATCAGAGAATGAGCTCTCAAGGGGAAATTCTACGCCAAATTTATGAAAAAAATTGGCGTAGGTTCCCCCTCCGAGAGCATACCAGGCCCTTAGGTCTGGTCTGGATTTTAAGGGGAATCCCCCTACGCCGAAAAAACGGCGTGGGGGTCCTACCAGACCCTTATCCGAGCACGCTACCTGGCCGGCCAGGAAAGGGGTGGGGACGAGCGTGTGGCCCCCCCTCCTGAGCCGTACCAGGCCACGTGCCCTCAACATGGGGGGGTGCCTTGGGGAAGGGGGGCGCGCGGCCCCCCCACCCCAAAGCACCTTGTCCCCATGTTGATGAGGACAAGGGCCTCTTCCCGACAACCCTGGCCATTGGTTGTCGGGGTCTGCGGGCGGGGGGCTTACCGGAATCCGGGAGCCCCCTTTAATAAGGGGGCCCCCAGATCCCGGCCCCCCACCCTATGTGAATGAGTATGGGGTACAACGTACCCCTACCCATTCACCTGTGAAAAAAAATTTAAAAAAAAAACACAACACAGGGTTAAAATAGTTTATTCCGTCTTCGGGGGTCTTCTCGCCAGACTCCTCCACTATCTTCTGCTAGCTCTTTTGCTAGCGGAGGAGCCCGGCTTTCTTCTTTGTCGCCGCCCTCTTCTTCCGACTTCGGGGGTCTTGTCCCCCTCTTCGGTTCTTCTTGCCGGACCACCGCTTCTTCTTCCAGCTCTTTTACTAGTGGTGGCCCGGACTTCTGTCGCTGCCGACGCCGCCTTCCGTTCTTCTTCTTCTGGAGATGTTGACTCAACGCTCTCTCCGGTCGCAATGCCAGGGACCCGGTGCATGGTGACGGAGGGGGAACCCACACCAAATTTTTTCAGAAATTTGGTGTAGAGTTTCCCCTTGAGAGCTCATTCTCTGATTGGCCGCGGCAAAACTCGCCTGGCCTGGGGCGACTTAAAGTCGTGTTGTAAGTCGCCCCAAGTCGTGTTCAGGTCGTGTCCAAGTTGCCTCCAAAAGTCGTGTTGAAAGTCATGTTGCCCCTGTGTGAACGGACCCTTAAGACGGCTCTCATTCACTTACATTGATTTTTAAATGTTGTCCAACCTGAGGCGACTAGGGGCGACCTGAAGTCGGATCTGAGTTGCCCCTGTGTGAACGGACCCTAAGAGAAAATGTTGCAATGGATTTTTTAATAAAGGTAATAGGTCTACGTTAATATAAAATAAAAATCCAACAGCTATTTAAAGAACCCCTCATAAAGGCAACAGTATGTGTCATTCCTAGGAACATGAGTGCAGAGATCTTATTAGTGTCCTTATTAGCAGGACAAACCCTTCTGTATCAAAAATCTAAATATCGTTTGGACTGACCCTTTATTTCAGTGGTCTCCAAACTGTGGCCCTTTGCTTGCCTCTGTCCAGCCCTTAGGACACTATTCCTCCAACTGACACCAATGATGAGGCACCATTCCTCCCACTGACACCAGTAATCGGGCACTTTTTCTCCCACTGACACTATTAATAGAGCATTATTCCTCCCACTGACACTATTGATTGGATAGTAGTCCTCCCACTAAGACCAATGATGGGGCACTATTCCTCCCACTGACACCATTGATTGGGCACAATTCCTCCCATTGATACCAACCATGGGGGGGCACTATTCCTCCTGTTAAAACAACAGGGCACTATGTCTCCTGTTAAAACCAATGACGGGGCAGTGTTTACTCCCATTGGCGCCAGGACATTTTCTACTCACACTGGCCATAGTCCGGCCCCCTAAAGCCTGAAGGACAGTAAACTGGCCCTTTGTTGAAAAAGTTTGGAGACCCCTGCTCTGTTTGAATAACTAACTGCAATTTCCCTCCTTACAATTGTGAGACTATACCACCACTAACATTATTTGCTTAAATACTGAAAATTAAATTATATGCAGACTACAATGCAGAAATTTCGGTCTGATGGTCATTGAAAAGAATGGGCTTAACAATGTGCCAGGGCCTGCTTTCCACTGATAAATAATATAAAGGGCACTATGATTTTAATTGTCTGAATTTTTTGGGCATTATTATTACTTAAAACTATTTTGTTGCATACCCACTTGCTGACCTCGTAACGCCATTATACAGCAGCAAAGTGGCTTTCCTGTGCCGAAACACGTTGATCTGGCACTTCCAGGTAGGGGTCATGCGTGGGCACAGCCGGCCGTGCTGTGATTAGCATTAGACACAGCATAAGCCGATCAGTGGGTTTCAGCCAATGGATGACTTCCGGGACCTGCTGATCGGCGAGGAGGAAGACAGGACAGAGCGCTGCATATGTAAACAATACAGAGCTCTGTCCTGTCAGTGGGGATGGCAGTTTTTGCTTCCCTGCAAAACATGAAATAAAAAGCGTTACATCATTTATTAAAAGCACCTCACAGTACACACATAAACACTGGTTAGGCACACATTTAACCCTTTGATCGTCCTAGATGTTAACCCCTTCCCAGCCATTGCCATAAGTACAGTGACTGCGCATTTTTTTTTAGCACTGATCAGTGTATTCGTGTCACTGGTTCGCACAAAGTGTCAGTTAGTGTCAGACTGTCCACCATACTATCACAGTCTCACTATAGGTCACGGATCACCGCTATTACTAGTATTAAAATAAATAAATGAATAAAAATTTCAGTATGTATATAATAATTTTTAGAAGCTATAACGTTTGTATAAACCAATCAGTATATGCCTATTGGGATTTTTTTTTTACCAAAAACATGTAGCAGAATACTTATTGGCCTAAATGTATGAAGAAATTCTATTTGTTTATTTTTTTTGTTATTGGATATATTTTATGGTAGAAAGTAAAAAATATTAGTTTTTCAAATTTTTCTGTCTTCGCTTTGTTCATTTAGAGCGCAAAAAATAAACCCAGAGGTGATCAAATACTACCAAAAGGAAGCTGTATTTGTGGGGATATAATATAAATATGCTAGGTAAGCTATATCCTTTTTTTTTACAAGTATAGTATATTCCTCTCTATCATTATGTCTACAACTTACAGTACAGCCAAGTTAATTGTATTAAATCTATAGATGTCATTTTTAGTAGTATAAATACTTTGATTAATAAAGAGAAATCCTAAAATCATTAAACAGACATTCGACCATGGCTTTTATATTAGAAAATGCGTTTAATAAACTACAACTTATTACCATATACCTAAACAGTAAATAACATGTTTCATGAATTCACTCTATATTTGTATATAAATAGTGATTGTGTCAGAAATGATTTGTTAAATGACATATCTAGTACATGAGGTGTAAAAACAAATGTAAATTCATAAAACCTAAACATTTGATTATATCAAATCTCTTATAAATTGTTTAAGAAATGTGCTTACATGAATTTTACTGGTAAAGAAAGCATTATTTACATCTGTAAAGCTGTGATAATATTGGGGAGATTATTACTTATGCATATCCTTAGTGAGTATTCATCCTCAATCAAGCCAATATGAATTATTAAGAGGGATTCAGATTGTCTGGGAGAAACACTCTGCGTACTCCAGAAAGGTTTGGTGATAATTCCAGAAAACCAATGCCTTGATGTTGCATATAATAATAGGAATTGTTGCTGTCCATTGACTGATGAAACCATATTTTTAATCAAATTGTATTCTGCTATGGAAGTCAACAAGGGATTAGGTACCTCCCAAGATAAATGTCTCTTCAGTATGTACCTTCTAATTATATGAGATAATTTGACAAAACCAAAGTTTCTACATGTTACACCATTTCATTCTTAATTTTAAAAAAATGGAGGCAGACTAATGTAAACTGTCCTTAGCGATTATACGTCCCAAATAAGATAATCAAACTTTTCTTGATTAACAATTAGATCAATTTAAAGTACTTACATTAAAATAAGTATATGTGTAAAAAAAACAAAAAAACAATCACTGTATTCCTCAGAAATGTAAAAAATACTTCTGCTCTCTTGACTGCTCTTTGAGAAACTGCCATACTTTAACATTTTATAGTCCATAAATTAAATTAAGGAGGTGGTTGCCTCCACAGGACTAACATTCTGCGGTTTTGCTTCATTAGCAACTGTAGATTGTATGTCTTTACTTTCTGTGACCTTTTCAAGCTCTGCTTCTACCTCAAACCTTTTCTTGGGTTCTGGAGTTTCTTCAGACCATCTTCCAACTCTTCGAACACCTTTTGCTACTTTTGGAGCATTGCGACATGGATTGTGGTCATAGATAACAAGTTTTAACCCCCGCATGTGCTTTAGACTTGGGAAAAATTGAATACCATTTCTGTCCACATCAATGATTTCCAGGAAAGGCATTTCCAAAAACACCAATGGAAATTCAGCAAGAAGAGTCCCTGACATCCAAATACTTTTCAGTTCTCTTAAATTTGCTAGCTCCTTGGGGATGTTGCGGATTGGGTTGCAACCAGCGTGAAGTGTCTTGAGGTGAGGCAGCTCACAGATGACAACAGGCAAATGTGTGAAATAATTGGCCTCAATCCAGAGAGTATGCAAGCTGTCAAGACAACTTAGTTCTTTTGGAAGGTCTTTAATATGGTTGTTTCCCAGGTATAATATAGCCAGCTGCTTGAGACTGCATACAACTAGTGGAAGAGCTTTAAAGTTGTTAAAGTCCAAGGCTAGAATCTGGAGGTTCTGCAGCAGTTCCAGCTCTGGAGGAAGGTTAGCTAGGTTGTTATCACTTAGGTACAGCTTGACAAGTTCTGTGAATGCACATACTCTTAGAGGAAATCTCCTAATTTGCATACTGCTCAAGTCCACCATCTTATCTATGGGCATTTCTTCCAGTTCCCCATGGAGGTATTTTTGGCAGCTGTTTGATGGGATGAAGGCAATAATTCCTCTTACCGTATTGCCCATCTTCCATGTATTTCACTGAAACTTCATGCTCTGAGCCTTCTCTCTCTGTCCTTGAACTATGTTTTGCGAAGGCTGTTAAGAGTGGCATTTCAGTCGTTCCATTACAATACATTGTTTACATGGTAACTGCGATTAATCTCAAGAGTTGTGAAATGTTACTGATAACTGAAGGAGCATCTGGTGATGGAACAGACAAACGTGACTTAAAAAAAAATACCTTCCCTTGTGTCTGTTCAACTCCTACAAAAGGAAAACTAAACTATTTTCCCAAATCCAAAGAATATACAGTTTCTGGCAAGCATTCATGTGAACAAGAAAAGGAACATGGTGTGGTATGCACATTGTAATTTATGAAGATATGTACACTCAGATAATGCACATTAGAAAAGGCAGGATTTTAAACTTGGATTCATTTTAGCTAAACATTCCAACTTTTAACAGGCCGAAAAAAAATCTGATTTAATCTGAAGCTGTTTAAAGTACCTGTCATGAATTAAAAATAACTCACTCAGCTAATGGTTAGATAATTGAATTAAATTGAACACAACCAAACCTACTGATACACATGAGGTTATTCACCAAGAAACCCAAGTGCTCTTGGAGATACATGCATAGAATGCTGCATGTATTTTTTTTATTCCCATCCAAGACATTAACTACTTCAAATGATTGCTTTATATGTGTCACATTTTCCATCTGTTTTAGTTTTGAATAGTTTACGAGAAATAGGGTGTTTACAATTTAACCCCATGCTTCCTATTGCCTATACTGACTGACACAAAAGAAGAACCCAACTAAGCCCTATTTACATCTGCACTTGTGCCAAAATATAACCCCTATAAGATGTCCAACACACCACCTGCTGATTCAGAGCTAGAAGTGATTGTGATCAATCTGATTGCAGAACTAAAGGTCACAGGTCACACACGGCAGGTGTGTATCTGACCTTCGAGAGACCACTAGTTCCACACAGAGAACAGGGACAATTCTGTACAGCAGGTTGGCAGGGGACAAACTTTTTTACTCTGGCTGTAGCTGCTTTCTAAAATCCCAGTAACACTTGCAAATGGGGCCATTTGCAATTACCTATGGGGGACTCAGTGGGGACTCAGTGGGGATCCATGTGAATAGGTGAGAGCAGGAAGCTCCTTTAAAAGCATTGGGAGCCTGATAGTGCTCGCAGCTACATACATGTATTTAAAGTGTTACTAAACCACAACAGTAAAATAAGTCTGTATTTGCAGTCAAGCAAGCTTGTTATACTCACTGTGGCACCTAAGGGGTTAATTGTGTTCATTGCGCAAAAAGGCTGTTTGATCCTGTCTTCTCTGATCCTCCCCTTGTTCCACAGTCCCCAATCCATCTGCTGCTAGTACAGAGCCTTTGGAGTCGCTCTGCACATGCTCAGTTTGATGTGTATTCATAGAGTGTGTTTTTTATTTCTTAGGGGGTTGCATGTGATCAGCACAGGGTCAATCAGCACTGTCCAGACAGAGGGTCCAGGGTCATGCAGACTCATAAGACAGTCAGAGGAGAATGAAAACTCCTCCTACAAGCTTTAACCCTTTAACCGCTTAAGGACTGGAAGGATTTGCCCCCTTAACCCTTTCATGCCTAAGCCAATTTCTGACATTTGTTGCTTACAAGTTAAAATCTGTATTTTTTGCTACAAAATTACTTAGACCAAACATTATATAATTTTTTTAGCAGAGAATCCAGAGAATAAAATGGCAATCGTTGCAATATTTTATGTCATACTGTATTTGCGCAGCAGTCTTTCAAACACAATTTTTGGGAAAAAAATACATTTTCATTAATTAAAAAAAACTAAACAGTAAACTTAGCCCAATTTTTTTGTATAATGTGAAAGATGATGTTTGGCCGAGTAAGTAGATACCTAACATGTAATGCTTTGAAATTGTGAACACTCGCGGAATGGCGACAAACTACGGTACCTAAAATTCTCCATAGGTGACGTTTTAAAAAATATTAAAAAAATATTAACGGTTACCAGGTAAGAGTTACAGAGGAAGTATAGTTCTAGAATTATAGTTCTCGCTCTGACGATCGCAGCGATACCTCACATGTGTGATTTGAACACCGTTTACATATGCGGGTGCGACTTTTGTGCGTTTTCTTTGCTGCGTAAGCTCGCAGGGACGGGGCATTTTTTTTTCTTATTTATTGTTATTTTTTTACATTGTCTCTTTAAAAAAAAAAAAAATAATAATCTGATCACTTTTATTGCTGTCACAAGGAATGTAAACATCCCTTGTGACAGTAATAGGTGGTGACAGGTACTCTTTATGGAGAGATCAGCGGTCTAAAATACCCCAAATCCCTACACATAGGTAATACAATGGACAGAATTATACAGTGCACCCAGCAATTCCAAAAATTCAAAAAAAAAAAAAAAAATACATTTGAAACCATGGTAGACAGGATGGAACGGGAGATTTACGACATCCTACGACCTCTTATCTTGTAATATGAAACTTAGGGAGAGATGAAAATGAGGTCTCTTAAGTCGCTAGTGAGTGGTTACAAAACATCATCCAGGGGAGCCACATTTCTGAGAACCGTGAGTGGTTTTTACTGTTTGTTCAAGGGCAGCGCTTAACCTACTCTCCGCAGTCAAAGCTTTGACAATGACAAAAGAAGCCATATGATTAATCATTATCAGAAATTAACTGTTCTGAAGGTCATCATGTCCTTTTGCAGCATTTTGAATAAAAATATTTCAAAATGACTGCACTATATAAGTACATGTAATAAATAAATACTAATAAATAAATAAAATATTAAAAAGTAGATTGAAAATTAAAACAATGAAATCTAAATAAGTACTTGTTACACCTAGGCTCCATGCACACTGGCTTAAAAATCGCTGCTTCTATAGGAGTTTTGTGTTCTGCCTGTAAAAACAGCTCAATGTTATTCTATAGGTCCATACACATTAGGATGATTACAGGCATATTTTAAGCTCAGCATTTAGAGGTAGGAAAAAAAAAACCTTTTGGTTTTAGTTTCCGATTGAAGTTTTTTTAGGTAGAAAAAAAACGCAAAACTCTTTTTTTAAGCCCAGTGTGCATGGAGCCTAAATGTTGCCAGAATTTCCTTATATAACCTTGTAATATGCAAAATGTTGTGCAGAAAGAGGATCGCCAAACATAGGTGTGCTCAGCCTATTGCATTAGGGTGTGAACCCCAAAGTTCAAACACACATGTGCAGTAGAGCAGTGGATGGTGTCGGTAGAGCAGTGGATGGTGTTAGTAGGGATGAGATTGGTGTCAGTAGTTTTTTTGTTTTTATTATTTTATTTTGTTATTAAAAAAATTAAAATAATTTGAACCCCCATGGCAGCTGAGGCTACAGAGATTTCCCAGTGCCTTTCTCTGTAGCCTCAGCTACCAAGGGGGTCCAGCAGGGGGATCTGCATTGCACAGGGTAATTAGAGTGTGCCCGGGCACACCCGGCACACCCTAGGCGCACGCCTACGGCATCAAATATATAACCATTACCAAGCCCACCTTCAATGTAATCTCCACCAAAATGTTTATTTTCTATATAAAAGACTTCTGTTCTAGACCCCATTGGGTGATGCACGGTTACTTTTTTAATTACTCTCTTACATTCATCTACAGATCACAGGATGTGGTTGATCTGCAGATGATGTCAGTTAAAGCAACCTAAACATTTTTCTTTTAAATACATTTTGTTCTATTTAACCATTTATTTAAACCATAGTTAACTCTAATCATCCCTTTTTTTTTCATTTGTAGATAACTTTGCAATATGTTATATTGTAATTGTAATTTTACTGTCCGTATAAACAGGACAAATTATAGAATACCATTTATACTTTTTAGCAGTGCAGTAACGCTCTTTTTGGTTTAAAATTTGCACTGAACACATGAAAAAAAGGCCCTTTTTTTCTAGATTGCATAAAAAAATAAGATACATTTTGATAGATAATTTCACCAAAAAAAGCTCTTGAAACCTCCCCCCGCCCCCCAAAAGCAATATATACAGTATATATTAAATTGTTATTTTAAGTAATGGTGAGGTTATTGCTGAATCAACAGATCCATAGCAGAAATGTAAAAAGTGCTCTGGTCCATAAGGGGTGAGAGCTGAATTGGTTGGGAAGCCCATGCTCTGTAAAAGTAGTGCTTGGTACCACTCATCAGTTGTTTTTTTTACAAAGAAGCTCATGTTGGGCTAGCGGTGGGTGAAGCATGCTAAGAATAGCAATCTGACTAGGTCCTCCCTTACATAATGGCTGTGGTTTATCAGTGTGTGTTGTAGTGAAGTTCACACACTCCCATAAATAGATTTTAGTGCTAACCCAACTATCAGTAGGTTGCCAAAGGAATGTGTTGATCCTATATACTGTATTTCATGCTGTCCTGAAACCTGCCAGACAGCACAGCCACCGGAGGACCTGACTTTAATGCTAGTAAGTTATACAACAAGGTCTTATCCATCTCCCAGCCTGTGATAGGACAATAAGGACTCTTCCAGATGGACATATAAAGGAACGTATAGATATATAGCGTGCAATTATGTCTGTATTTGTGGAACCTGGAAGCCATAGCTGTTGCTTAATTCTTCCCATTGACATTCATTACAGAACACTCTGTATGTGTCTATATATACATAAACACAGATAATTGCATACGCACGCACACACACACACATATACATACACACACAGACACATGCACAAAGACACACGCACTTACACACACACACACACACACACACACACACACACACACACACACACACACACACACACACACACACACACACACACACACACACACACACACACACACACACACACATTCAGACACACACACACACACATGTACAGACACACACACACAAACACACAGACACACACACACAGACACACACGCACACACACATTCTTTTTTGACTGCTTGGAGTTCAGCTCTAACACATGTTTATGCAGCTCTGTAATTATTAATAAATCATTAAAGCGGTAGTAAACCCAGTTTCAAAAAAACACTTACATTCCCGGCATGCCGGAAATGCTAACTTTCACATTGGCTGTGCTTTCAACCAAATGGCTGGTGTCATAACTGATCACATGTGCAGCATTATGGCAGTTGAAGAATCATTAGAGGTCAAGATGGCGGCTTCCTTGACTGAAAACGATAGAAGGGTTTACTTCCACTTTAAATGTATTTTTAAATACAAGTAGTTTAAGTACCTGAATTTGATCTGGTATCATACTCGTGCAATCTCTGTACAGCAGAGCTGGAGCATGAGAGAAAGAACAAGGAACTAATTATAAACATAATGACTGGAAGAGAAAGCAGAATGTGAGAGAGATGAGCTTGTCACTGGGCTGCTTCTCTTTTCACTGTCCAGCCACAGGCTTTGGGCGGGTCCAGGATGGCCTGGGCTCAAAAGAAGTGGGTTGAATGATGTTGGCCATCAGACTAAGGTCATCTAACGGCAGAAAAAAAAAACACTCTGAAGGAAATCTCTAGATTGAATGTGAATATTGTAGAAAAAAATAATTGTATTATATTTTAATGGGCTATTCCTTTTTATCTTGTTTTTTTGGCTGGAGTTCTGCTTTATTTGACCTCAATTACTGGGCTCAGCTGTGTTCCCCACGTGTCTTTATGGTAGATGGCATAATTGCCAGACTACCTGCCTGTAAAGTTCATAAAAGAAACTGAGTCAGTGCAATATCTAATTGTAAACTCTGTAGTCTTGAGGCACCATATAAGTGATGTTTAAAAGTTTTTTGGAAGACAAATAATCCGTTATCACTATCAGTGTATTTAAGCAAGAATCTCACAGTCCATCAACCATGTTTCTGTTTCTTTGTGGTACGGTCACAATCAAGTTGGTGCAGCTTTAAAAAAAAACTATTCAAATTCTCATTTATACTAGCAGAAGGTATATCTTTTTTTACATGCTTTTTAGAATTCACACTGTCTTAGTAGTTTAATTACCTTAAACTAATATTCCTATTTATCAAATAATGTTTTTATAATTCTTGACATATAAATACACATTGTTCTAAGTGCCTTTGAAATATTAGGAATGTTACTATCACTTCTGTGAAAAATTGCCAGGTCACTGTCCTGCAGTAATCAAGTGACCTGGGGACAGCGTGACCTTTACAGATATAAAAACTGAGGGACAAATGTCTGCATGTCCAGTTAGGAGCAATGAAGCTGATAATTGTATTTACACTTTTTATCCATATAAGCACAGCTCTACACAGGTAAGAAAATTCATGTTTTTTTTTCTCTACAAGATATGATTTCCAGATTTTTTTTTTTGAATTCATCATTATTGTTTGTAAAAGACTTTCGGCTCAATTTACAAATCTTTAACACCAAGTCACCCTGTTTTCAGCCATGTACTCGTGGCTTATAGATTTCATTGGACTGTCACGATTTTGAAAATAGGGATACTTATCCAGGTTTCTTAGCTTTGTGAATTGAGCCTATTGCGGATTTGACTTTGTTTTCCTATGTTGTATTATTACATGTGTTTGTCATTGCATGGCATGCTTTGCTATCATTGGGTGTATTGTAATTTTATATTTCAATGGCATATGTTTTAAACAGTTTATTTTGTTACTTTTTAATTTTCCAGATCCTATTCAGATGTATTTTTTTTTGCTTTGTTTCTGTATTGCTGTAAATGGGAACATTGTAAATGCATTACAAATGCAGAGCATGGCTTTTGTGATGATTCCTGGACCACAACATCCACATGCTCCTCATAGGTCTCCATGGTGCACAACTTTTCACCACACGCTACCAAGATTCTGTCCAAGCTGTCACTGATAGCTCCCGGTCTTTGCTTATGATCAGCAGTTTTTTGGAGGAGCACCTGATCATGTGACCTCTTTAACAACTAATCACAGTGTTTCAATGATCAGGAACTCCACCTCTGCTATTTGCCATGCAGAACCCCTTTAAGGGCCAGCAGGAGATGGCAGCAAGGTGTTAAAGCTGTTCTGCAAGCACCAACTTTTCCCCTCCTTAAATCCCTCACCCTTAAAGTATAACTACAGGCAAAACTTTTTTTTTTTTATTTTTAGTCTTGGACAGAGTGGAGAGGGATTAGAATACCTATTAGCTTTTTATTGCTGTCCGTGCCCTCGTTAAGGAGATTCACCCTCTCTACTTGTCCTGTTTACCATCATTGAAAGTAAAAGAAAACCCCAAATTTTGGGTTGTTTCCAGAAAAATAAATAGAGGGGAAGTCTTCCAATAGAGACACTAGTTCAAGTGATTTGGGGAGCCCTCAATGAATTTCCTTATTTTGCAGGGATTTCCTTTCACTTCCTGGTTGGCTATGGGACAGGAAGTGAAGGGAAATCTCCACAATGGAACACAGATGGCAAAACAAGAAAAATCTGACAGGGCTTATAAACCTCCCTTAAAATGATAGGTGTGAATGCAGCCCTAGGAAGATTTATTTTGACAGATTACTATGACATACTCTTTGCCTTTCTAAATCCAGTATTTTACTATTTCTGTTTATTTCAAATATTTCTTTATTAAAATTTTCAAGTTAACAAATGCAACATAAAGGCAATCACATGTGAGTACATCATATAACATACTATAAGCATCTATAGTGATCTGGTGTAAACCAGAGTAGGTCAAATTACAGTAAACAAAGTGGAATACATTGGTAGATTACCTTCACTATTATAGTGTACAACTTATATGGAGTGCGAAAAGGGGTATTATGGAACTAGGGAGATAGAGATTGTCAGCAGTTTAATAGCTGAATAATGGGTGACAAAAAAGGCAATGGTGTTTCATTTAGAGGTAGAACTCAGATGACTAGAAGGCTTGTTCCTAAGGTTTAACCAGGGGGACCATTGTTTGTGAAATTTCAGTAGGCTTCCATGTTTATAGGCCATTATGTGTTTCAGAGCGTATGTGTCTGAGTTGTGGTTAATTACTTCACTAATATTCGGGGCGATATTGGATTTCCATTCCATTCCAAGGTCTGATGGGAAGTGGTCACACTTAGTATGAAAAATTGAGTTCCAAAAGCTGTGTATTTGGGGGCAATACCATAGCATACTTGCCCACATCCTCTCTAACATTGATTGGAGCTGTGGAGTTTGCTTTTGGCCAGTATATAGGGGGTGTAATACCAGCAGAGTTGAAGCTTTTGGGTCCTTTCCCAATAGGTGAAGCATTTGGAGGTCGTTAGATTATTCATTATGGCTTTGTGCCATTGTTGGTTGGATATGGGATGAGTAAGATCTGTAGACCATTTTGTTAGTGGTTTGAAGACTGTAAAGGCGCATTTATCGGCATAAATTGGCATGTTAGATAAATAAACAAAACCAATCAACGTGACATGTTGAGTTTTCTATCCCCAGGACTGCAGAGTGGGGTGGTCATTTATTAGATACCATGTCGCTACCTGGATGACATGGACACTTCCTATCATCTGTTCATTGTGTGGGCCTTCAGCAAGGCATAGGATGGGGGTTAGGCTTGCCTGGAGATGGGCTTTAACTGCTGATCATATGGATCAAACTCAAAAACAGGACAGTCACACTGTAAACACTTGTCAGGCACATTGAAAATGCATTTAACCACTTCAGTACTGGGCACTTTCACCCCCTTTCTGCCAAATGCAATAAATTTTTGTTTTAGTAACATGCATTCTTACTGGTGCCTTCTGCTTAGTTCTGTTTCTGATACTCATAGATATGCAAGCCCTAATGCAGTCAGTACGGTTTAATTTTGTTCACTTGCTCCCTGCCTTCTTAACCACTTCCACTCTTTCACCTGCTTTTTTTCTCAGAAAACAAGTGCAGGAACTCAACAGTAGATGACCCCCCCCCCCCCCCCACACACACACACAATTTTGCCAACAGTGGAAGGGTCTTATACTGGGAGTGCATTATGTACAGAGTGCAGAGTTCCAGGGTGTGTGTTACAGAATGCAGAGTTCAGGGGATGCTATGTACATTCTGCAGAATTCAGAGGTGCGCTGCAAACATTGTGCACAGTTCAGGGGTGCACTGCACACAGAGTGCAGAGTTCAGCCTTCTTCTTCCACAGCTGCTTACCTCTGCTCCCTCCATCCACATCTCACTTTCACTTTCACCCCTCTTTAGCTCTGACCTCTGTATGCATCTCCCCTTGCTCTGCACTCATCTTCTCCCTCCCACCCTAAAAGCGCCACCATCTTCCACATGTCTTACTTGTGTTGCTGTATTATGCTGAAGCACCCAGCTGCCTCTAGTACCTCCTCGCACACTGTAGGTGGCTCTACCTCCTCACTAGCAGGGAGATCATCCAGTGGGGGTGCCAGGATTGGCACTGCACACCTGGCACATGCATCTCCCTTCTTCCCAACCTGCACTCAGTGGGAGTCGCTCAAGAGATTATATCTGTGGGAGCCAATGGGAGACAAGCTGCCACTTGCGAACACAGAAGCCGGACTTCTGTGTTTAAAAGTGATAGTGGTGAGCAGAGAGCAGCGGGCCTAAGCCAGAGGTGGTGGAACTGAGTTCCACCAAGTTCCAGCTGAAAAAAAGCCCTGCCACTAATGGACCAAAGCAATTTTTACATTTCTACTATAGTCCTGTAAATTCAGCGATATATTTGCTGTTGCTTAAAGTGTTAGTTCACCTTTACAGTGAGAAAGGGGGGGTGTCCGGTTAGTTCACCTTTACATTTTTTCTTTAAAGGTAAACTAACCCCTTAAGATAATAAATACACAGAAAAAGAGTTATATTGTTAAAATGTTTAAAAAATGGTGTTATTGTGGTGGATAGAAAGTATATATATTATTCTATTTGTCCTGTTTATAATGATTAGTACTAAAGTTCTGATTCTGGTACAAAGAATTACAACGTTATTTATAAATCAAACAAAGGTGTTTTTTTTTAAATGTTGAGCTTTTTTTTTAAAAATGTGGGAGAGGAACAAGGCATGCTACATATGTACTTCTGTAAAGTTCTTTGGGAACATATAGGGTCCACAACTCGTTAAATTAACTCACACATGTTATCTGTAAATAAATTTCTTAGAAAAAAGAACATGATATTAATCTTAAGGTATTTATGAAGTTGTAGTGCAAATGTTAAACTACAGCTTATTCATATTTAGGATGTTATTTTCGAGAATCTACAACCTCTTTGCATTTATGATATTATTACTACTACAATCGAAATTCCAAAAAGGTTGGGATGCTGTGTAAAATCTACACAAAAATAGAATGCAATGATTTGCAAACCTCAAAAATGCGAATTATTTTCACAATAGAAAATAGAAAACATATCAGATGTTTAAACTGAGAAATTGTACCATTTTATGAAAAAAACTAAGGTCATTTAAAAAAAAAATTGATGGCAGTAACATGTTTTAAAAATTTGGGACAGGGCAACAAAAGGCTGACAAAGTAAGTGGTACTGACTAGGAAGTACTGGAAGAACATTTTGCATCTAATTAGGTTAACTGGCAACAGGTCAGTAACATGATTGCGTATAAATAGAGCATCTTAGAGAGTCAGAGCGTCTCATACGTAAAGATACGTATAAAAACTAGTGAACTTCAGAATCAGAATTTTCAGAATTTTCCTCAACATAAAATTGCAAAGACTTGAAATATATCATCATATACAGTACATAATATTTTCAAAAGATTATAAGACTCTGGAGAAATCTCTATGCGCAAGGGACAAAGCCAAAATGCATAATTTGATGCATGTGATCTTTGCACTCTCAGATGGCACTGCATTAAAACAGCATGATTCTGCATAGGCTCAGGAATACTTCCAAAAATCACGGTCTGTGAACACAGTTCACAGCGCAATCCAAAAATGCAAGCTAAAGCTGTAATATGCATAGAAGAAGCCAAATCTGAACATGATAAAGAAACACTGCTGTCTTCTCTGAGCCAAAGGTCATTTAAAAAGGTCTGTCGCAAAGTGGAAAACTGTACTGGTCAGATGAATCAAAATTTTACATTCTTTTTGGCAACTGTGGGCACCGCGTCCTCTGGACTAAAGATGAGAGGGACCTTCCAGCTTGTTATCAGCGCTCAGTTCAAAAGTCTACATCTCTGATGGTATGGATGCATTAATGTGTAAAGGAATGAGCAGCTTACAAAAGATAAAATATATATCCAGGTTTTAGAGTAGCATATGCTTCCATCCAGATTACATATTTTTCAGGAAATGCCTACATTTTTCAGCAAGACAATGTTAAACTGCATATTGCATCTATTACAACAGCATAGCTTTGTAGTAGAAGAGTCTGGGTGCTGAACTGGCCTGCCTGCAGTCCAGAAATTTCACCAATTGAACGTTTTTTGAGCATCATGAAATTAAAAATACGATGAAGAAGACCTCCAGACTGTTGAATCCTATAGCAGTTAAAATCCTTCACTCACTATTACTACCGTTTCTGATATAGCATTTTTTCAACCATGGGTGTCTCCAGTTGGATGGAATATCTGCAGTCTATCAGAACTAGTACGATGCATATCCTTAAGTTGTACATCTAATCAAATTAGTAAAATTGAGAAGGGGGATACCGTATCCTATAGAGAAACTGGGGGGCCTTAAGTAGCATTTGAATGATGGTGTAGGAGCCTATACTATCTAATGTTATAATGAAGGAGATAGGTAGATGAATACGCATTCTGTTTTTATGTAGATTATACACAGCATCCCAACTTTTTGGAATTGGGGTTGTAATACTAATATTATTATTGTTGTTTGCTTTATTTTTCAGGATCCCCCTTGTAAAAGTCCATTCAATCCGGCACCAGCTCCGGCAAAAGAATGAACTAGAGGAATTTTGGGTAAATCACCAACCTCATGTCTTCGCCCAGAAGTATAAGCAGTGCTTTCCTGAACAAGTTTCCTTGACAGCTTGGCCTACCTCAGAGTATCTGTTTGATTACATGAATGTGAGTGTGTTCATGATTCAGAATTGGTTTAAAAAAATAAATGATTTTGGTTTACCTTTAGGGCACAACATTTATAGGGTTGGACAATGCAAAGCACACATTTCAATTCTGGATGCAGATTAGATGCCCATTAACTTCTTAGATGTTTCATTGAGTTCTTCAGCCCCTTCCTCATAGTGGAGTCCCCCCCTTATGTTGCAGCCTGTGGATGTTCACTCCCCTTGCATTCTCCACATTTCACTATCATTAACACAAATCCAGCATTGTACTTGGCATAACAATGAACTCAGCTATTCAGGGCTTCCATATAGTGTGTCGGACAGACAAACAAAAAGTCTGTGATTGTCTAAAATTGTAGATTGCCCCTTTAATGGAGGAAAATAGTTGGCTTTGCTACTTTCATTTTAGTGGCTGACCATGTGTTGAGGAAAGGTGGTGGGAGATTGCTGTGTACGCAGAGATCCTCAAAACGAAACCTGAAAACCTAAAAGAAAGTTGCTAGGTCTAGGACACCGACTTTGAATAGCCGTTGATGTCAGAATCCCAGACCTGCATGCTTTTTCCTGGTTGGTGACTGACTAAGTAATGAAGCTAGGAATAAATATGACAGCCAAGGAACAAGTGGCACTTTAAAATGATAAAGAAAGCCACAGCAATTCTAGTAACTGAATTTTTATTTGGTAAAAGTACTCTGCCCTAACATGGCACAGTAATAATAATAATAATATTATTATTAATAATAATAAATGTGACGATATACCTAAGGAACCTGGATTGAACAATGGTTTCCGCCAAGCTGTCACCTTCCTAAGCATGCCATCATAGGTTCCCTCAACAACAAGTCAGAATTACTGCTGGGCCCAAGCCCAAAAAGCTTCCACACCCCATTCTACAGAACTGCAAGATGTAGATGGTTGGGGGGTGCATTCACCTCCTCCCTTGTGAGTCCCCCTAACATGCGTGCTCATCTTGAGCCTCCTGCTGACATTCAAACCCCATAGGGGCCTCTCTCTGTAGCACAGACCTACATATTGTTGGTCAGGGGTGACCTTCTCCCACGCATCCTTTCTGAGTAAGGCCAAACTCAAAGCTCTTCATAGAGGGCACAGACTCCACCCACTAACATTGCCAGAGGAGTGGTATCTCTAAAAGGGGCACTACACCTGCTAACATACAGTACATTCTATTGTAAATGAGAAAATTGGATATCCCCAAGGGGGTCTAGAACCATATGAATTGACAAAACCATATACTGTAAGTCCTGTTATCCTGAAAGCAGAAAACCAGGGAAAATTGCAGCTTTGTATTCACTTATAAAAATTTAATGTTAATTCCTTAAAGCGGAGCTCCACCCAAAAGGGGAAGTTCTGCTTTAAGCACTTTTCCCACCCTACTATGCCACATTTGAGATATATTTTTTGGGGAGGAGCAGGTATCTAGTTTTGATAGGTATCCACTCCCACTTCCACTCGGGCCACCTAGGCGATCCGAGCAGAAATTCTCCTCTCCCCCTCCCTCACTGCAATCTTCTGGGTCCCAAATGATTACCCAACCACTTGGAAGGTGCAGAGCGACTCGTGCATGCTGTGAAGCCGCAAGCTATAATGTCAGCACCGGTGAGAGGAGAGGGAGAGAACTGAGGGTTCAGCGGACACGCCTCCCAATGATGCGCTCTAGGCCCGCCCCCTCATCCTTTACAGAATGAGAGGCTTTGCCTCCTGGAATACAGTATATGACGTTCATATCCCAGGAGTCAAAGGGAGGACAGTGCACGTCATTCCCCTAGGCAAATGGCATGAAGTGGGGTGGAGGGGGGTGCTGGGCCAAACAATTAACTTTAAAAAGTGCTATTCGTACAAAGGACTGGAAAAAGGGCGGAGAGGAGGGATAATGTATTTGAAGGTGAAGATCTGCTTTAATATCAGTATGGTCCAATCCTATTGTTCAGCAAAGAGGGGGAGGGGCATCACCTGGAGCCATTCAAGATCTGGTGATCTTATGGATGCTAACAAAGAATATGCTGACAGGAGGAGAGAGCAGAGAGGTTATCTCAATACAGTTCTTTTATTGTCAGGTCACAGGCTGGGGGCACAGAGGTGACAAAGCTGTATTGCTTAAGTTAGAAAAATTTCAAAATCTGCACCAAAAGACCATATATACTAACTACGCAAAAAATAAAAAGAATTATGAAAAATTATGAATAAATGTAAATGGTTTATTTTAGATCACATTCCATACAAATTCAATGAGTGAAATGACAAAGATTGTGATTAATCTGCTTGAGAGGAAGGAACAAACAAAGTTCATAAAAAGTCCTCAGTTGCAATCCTTTCCAGAACACCACAGTGATTCCACTCAAAAACAGCACACAAGTGCCCGTCACCAAGAAGTGAGTGTGCTTACCAGATGGACGCTTAATCAAAGCCTTGTAAGCAAATCATCAGTGTCCTCCTCCTTAGAGCTTGCATTCATAGATCAGCTAACCACAATGAAAGGCAGCATTCCCATAAATATATACCTTGTTCAGCGATCCCAAATAGCGCTATCAATGGCTCCAAAAAGAAGAGGAAACCCACATAGTATAACACCATTTGGATAATTTATTTTAAAATGTAAATATTGCACTTACATTAGCACCCATTCAAATACAGCAATAAAAAATGGAACATAGAAAGCCGGCCGGCATTCGGGAGCCCGTCCTCCCCTCGTGCAACGTAACGGCGTCACTGCATGCCTTCCCAGATGCGTTTCGTCACAAATGACGTTGTCAATGGGGAACGGGCAGCACAGCGATGCACCACCTTTTATAACCAAACCAAACCAAACCTCGTTCTGAGATGCGAGATCCGGTCAAACACTGCCATTTTAATTAATGGCAAAAAGTCCTAAACCTTACCCGATTGGATAAGAAACCAGTCAGAGGGAAACCTCCGTACCTCGTATACCCTTATGGATGATGGCATGTCCCCACAGATGAAGGGGGTCGAAGAAAACATTCACTAATTCTAATATATAATGACTAGCTCCCATTTAGTAAAAAAGAGGGGGAAAAAAAAGACAAGAAATGTGTGTATAAATTTAAATAAAAAATAAAAAATCTAGAAAATCCATATGTATATAAATAAATTAAATTAAATAAATATTTAAATTAAATTAATATTTTAAATCAATAAATAATTACCTAACGTTACATAGCTCATATCATTACTGATAATATGATATTATGCATCTAATCAAATATCTATAATTGATACAGTGAATGTATTCTTAAGTCTAGTGTCGCACAACATGTATAAATGTCTACCCACTATACCCAATATATATTTAATGTTATTTAACGCTAATTAAATCAATAATAATCAAAAATATGTAAAATAATTCACCATGATAAATGTGAATGTGGAAAGAGAAGAAAAAATGATATAATGAATTATGTTTTTATCATAATCTAAAATATATAAATAAATTCACCACGATTAGTGTAAATGTGAAAAAAGAGGGAAAAAGTAATAGATTATACTTTTATCATGTCAATGTATGATAATCGATGGGTAATTTAATCAGCGAAAAAACAAAAAACATCTCCATAATAGTGCAATGACATAATTGTCAAACTAGAGGCCTATCAAGCATCCCAGAACGGGTTAGTGAAGGCATAACAAAAAGCCGGTCTCCCGGACTTCAATACTAAACATACAAAAAAATTATTGTTTTAAAATTTTGCTTAAGTGCACTAGTGATAAATCCGGTCAAGATCCTGGCTATGCTGTGTGGCAGGGCTTTGTAAATCTCAGGAACTAATAGGCACAAATACAAATCCATAAGTAGGTAAAACAGCTCTCATATGTACTTCACCTATATATTTAGCTGTTTGTCTGGCATTCAAATTCAATATTTTATTGTGGGAGTACAGCTTTCTTTGCAGTATAATAATATTCACATTAACAAAGACTGGGAATGGATACACGCAGTATGAGTGACAATTATGTACATAGGTGGAGGCAGACGAACAGAGTCAGATGCTGATGAAGACAGACTCACAAAGACTGTGCTAGTGCAATTAACTAAAACAACTATTCATTTCAGCACCATTATCTATGGGAATGACTCGATTGTTGGCATCTGTTCGTAGAGTATGTTTTGTTCCTGTATCACTGACATATTAGCTTAATACTATCCCAATGGTAACATGTATTTCTGTGAGAAAATCTTGCTTTATGTAAGTTTAACAGGCTGAAAGACACAATAAATGATGTATTTGTTCATTTAAATACATTGTGAAAGACCCGTTTTAAACAGGAATCATTGAACATAAATATGTAGTATTTAAAGTGAATGAGGTACATCATGATGGAAACCAGACTACACAGGAATAAATACTTCTTCTTTCTGCTATAGTAGCTGTAATTTTTCAAACTTTATTTGATACCTGTCCTCCCATAAAAAACAGGATACAATTTTATCTTAGAAAGGACGACTTCTATATTCTGCCACTAGTCCCAAAGCTAAAATGAATTATACAGCGTAAAGTTTAAACCGATCATGCGGTAATCAGAGTTATAATTATCAGGTATAAACATATTTTTATTGTGCAGATATTAAATAAAATTCCACTCCACTGTGACAACATGGCATATTTCCACTCTGTGAGCCCGCACTGCCGCTTATCTCAGGGGAGCCAGGACCTGGACCCCATTCATTTAGCTCAGGCTGCACAGCAAGAAATTGAAAAACCTCCGCCCTCAATTCCTTTCTTATGCCCCGTACACATGATTGGACTTTCCGACAACAAAACCATGGATTTTTGTTTGAAGGATGTTGGCGCCAACTTTTCTTGCATGCACACGGTCACACAAATTTTGTCCAACAATTACAAACGTAGTGGCGTACAAGACGTACGTGATATCTCCATTACGAATGCTGGTTTTACAAGACTGAGCACTTCCAGCTCGTACTTGATTCCAAGCATGCATGAACTTGTGTGTGACAGGCTTCAGAAAGTCCGACAACAAAGTTTTGTTGCCGGAAAATTTGAGAACCTGCTAGCCAACATTTTTTGGCGGAAAGTCCGATAACAAATGTTTGATGTAGCATACACACGGTCGGACTTTCAGCCAACAAGCTCACATCCAAGATTTATTGTTGAAAAATCCGATCGTGTGTACGGGGCATTAGTGTTAAAAGTGAGACATCAGGGGTTTATTAAGATCCTCAATATTTCACCAAATCCCCACAAAAAAATTGAAAAAAAGTGATTGTAAAAAATGAATAAAAAATATAATAAAAAATAAAAAACTACTGACAATGTCCACAGCCCCACTGACACCGTACTCTGCCCTTCTGACAAAATCCACTGCCCCACTGCTCTAATGACTAACATCGTCCACTGCCTTACTGATGGCAACCTCTGCCCTACTGACACCATCCACTGCCCTACTGACACTGTCCACTGCCCTACTGACCCCATCTTCTCCCCTACTGACCCCTTCCATTGCTATACTGACACCATCCACTGCTATACTGACACCAGCCACTGCTATACTGACACCATCCACTGCTATACTGATACCGTCTACTGATACCATCCACTGTCCACATCGTCAACTTATAAGGCCAAGTTCATATTTTTACAGTGACATTTGTTTTTGTAATCTTTGTATATTTTATGGGTACAAGAATACTTTTGTTTTATATAACTATGCCTTTTTAAGCCCCTCCAACTTTCAACGCAATTTGGTACGCCACGTACGCCACATTGCTGCTCTGATTGGGACATCCAAAGGTGTCCCAGGTATTTTACAATCCTATAGTGTATAATGAAAAAAAAAAATTGGTCTGTGCCGCTAAAGTGTTCAGGATTGGCTTGAAGGAAAGGTGATAACCCTAGTCACCATGCTAGAAGAAAGCAGCAGCGCTTTATGTGGAGATTTCAAGCCTAACCCCCACAGCGGATTGAGAGGGGGCACTGCCAGGAAGGAAAAAAAGCACACAGAAGCAGGCCTTAATAAAGACCAGCTTCTTGACTCATTTGTGCTTTCCTGGGGGTGCCCTCCTGATACGCTACAGAAGTGAGGCTTGAATTCACTATTACCAAAACTTTTATTATTATTGCCATCCTATGACTTAACTATGTATTTATTACACTTCCCTCTCTGGGAAAGGGGCTGGGAGTGTATGGATGGAAAACTTCTCTCTGAGGTGGGGGGGGCGAACTGAATCTTTGCCCCAGATCCATAGACATACAGCTCAGCCCTGCCCCCCGCTCCCCCCTCCCCAGGATTTGATTGAGAACAGCAGAAGCCAATGGCGAGGAACAGAGACCAGCTCCACTGCAGATGGGCACAGCGCTGGATCAAGATAGGTAAGTATTTAGTGAGGTGAGGGGGCAAAACAGCTATTGAGATATTTTAGAACCACCTTAAAGCTGAACTCCGAGCATACAAACTTTACACCTGCACTGCAAGGGTTAAATTCTTGTTTAGTCTAGAGATGTAGGGATAGTGATAGGTACCTTGTTGGTGGCTCAAGCAGGTTTCCTCAATCCCTGCAACCAGTCCCCCAAAGCGGTCTTTTTTTTAAGCCAAGGTCAAATGCTCGTCTCCTCACAGGGCTAATAGGTCTGCATTGCATGTAATAAGGCCAAGGGACATCCACAACCTGGAGCTTGAGAACAGCACTGGAGCCTGCTGGAGCCAGGGATAAGGTAAGTAATGTACCTTATCCAAGCACCCCTATAAAAACCAACATTTAACTCCTACAGTGAGTTCTGGTCAGACCATGAGAGGTTGATGCCTTGGAGGCAAACTGTTCTTTCCGTATAATGCCCTCAAAGACAAAGTGTTTAGGACCATAGAAAACTCCTTTTGCAGCTCGATAACCATGAGAATAGGCATCCTGCTGTAACATAGGAATCACAGGGCTCTCTGAGGCCACTGAAATTCAAGATTTTTGCCCCACGCTCACTAATATCTTATTAAAAAATTTGGGGGACATTGTGGACTTTCCTATTAAATTAGAGAGAGCCCACAGGACCCTTTCCTAAAAGCGATGACACTGATGACCATGTACTAACTTCTGTTAGCTGCACAGATACTCTAAGGAAGCCATCATGCAAAGCCATCATTGCCCATTCTTTTAACCACTTAACGACCGCCGCATGCCATTGTACGTCATCACAATGGCATGTACAGGCACAAGCCTTGCAGCGGGTGGGGGGTCCGATTGGACCCCCTCCCGCTGGATGCGGCGGTCTGGTTCGCTTCAGGAGCGATCCGGGATGAGGGGATGGCCGTTGGTTTCTGGCCATCCCCTCTCGATCGCTCCTGGCGAATGAGAAGCTTCCTCCCACTGTGTATTGTATACACAGGCAGGAAGGAAGTGATGTCATTCTCCTCGGGGCGGTCTTATTGACCGGACTACGAGGAGAGGACACAGTAAGTCTGCACCAAACACTACACTGACACTAACTAACACACAGGCACACAAACCCCCCCCATCACCCCCCCGATCGCCCCCCGATGTCCCCCCGCCCCCCCTCCCCCCCCAGTCACAGTGTCACTGATTGCAGTGATCATTTATTTACTGATCACTGCATTCAGTGTCAGTTGTAAAAGTAAAAAGTGTCAGGGCAGTTAGTGTTAGGTCCAGGGTAGCCCCCTACCACCCCAATAAAGATTTAACCCCCTGATTGCCCCTAGTTAACCCTTTCACCCCCTTTTGCCAGTGTCACTAAGCGATCATTTTTCTGATCGCTGCATTAGTGTCGCTAGGTAGCTAGTTATTTTTTTAGGTTCACCGCCAGGTTTTTATAGCGCTAGGTACCCCGATATACTACCCAATAATGGTTTTAACCCCCTGATTGCCCCTAATTAACCCTTTCACCCCCTTTTGCCAGTGTCGCTAGTGTTGCTAGGTAGCTAGTTATTTTTTTAGGTTCACCGCCAGGTTTTTATAGCGCTAGGTACCCTGATATACTACCCAATAACGGTTTTAACCCCCTGATTGCCCCTAGTTTACCCTTTCACCCCCTTTTGCCAGTGTCACTAAGCAATCATTTTTCTGATTGCTGCATTAGTGTCGCTAGGTAGCTAGTTTTTTTTTAGGTTCACCGCCAGGTTTTTATAGCGCTAGGTACCCCGATATACTACCCAATAACGGTTCTAACCCTCTGATTGCCCCTAGTTAACCCTTTCACCCCCTTTTGCCAGTGTCACTAAGCGATCATTTTTCTGATCGCTGCATTAGTGTCGCTAGGTAGCTAGTTATTTTTTTTAGGTTCACCACCAGGTTTTTATAGCGCTAGGTACCCCGATATACTACCCAATAATGGTTTTAACCCCCTGATTGCCCCTAGTTAACCCTTTCACCCCCTTTTGCCAGTGTCACTAAGCGATCATTTTTCTGATTTCTGTATTAGTGTCACTAGTGTCGCTAGGTAGCTAGTTATTTTTTTAGGTTCACCGCCAGGTTTTTATAGCGCTAGGTACCCCCATATACTACCCAATAATGGTTTTAACCCCCTGATTGTCCCTAGTTAACCCTTTCACCAGCGATCACCGTATAAGTGTCACTGGTGACGCTGGTTAGCCAGTTAGTTATTTAGGTTCCCCGTCAGGTTTTTATATAGCGCCAGGGACCCCCATATACTACCTAATAAAAATTTGAACCCCCTGATTGCCCCTAGTTAACCCTTTCACCAGTGATCACCGTATAAGTGTTACGGGTGACTCTGGTTAGTTCGTTTGCTTTTTATAGCATCAGGGCACCCACCATTTATTACCCAATAAAGGTTTAACCCCCTGATCACCCGGCGGGTGATATTAATTAGGTTTTAGGGTCAGGGTCTGCGTCGCCCCAGGCAGCGCTAGGTTAGTGCCAGTACCGCTAACACCCACGCGCAAAGCATACACCTCCCGTAGTGGTATAGAATCTGAACAGATCAATATCTGATCTGATAAGATCTATACTAGCGTCCCCAGCAGTTTAGGGTTCCAAAAAAACGCATTGTTAGCGGGATCAGCCCAGATACCTGCTAGCACCTGCGTTTTGCCCCTCCGCCCAGCCCACCCAAGTGCAGTATCGATTGATCACTGTCACTTACAAAACACTAAACACATAACTACAGCGTTCGCAGAGTCAGGCGTGATCCCTGTGATCGCTAACAGTTTTTTTGGTAGCGTTTTATATTTAAATCCGGAAGGCAGTGCTTGGTTTTCGGGGTCCAGTACGTGGCTAGGCTCCCAAAAAGTCCCCCACATGTGGTATCCCCGTACTCGGGAGAAGCAGCAGAATTTATTTTGGGGTGTAATTTGACTTATGCCCATAGCATGTGTGAGCAATATATAATTTAGTGACAACTTTGTGAAAAAAAAAAAAATTGTAATATTCCTGCAACTTGTGGCAAAATATAAAATATTTCATGGACTCAACATGCCTCTCAGTAAATAGCTTGGGGTGTATACTTTCCAAAATGGGGGCATTTGGGGGGGGGGGGTTTGTGTTATTTTGGCATTTTATGGCCTTCGAAACTGTGATAGGTAGTGAGGAGTGAAATCAAAAATTTGCACCCTTAGAAACCCTGAAGGCAGTGATTGGTTTTCGGGGTGCCGTACACGGCTAGACTCCCAAAAAGTCCCACATATGTGGTATCCCCGTACTCAGGAGAAGCAGCAGAATATATTTTGGGGTGCAATTCCACATATAACTATGGCATGTGTGAGCAATATATCATTTAGTGACAACTTTTTGTAAACTTTTTTTTTTTTTGTGTCATTATTCAATCACTTGGGACAAAAAAAAAAAATATTCAATGGGCTCAACATGTCTCTCAGAAATTTCCTTGGGGTGTCTACTTTCCAAAATGGGGTCATTTGGGGGGGGGGGGGGTTACTGCCCTGCCATTTTAGCACCTCAAGAAATGAGATAGGCAGTCATAAATTAAAAGCTGTGTAAATTCCAGAAAATGTACCCTAGTTTGTAGACGCTATAACTTTTGCACAAACCAAAAAATATACGCTTATTGACATTTTTTTTACTAAAGACATGTGGCTGAATACATTTTGCCCTAAATGTATGACTAAAATTGAGTTTATTCGATTTTTCTTATAACAAAAAGTAGAAAATATATTTTTTTATCAAAATTTTCGGTCTTTTTCCATTTATATCGCAAAAAATAAAAATCGCAGAGGCAATCAAATACCACCAAAAGAAAGCTCGATTTGTGGGAAGAAAAGGACGCAAATTTTGTTTGGGTACAACATTGCATGACCGCGCAGTTACCAGTTAAAGCAGTGCAGTGCGAAATTGTAAAAAGACCTCTGGTCCTTAGGCTGTTTATTGGTCCGGGGCTGAAGTGGTTAAAGGAAATTCAGAAAAACTGAAAATTAATGTTATGCCCAGGATACTTTATTTTCAAATGCTCCCCATAGAGATACCGAGTTATTTATTCCACCAGCTTTGTAATTTTACCCAGGCCTTTGTGATTTCAATTCCTTTGTGTGGAGAAACCAGAAAGCCAGAATTGACTTCTCTGTACTGACGGTAACTGTGTTCGACAGATTTCCAGCTTTACTATAATGCAATAACATGGTTGTGTATACTGTACTGGAAATTGGCAATTAGGAATAAACAGTGGGTCTTCTTTCGAAAAGATGATGGCAGGATGTAACCTGGCTCATACATCCTGGCTAGTCCATACACGCTTCCTTACTCACACAAAATGCTGAGAGTGCATAATAGAATTAACAAGTATTCCCAAGGGCAGACTCATCCTCTATGGTTCTGCTGGGTAGGTTTTTGTGGTTTGGACCTTGGGAGGATTTGATGTTTTTTGGAAAACAGGGGCTGATGGAGAGGTCCTCTGTGGCAAATAGTCAGCTAATGGTAAGTTGAAACCAACTGAGGGCCAAGTGGGGCTTGTTCTCAATAGATACATAGAGATATTCCCAGTTGCAACATTTCTTCCAGGGTCTGGGTGACTTTTGTAAGACCTTAGGCATGCTGTCAGAATTTGAAGTATTGTTTTTACAGAGGCATCTGGACAATAAACCCCTATTGTTCTCTTACAAAATGCTTCTTTAGTTAGAGTCACAAAAAGACCCCTATTTTATATTCTCAGTATTACCTGTAGCACCCTCTAGTGTGATACTAGAATAATTCAGGCAAATTTATTGACTCACGGTAAAGTGAGTCTGAATCAGGGTCAGAATTTACTGCAGGTCAGGCTGGATGCCTCCCTGGTTTACTCATAGAAGCAGGTCTCTGGTGCCTCCTTCTGGATCTGGAAGTTGGAGAAACGTTTAGAAGTTAGTGGGCTGAGGCCAGGAAGGTTGATCTGCATACTTGCAGGGATATTGTCCTGACAGGGTGGCTAGGTCAGCCTGGATGAGTCATGTTAGCATGGGAGTCGAGTCAAAAATGGAGTGTCAAGGAGTTTGTCAGTGGCCTAGGAGGAATCCCCTAGGTCTAGGGGGGATCTTTTCATCTGGACCCGGGCTGGCTTAGGAAGATACTTTCAGCATCACGGTTTGACTAGGAATCTTGCCTGAGAGCAAGAATAACAAAGTGAGTACATTTGCACACCCAGGGATTTTGAAGGGGAGAGACTGCCACAGGTAGTAAGCTTTCTAAAAGGACAGCATTGTTCTTAACCCTTTTATCCTTGCCTGGGCGATATTCAGAAAAACCAGGATGGCTTTTGGTACCTGTAAGCAGTGGAGCTGGAAGCAGTTCTACATTAGGAGAGGATACAAGCCTGCATGCCGTTTTGCCTCACTTTTGTGCTATTTCCAAAAGGGGTTAAGAGCTCCTAGTCTGTAATGGACTTTTACTACTGATCCTCAAAAGACTGTGTGTGTACAGGAAGGAAAGCAGTGCAAGATCTTTTGTACAGAGGAAGAAGTTGTGCCCTTTTGCTGTTCTTTAATTCAAGTTGGGCATCCCATGAATCCCTTCACCCAATCCAAGTTGTTACCCCTAATAAAACATCAAAACAAAGCCAAGGGACTGACTTCTTGTGTTTGGATGCAAGCAGGGAATGCATGTTGCCTGGTTGCGCAGGAATAGGGGAGTCAGTTACCAGCAGCCCCTGCGGGGGTAGTGCTACATACCCTTACTGAGAGCCAAAAAGCCAAAGTTGGTACCCTCTATTAGTTCTAAACGGCAAGAAACTTTCTATATGACTAAATCAAACACCCAACATCAGAAACCATGAGCAGACAAAATAATCAATCACTGCTCTATTAACTACAATGGAACCAAAACTAAATTTACCTAGCAGCCTAACTGGAGGAGGGAGCTACACAACCATTTAGGAAGTAGTTACAGCATGTGTTATTTACTGAAGTTAAAGTGGTTGTAAACCCTTACAATCCACTTTTTAATACAGGTAAGCCTGTAGCTACCCTGGATATTTCCTAACCCTGCACGATTTAGGAGATATCCCCTGTATCAGCATGTGCCGACGTCATCGCACATGCACACTGAAGCAACGGCTCGTTCATGCTGTTGCTTCAGCTGACGTGCCGTTACTAGTGGCTCCCTCGTGCATGTGTGGGAATGATGTCATCGTGGCTCTGGCCAATCACATCGCCAGAGCCCGTGATACCTGAAAGTAACTCCGGGAGCAATGTCACCGGCTGGACCAGTGTACGGGGACTGCTGGGGGGCTTCGATCTAAGGTCAGCATTTCATAATGAGCTAGTATGCTATGCCTTTGTCTTGTAGTTTTTTTTTTCCTAGTGGAGTGGGTTTACAACCACTTTAATAATTGTTTTAGGTAAGAGATTTCATATTGTGAGTGTTGTTTCAGCATAGCTCCCAACTGTCCCTGATTTTGAAGGACTGTCCCTCTTTCGGATCAATGTCCCTCTGTCACTCTTTCCTCCTCATTCGTCCCTCATTTTGAAAAGATCTATATAGTTGTATATAAAATGCACTACTTAACTTTCAAAAAGTGTTTCCCAGTGCTAAACCTTTCACCCAGACTCTAAAATGTCTACAAACATGCCAATAAATACTATAGTTTAATGGCAATAAATACTATCACAGTAATACTAGCAGCAGTAATACTATCGCACCAAAAATGTAACACATTTTGATGGTGAAAACCTGTGCCGAAATAGCTTTCTTTAGAAAAAATGCTTGAAGCAGCCCTTATTTTAAGTGCTGGTGAGTAACACATAGCTAATTTAATGTCAAACGTCTGACACAATCCCCTGTCACCTCGTATATATCAATCTGTGTACTTGTTAGGAAGTCCCAGACCAGCCTGAGTAGCATTGCAAACCTCTGCTATACCAAACACATTGGAATGTGACACTGACATCTTTCCATAAATACTCAAGCTATTGTGCAAGAAAATCTATGGGTCTGCAAAAGATTACACTGGCTGGCAGAAAGAAACCAGCGCAAATATGTAAACTGGAAGATTATTTGGGTGATTAAATTGTAAATTTTTGGGGGATAAAATGATGACTGGTTGGTTGCTCACTTGTGATGAGCTGATTGTAAAATCTATAGAACATTTCTTTGCGTTTGCTGCTGTTTGATATTTAGGGCTAAAGAAAACACCCTGTTGATATAAAGTAGAAAGACTAACAAATACACTTGACCACGTTTTCAAATGCACCATAGGATGCACTATAAGGCCCCTTTCACAAATGCGGACCATATGTCCGTATTTCATCCATCCATTTGTGGATGAAATACGGACATACATGCATTCCTGCAGACACCCGATATCGTCCGTCTCTGCTATGGTCCGATTCTGCAGATGTAGGAAAATCCTATTTTTCTATCCGCCTGCAGAGTGGATCGGATGAACACGGACAGACGGTCCGTGTTCATCCGATCCCACATAGAGGAGAGCAGAGATCTGACAGGGCGGTCCCTGCACAGTGTGCAGGGACTGCCCTGTCATCCGCCGGCTCAGCGGGGATAAACGGAGTGATCCCCGCTAAGCAAGCGGATCATCACGGGCAGATCATTACGGATCCGTCCCGTGTGAAAGGGGCCTTAAAGGGAAATTCAATGGTTTTGGGAAAGTTTAAACATTCTTTACATTTATACTTGTTAAACTAATGTTTTCTATCAGTTTTTTTTGTGGTTTATAAAAAGACCATTGATTTACAAATAAACATTGAATGCAGAATACACCTTTGACACATGGATCATAGAGCATTATGGATTTTCTAAAGAGTAAGCACAGCAGAAACTTTCTGCATGTTTCCCTCTAATTGAAATATTGGTTGAAGCCGAATAAAAACAACAGAAAAAAGGGAGGAAAGATAGGAATGCACCACTTTTGTGACCTGATCTATTGTGTGTCTGTGTGTGTGTCCACACCAGGTTTCTTTAGGCAAAGCAGATATGGAATGACAGGCAAATATATGAAAAAGAGGCTAGAACTCCCCCTGTTGGTTGCGCATGAAACACAAAACATTGAAGTGGTTGTTAAGACACTCTAACCTGTATACACCAGCAGCACTGCCTCCTATTGCAGTGTCTCCCTCTGTGTTTGTGCTGCAAATACCTAATTTCACTGCCGAGATTGTGATCACATGACTTGGCAGCTTTCTCCTTTCCTCCTCTGAGAGATGCAGCGGGCGGGGCTGAGAATCCTCCACTGATGTCAGTCTGGAGGGGAGGGGGAGAGAGCTGGCTGGTCATGTGATCCCAATCTGGCTCTTAAATTAGGTATTTACAGCATTTATATTTATAAATCATTCACAGAGGGGGACTGCGCAATGGGAGGCAATGCTGATGGTGTACACAGGTTAGTGTTATGAGAGCAGCAGGAGGGGGGAGGGGCGGCTCACACACAGACGTGCCCAATGGCTCTGCTCTAAATTTATTTCTATAAATCCTCCAGGCTGCAGCAAAGGAAATCTGCAATTCAAGATGGAGATTTTGGCAGTTTTAAAGTATTACTGACCACCAATAATGCCCTTCCTGACCAGAGCACTTTTTGAGATTCGCCACTGCATCACTTTAACTGACAATTGCATTATCATGTGACGTGGCTCCCAAACCAAATTGATGTCCTTTTTTCCCCACAAATAGAGCTATCTTTTGGTGGTATTTGATCACCCCTGCAGTTTTTATTTTTTGCGCTATAAACAAAAAAAGAGCATACATTTTGAAAAAAACACGTTATTTTTTATATTTTGCTATAATAAATATCCCCCAAAAATAAATAAAAAAACTTTTTTTTTCCTCAGTTTAGGCTGATATGTATTCTTCTACATATTTTTGGTAAAAAAAATTGCAATAAGCGTTTATTGATTGGTTTGCGCAAAAGTTATAGCGTTTACAGTATAGGGGATAGTTTTATGGCATTTTTATTCATTCTTTTTTTTTTTTACTAGTAATGGCGGTGATCAGAGACTTTTATTGTGACTGCGACATTATGGCGGATACATCAGACATTTTTGGGACCATTGTCATTTATATAGCAATCCGTGCTATACAAATGCACTGACTCCTGTGTAAATGACACTGACAGTGAAGGGGTTAACCACTAGGGAGCAGTGTAGGGGTTAAGTGTGCCCCGTGCGCGCCCACTGGCCGTCTCTTAAAAGGCCACGCACAGGTATGTTAGTTTGCCTGTACAAGCCCTTCTGCCGACGTATATTGGTGTGCGGAGGTTGGCAAGCAGTTAATGAATAACACCAAAAGGAATCTGTCTAAAAAAAAAAAAATATTTAGCTGGGTACAGTGTGTTTTGCATGATGGAGTAATTATCAGTCAAACTGTCATAGCACTGAAAAAGAAGGGGGTGTAAAATGCGATTAGTGAAGTGGTTACATTTTCTTCTTATTATTTTATTATTTCTTTTTAGTCCTGAACACAATAAATAAGATGACATAAAAGAAAATATACCCAAAACCATAATACATTACCACCAAAAAGAATCTCTGTCTAAAAAAAAAAAAAGTATGGTAATTTTTAGCTGGGTATAGTGTTGCATGATGGAATAATTATCAAACTATAAACTCACTGAAAACAAAAACAAAAAAAGGATTCCCGAAAAAGAAGGGGAAATAAAATGCCGTTCATTTGTTAAGTTACCAGTTAAGTAGTTAATTTTTATTTATTATTGTATTAATTTTTTTAGTCCTGATCACAATAAATAAGATGGCTTAAGAAAAAAAGAAATAAAAAAATATGCAAAACCACAATACATTATCCTTATTATAGCAATACATTAAATAAAATACATCAAAATAAATACGGAATATTTTAAAATCAATGTATATATAAATATTGCTCTAAACATGTGAAAATATCCAGCTAGCAGAAATCGTATCGGTACTGATGAAAGTGCCTTTGTTAATTATAGGAGTAGTTATATTTCTTTATACATTTGCTATACATAAAGAGACAATGTAATACAATAATGCAGTAGATTTCTCATTCCAGGCTCAGTACTATGGAACAATCAGCATTGGAACTCCCCCTCAAGACTTTAGTGTGGTCTTTGACACAGGATCTTCCAATTTGTGGGTCCCTTCCTCTTACTGTATCAGTGAAGCATGCAGTAAGTCTTCCATGATCTTCTTTACTGTACTTTTGCACTTGTTCGTTTCTTTTTGCTCCAACCTTTAAAAGCTTCTTTAAAGCCCAACCTAGGGCAAAATGAAAATGTAACTGTGCATTCCCCCCTCCCCACACTGCAAGAGTTAAATGTATGTTAAGTCCAGGAATTTGCAAAAGAGGAAAGTGCCAGATCCTGCTGACATTCTTTGAACCATTAAAATTCGGTGTAAGTGTGTTCGTCCGAACACTAATACAGGGCCCAACAAGAATTCTCTTGCCTTTGTGGCTGTGTGTGTTGAAGAGATGAGCTTGGGCGTGTTATTTGGATATACCGTATTTATTGGTGAATAAGAGGGAAGTTTCAGGAAAAAAACTTAAAATTTTAAATAAAAACTGTGAAGCAAAATAAGGGTCAGTGCCCATCTGCGCGCCCACCATTGCTGGGAATGCAGCCCCCACCATTGCCAGGAATGCACCCACCATTGCCAGGAATGCAGCCACCATTAGCCAGGAATGCAGCCACCATTAGCCAGGAATGCAGCCACCATTGCCAGGATTTCACTCACTATTGCCAGGATTTCATTCACTATTAGCCAGGATTTCACTCACTATTAGCCAGGATTTCACTCACTATTAGCCAGGAATGCAGCCACCATTGCCAGGATTTCACTCACTATTGCCAGGAATGCAGCCACCATTAGCCAGGATTTCACTCACTATTAGCCAGGAATGCAGCCACCATTAGCCAGGAATGCAGCCACCATTAGCCAGGAATGCAGCCACCATTAGCCAGGATTTCACTCACTATTAGCCAGGAATGCAGCCACCATTAGCCAGGAATGCAGCCACCATTAGCCAGGAATGCAGCCACCATTAGCCAGGATTTCACTCACTATTAGCCGGGAATGCAGCCACCATTAGCCAGGATTTCACTCACTATTAGCCAGGAATGCAGCCGCCATTAGCCAGGAATGTACTTACCATTGCCATCAGTGCAGCCTTGGAGGGGACATGGAGGGGGCAGGACGAGC
Organism: Lithobates pipiens; assembly: GCF_037356315.1. Taxonomy (NCBI): domain Eukaryota; kingdom Metazoa; phylum Chordata; class Amphibia; order Anura; family Ranidae; genus Lithobates; species Lithobates pipiens. Next base: position 243,429,969 of record NW_027507903.1, on the reverse strand, counting down.
GCCAAAGAACAGGAGAATCTCCTGTTTACACAGCGGCCTCTTTAAGAGAAAGTCCCGCCTCCTTTGATGGACAGAACAGTCTTCCAATGGCAGAGACGGGACTTCCTATTACAGAGGCTGCCGTGTAAACAGGAAATACGCCTGTGTGCACGGCGCTCGTACAGCCTCCTATCTCCTATGCAGCCAGACTATATAACTTTTGTGGCCCCGGCGCTGGGAGATCGTTGGGGGCCACAAAAGATATATATGTTTAGATTACCAGGCAGGCCGTTCAAAACCGGACCGCGGGCCGCGATTGGCCCACGGCCCGGACTTTGGACATGCCTGCCCTAGACCTAACAAGCATTTAACCATTGCAGTATGGGGGATGGAAAGGGGCCCATCACAAGGGGTTTTTTTGTTAGCTGTACCCGCAGTTGGGCTTTAAGAGAAAATACACCCATTAAAGGTAGTAGAACATGTTGTATTTTTCATGTACTGGACTGTACTGGAATGCAGTAAAATGCATAAAAACTCAACAGAATGCACCGCAACGCATCAAAAATGCACCAGGGAAAAAAAAACAAGGAAAAAGAAAAAACCACCTCGAATGCATCCGGAAATGCATAAAAATGCAACAAAAATGTACTGGAACGCATCAAAAAGCGCATTAAAAAAGAGGCAGGCACAAATGCATCTGGAATCGATCTGGAGTGTGTTTTTATGGTGTAAACCGGCTTTCAATGAGTGATCCACTTAGGCTCTGTTCACATCTATGCGGGTGCAGGAATTGCAGGTGGTTGTGGGACTGCAACCAGCCTCAGTCAAAACGCATTGCTGTTTTGAAAACATACAGGGCTGGCATTCATTCTGAAGACACAGCAGCCAATTTAAACAAATGGATTGCCGTGCCCTTGCAAACGCGGCCTGAAAAAAGGGCAGAGATGTAAATCGGGCCTAAGAGATTGTCTTGAAATTGTTTTGAAAGATTTCAGCTAAAAAAAAAGTTGTGTCATTTTGTAGCTGATCAAACCAACCAAGCATTGTTATTATTATTATTATACAAGATTTATATAGCGCCAACAGTTTGAGAAGCATTTTACAAAATAAAGGAAAACAGTACAGTTACAATACAATTATGTATAAGAGGAATGATAGGTCCCTGCTTGTTAGTGTTTACAATCTAAGAATAACACAAAATGATGTTTTATACAAAAAACTGGCAGTTACTAAATTATTTTTTACTAAAAGCAATTAAATTGATACCAGCAAGTTATCTGTTGGTACCGTGAACAACTATTTGCAACATTTGATCAGTTAAATGATTTGATTAGTTGATGCATGTGTGATCAGTGTTTAAAAATAGACCTAGCCATTTCATGTATCTTAAAGCGATATTAAACCCAAAAGCAAACATTTATTATACTGCAGCTTACCAATTCTTAGATGTGGTGATGGATGCATTCGTTTTTGGGCTTTCTTTCCTTTATTTCCCCCTTCTGATCTGGCCAGTAAATCTGTTGTGGTTTGAAAGAACAAGCTGTTCTGCAGTTGCATCAGTTAGGGGGACAAGACAAGCCTTTTTTTTTTTTTTTTTTTTTAAATCAAATGTTTTTTATTGAAAATGTTTTCCCCTAAAAAAATACATCTTGTCCCCATCTCACGCCCTCCCCAAAATCCTTATACCTCCCCTACTTTTACACACCCATCACTTGTTATCACCTTTTGTTCGTCCTTCCCCCCTCCCCGTCCATACCAATCTCCATATGACTGGGATTACTCTGCCTTTAACCATCATTTCCACAATCTCTCATATTTCTTTATATTCTCCCTCTTGCTATATGTAAATTTTTCCTTCCATATCATATCTTTTATGACATTCATCCATTCTCCAACCGTCGGGGGGCTATTGCTTGCCACTTCTGTGCAATCAGCTTTCTTGCTTGGAACAGGCATCTGATTATTCCGATCTGTATGTCTCCCGAGAATCTATTCCTTTCTATATGCCCCAAAACACGTCTAAAGATGTCCCAAATACAGAATTTATTTTATTATTATATTTCCCTCCAATATCTATGTTATTTGGGGCATCTCCAGATCACGTGCACCAAATCTCCTTTTACGTCTCCACATCTTGGTCTCCACATCATGTCTGTTTTTTTTCCAAATATAAACATTTTCAGGGGCGTATAATATGATCTGTACCAGAAATACGTGGAATACAATCTGTGAGGGTGATAATGAGACCATTGGCCCCAATTCCAGTAACCAACTCCATTGCTCCTCAGTTATTTGTCAAATGTCTTCTTCTCATTTTCAGCTACTCGTATTCTCTCTATCCTCTTTTGAGAGTGATGGAATTCCCAACCTTCTAAAAAAAAAAAAAAAAACACGTCACCCTCTACATTTACCTGTGATGTACTATAAAGGTTTTCATAATAATTTCTAAATGCATTCAATATTTCAACAGAAATGGCCAGTATGATAGATCAGGGTGCATTTGCCTTTACTATTAGGGCCAGGATATGTCCCACTCGTTCTCCCTCCCCAAAAAAGCTTTGTTTTTTAAATAACCTCTTGTTTTCTGCTTTCGCCAAGACCAGTTTCTTATATTCTTCCTGTTCCTCTGACCAGTTTTCACCGGTTCTCCACATACCGTCTTCTGCTACTCTCACTCTCTCCCCAGGATGAACACTTTTGCTCTTGTTTGTTTCTTGATATCTTGATATTAATTCTCTTAAGTTGGTTGCTATTCTTTCTGGGTCCTCCATTAATTCCAGCCAAAAGGGATTTATTTTCCAATCACTCCTATAACTGCACCCCATTTTTACTGAGAAAACAGTTGAGTGGTCGAAAAGGCCTCTCAGTTTATAATTTACCTCCTCTATCATATGCAGAGCTTCTTCATTATATAACACAAGATAAATTCTGAATAATGTGGAGAGTGTCCTGGAGAAACAGGAGTATTGTCTTACCTCCAGATTCTACTTCCTCCAAATATCCACCAGCCCTGTCTCCCCACAAAATTGGAGGAGCGGGCTGCTAAGTATAATGACTGGTGGAGCTCCAGGTGGGAACCTGTCCAATCTCTTATCCATGGTCATATTAAAATCTCCCGCCACTATAACAGGTACATATGGTTTATCCATAATAAACTTCATTAGTTCATTCAGAATCTCTACACCAAATTGCAGGGAGTATATAAACATTGGCCAATACACACACCCAGTCCTCCACTGAGCAAAAAAGATAAACATATTGTCCATACTTGTCTATCTTACTCTTCCTACAGGAGAATGCCACCCCTGAGTTTACCAAAATACTCACTCCCCCAGAATAGGAGGTGTGAACAGAATGGTATTGAACATGATCATCAAAGTGCAAATTGTGTCTTTTTTTTGAGGTGTGTCTCCTGCAAGCAGAGTATTTTAACCTTGTTCATATCAGCCATAGAAAAAATTGCTAGTCTTTTAGAGGGGTTCCTCATTTCCCGATATATTCCAAGAAGATATCTTTAACCTTCTGGGTTGACTTTTCTCTCCTCTCACTAGTAACTGTCATTTTCCTCTCTCTTTCCTCTTCCCTTTTAAAAAATAATCCCGCCCCATCCCTCCTCTTTCTACCCTAAAGTAATTTTCCCTATTTTTTTGTGTTCAAGTGTAATATCACAAAGTCAAAACTTTGTGGATCCTCTCCTTCCAGTGTTGAATCTGTAAATGTGCAACTTCCACTAACCACCCCCACCCCCCTTTATACTCTCAGTCATCCACTTACACACCCCAAACCCCCCCATCCATTCCCCCTCTTCCTCCCCCTGCCCTTCTTTGGGCCTACACAGAGGGCTTCTAAAGTGACTGTGTTCTCTAATCAAGGTGGTATATACAAATTTCTTTGTGATTCATTTCTCTTGTGTGATACTCCCTGAAAAAAAGTAGAGAAAACCAAGTGCTAAAAAAAACAGCTAATTATCCCCAACACAAAAAAATTCACCCTTAGCAACCTCCTCCACTCCCCCATTTCACTAATGTGTATATATTAAAAAAGTAAAATTTACAAAAAGAGAACCCTCAAAAAAAAGGAGGAAAAAAAATAAAAAAATAAAAAAGAGGTTCTATTGGCTCTCCAATCTTATTATGCTTCCTCCCCCTTCTGTAGTCTCCCCTCGTTGGTATCAAACCACAATGTCACTTCTGCAAGTGTCTTGAAAAACTTGGTTTCCCCCAGAGCTGTTATCCACAATCTTGCTGGGTATAGCATCGTATAACTAATTTTAAGCTGTTGCAGCCTGCGTTTACTTTCTATAAACCTAGCCCTTTGCTTCTGTAGTTTCACAGAAACGTCTGGGTATATAGAAATCCTAGCACCATTAGACAATATATTTTTCATTTCTGTTGCTTTTTGGTAAATGAATGGTAACTTTGTCCTTATAATTTTAACAGTTTAATAAGGAAGGGCCTCGGCTGACCTCCTGGTGGTGGTGCCCTAAAAGGAACTCTGTGTGCCTGCTCAATTGCAAAAAATATTGACACTCTTTGCCAAAAATCCCTTTAAGCCAGTCCTCCATATATTCTGTGGGATTAGAGCCTTCACATCACTTGGGGAGACCCACAACCCTTAAGTTCTTCCTGTACAGTCTATTTTCCATGTCATCCATTTTATATATATACATATTCAGTTGTTCCCTTATTGATTTTAACTCTTGTTTCATTGAGTTTAAATCATCTTCTACCGAACTTAGTCTCCCCTCCAGAGCAGATGTCCACTCACAAACCTCTTGTACATCATGCCTTAAAAATAATAAGTCTTCTTTTATGCATTTAAGTTGGTCAGACATTTCAGATAATGAGGACATACAGTTGGCTCTCTCTCTGCTAGAGCTCTAGCTCGTATGACTGGCGCCGGCATCTCTCCCTCTGTGTCACGTACCTTTAAGCAGAGCCCGGAGTGCAGGGAGTGGCCTCTCGTAGACCTCTGACTCGAGAGACCCTGGTAGTGGTGACAGGGGCTCAGGAGCACAGAGGGGCACAAGTGCCTGACTGGATAGCAGGTGGTAGAGGCAGAAGACCGTTGAAGGAGGAGGTGTATTGTAGTCCGGTGTCAGAATGCAGGCAACGGTGAGATAAGGTTCAGCAGACAGCAGAAGGGTTCCTGTAGTCCAGCAACGGCATACAAGTGATTGCAGGAAGTGACAAACAACGGAGGGGTATTGTAGTCCAACAACGGATGCAGGTGCAATGGATAAGCGGAAGTGGAAGAGTCCAGTAGTCTGCAGCCAGAGGTAGAAGGCTACAAACGCAGAAGGAGTACAGCCAAATATTGCGGAGGACTGGGAGGTGTCCTGTAGTACAACAGCAAGCAACTTACAGTTGACGGATGGTGTAACAGTCCAGGTCAGGCACAGGCGGGCAGATCAGGTACAGAAACGGAATCCAGAAGAGTAGTCGGGTACAAAGCCAAAGTCGGGGGGCAGGCAGCAAACAGCAGAGTCGGGAACAAGCCGGGTTCGATACGGATCAGGATACAGGTACAGGTACAGGTTCAGGTTCAGATACGGATCACCAGGAAGCACAGGAACGCTGTTGATCAGGCAGCAAAACACTGAAGCATGGCTCCAGTTTAAATAGCGCTATTGGCGCCAATTTGCGTCAAACGACCGCGCGCGCACCCGCGTGCGCGCTCCCGCGCGCACGTGCACGCGCACGCGCGCACCGCTGATCGCGGTAACGCTCCTGAAACTGGATAAAAGATCTTCTGCGACTTTCGCCGCTCGGACGTCCGTGAGGAGGATCTTCCTGACATTGCCCCCCCCCAATGGGCAGCCTCCGGATGCCCAACTGGGACATCCTACCTGGGTGAGATCTTTTAAATGCCAGAACCAACCTCTTGGCGTGGATGCCAGTCTCTGGTTCCCAGGAGTTCTCTTCAGGACCATACCCCTTCCACTTTACCAGATACTGGACCTGGTTGCGTCTCTTTCTGCAATCCAAAATTGCTTCTACTTCAAACTCTTCTTCACCATTAATAAGCACAGGTTCAGGAGGGCCCACGTTCCGATCAGTGAAGGGATCCTGGATTGAAGGTCTTAAGAGGGACACATGAAACACCGGGTGAATACGCAGCGATTCTGGTAATTTCAGTTCATAAGCCACATTATTAATTTTCCTGGTGATTGGGAAAGGACCCACAAATCTTGGGCCCAGTTTTCTAGATGGGCATGTTAATTTTAGATTCAGAGTAGATAACCAAACCAAATCTCCGGGTTTTAGATCGAGCTCCCCTCTCCTCTTTCTGTCAAAAACTGCTTTGTTGCGCTCTTGGGTTCTTGCCATCGTTTCTTGAAGCAACTTGTTATTGGTGCAGAAAAAGTTCAAAGTTTCTTGAGCTGCTGGAACCGTGCATTCCGGGATATTGGCTGATAAGAACTGAGGGTGAAAGCCATAGTTCGCAAAAAAGGGAGATTGATTAGTTGCAGAATGAACAGAGTTATTGTAGGCAAACTCGGCAAGTGGTAAAAGGGATACCCAATCGTCTTGCGAAAAAGAAGAATAACAACGCAAATATTGTTCAAGGGTCTGGTTTGTTCGTTCGGTCTGGCCGTTGGTCTGGGGATGATAGGCAGAAGAAAACGAGAGATCAATTTTCAAGGATTTACATAAAGCTCTCCAAAATTTTGATGTAAATTGTACTCCACGATCGGAAACAATGTTCGCAGGTATACCGTGGAGTCTTACAATCTCCTTAATGAAGATCCTTGCGGTCTCAGGGGCAGAAGGTGTACCCTTCATGGGCAGAAAGTGAGCCATCTTGGACAATCTGTCAACCACCACAAGGATAGTGGTAAAGCCTTCTGACGGTGGTAGATCTACAATAAAGTCTATGGAAATCATTTTCCAAGGTCTCTCCGGGATGGGGAGTGGTTTCAGCAACCCCCAGGCTTTGGCCTTGCTACTCTTGTTCTGGGTACAGGTAATGCAAGATTCTACATAAAGTTTACAGTCTCTTAGCAGCTGAGGCCACCAGAAGGTACGTTGGAGAAGTTCGGCGGTCTTGTGTACCCCAAAATGACCGGCCAGCTTGTGGTCGTGGCAAGACTTAAGAACAGCAACCCGTAGTTGTTGGGGCACGTAGATCTTATTTTCATGCCATAACAAGTCATTGCTAGAGAGTAAGGTGGTGTTTGAGAGATGTGAAGCTGAAGATGAAGCCTCCTTAAGTTGGGATAGAAGATCTTCCTGGAGCATAAGGAAATTTCCGGGCGCAAGGATGGTGTCTGTGGGTTGAAGAACTTCGGGTTCGCTGAACATCCGGGATAGCGCGTCGGGTTTGGTGTTTTTCGATCCGGGCCTATAGGTAATGTGGAAGGAAAATCTTGTAAAGAAAAGTGCCCATCTGGCCTGACGTGGCTTCAGTCTCTTAGCAGTCTTTAAATACTCTAAGTTCTTGTGGTCAGTGTATACCAGAATGGGATGAGCTGCTCCCTCCAGGAGATAGCGCCATTCCTCCAGTGCAGCTTTGATAGCAAGTAGTTCCCTGTCCCCGACATCATAATTCCTTTCCGCTTCAGACAACTTACGTGAGAAGAACGCCACCGGATGCAATAAGGCCTTGGGGCCCTGTCTCTGAGAAAGGACTGCTCCCACTGCAACTTCGGATGCATCCACCTCAAGGATGTAGGGTAGCACAGAATTAGGATGCTTCAGGACAGATGCTGACACAAATTGTTCTTTAAGGGAAGAAAATGCGGCTTGTGCCTCCGGAGTCCACTGGAACTTGATACCTTGTCTCGTTAATCTGGTGATTGGAGCGATGATTGTAGAAAATCCCTTGATGAATTTTCGATAAAAATTCGCAAACCCCACAAAGCGTTGAATTCCTCTCTTATCAGTAGGGGCTGGCCAATCCAGGATGGCCGAAACTTTTTGCGGATCCATCTTGATTCCATCCACCGAAATAATCAGCCCCAAAAACTGAATGCTGCGACGTTCAAACTCGCACTTCTCAGGTTTTGCGTACAAGCCGTGTTGGCGAAGCCGAGTGAGAACCTTCTTAACGTGTTCCCTGTGAGCTGGCAGAGAGGGGGAGAAAATTAAGATGTCGTCCAGGTATACTATAACAAACAGGTCGAGAAAATCTCTAAAGATATCATTCACAAAATGCTGGAAAGTCGCAGGAGCGTTGCACAGCCCAAAGGGCATTACGAGATATTCAAAGTGTCCGAAGCGGGTGCGGAAGGCAGTCTTCCATTCGTCCCCACTTCGGATACGGACCAAATTATAGGCTCCGCGCAAATCCAGTTTTGTGAAGATACTAGCTGATCCAAGGCGCTGGAATAATTCGGGTACCAAAGGCAATGGGTACCGGTTCTTGACTGTAACTTTATTTAAGTCCCGGTAGTCAACACAAGGGCGGAGAGAATGGTCCTTCTTTTCTACAAAAAAGATTCCTGCCCCAGCTGGGGACGTAGAAGGATGTATGAACCCCTTTTTCAAATTGTCATCAATGTAAGGCCGCGTACACACGCGCGGACTGTTCGCCCAACTTTGTCCGTCAAACAGTTTCGGCAAACAGTCCGCTCAAACTTAGCATGGACGGACATGGCCACACACGACGGACGAACAGTTTGCTGAAACCGTGCGCGATGACGTGAACGGCACGTACGACGGGACGAAAAATACGACGTCCTATACACTGCATTATAGCTTTCGGCGTGAAAATCCTTTCTGAGCATGCGCGCAACTTTGTTTGACGAACAAGCCTACACACGAGCGGACTGTTCGCTGAAACAAGGTTTCAGCGGACAGTTTTACGGAATTTCCGAAAAACCTTGTCCGTCAAACTGTCCGCTGAAACTGTCCGCTGAAAGCCCACACACGAGCGGACTGTCCGCCCAAACACTGTTCAGCGGACAAAGTTGGGCGAACAGTCCGCCCGTGTGTACGCGGCCTAAGTCCTGAGAGTCTCCAATTCCACTTCTGTTAAGGGAAATATTCTCCCGAAAGGGATTTCGGCTCCGGGAAGGATCTCAATTGGGCAATCGTAGGGTCTATGAGGGGGAAGTGTTTCTGCCCCCTTCTTGCTGAACACGTCCAAGAAGTCATGGTAAGCCTCAGGAACGTGCTGGCGCGTCTCAACGTCGGTCTCCATACACATTAAATGGGGTGAGACCTTAATTGATTCTTGGAAGCAGTGTTGACGACAGTAGGGAGAGAAAAAGTAAATGTTTCCGGTGGACCAGTCTATTTGCGGGTTGTGTGCCCGGAGCCAGGGCATACCCAGTATGATAGGAAAAAGGAGAGATTCAATAATGTCCAGGCAGAGTTGTTCCTGATGGTTACCGGAAATAGTAGCAGTCAAAGGACATGTCTCCTGTGTCACTGGTCCTGATTTGATAGCTGACCCATCGGCAAGGTGTACAGACAACCCCTTCACCCTGGGCCGTAAGGGCACTTGGAATTTTTGGGCAAACGATAAGTCCATAAATCCACTGCACGCTCCAGAATCAACTATTGCGGGGACTTGAATGTTCCCTCCGGGTAGCTGAAGAGAGACGGGAACAGCCAGGTGAGTAGCATTACTAGGCACAGCAGGTAAAACAGGAGAAAATACAGAAGAATGCTTACGGAATTTGGCAGGACAGGATCTCACGTAATGTCCGGGTTCCCCACAGTAAAGACACAGATTGTTGAGCTGTCGGCGTTGTCGTTCCTCGGTGGTGAGCGTTGGTCTAAGTAAGCCCAGTTGCATGGGTTCAGGCGTGTCTGCAGCAGGATGTGCAGGGGGATTAGGTACACGGGGTAACATCCAGACTGGTCGGGACGGCCCGGCAGTACGTTCTGCTCTCCGTTCTCTCAAGCGTCTGTCTATCTGGATGGAGAGGTTGATAAGGGCTTCAAGAGTTGCTGGGACACCCACCCGGGCCAATTCATCCTTTAGAGGTTCAGAGAGTCCCATGCGAAACTGGTATCGCAGAGCAGCATCGTTCCAGGTAGTATCGGAACTCCAGCGCCGAAATTCAGACGCATAGTCCTCTGCCGCTCTGCGGCCTTGCTGAAGAGAATATAAAGCTGCTTCCGCTGTGGCCGCCTGTTGAGGATCCTCATAGAGCAAACCCATGGCTTGAAAAAAGGTATTCAGGTTATTAAGGCAGGTTTCTTTTTGCTCCAAAAGGCGGTGGGCCCAAGCCTGGGGCTCATCCAGTAGGAGGGAGATAACAAAACCCACCTTAGTGGATTCTAGAGAGAAAGTTCTGGGTTGAAGTGCAAAAAACAGTTCACAGGCATTGCGAAAAGCTCTATACTTGCTGCGATTTCCCGAAAACCTCTCCGGGGTTGGGACCTTGGGTTCAGGGGGCAACATAACCACTGATGGCGCAGAAGAAGTTCCCGACACGGTAGGGCCTGTGGTAGATAAGACCTGGACACGCTCTTCCAACCGAGAATAGCCTTCTTGTAGAGATTTAACAGCCTGGGTAAGTCCAGCAAGATGACGGCATAAATCATCCATGGCCGAATCTCCCTGCGTGGGCTCAGACATGGCTGCCTGATACTGTCACGTACCTTTAAGCAGAGCCCGGAGTGCAGGGAGTGGCCTCTCGTAGACCTCTGACTCGAGAGACCCTGGTAGTGGTGACAGGGGCTCAGGAGCACAGAGGGGCACAAGTGCCTGACTGGATAGCAGGTGGTAGAGGCAGAAGACCGTTGAAGGAGGAGGTGTATTGTAGTCCGGTGTCAGAATGCAGGCAACGGTGAGATAAGGTTCAGCAGACAGCAGAAGGGTTCCTGTAGTCCAGCAACGGCATACAAGTGATTGCAGGAAGTGACAAACAACGGAGGGGTATTGTAGTCCAACAACGGATGCAGGTGCAATGGATAAGCGGAAGTGGAAGAGTCCAGTAGTCTGCAGCCAGAGGTAGAAGGCTACAAACGCAAAAGGAGTACAGCCAAATATTGCGGAGGACTGGGAGGTGTCCTGTAGTACAACAGCAAGCAACTTACAGTTGACGGATGGTGTAACAGTCCAGGTCAGGCACAGGCGGGCAGATCAGGTACAGAAACGGAATCCAGAAGAGTAGTCGGGTACAAAGCCAAAGTCGGGGGGCAGGCAGCAAACAGCAGAGTTGGGAACAAGCCGGGTTCGATACGGATCAGGATACAGGTACAGGTACAGGTTCAGGTTCAGATACGGATCACCAGGAAGCACAGGAACGCTGTTGATCAGGCAGCAAAACACTGAAGCATGGCTCCAGTTTAAATAGCGCTATTGGCGCCAATTTGCGTCAAACGACCGCGCGCGCACCCGCGTGCGCGCTCCCGCGCACGCGCGCACCGCTGATCGCGGTAACGCTCCTGAAACTGGGTAAAAGATCTTCTGCGACTTTCGCCGCTCGGACGTCCGTGAGGAGGATCTTCCTGACACTCTGTCATTTTGCCAGCTGCATGCTCACTCTCCTGGACTGCTGCTGCTGCTACTTGGCCCTGGCTATTCCTCCCCACAGAGGGGCCAGTCTGGGAGCGGGATTGTTGTGCTCCCCCAGCCTTCCACCCTTCATTGTTGTCTGACCTGGTGTATGGGCGAACCGCTCCAGCTTGGCTGGTTTCCTTTTTCCTTTGACACTTGCTAAAATTGTGGGTATAGATAACCACTATGGCAGTAGATTAGAAAGGATGAGAGTGGATTTACATCCAATTATGGTAAGTTGTCCAGATCCTGAAGCTGCAAAGCAGCCTCAGACCATCACGCTACCACCACCATGTCTGACTGTTGGTATGACGTTCTTATTATGAAATGCTGTATTCATTTTATGCCAGATGTAACGGGACGCACACCTTCCAAAAAGTTAAATTTTTGTCTCATCAGTATACAGAATATTTGCCTAAAATTCTTGGGGATAATCAAGATGCTTTTTTGTAAATGTGAGATGAGCCTTTGTGTTCTTTTTTTCAGCAGTGGCTTTGGCCTCAGAGCACTCTCATGGATGCCATTTTTGCCCAGTCTCTTTCTTATTGTTGAATCATGAACACTTACCTGATGCAAGTGAGGCCTGCAGTTCTTTAGATGTTGTTCTGGATTCTTTTATGACCTCTTGTATGAGTCGTCATCATGGTCTTGGAGTAATTTTTGTAGGCCAGCCACTCCTGGGAAGGTTCACTATTGTTCCAAGTTATCTCCATTTGTGTATAATGGCTCTCCCCGTGGTTCACAGGAGTTCCAAAGCCTTAGAAATGGCTTTGAAACCCTTCCTAGACTAATATATATATTCATTAGTTTGTTTCTAATCTGTTCTTAATTTTTTTTTAGATTGTGGCATATGTGGCTTTTTTTGTGATCTGTTAGCATGCTTCACTTTGTCAGACAGCTTCAATTTATGTGATTTCTTGATTCAACTGCTAGAAATCAGGCCTGGGTGTGGCTTTCAAAAAAATTGTGGTCAATCACAGTTCGTTCATGATTCCACACGGGAGGGGGCAGTTACTTTTTCACATATGGCCAGGCAGGTTTAAACAGCTTTTTTCCCCTTAATAAATTAAATAATAATTTAAAAAGTGCATCTTGGATTTATTTGGGTTATCTTTGTGTAATATTAAAATGTGTTTAATGATCTCAATCATTTAAGTGTGAGAAATATGCAAAAAAAAATAAAATAAAAATCAAGAAGAGGCAAATACTTTTTCACAGCACTGTATTCCATGTGTTATATAGCGCCAACACATTACACAGTGCAAAAAGTTAAATAAAGTGACTTGTTTATTTCTAGCTGTCCATTCAACTTTCAAGTCCTTCCTGTCCAAATCCTATGTGCATAATGGAAAGACATTTAGTATTCACTATGGTACTGGACAACTTCTTGCTGTGATGGGAAAAGACACACTGCAGGTAAGAGGCTTTGTCACAATCAAGATAAGATGTGTAAGTTTGCTTAAGTATATGTGAACCCTTATCTTGTAAAACAACCCATTCAGTTTATAACAGAAATGAAAGACAAATACATTTTTTTTTTTTTTTGTGATTACATAATCTTTTTTCTCACCTGCATAAGGGACTTTGTGAGCTAGGGGTGGAGAAACAGCACTACACTGATCTTCCCAGTGAATGGCTGTGCAGGTTGGTGTGACAGCACAATTCTTGGCCATTGGAGGACAGGCACGCTGTTCTCCAAGCACAGTCAGAAAACTGACCATGTTGAGATGATTGTGCTCTCATACAGTTGTGCTCATAAGTTTACATACCCTGGCAGAATTTATGATTTCTTGGTCATTTTTCAGAGAATATGAATAACACAAAAACATTTCTTTCACTCATGGTTAGTGTTCGGCTGAAGCCATTTATTATCAATCAACTGAGTTTATTCTTTTTAAACCATAATGGCAACATAAACTACCCAAATGACCCTGATCAAAAGTTTACACACCCTGGTGATTTTGGCCTGATAACATGCACACAAGTTGACACAAAGGGGTTTGACTGGCTATTAAAGGTAACCATCCTCACCTGTGATCTGTTTGCTTGTAATTAGTGTGTGATTGTGTATAAAAGGTCAATGAGTTTCTGGACCCTTGCATCTTTTAGCCAGTGCTGCACTGATGTTTCTGGATTCTGAGTCATTGGGAAAGCAAAAGAATTGTCAAAGGATATGCGGGAAAAGGTAGTTAAACTGTATAAACAGGAAAGGAATATAAAAACATATCCAAGGAATTCAGAATGCCAATCAGCAGTGTTCAAACTCTAATCAAGAAGTGGAAAAAGATGGGATCTGTTGAAACCAAGCCACGGTCAGATAGACCAACTAAAATTTCAGCCACAACTGCTAGGAAAATTGTTTGGGATGCAAAGAAAAACCCACAAATAACTGAAGATGAAATACAGGACTCTGAAAACATGTGATGTGGCTGTTTCAAGATGCACGATAAGGAGGCACTTGAAGAAAGATGTTATAACCTAAAAACCGGGGTATCTGGCGCTACCTATGATTAAGTAAAAATTAGATCAAGTATAGAGTAGAGATACAAAGTGAGTATTTTTATAGTCCCTAAAAATACCAGCAATCTCATAAAATGCTCTCTATATCTCAAAGGCCTATATCAGATATCCTATTCCCACACTAATGGGAATATTAGCCTCTATCAGGGACAAGGTTCAATAATCCCAAAGACTGCTGGGCGCCAGGAGCTCTATGTGATTTAACCAATGTGAACCCTATGTGACTTTAACAATAAAATCACATAGATAATCTTGGGTGTGGCCGGGTCCGGAAATAATACGCACTTGTATCAGAAGGACCTAGACCTCAGCTTCCAAAAGGTGCTTATGTGCAAAAATATATAGAAATATGTGATATGGTGCTCACATGCAACTTATGCCAGAAATCGCATAGATGTTGGTGCATGTGAACTCATCCAGCAACATCTCACCCTCACGTATAAGCAAATCTACTCCTAAAGTGCAAATGTGAAACAGATTAAATCAAACATACAAAGTGCGTGTGCCTATATCCGAAGTGAATCAGAATTATAAAGTGCAAATTATTGTAAACATAAGCTCCAAATCTTCCTAGTGAAATACCCAACCACAAAAAATATATTGAGTAAGACTGAAAAATAAATAAAATGATTAAAAAATAGAAAATAGTCAGAATCTAGATAAAAAAACTGAGTCTGAAAACAAGAAGAAAAAAGCACAAAACAAACAGGCACCACACCCTAGATTGAGGTGTATATAGAAAAGACATAGAAATCATAGGCCAAAAACCCTATCACAAAGTGTAAATATATATTACAGATCAAAAATCCATATATAAAAGGAAAAAAAGGAAAAAAGAAAAAATGAAAAAAATCCAAAATATAAAAATGTATGGATATGTGTACCACACCACCCTTAAAAAATATATATAACCAAAAACCAAGAACCACAAAAATTAAAATAATATATTAAATGTCCATTGTTGAACAATTTTCTATTGTGCAAGTCCAAAAATTATATTCATAAGGTGACTTTCGTTCTTGCTGTATATCCTTCAAAGTGACTTCCGTGCTCCCCCACAAGGTTCCCCACTCACCAGAAAGATGCACCCCAGCTGGGGTAATTCGCCTTTAATCAGCCTTTTGAAATTCCGGCTCCTTGCCCATGTAATCCTTCACATCCAGACAGGGGTTCCGTTTATCCCTCATAGGAAAAATATAAAGTCTCCATAAAGTAGTATGTATATACTTTAGAGAAGCACTAATGGTTTATTTAGGCAAAAAACAGTTTATTTCCACAAAAATGTATAAAAATATAAAAAAATATCAAAACAAGCTACGTATAGCATATATATGTATATGATAAAATATAGTCCAGGACTTGAAGAAAGATGGGCTGCATGGTCGAGTCGCCAGAAGAAGGCCATTACTACACAAATGCCACAAAGTATCCCGCTTACAATACACCAAACAGCACAGAGACAAGCCTCAAACCTTCTGGCACAAATTCAACCATAAACGCTACATTTGGAGAGGAGTCAACAAAGCCTATGATGAAAGGTATGGCGGTGGATCGCTGATGTTTTGGGGATGTTTGAGCTATAAAGGCACAGGAAATTTGGTCAAAATTGTTGGCAAGATGAATGCAGTATTTTATCAAAAAATACTGGAGGAGGAGGCCACGGCATGGGAGAGAGCGGACGTGCTTAAGCTGAGCTCTGTCTGACCCACTCCTCGTTTAGCCACCTGCAGCAGCTTTACACCGCCGCACACCCGCCGAACAAGATGCCATTGCGGAGGAAGCAGTCCCCGCCACCCCGGAGGACCCCACGGCTACGTTCAAGCTCCCTGGATGAATACTTTGCCAGCGGAGGCTGGCAACATGGTGCAGGATCCAAGATGGCGCCGGGTGAGTGCTGACAAGCCGCACACGCGGCACCCCTGATCCCTTCACCACGTCAGCCACCCTCCTCACCTCCTCCACCCTCTTCACCAGGCTCCAGGGACACTCCTTTCAGCAGCCCGAACTGAAATTACACACAAGAGAGTAGCAGCAGTGCCTCTCACAGGTCCCCACATAGCCCTCACATAAGATCGACTGGGCCTCCCTCTTCTAGTTCTAGGGCTATTCCCCACTCCTGGGCATAGAGACATGGAAAGTGCTCTGGATGAAGGAGACATGCGATCCCACATACTAGCCCTCCTCACCTGGGCTGATCTGGAGGGTTTTATGACATGAATGGAAAAGGCCTTCAGAAAAGACATTGAAGACCTACAAGCAGACACAGCCCATATTGGGGGTAGAGTAGAGGCCTTAGAAGCATTGGTGGAAGACATCACCCCTACCCTACAGTCTTTACAGACATGCTGCACAATGCAAGATCAACTTATCGATTCCCTGCTTGACCAACTTGATGATGTAGAAAAGCAGAGTCGCAGGGTTAATATGCGCATACGCATAGCTTGATGAGCGTCATAACACAATCAGGACTTGATACCATGGTTTAAATGCATAACCGTCCCCCCCTCCCTGTTGTTGGGCATAAGTTGATGATGTCATAGGATGCTTGCTACTGAAGGTATTCTAGGTCTCTCTGCACTCACGATCGGGTGCTCAGGCTTAACCTTTATGTACCCTCCCTTGATCTTGTAAGTACTGGCTTTTGTTGTTTATGTTCTTCTTTTTATTGTTTGTTATATTGGACAAATAAAATAAAGATTATAAAAAAAAAAATACTGGAGGAACATTTGTATTCATCAGCCAGGAAGCTACATATGGGACATACTTGGGCATTCCAATATGACAATAATCCAAAACACAAGGCCAAGTCGACTTGTCATTGACTACTGCAGAATAAAGTGAAGTTTCTGGAGTGGCCATCTCAGTCTACTGACCTCAGTATCATTGAACCACTCTTGGGAGATCTCAAATGTGCAGTTCATGCAAGACAGCCCAAGAATTTACAGGAACTGAAGGCTTTTTGCCAAGAGGAATGGGCAGCTTTACCATCTGAGAAGATAAAGAGCCTCATCCACAAATACCACAAAAGACTTCAAGCTGTCATTGATGTTAAAGGGGGCAATACAATAATAAAAAAGAAGCAGTACAAAGAGAACAACAGAAAAACAATAGAGTGGGATCCAAGTTCAAATAAAAGCAACTGATTGATTGGTAAAAATGTAAAGGACATTTACAGTTAAAATCTGGTAGATCAGTTGGGAAGCAGAGGGCACCAAGGACAGACACCATGTTCTGCAGAAAACTCCACCTCGCCAAAATCTCCAACCTTGTCACTTCCAGTGACTCTCCAGCAGCAATAATTGGAGATTTGGATGAGTTGGCTGTTTTCACAGAAACCAGGCAGCGCATACACTACGATACATAATAATAGAGTTGACATTGTTAGTCTGCCCACTAGTAACCAACAATATGGCCACCTCCAAGGCAAACAACTTTTTTCCTTCTGTCAAAACAGCCAACTTGTCATGTACCATAGTGTATACGCGCTGGTATTCTGTGAAGACAGCCAACTCGTTGAAATCTCCAATTATTGCTGCTGGAGAGTTACCAGAAGTGACGTGGATGGAGATTTTGGCGAGTTGGAGTTTTTGGCAGAACACCAGCATACAGGGATCTTTCTGTGACAACTGTCAAAAAAAGCATCAATGGACAGCGAACAGTTACTGCCCCTATGCCCTTTACGTAGCGGTTACCACGCGGCTGAGGACACTGTCCATTGCTGCTTTTTTACAGCTGTCACAGCAAGATCCCTGTATGCCAGCTATTAGATCAGGAGTTGCTGCTTCTTCAGCTTAGTCTGGTTATGTGTCAGTCCTGGTGTCCTCTGCTTTTCACACTGATCTACCAGATTTTATCTGTAAATGTATATTCGATTTTTTCCAATAAATAAGTTTCTTTTTTTCTAACTCCCGTGCTCCTGTTTTTCTTTTCTTTGAGCTGCACTGGATCAACCCGGATCTCTTTGTAGAAGCTGCAGGACCCTGTTACTCCATGAATCTTGGTTCCCTTGTGACCTGGATGGAACTTTTTGGTGCCATTGATTCTGGAACTAGAACAGGCTAAGGAAGTAAATACATAACTAACTAGTAAAATGAAAAAAAAAAAAAAACATAATTTTGGACAGCTCAGTTAATTGAAACATCTGTCTTTCTTCTGATATGCACCATACTATTCCAAGCATGTTAGGTATGCTGTGAAAATACCTTGAACAAATGGCTCCAGCTGAGCTCAGTTCATGCTGTACAAAACAAGGGTCATGTCAGCTCAAATTGTTTGATTGTGTAACAGTATGAAGCTAATGCAGGAAACTGAATTCAATTATCCATAGCAATGAACAATTTCTATGATTTATTAATATATGAAACTGGTTGTCAGGTAAAACTGTTCTTCATTTTGGTCTAGTTTTTGTAAATCTGCTCTTTAGTGGCTTCCCATTAAATTCTTCCTACATAATCAGTGTACTATATTTAATGTGCTGCTGCTAAAAGGTTATGGCTATTGATATAATTTTATTTTAAAGACTATCATAGTATTTCCAGTTATGTATGCAAGAATATTTACATCAGAATGATATCATTTGATAAAAACATTGTGCTGCTTAATCATAGAATTAAAAAGAAACAGCAGACAGAGTTGTGGGAGACATGGTAAACTTATTAATACTACAGAGTGCATGACAAGAGGTTACCTTCAGAAATTTGCTGTTCCTAGATTGAGAGTTCAGGTGAAAAGTCAAAGATCTTCTTTTTTTTTTCTCCAACAGATCAGCAACACGACCATAGTGGGGCAGGACTTTGGTGAATCAATCAGTGAACCCGGAAAAACATTTGTTTTTGCAAAGTTTGATGGGGTGTTGGGCCTTGGATATCCTGCACTTGCTGCTGGAAATGCAAAGCCAGTATTTGACCGGATGATGGAGCTGCAGCAAGTGGATAAGCCAATATTTTCTTTTCATTTAAATAAGTTAGTTGGCATTTAAAACATGTAAAACTTTTTGAGATGATAGAGATACTATATGTGTTTGTTTATTTATTCTATCTTTATTTATTTCAGAGATGATGATTTTCAGTATGGAGGAGAGCTGATATTAGGGGGAATAGATGACACCCTTTACAAAGGTCCAATTCATTGGATTAACGTCACAAAAAAAACTTACTGGCAAATAAAGATTGAAAAGTAAGTATTTTACAGCTACTAAATGACAATTTTATAACTATCAGTTTATGTACGTATGAGTGCATAACTGGGATCTAGGTTATACAGTGAAAGTCAAGACCGGGGCATCAAGGTGAGCAAATTATATATAGCTAAAAGGCAAGTGGTTTGATGTGCCAAATTTAAATCCTAATAATATCCTAAAATAATACTGGGATTATTGATGCATTTATTATTTTACCATTTTTTTTTAATTGTTATTACCATTTTTTATGTCTGCAGGTACTTGATTAAAGTGTATAAAAAACAAAAACAGAAAAATTAGTATTTGGCAGCTTACCAGTCCTTACATGTGGGGGTTACCAGTGGTAGCCCATCCATTAGGGGCGCTTGGGCACCGCCCCCTCTTTCCAGCCACCCCCCTATATGCAGTGGATAGATTCATGTATAGCAAGAATCTATCCACGGCTGATGCGGCTGCCCCCTATTCATGTGTCCGGCCCCTTTATTACAGTGGCCAGTTTTTTTTGTTTTTGAAGAACATGATTAGAGCCAAAGGCTCTAATAGGCTTCAAAATAGGGTGAACTCGGGATGCAGAGCATTGTGTCTGGAGCCCACTCAGGTGTGTTGCAACAGCAAATGAAAATTCACTGTTGCAACACTGATCCTCCTCCTGGCCAATCGGGAAGCAGGTATAATTGGGAAGCAGGACACCGGAGCAGCTTTCCCTGAGCCCACCACAGTGGAAGATGGCCATATCCGACCGCTGCTCTCACATCCACAGTAAGGACAGCGGATGGTGGTGGGAGGGGGGTGTGTGTTAGTGCCACGCTATGCGGGGGGTAGGTGGCAGTTGTGCTACTGCCACTCCACCGGCGGCCTGGGGGGTTGTTTGCCACCCCCACCAAAAAAAAAAACACCAGCCACCACTGGTGGTTTCATTTTTTTAAAGCTTTTTTTCCTTTTTATTCACCTGGTGATCCTAGAGAAAATAGTTGCTGTACTGTATATATGGTATAAGCGTTTTCAGTCTATGCTTGTGATTTGGACTGCAGAACACTTTTCTCTCTCCTTTCCTCCATAACATAGAGGGGAAGTGTTCTGTAATTCACGTTTCAGTGCAACAGAAACAGAGTTCACACAAAGTGGCAAAATCACTGAGGGATCAACAGGTATTTTGTTTGCACTTTTTAACACATATAACAAAATGCTATTATTTGTTTATTTAACTGAGCAATTGGTAGCAAATAAGAGAAGTTCATTGTTAGGGTATACTTTTAATTGTGTATTTAGCAGAGAAAATTGTAGCACATAAGTGATGTTAATTGTTAGAGTCTATACACTTTAAGGTTTATAGTACAAATAACAGGATTCATGTTCGTCAGAATGTAAACTAAGCAAGAGACAGATGGAGGCAAAGGAAGATTTAACCTGGTTGTCAGTTATTATTCATGGAGCCCCTTCTGCTTAGGGTTATGGGGTCCTTTCCTTACACAGAACCTATGCAATAAAAACCTGTTACTCTCGGGGCCATCTTAATAGCATCACGGGCCCCTGGGCAAAGTAAGGCACAAGCCTTCCCCAATTTACACACCTACTCTCAAGAATGAAAGTATAAATAGTTAGATAGATTTGAATTTTTAACACTATAAACAAAAAAATCAGATTGATGCTGCAGCTGTCTTGGTAAGTATGAATGTTTTTTTTTTTCATTCCCGCACTTCTCTTTTATTTCCCACTGTGTAGCCCTTTTACCATATATCCTTACTGTGCAAATTACAAGCTAGCCCCTTACTCACCAACACACACATACATTGGCTCCATATATGCAGAAAGACCACTCTCACTATGCCTCCTCACAAACAAACTGACACCCCAAGTTCTATCTCAATTGGAGAATAGCTTCCCCAAAAGCTCGAATTTCTACTCAACCATGACCATCAATTCTTCCCTATTATGTGCTTATAAAAACATCAAGGCAAAGTATGAAGTCCAGGTTAGATGCATATAGATTGAAGACAACAATCTCTGAAACCCTAGAACAGACTATTGAAAACTGAAAAATGACTTAATCAATTAATGTTTGGCCAAAGGTATTAAAAAAAAAATGTGGGGAGATTATTTTTTTAGACTTAGATGGCTTGCTATTTTACTATCTTACCATTTTTGTTTGTCATTCAGCATCAAAGTTAATGGAAAAGTACAATTTTGCCCCAAGGGTTGTGAGGCTATTGTTGATTCAGGAACCTCCCTCATTACTGGGCCTAGTGCTGAAATAAAGAAGTTGCAGAAACTAATCGGAGGTACACCCATGTTATTTAATGAGGTAATATTTTTTCACTTCCCTTTGATATTTGTTGTAAGGCTATGATGTCCTGCGCCCACTACAGCATCATAAGGAAACTATAGTTTCATAGAACAAGAATGCTTAGATGCATCAGCTACTGCCTTTACTGGCTGCCACAAAAGAATACAGTAATGAATATTGCATATTATGAAATGGTTTATATTTGGGCCACTGTACAGAAGCCTCCATTTCAGAGTCATTAGCGCGAGGTACAGCATGTTAATTTCATCGCACTGTAATAAGGTACTGTGTTGTGTTTTAGGCCTACAGTCTTGTAGCCATGTTCCTGAAGTCATTATGCCACGTACACACGATCGGACTTTCCGACAACAAAACCGTGGAATTTTGTCCGACGGGCTTTGGCTCAAACTTGTCTTGCATACACATGGTCACACAAATGTTGGCCAACAATTACTAAACGTACTATGTGGTTTTTCAGCTCTTTAGCTCCACCCTTTGGGCTCCTTCTGCTAATTCCGTGTTAGTAGAAGTTTGGTAAGTGTTGATTCGTGCTTTTCTTTTTGCATTTTTCATTTAGCGCTTTTCAGTTCCCGTTTTTCATTTTGTGCTTCTCAGTTAGTTTCTGAATAGCCGTCCGTTAACCAGATATGTTGCGGAATCGGAGGAGATAATGTGTTATTTATTATTGGCTTTGGAGTTATTGCTTTGACATAATTTTTTGAGTTGAATAATGATTTGATTTGGTATATTTTCTATATTTTTGGATGCATAGAATGCACTTTTTGCTTAAGTTCTATTGGCCGATAGCATGTCTAATTTTTTTTTATTTTTTTAATGCCCAATAAAAAAATCGTGGAGAATAATACATATGTGTTTTACTTCAAATGACAGTTTGGGAGTAGGCAGTTACATTTTAAAAAATAAAATGTAAAATTGACAAGGGACACCAATATACAGTATCTCACAAAAGTGAGTACACCCCTCACATTTTTGTAAATATTTTACTTTATCTTTTCATGTGACAACACTGAAGAAATTACACTTTGCTACAATGTAAAGTAGTGAGTGTACAGCTTTACAGTGTCAATTTGCTTTCCCCTCAAACTATTTAAAAAGAAATGAAACAGTCAAATTAGCCCAATTTTTTTGCATAAAGTGAAAGATGATGTTACGCTGAGTAACTAGATACCAAACAAGTCACACTTTATAATTGCACGCACTCGTGGAATGACGACAAACTACGGTACCTAAAAATCTCAATAGGAGACGCTTTCAAATTTTTTTTCGGTTACCAGGTTAGAGTTACAGAGGAGGTCTAGTGCTAGAATTATTGCTCTCGCTCTGACGATCATGGCGATACCTCACATGTGTGATTTGAACACCGTTTACATATGCGGGCGCGACTTCCGTACGCGTTTTCTTTGCTGCGCAAGCTCGCGGGGATGGGAGCGCTTTAAATTTTATTTTTCTTATTTATTTTATTTATTTTAACTACTTCCCACCCGGCCAATGTATATAAATGGCCGGGTGGGAGCCTCCTCCTTCTGACTGGACGTTCAGGAACGTCCTTCAAAAGGAGGGGGATCGCGCGCGTGGCCGCACAGCGGCACGATCCCGATGCACTCGTGTCACCCGGACACGGCGCATCTTGGATCGGCAGGAGGGCTCTGTGATTGGCCCTCCTAATCACATGACGGCCGTGTCCAGTCACAGCCATCATGTCAATTTAGGGGAGGGGTTAATTGTTCACAGGTGTATAAAGGTAGTTATACAAACTCCTCCAGGAGCTTGCTCCCTGATGGTGGCTTGCATGTGGATTTTGTGAACACAAGTGGAATTTTTGAACTAAAGTGGAGAGTTAATAACCAGGAGTTGAAAACAGGAGTTAAGACTGGAGTCTCTAACCTCTATCCTACCTCCATCCTCCCCTCCATTTTAAAGATCCCACTGCAAGGGGCAACCAGACAGCTCTCCGGAAATGTCAGGCTGACAGCAAGCCAGATTCACCGGAACCAGAGTGTTTAACGGGGACCACCGCAGCCAGGCAGGGGCGTACCTAGAGCATTTGGCACCCAGGGCCCATCCTATATCTGGCACCCCCCAACTGTAAAAACACCCACAAAAAAACACCCTCCTCTGCCAAGATCAGCGTTTTTTAATTCTGCTTTCTTTTTTAAATGGCGCTGTTGGCTACCGAGTAAACCGGAAGTGACACTGTGCTGTCGCTTCCAGTTTTCTACATCGGAGACCTGATCAAAGGCAAATTCGGCTTTGTTCGGTTTCTGGCCAGCTGGCTGGTGGCTCAGGTCTGTGGTAGGGATGGGAGACTTGGGCGAAGCTGTGTGGGGATGGGGACGTCCCCTCCCGCTCCTTGTAATAACAGCCGATGCTGTTCATCCATGGTAGCCAGTGACAATAGATGGGAAAGGACAGAGGTGTCACTCACTCAGGTGTGAGAAGATGCCACATTTTTGGACAGATTGTGCCAAGGTCAGGAAAGTGGAGAGCTGGACTGGAGCTGCTATGAGGGAGACATCAGAGTGAGACAGCTGACAATACAAAGTGTGGCCCATACTTTGCATTATCTACTGTCCTCAGGGACAGATCTGATCCAGAGATCCCACTGTATGGCGATCTCTGGATTGGATCTGTCCCTGAGGACAGCATTGGCATTGATGATTTGATTCAGATTTGGGAACTGACCTGCTGACAAGGCGTGTTGCTTGCTGGACCGTGGATGGGATCTGATGGCCGCAGGGAAGATGGCAAGATGCTGCTGTGACCTGCTGCTTGCTGGATGGATCTGATGGCTGCAAGATGTGGGTGTAAGTCCCCCCTTTATCAGATCAGCTCATCTACTTTATACCTGGTTTGTGAATACAGCAACACCACCCCCCCCCTTACCAGGTAAGCTCACAGCTCAGCTACTATAGGTGAGTGGTAGTCACACAGCAATATACAGCAAATACATGCATTCTGCAACCTGTATACAGCACACGCCTGCATTCTGCAACCTGCACACAGCACACGCCTGCATTCTGCAACCTGCACACAGCACACGCCTGCATTCTGCAACCTGCACACAGCACACGCCTGCATTCTGCAACCTGCACAAAGCACACGCCTGCATTCTGCAACCTGCACACAGCACACGCCTGCATTCTGCAACCAGCACACAGCACACGCCTGCATTCTGCAACCTGCACACAGCACATGCCTGCATTCTTCAACCTGCACACAGCACACGCCTGCATTCTGCAACCTGCACACAGCACACGCCTGCATTCTGCAACCTGCACACAGCACACGCCTGCATTCTGCAACCTGCACACAGCACACGCCTGGATTCTGCAACCTGCACATAGCACACGCCTGCATTCTGCAACCTGTACATAGCACAAATCTGGAGTCTACAACCTGTACACAGCACACGCCTGCATTCTGCAACCTGTACACAGCACACGCCTGCATTCTGCAACCTGTACACAGCACACGCCTGCATTCTGCAACCTGTACACAGCACACGCCTGCATTCTGAAACCTGTACACAGCACACGCCTGCATTCTGCAACCTGCACACGCCTGCATTCTGCAACCTGCACACAGCACACGCCTGCATTCTGCAACCTGCACACAGCACACGCCTGCATTCTGCAACCTGCACACAGCACACACCTGCATTCTGCAACCTACACATAGCACACACCTGCATTCTGCAACCTGTACATAGCACAAATCTGGAGTCTACAACCTGTACATAGCACACGCCTGCATTCTGCAACCTACACATAGCACACGCCTGCATTCTGCAACCTGTACATAGCACAAATCTGGAGTCTACAACCTGTACACAGAACACGCCTGCATTCTGCAACCTGTACACAGCACACGCCTGCATTCTGCAACCTGTACACAGCACACGCTTGCATTCTGCAACCTGCACACAGCACACGCCTGCATTCTGCAACCTACACACAGCACACGCCTGCATTCTGCAACCTGCACACAGCACACGCCTGCATTCTGCAACCTGCACACAGCACACGCCTGCATTCTGCAACCTGCACACAGCACACACCTGCATTCTGCAACCTGTACATAGCACACACCTGCATTCTGCAACCTACACATAGCACACACCTGCATTCTGCAACCTGTACATAGCACAAATCTGGAGTCTACAACCTGTACATAGCACACGCCTGCATTCTGCAACCCCTCCCCCATCAGGTCAGCTACACAATACCTACTACACAGCAACCCCCCCCCCTTCCCCTTCCCCTTCCCCTTCTATGACAGAGCAGCACAGTAAGGATGGCAGGACAGACACACTCCAACGTCTTCTCACAGCTCACACACCCCCTATCACCAGCTCACCTCGGCTCTCAGCTTCAGCTAGGGAGGTTTAGACTCCAGAAGATGATGTGGACACAGTGTGTAACAGCAGTCACCCCCGCGCTGAATGATGACACACTCAGCTCGGCTGCTCAGCAGTGGTGGGTGGAGCTAGCAGGGGAAAACAGAAACTAGACCATACTATTTTGGCCACAGTGCTGGGGGTGTTCAAGCTCACAAAAAAACTCACAAAAAACCGAGCAGCCAGAGCCAGGGATTCCCTTCAGGATACTGTCAGACAGTGTCTGAGTGCAGAGTGAACCCCATAGCAATGCCACCCAGCCACTTACACCCCCCTCAATGTGTGGCACCTGGGGCGGAACGCCCCCCCGCCCCCTGCTTGGTACGCCCCTGCAGCCAGGTAAGTTTGAACCTCCACTTCCCCCCCCCCAGTGATTGTTCCAGGGACTCCGTCCGACCACCTACGGGGGTCAGAAAGGAATTTTTGCCCCACTGGTGCGTTTGGCTGCTACTGTCAGGGGGTTTTTCGCCTTCCTCTGGAACAATCGGGAACAACCGTAGGTTAGCATAACCCTGCCTCCGGCCTCCATTCCATTTTTCACGCTATCCTAGGATGACTATTCCAGATCACAGCCAGACTTCTTTTCTGAGCGGAGACCTTCACCTTAAGTAAAGGTAGCCGGAACAGCCAGCAACCGAATACAACAACTCCTTCCGCATCCATATAGGCATCCCCTGATCAACTTGCGCGCTAATAGCCTCAAGCACGGCGGCAAGTCTGATACTTAGCCCCTCCTCAGGATCAATACCCTGATCAGGATCATCATCTTAGGCCCATAGTACCATCAACAGCATCCACAAACCATGTGCTACTTCAAATACTCAGCTGAAGTTCTGCACAGACTAAGGAACATCAACACCACATTGCCATCTTCCATACAAAAAATACTTCAAAGAGAACAACTATTAAAAACCGGACGACAAGCAGCTCCCAACCACAGGAAGACATCTACTCGACCACTACAATTAGATTGCGCCTTGATTAACGCCAAGTCTGCAGTCAAACATAGACTGGAAGTACACGACTTCATCATCGAGAACAATGTAGACTGCCTCTTCATCACCGAAAGCTGGTTAACCTCTGACTGCAACACCATCCTCACTGAATTGGTGCCGGAAAACTACAGGATCCTAACCGAACACCAGATAGGGAAAAAAGGAGGAGGCCTAGCAGTGATCTTTAAAGGTCACCTGGATCTCACTAAACCATCTCAGAACCCAGTGTCTTTTATGGAAACCCTGACGCTACATCTTCAACCAACACCCCATGACACCACTCATATTCTACTGTGCTACAGACCACCGGGACCAAAGTCCAATCTTCTTTCACCCCTCACGGAATCCTTTGCAAGGCACACCCTAAAATTCAAAAATGTCCTGGCACTCTGAGATTTCAACCTTTGGGCAAACGAGCCTAAAGACCCCATCGCGACTGCCTGCATCAATCAACTAGAAGAACTGGGTCTCCAGCAACTGATAAAGACTCCCACGCATGGGTCAGGACACACCCTGGACCTCATTTTCAAACAGAACATTGACATCAACATACTCGACAACATAACTCTGCCATGGACGGATCACCACGCCATCAAATTCAAAATAGCTACCAACCTCACCAACGAAAAACGGAAACCTGTAACAACAACGCATTGGACCAGATCGCATAAAAAACCGTACTCCGAATCCTTCAAATCCACTCTGTCCAACAAGATAACTACAATAACCTTAAACCACTCTACGGAGGAAACACTCAACTCCCTGAACAGGGCATTGCTGCAATCAGCAGACTCTGTAGCACCAAAACGCAGGGCTCTCATCAGGAAGAAAAACTCTGGATGGTTTAATAGCTCCCTCGCCGTACTAAAGCAAGAACGCAGAAGAGCGGAAAGAACACGGAGAAGAAATACCACAGAGGAAAACCACTTTAATTACAAAAGTCTCACAGAGAATTATCGGAAAGCAATCTTCAAAGCCAAAAAGGACCACTTCTCATATACAATCTCAACGGCCGCAAACCAACCACGGGAACTGTTTAAACTGGTTAATCAATCAATGAATCCGGTGTGCCTAGAACCCCCAGAAAGTGAATCCCAGGATTACTGTGACAAACTGTCGGATTTTTTCATCGATAAAGTCAAAACCATCAGGGAAACAATTTGTCAGAAGAAAACATCCAACCTCAGCCAGCAAATACATAAAGAGGATGTCTGCACCAACATACTGCAACCGCCGAAATTTTCACTATCCCCAATTACCGTAGACACAGCAAAAAACATCATTAATAAACTGCGTGACAGTACCTTACCTATTGACATCATCCCCACAAAACTACTGAAGGAATGCTCCGACATCGTGGC
This sequence comes from Lithobates pipiens, assembly GCF_037356315.1. NCBI lineage: Eukaryota > Metazoa > Chordata > Amphibia > Anura > Ranidae > Lithobates > Lithobates pipiens. Next base: position 243,401,777 of record NW_027507903.1, on the reverse strand, counting down.
TCCAACCATAACTCACCTCATAAACCGATCATTCCACGAAGGGATTGTTCCCAGCATCCTCAAACAAGGCATCGTCAAACCTCTACTCAAGAAACCAAACCTGGACCCTCAGGCTCCAAACAACCGTAGGCCAATTACAAGCCTCAACACCATTTCTAAGATCATGGAGAAAGCTGTAGTACATCAGCTAAAAGTTCACCTGGATACTTACAAACTCCTGGACCCGCTGCAATCAGGCTTCCGCCCGGGTCATGGAACAGAAACAGCTCTCCTCAAGATTTGGGATGACGCCCTCGAAGCAGCAGATGATGGAGAGCCGTGTCTCCTCGTACTGCTAGACCTAAGTGCAGCGTTTGATACAGTAGATCACAATACTATACTCGTCCGACTCACAGAAGTAGCCGGAGTCCAAGACATAGATCTCCAATGGTTCGCGTCCTTCCTAGGAAATCGGTCACAGACAGTGAAACTAGGAAAATTCCTCTCCGAAACTCGGGCAGTCACCTGTGGAGTCCCTCAAGGCTCTCCTTTATCACCCGTTCTCTTCAACATTTACATTCGCCCACTCCTCCAAATCATCAGATGCTCAGATCTCTGCTTCCACGCTTACGCTGACGACACGCAACTTTATTTCCGGATCAATGGAAAAAAAGATCACCAACAACAACTTGAAAACTGCCTCAAATCAATAGAGGACTGGATGACCACTAACTCCCTCCGGCTGAACGAATCAAAGACAGAGCTTATTATCTTACACCCAAATCATAAGCCCGCAACCAAAACCTCCTGGTCTCCACCAACCGTCTTTGAGCAGACTATCTCCCCAAAGACCAAAGCAAAGAGTCTTGGGGTTATTTTAGACGCACAAATGTCAATGGATGCGCAAATAGGATCTGTAGTCAGTGGATCTCACCATCTGCTACACATGCTTCGCAGACTCATCCCTTTTATCCCAAAGAATGACAAAGCAGTGGTAGTTGGAACAATCATTAATTCACGACTGGACTACGCAAACTCGCTTTACATAGGATTACCACAATATCAACTTGCGTGATTACAACTGGTCCAAAACACGGTGGCAAGGCTGATAACAGGAAAAAAACCCTGGGAATCAATCTCTCCTTCGCTGAGGAGCTTACATTGGCTAACCGTAAAAAATCGGATTACGTTCAAGACCCTTTGCCTCACCCACAAATGCGTGCATAGAGAAGCTCCGCAATACCTAATGGAGAAAATAAATCATTACACACCAAACCGCAGTCTTCAATCAGCCAACAAAAACCTCCTCCCCGTGCCCAAAGCCCGGTATAAATCCAAGGGGGATCGGAGATTCGCTGTCCAAGGGCCTCGGCTATAGAATGCTCTACCAATCAACATCCGCCTGGAAGAAAATCACCTGGCTTTTTAGGAAAAAACTCAAGACCTTCCTCTTTTAGCAGATGATCAAAGCTCGCCACAGCGCCTAGAGGCAATTCAGTTTGCATTGTGCGCTATACAAGTATTTCATTCATTCATTCATTCATGTGATGTAAACAAACAGCCGGTTGCTAGGCAATTGGCTCTTCTCTCCTCACACGGAAGTCGTCGCTGAGGAGAGGAGAGCAGATCGCTGCAGCCGGCTGGTGATCAGTGAGTATGAGCTGTTTTTACAGCTTTTTACTCACTGATCACCAGTCTAGTATAAAACACACATGTCCCCACACATGTCCCCAAAACACACGTCCCCAAATCATAAAAAGACATGTCCCCAAATAATAAAAATACATATCCCCCACATATGTCCCACTAAAATCACATGTTCCAATGATTATCTGCACACATATGTATGTGATCACCTGCACACATCTGTACATGATCATTTGCGTACATATGTCCGTGATCACACAAACCAATTATTGTTCTCTTAACGGAATTTTTTTTACCAAAAACATGTAGCAGAATACATTTTGGCTTAAATTTATGACAAAATTTGATTTTATTGGATTTCTTTGAAAATAGAAAGAAGAAAATATTGTTTTTTTTTCCAAATTTCCACTCTTTTTGCGCTTATATCGCAAAAAATAAAAAACAGTCGTGAATAAATACCACCAAAATAAAGCTCTGTTTGCGCGAACAAAATGATAAAAATTTCATTTGGGTACAGTGTAGTATGACCGCGCAATTGTCATTGAAAGTGTGAGAGCGATGAAAGCTGAAAATTGGGCTGGGCAGAAAGGGGGCGAAAGTGCCCTGTATTGTAGTGGTTAAAATTAATAAATTGTTTTTTTTTTGATCACTTGTGACAGTAATAGGTGGTGACAGGTACTCTTTATGGAGGGAACGGGGGTCTAAAAGACCCCTGATCCCTCCTTTACACTTCAAAGTATTCAGATTGCCGTTTTCGGCGATTCTGAATTCTGTATATATTTTTAAATCCGGCACCATTGGCAGCCGAGTAAATGGGAAGTAACGTCATGACGTCGCTTCTGTGTTTACAATTAGGAGACTGGAATGAAGCCGCATACGACTTCATTCCAGTCCCTTCCTAGCAGCCAGAGGCATCGGATGCTTGATCGCGGCTCCCGATTGAACGGGAGCCCCGGTAAGAGTGGCGGGAGGGGGGCCTCCGACTCCTCCGGCATAACAGCTGAGTGGCTTTTAGCCACATCGGTTGTTATGGCTGGAAAGCGGATCGCCCGCTCTAAAAATCAGTACTGGGATGATGCCTGCAGGTGCGGGCAGCATCCCGGTATAACCCCCGGAAGCTGAGTACGCACATCTGTGTATGCTCGGCGGCAAGGGGTTAATGTCTAAACCGCTGGCAACAAAAGTGCGTACACCCCTAAGTAAAAATTTCCAAATTGGGCCCAGTTAGCCATTTTCCCTCCCAGGAGTCATGCGACTCGTTAGTGTTACAAGGTCTCAGGTGTGATTGGGGAGCAGGTGTGTTAAATTTGGTGTTATCACTCTCACTCTCTCATACTGGTCACTGGAAGTTCAACATGGCACCTCATGGCAAAGAACTTTCTGAGGATCTGAAAAAAGAATTGTTGTTCTACATAAAGATGGCCTAGGCTATAAGAAGATTGCCAAGACCCTGAAACTGAGCTGCAGCACGGTGACCAAGAGTACACAGCGGTTTAACAGGACAGGTTCCACTCAGAACAGGCCTCGCCATGGTCGACCAAAGAAGTTGAGTGCAGGTGCTCAGCATCATATGCAGATGTTGTCTTTGGGAAATAGAGGTATGAGTGCTGCCAGCATTGCTGCAGAGGTTGAAGGGGTGAGAGGTCAGCCTGTCAGTGCTCAGACCATACGCCGCACGCTGCATCAAATTGGTCTGCATGGCTTTCGTCCCAGAAGGAAGCCTCTTCTAAAGATGATGCACAGGAAAGCCCGCAAATAGTTAGCTGAAGACAAGCAGACTAAGGACATGAATTACTGGAACCATGTCCTGTGCTCTGATGAGACCAAGATAAACTTATTTGGTTCAGATGGTAACAAGCGTGTGTGGGGGCAACCAGGTGAGGAGTACAAAAACAAGTGTGTCTTGCCTACAGTCAAGCATGGTGGTGGGAGTGTCATGGTCTGAGGCTGCATGAGTGCTGCCGTCACTGGGGAGCTACAGTTTATCGAGGGAACCATGAATGGCAACATGTACTGTGACATACTGAAGCAGAGCATGATCCCCTCCCTTCGGAGACTGGGCCGCAGGACAGTATTCCAACATGATAAGGACCCCAAACACACCTCCAAGATGACCACTGCCTTGCTAAAGTATCTGAGGGTAAAGATGATGGACTGGCCAATCATGTCTCCAGACCTAAAGCCTATTGAGCATGGGGCATCCTCAAATGGAAGGTGGATGAGCGCAAGATCTCTAACATCCACCAGCTCTGTGATGTTGTCATGGGGGAGTAGAAGGGGACTTCAGTAACAACCTGTGAAGCTCTGGGGAACTCCATGCCCAAGAGGGTTAAGGCAGTGCTGGGAAATAATGGTGGCCACACAAAATATTGACACATTGGGGCCCAATCTGGCTATTTCATTTTCACTTAGGGGTGTACTCACTTTTGTTGTCAGCAGTTTAGACATTAATGGCTGTGTGTTGAGTTATTTTGAGGGGACAGGAAATGTACACTGTTATACAAGCTGTACACTCACTACTTTACATTGTAGCAAAGTGTCATTTCTTCAGTGTTGTCACATGAAAAGATATAATAAAATATTTACAAAAATGTGAGGGATGTACTCAGTTTTGTGAGATACTGTAGTTGTATCTTTGATCTTATAAACTAGGGGATAATAATGTTGTGGTAACTTGCACAAATGAAAAAAACAAAAAAATAATAATAATAATATCATTCTTGATATCACTAGAAAAAAAGCCTTTGAAAATTAATTTGCCATAACTCCATCAGTATCACCAGCAAAGCAACTTCATTATTATCCCATTAAAGAAAAAGAGAATTGTGCGCTGCATTTGGAGATTTCATAATTTGCCGCATCATGAATGTTAATTCTCCATTACAAACGCTAGTTTACAAGACCAACCGCTTCTGGCTCCCACTTGCTTCCGAACATGCATGTTTGTACGTTGGACTTTTGTCCGACGGACTTGTGTACACACGATCGGAAAATCCGACAACATACATTTATTGGAGGTAAATTTGAAAACATGCTGGCCAACATATGTTGGCGGAAAGTCCGACAACAATTGTCTGATGGAGCATACACACGATCAGATTTTCCGCCAACAGTCTGACATCCAACATTTCCCATCGGAAAGTCTGATCGTGTCTATGCGGCTTTAGTCACTTCCACAATATATGTTATAATTTGCTATATTTTTTGACCTTGAGAAAAGGGTATTATTTTTACTTCCATTTTACAGTACTCGGTAGGCTGCAAGAATTTGTCTAGTCTTCCAAGCGTGACCTTCACCATAGGACACAGAGACTACACTATAACTCCTGAGCAGTATGTGATTAAGGTAAGCATATAGATGCATATTATCCGGTCTGTGCTGCGAGTGTAGATAATATGCACTACTTAGGAAGTTTGTAACATACTAACATGTTGTACTTTATCATAGGAGCAAACAGAAAAATCAGTAATGTGCCTGGTTGGATTTCAACCCATGGATTTCGCTACTAAATCTGGAACTCTCTGGATCCTGGGAGATATTTTTATGTCCAAGTTTTACAGCGTGTTTGACCGTGAGAATGACAGAATTGGACTGGCAAAAGCCAGAAAAAAAAGGCACACACAGCAGGACACAAAAAACATCTTTTGAATGTGTCATCTACATGTCCTCTGCATCTTCTCAAATAGCAAAAAAAAAAGCTTTTTACATTTCTGTATTCCTTGAATAGCACTGCTTAATGGAGAGGGGAATCTTACTGTCAATATACACTCACCGGCCACTTTAAAGGAACACCTGGCTAGTACCGAGTTGGACCCCCTTTTGCCTTCAGAACTTCCTTAATTCTTCACGGCATAGATTCAACAAGGTTTTAGAAACATTTCTCAGAGGTTTTGGTCCGTATTGATATAATAGCATCATGCAGTTGCTGCAGATTTGTCGGCTGCACATCTATGATCTCCCATTCCACCACATCCCAAAGGTGCTCTATTGGATTGAGATCTGGTGACTGTGTAGGTCATTAGAGTACAGTGAACTCATTGGAGGGGATTTATTAAAACTGGTGCAATCAGAATCTGGTGCAGCTGTGCATTGTAGCCAATCGGCTTCTAACTTCAGCTTGTTCAATTACGCTTTGGCAATAAAACCTGGAAGCTGATTGTTTTTTTGAAGAGTTGCACCACATTTTGCACGCTTGAGTTTTAGTAAATAGCCCCCATTGTCATGTTCAAGAAACCAGTTTTAGATGATTTGGGCTTTCTGACATGGTGCATTATCCTGCTGGAAGTAGCCATCAGAAGATTCACTGTAGTCAAAAAGGGATGCACATGGTCAGCAACAATACTCAGGTAGGCTGTGGCATTTAATCGATGCTCAATTGGTACTAAGGGGTCCAAAGTGTGCCAAGAAAAGATCCCCCACACCATTACACCATCACCTCTTCATACCTTGGTTGTAACGAGTGGTTATTTGAGCTACTGCTGCCTTTCCATCATCTCAAACCAGTCTGCCCATTCTCCTTTGACCTCTGACATCAACAAGGCATTTTTATCGACACAACTGTCGCTCACTGGATATTTTCTTTTTTTTTGACAATTCTCTGTATACCCCAGAGATGGTTATACATGAAAATCCCAGTAGATCAGCAGTTTTTGAAATACTCAGATCAGCCCATCTGGCACCAACAACCATGCCACGTTCAAAGTTACTTAAATCCCCTTTCTTCCCCATTCTAATGCAAGTTGTCTTCACCACATCTAGATGCCTAAATGCATTGAGTTGCTACCATGTGATTGGCTGACTAGCGATTTGTGTTACCTAGCTATTGAACAGGTGTACCTAATAAAGTGGCAGGTGAGTGTACATTCTAAATATACTGTAATTGCTTAATTGATTAGCTCATTGTGGTTCACTGTAATGCTTTAATTTTTCACATGAGAATTGTAAAATATGTACACGTGATAAAGATCTAACTTCTTTAAATTTACGAAGGTATTTCATGATATATACATATTTAGGCCCCTTTACACCTGTGCATATTAAGTGCCGTGTACTAAAAAAAAGTCGTGCATGCTGCATCTTTGTCATCTAAACTCTTGTTTGCTATAGAGTTAAATGGTAGCGTGCTTAAAATGCAACAAGCCAAAAAAATCACAGATGTGAATCAGCTCTTAAAGTTTTTTTTTTATTATTGCCAATACTAGTCTTAATAACATCATGCAAGGTGAGGTTACTTAGATTCCATTCACAGCAGAGCATTTTGTGCATGTGTGCAAAATCGGGTGTTCATACACGCAATCATGAAATGTGTAAAAAATGCATGTCACGCTTGTGGTGCCATTCATTGTTAATGGCACTCCAAATGCAGCAAGAAGGCTCGCAAGCAAGAAAGACACTTAAAGAAAAAGGTTAAAAAATGCACGAAATGCAACGCTCTAAAAGATATATTAGCTAGCAGCCCTATGCGTGTGGCAAAAAAAGCACACAAAAATGTACAAAAACACAACATGATTTTGCGCACATACTTAAATTGCCTAGGTGTGAATCTAGCCCTAGGAAGATTTATTTTGACAGATTACTGTGACATACTGTTTGCCTTTGTCAATCCAGTATTTTACTATTTCTGTTTATGTCACATAAAGGCAATCACATGTGAGTACATCATATAACATACTATAAGCATCTAAAGTGGTGATCTGGTGTAAACCAGAGTAGGTCAAATTACAGTAAACAAAGAGGAATACATGGGTAGATTACCTTCACTATTATAGTGTACAACTTATATGGAGTGCGAAAAGGGGTATTATGGAACTAGGGAGATAGAGATGGAGTATTGTCAGCAGTTTAATAGCTGCAATTGAGTAGTAGCTTGTAAGGGAAGAAGAATAATGGGTGACAAAAAAGGCAATGGTGTTTCATTTAGAGGTAGAACTCAGATGACTAGAAGGCTTGTTCCTAAGGTTTAACCAAGGGGACCAACATTTTTGTTTATAGGCCATTATGTGTTTCAGAGCGTATGTGTCGGAGTTGTGGTTAATTACTTCACTAATATTCGGGGCGATATTGGATTTCCATTCCATTCCAAGGTCTGGTGGGAAGTGGTCAATTCATACGCTTAGTATTAGAGTTGCAATCAAATGAAAAATTTAGTTCCAAAAGCTGCGTATTTGGGGGCAATACCCTAGCATATGAGGTAGGGTCCCCACTTGCCCACATCCTCTCTAACATTGATTGGAGCTATGGAGTTTGCTTTTGGCCAGTATATAGGGGGTGTAATACCAGCAGAGTTGAAGCTTTTGGGTCCTTTCCCAATAGGTGAAGCATTTGGAGGTTGTTAGATTATTCATTATGGCTTTGTGCCATTGTTGGTTGGATATGGGATGAGTAAGATCTGTAGACCATTTTGGTAGTGGTTTGAATACTGTAAAGGTGCATTTATTGTGTAAATGGTTGTAAAGCAGGGAAATTCCTTTTTGTGAAGTAGTCGGTGAGGACCAAAATTGCCATATCTTGAGGGGTAACTCTAGGGCTGAAATAGGAGAATGGCACAAGAAAGATGCTAGTTGGGCATATGTCAGGAATTCCCCCACTGAGAGGGCATATATAGAGATTAGTGTGGCAAATTGGACTGGTTTGTTGTTTTGAAATATGTATGATATCTTATTAATACCACTTTTGTTCCAGGATGTAAGGAGAACTGGAACGTAAAATTTGAGAATCTCTAAGGGCAAGGGGATTTTAATTCGCCGGTTAGCAATATTGCCATGGTTTAAAAAATATTTCCATGCTGTGATAGTTGCGGAAATGGAAGGATGGTCCATGTCTATGTTAAGTATGTGGGAGAACGAGTTAGCTAATAGTGGGTAGCTGAGGTTGACCCCTCTGATAGTCTCCTGTTCTAAGGTGCACCATAGATTAGTGTAGGACTGTTGAAACCAAAATCTTGCTCGGTCCAGTAAAGTCGACATGTGGTTAATCATTTAAGTCTGGGGGCCCCATAACGCTCCCTGGCCTATGCTTCCTGATGAATGTTGTGGGTACATCCTGGCCTACCATTAGCCCAGATAAAATTGTATAACAGTTTCTGCATAGATCTGAAAAAGGATGATGGCACTGGAATGGGAAGAACTCTAAAAATGTACAAGATCTTGGGGAGAATCGACATCTTAAAGGTTGCCAACCTGCCAGCCCAGGATAAGAAATGTGAGCTCAGTTTGATGAGGTTCTTTTGAGTATTGTCGATTACGGGGATGTGGTTATATTTGTATAGGTGGGATATTGGCGTTGTTAGTGATATTCCTAGCTATGGAAGGGAACCCATTACCCATGGATATGCGAAGTGGGATTATAGGGTGTTTTTGGTTGTTTCATCAATGTGGATCCCCAAGATATTAGACTTTGTCTGATTCACTTTGTAGTATGAAAGTTGGTTATATTGATTAATAAAAAGCCGATGGACATTAGGGAGGGAATGTAGTGGGTCATTTAGGGTTTCTGATAGGGTCATCCATGGAGCTCTTAATTGATAGATACACCCTTAATTTGTGCATGGGATCCTTTTTTTCTCCGCTAATGGTTCCATTGCGAGAGCAAATATAAGTGGAGACGGGGGCAGCCTCGTCCCATTGGAATTATTTAAATTTTTTGGAGAAAAGGCCATCAGAATACATAAAAGCCGAAGGAACCATATAGAGTGCAGAGATTGCTTTAAAAATCTCTCCCTGTATGCCAAATTTCTTTAGAATTTGTGATAGGTAGCTCTAATGAACCCTGTCGAAAGGCCTTCTCTGCGTCTAAGTAGCAAAGAAGGCGTCTGGTTGCGTTCAACATGGTGCATAAGATTTTATATGTGCCTTATTGCATTGGGAGCTTGGCACCCCTGAATAAACCCCACCTGGTTTTGTTTCACCAGCTCATGTTAGTTTTGCGTATAGTTTCAAATCATTTTGCAAAGATATGGGCCTAAAGTTTTGTACATACATCGGGTCTTTTCCCGGCTTCAGTAAAGTAATAATGTGTGCAGTCAACATTTCAGGAGACGGAAGCTTCAGACACAGCGGCATTAAACAGACTCCAAATGTGGAAATAGTAAGGGATGGAAAAACTGGTAATATTCAGAAGTAAAACCGCCTGGGTCATGGTGATTTATTATGTGGGAGGGACTGGATTGCAGTGCTAATTTCTTGTTGCGTAAAGGGCTGGTTTAAGTTTAACAATTTATTAGGAGACAACCTAGGCAGAGAGACAGATTCTAAAAAGTCCTCTATTAATTTGGATGTAGGCTGTGTGGTATTCGAACCTTGATCTAAATTGTATAAAGAGTCATAGTAGATGCCAAGGGCGTCTGCCATCTCCTGGGGGTTTCATCGTTTTTTTCTCCCATTTTGGGAAGGTGGATGTGGGATATTTTTTGTTTTTATCTCGCCGTTGTCGGGCCAGTAATTTCCCAACTATATTTCCATGATGGTAGAAATTGGCTTTAACAGATTTAGTTTGATTAAGATGTTGGGATAGTAGTAATGATCTCAAGTCAAGTCTTGCCTGATTTAGTTGTTCTAGTAAGTGGGAAGTTGGTCTCTGTTTATGGGTTTGTTCTAATTGTTTGAACTTTAACAGGATATCGTTAATTTTCTTTAATTGTCTTTTGCTTCCTTCCCACCGAGCTCAACTTCATCATTACCACTGTAATAAATGCCTTGTCTGAGTTCCACAGCTTAAAGGGGGTGGAGGCAGACAGAGCATCAAGTTCAAATAATTATTTTAGGGAATTCTGTATGGAGGTTTTGCGTTCTGGGTGTGACATAATCAGAAAGCCATTACGCCAATGATTTGCAATAACAACCTTGGTATAGTTCAAAAGAAACGGTTGATGAGAAATATATTTTCTAATAGGAAAGAAAGATAGAAAAAATTACGATTCCAACTGGGAATCTGAACGGGTCTTAGTTGCAAAATTTGGGGTATAACTGCTTGTAGAACAATATAAACACTGCATATGCTCGCCAGGGCTACCTCAGTGCGACTGTAGGGTTGTTGCACAGACTCAGTCGTGGGGGGGGGGGGGGGTTAAGCTGGTCGGCTTCCTCAGGTGCAGGTACATGGCGTCCCCTGTGGGTTTGTGCGGGGGGATCAAGGATATTCCATTTCCACAATAAGCGGATTCCATCAGCTATGGAGGTAACTAAATAGGTGTGGTCATCCTTAGAGATAAGACGTTTTGCAGGGTATCGGCATTTATATGCAATATGATGGTTCCAAAGAGGTTTCGTAATTGTGGACAGTTGTCTCGGTTGTTGCGTAGTGTGGGAAAATAAGTTCACTAAGATGGCTCAAATCTGGAGGTGTTCTGGCAGTTGGTCAACTCTCCTAAAGGTTGACCTTAAGGTTTTCTTTCATTTGGAAGAAATGGATGTGAGCTAAAGTATCTCTGGGTAGGTGTGCAGGGATGTGCTTTATTTTTGGCAATCTATGAATGTCATCCACTGTCAGATCTCCTAGGAGTGCATCAGGAAGTGCTGCTTTCATTATTTCAGTAAAGTAAGCTTTTAATTCTGGCTGTTTGACAGACTCTAACATTATTACGCCTGGAGCGATCCTCCAGGTCAGCGATTCTGGATTTCATCCAGTTGATATCATTTTCATGCCTGTTATGGGCATCTATGAGGTCATTGAAAGTTTCTGCAAACTCTGTCTGAGTGTATAGGGCTTCTTAGAGATAACAGCATGTCCTTTAAAATTGTGTCAAGCACCAGCTGGTCATTAGTAGAGAACTCCATAATGGAGTCTTGCAGCTCCCTAGTGTCCTCTAGGCAAATAGAACTTTCACTCACCTCTGGTGCAGACTTTGGGTGAGAATGCCGCTTCTGCTTGACTTTGACAGGGCTGGAGGAGCTGGAGGAAGCCTGTGAGACTTGACCATTGCTGTGCTATGGAAGGTCGAATATGGGGGAGAACTGTTGCAGTTGTCTCTCTCCTGTACTGGTGTGGCTCTGTGATGCTTGTGGTGAGTGGCTGGCACCATCTTGACCTGAGGAGCAGTGCTTCTGGGAGAAGAACTTGGATATTCTCCCCGGTGGATTTCTGTCCTTTCTTTTCCGAGACATGTAGGTGAGCTGTGCCCACCCCTAGAGGTGGCAAAACTGCCATTATCCGAGGCTCTGTGCAGCTGTATTTGGCTCGGATGTGCAGGCTGTGTATGAAGCAGCTGTTAAAGCAGCCATCTTCTCCGCTCACCGGACTATTTCTGTTTATAACCATGAACAAACTAGTATTAATTATATATTATTATTATATATGCAAGATTTCTTTAGGAAAAATATATCAATAGATGTAATGTTGTACTGTTAAAAAAACTAAAGAAACACTGGTATAATTAAACAAAAGCTGGTATTGTGCTGTTTAGTAGAAATTACCTATTATTTTGCATAACTGCCCACCTTGTTTTACCACTCCTCCATGCAAAATTCGAGTTGCACAATGTTTGTGGGTTCCTTACATGAACTGCCCCTTTCAAACACTACCACAACATTTCAATGAGATTCAAATCAGGGCTTTGACTAAACTAGTCCATAACCCTCCATTACTTCTTTTTGAGCAATTCTTTTGTGGCTTTTCTAGTGTGCTTCAGATTATTACCGTGCTAAAAGATCAGTTTCTGGTTTAACATAATTTTTTAGATGGCCTCACATTCTCATTAAGCACACTTTGATATGCTCAAAACCTAAAATGTAAAAACCTCATTTGGCTCAACCATCATGCTGGATCAATTAAGATCAATTTTATTAATCAAAATATATCAACATTAAAATGGTACCACAAACAAATCCACACTTAAAAATCAAGCGAGCCCTCCAGATGATTGCTTACCCCTCCAAGCTCTGTGGTCACCAGTGGTAACGTTGGTTATATCATTATTCAATCACACTATTGTTTTATGCATCTTCTTTTTTCTTTTGTTACAATTTGACTCATGAATGAATGAATTAAATACCTGTATAGCGCACAATGCGAACTGAATCGCCTCTAGGCGATGAAATTCATTTTTCTTGATTATCCATTTTTCTTGATTATCCATTCACATGGTCTGAACTGCCTGCTTTGACCACAACCATACCCTGGATCTAGTTTACAGAGCGCTGCATTATAGTTTTTCTTTGCTTAATCTACATTGTTCCAGTGTTTGTCAGCTGCACTGGGATGGATCCACCACTAGCCACCGATTGTCGTACACAGTTTCTTTATATGACCTACAGTTTTTGTAGCGCTTCAGGACTCTCTTGGTTTTTACAAAATCCTCACTGTATGGTCTTCAGTCTTGCTCCTGTATTCCTGATACTCATTCTGATCTTGTTATTGACCCGGTTTCAACATGATTTCTGGGTTAATATTAAAAATCGGTGTTGGGCTCCCACAAAGAATTGAATAAATGAGTATCCCAATGAAATATATCCTTACTCAAACAGTGTAAAAACCAGTGAAAAAATTATAAATAAAGTGCTAAAGTGCATAATATGTCTCTATATCAATAAATAAATAAATAAATTGATAAACCAAGAGAGCAATCGATATATGAGCCAAAAGTAGTGTCACTCATACAATAGTGTAAAAACCAGTGATCAAATTAATAAACTGCTAATGTGCATGCTATATCACCTTTATAAAAAGTAAAAAAAAAAAAAAAAAAACATCAATATATAAACCAATGGTGCTATTACTCAGGGTGACATATATGATAGTCCAAGAGATGGATTACACAGTGAAAGTGTCACAGAACAGATGAAGCTATATGGTGGAACGGTGAGTCCGTGATGCGACAATCTCCACACTCAAGTGATATCCACATGTTCGCTAAGCACACTAGGTAATTACCTTAATTACCTTACTGCTGTAAGGTATACAGCGTATATAGCCTCTGGGGAGAGCACAGGGGGTCAGGGAGAGAGCTTCAGACTGTAGCGTCACCACCGTCCATAAGGGTTACTCCATAGATTAGATCAGCATGGGCACTCAAAGGATAAATGTAAGACCCACCATAGTGTAGTAGATTTGTAAAAGTTACCAATTTATTAAAAAAAATTCAAACTACTCACACAATGTTAGATGTAAATCGCACAGTAAAAATACTACGAGCGTACCGCTCGGGTGTAGACGTCACTTCCGGTGTCCTGACATTACGCCATTACTAGTAAAAAAAAAAAATGATAGAAATGCCGTAAATCTATCCTTTATTTTCTAGAAACTATAATTATATATATAATATTTTTTATACCAAGAATATGTAGAAGAATATATATCAGCCTAAACTGATGAAGAAATGTTTTTTTTTATTTTGGGGATATTTATTATAGCAAAAATTAAAAAATATTGTTTTTTTTTCTTTTTCAAAATTGTCGCTTTTTTGTTTGGAGCACAAAAAATAAAAAATGCAGAGGCAATCAAATACCACCAAAAGAAAGCTCTATTTGTGGGAAAAAGAGGATGTCAATTTTGTTTGGGTACCACGTCGCACGACCACGCAATTGTCAGTTAAAGCAAAGCAGTGCTGTATCACAAAAAATGGCCTGATCAGGAAGGGGGTAAATCCTTGCGGGGCTGAAATTTTATCAACTTGGTACAGCAATCCCTGTTTGACTAGAGTATGAGGAAACACAAACTACACCCCAGGACTCACTAGGTTTTTGTTATTTATCTTCATGTTCTTTCAAGCTTTGTAGGAGTAGGATCACGTCATTGAGCAGCTTCAAAGCTGTCCCAAGAGAACTCTAGCTGGCATACCAGACATCTTGTGGGTTTCTGGGGACACCTCTTGTTTGCCAGCTAACATGGTAAAATGAAAAGATACACTTTCATCAGTGGTCACCCATATGGCACCAGCACCAAAGTTATGTTCAGATGGGTTCAGTTCCCACTCAGAAGATAGTACAGTATTTTCATGTTCTGAGGCTTATTTCCCCTAACTGCACAGTTCCTGAAACAGTGGACACTCTTTCCCTAGGATCACACCGTGCAACAGTAAAGGAGATTCTTCTACTTTGTGGAATACAGTTTCCCAACCGGTTTAAAGGTCACCATGGCAGTGAGGTATGTCTTACAATCACTGTGTACACACAAAACTACTACCTGGCTCTGGGTCAAATGTTCATGGTCCACAAGCCAGGTATGTACAAGGGTACCTATGCTGCCAGAGTCTTGGAGAACATGTGCACTTTTTCCACTTACCTTGACCATACATACCTGGATCTGTGACTAGACGTGAGTGGGCGACAGGGACGTATGCATAACGGTGGCACATTCCATAGAAACCTGGGACGGAAGATATTTTGTAGTAATATGTGCCCACTTATCACACCGCCAGCACTGTATTGTCCTCAGTCTCAGCAGGGGCTCCCAAGGATAGATACATTTTGACCATTCAGTGGAAGAGGTGGCTTACATTTCTCAGGTGCAGAGCTAATTCCGAGGTCCTCATCGACCAGATGTACACTGAGTTCACCTATGCTCTTCGAGCTTTCTGGTTCAAGCCACTTTTTTATCAGGTAACATTTCTTTCAAAGGCGTGGGCTCCTTTGGTTATCATTCCTGGTTATCATCCAGATCATACCTTCACTCCATAGAAAGTTATTATGTAATTCGTAAATCAGCCAAATACCAGACCTTGAGTAACTTAACTGCAAATTTGCTGAAAGAATTCACAGTAAAATTGACAACAGAAAGCCAAATAGTAAAGTGGTATACAGGAAAACACAGAATAAAGTAAGAAAATGTTGAAGGAGAGAAGTTAAAAGATAGATGTCCTCCACTGAGGAAGGTGAGTAGTGGTGCACTCTGCCACAGTCCATAACCTAGTACACAATTCTAGTAGTTGTAAGTATAGGCCTATTCAGATGTCACTGCCTTCATGTTCACATCAGGTTAGTAACTAAGAAAGCCATGCATATTTTAAAAACTTTGGCAATAGCAATTCCCTTATTTCTTAATGGTTGAACATTTTTAGTGGGACTGCTTTAGCAGTCCCACTATTGTTATTCGTTTTTTTATTTGTTAATCATCATCATCATCATCCTTTTTAATTTTATTATTCTGTACGTATTTTGGCTCTGCGTAACTTTCTGCATACTTTCAGCTATTAAAGCCATTCAACTTTTAAAATGTTCAGCTTTCAGCTGATGTGTGCACTTCTTCAACTTTTTTTCTACTATTTATATTTTTTAAAATATTAAGCTGTTTAACACTTTTTTAACATTGAAGTCAATGAGAGCATGCTTAAAATCCTTAAAATCCTTAAAATCTTCTTCCGCTACCAAAAGTTCCAGCTCCTTCATACTTTCACCTACAGACACCAAACTTTAAAATGTTCACAAGATATTCAGCTATATCTTTTACAGATTTTGTGAAAAAGCTGTTTAAGTTTAGTGATCATTTCAGAATATTTCATTACATTTAGGGCATCCAGGCTTTTGTTGTCTGTTTTGTTTCCATGGTTACCAAAGCTTCTTATACACAGTGATGGGGAGTGGGGGGAGGCGGCTGGAGCATCTCAGATTACAGAGCCCGGGGGAGAGCACAGACACACCATGTACTGATTTATAATAGAGGAATATGATGGGATAGTTTTGATGGGGCAATTCTGATGGGGTTTTGATGCTATTCAGCATTCCCTCCAGGAAATGTATTTTCTAGTTTCTAAAGTAAGCCTGTGACAAGGCATATAGACAAGCCCTGACTGACATCTGTAACTGCAAGCACTGTAGGATAGTTCACCCATAAAGTCACAATAGAAGCACCAAACTCATTAAGGTTGTCCACTTAAGGCTCTTTCACACGGCTTCGTATTTGCCACGGTATGTTATGTTTTTGATGCGTTTTGCTGTGTTTGCAGTGTGTATTTTCCCTGCACGTGTGGCTGGACAAAGCACTTCCCACAGGTGTGTTGCATTTTTTATATATTTTTTTTCTCTTTTTCAAAAAGTTTATTGATTTTTCCAAAGGAATATTGACAAGTGACATCAAGTGACAAGAGTAACATACATATTTCGAGTGTCAGCAGTAAAGAAAAGAAACAAAAGAGGAACAATTGTATCACTAATCGTAGCAATTCAACAGGAATGGTAATAAGGTGATGTAAGAGATAATCATTACCTACAAAGAAATAGGAGGAGAGCAATGGGTATCAATCAGATTGTTGGTACTATTGCTAGTAAAAATAGTTCATGTAACTAGCAATGGTTTTTATTTAAGGAGTTGGACAATAACTCAGGTAACCAGGGATGAAAGATAGCCTAATCCTTCACCACTCTTTTTTCCTCTATATACACTTATTTGTTTTGCTTGGTTTCATTATGGCCTTTGTCAACAAAACATTTTTAATGGCACAAAAAATACTATAGTTCTTTTTTATTTGCACACAGTATGTGGGGTATTTATAAAAACTTCACAAAGCTGTCCATCGAAACTGCATGTAAATTAGTTTTTTGCAAATAGATCCAAATCAAATCTCCTCGGGCTATGTTCCCTGCAGTTAGATTGTGTGAATATTGCATTGTGGTGACTAGATGGTGTTGAGGCGCACACTTATCTTCTAGGAGTGTCAGAGCAATCTAAGGGACATACTGCATTATGGCCACTAGATGGCACTGAAGAGCAAACTTGTTTCAATAGACAAACAGTTATGCTACAAATAATCTCAGTGTAAATGTATGAAATGTCATTCCTGTCAACAGTAGGAATGACAATATCTGCTTTTGTCCTTTCTATATATCTTTATGTTGGAGTGTTTTACATCACATATGGTCACAAGTCATGGGATCACAATTTCACTACAACGAAGAAATGTGTTCTGATAGCATAGCTCTTGACTACTATAACAGAGCATAGCGAAGAAAACAACATGTATGAAAAATTGTAAGACACTTTATACATATCCATAGGTGTGCGCAGCCTATTGCATTAGGGTGTGCATGCCAAAACTCAAACACACTGTAACGATCGCTCCCTGTGTTCATTCAGAAAGGGAAGTGGCCAGTAAATTTACATATTTACAGGCCCTTTACCCCCACTCATTCTAAAATATCCCCCTGTGTGTGCCCGCATCAACAGCTGGTGGGAGAGAAGAGGAAAGAAGCTGACAGCTGCCAGGGGGAGCCAGGGCAGTAGGGAGAATCTGCACTGCACAGGTGATTAGGGTGTGCCCAGGCACACCCTGTGCGCACGCCTATGTACGTAGCTCTGTGCTGGCTTGGTCTGTTTACATTAAATGTGTAGATTGCAGCTTTGGACACATTCACACTCAAAGAGTGGGAGGAAGACACATAAATGTGCAATACAAACATACTAGAAAATCCATTTGAGGGTCTCTCATTTACATGGCAACTTGGTATGACTAACAAAAGTAAACATAAATTAACTTGAATTTAATTCAGTACATAGAATTAACTACTTAAGGACCAGCCTCATTTTGAGATATTGGTGTTTACATGTTTAAAACAGTTTTTTTTGCTAGAAAATTACTTAGAACCCCCAAACATTATATATTGTTTTTTTTCTAACGCCCTAGAGAATAAAATGGCGGTCATTGCAATACTTTTTTCACACCATATTTGGGCAGCGCACCTTTTTTGGAAAAAAAAATCTCTTTATTGAATAAAAAAATAAGACAGCAGTAAAATTTGCCCAATTTTTTTTATATTGTGAAAGATAATATTACACCGAGTAAATTGATACCCAACATGTCAGACTTCAAAACTGGCACCTGCTCGCGGAATGGCGACAAACGTTTACCCTTAAAAATCTCCATAGGCGACGTTTAAAAAATTCTACATGTTGCATTTTTTGTGTTACAGAGAAGGTCTAGGGCTAGAATTATTGCTCTCGCTCTACCGATCGTGGCGATACCTCACATGTGTGGTTTGAACACCGTTTTCATATGCGGGCGCTACTCGCGTATGCGTTCGCTTCTGCATGCGAGCTTATTTTACCTTTTATTTTTTATTATTACACTGTTTAAAAAAAATTGGCACTTTTATTCTATCACAAGGAATGTAAACATCCCTTGTAATAGAAAAAAACATGGCAGGTCCTCTTAAATATGAGATCTGAGGTCAAAAAGTCCTTACCAGACATGGATTTGTGGGCAAGTCTCAAATGCTTGAACCTAAGGTGGTAGAGCTACCAGTAACAAAGTCCACTGAAATGCCCAGAAATGTGGGTGCTGGAAGCTGTCTGAATATACCGCAGGTAGGTCACACAAGAGTCTCTAGCGAGGGCTAGGCTAAAAGGTACCAACTGGTGCTTTTAAATAGTAAAACGTTTCGGTGTTTTCCATTATATCCAAGGCACAACTACTGAGTAAAGTGAGGTGTGGTGTTAATTTTGATGTCAAATTTCGATTTAGTTTTGGGCATAGTCTTTTGCTAAAATGTTCTTTTAGTTTTAGTCGTATTTTATTCATCTGAATTGGTTTAGTTTTAGTGGTATTCTAGTCGACTAAAATCTGCAAGACATTTTAAACAGCTAAAATCGAATAAGTTTAGTTAAATTGTAATGCATTATTTAAGCATTTCTCCAGAATTGCCAATTCTAGGGGTAATAATGTAATAACATTATTTATGGAATTATGGTTTTAACATATACTACAGACATAGATTTAGCCTTTGTGATATATAATGTCTTTATAAATAAAGTTTCATAAACACTCAAAAATAATGCTTTTTGACAAACAGAAGTGAAACTTTAAAGTATAAAAAATAAAACACAAATAAAACCTGTAAACTCTATTGGCTGTAATGCCATTGCACATATTACCTGAATATATTACCAGCATTAAATATTAAGTAAAAAATAAGAAAAGCCCTTTTCTTATTTTTTATTTTTTCGTTCAGCAGCTTAGTAGATGCCCCCTACTTATTCTTATGTGGTAGTGGAATAGTGCAATACATGTTTAAACTTTAATGTGCTATTAAAGGCTGGGGATGGAATTGTGTTGCCGATTTAGATGAGGCCAGCAGAGCAGTGTTAATTTTAATGTCAAATTTCGATTTTGTTTTAGTCATAGTCTTTTGACTAAAATGCCATTTTAGTTTAAGTCATATTTTAGTCATCTGAATTGTTTTAGTTTTAGTTGCATTTTAGTCCACTAAAATCTCCCGTACCAGTGCTAATTTCGGCAACGAAAATATTTTCGTCTGCGAAATTAACACTGGTGGTGTGTCTGTCAAAGTACCTTTATTCGTTTTGATTATTTTTTGCAGGCAGAATGTTGCATGGAATAGAGATCTGAAACATTTTTTAACCATTACTGTAGTGAGCTTTAGGTTCTGCAGCAATTGTAGACCTCTTAGCAGACAAGCAGAAGATTTTAGAAGTCACTTTGGCCTACATTTTATGGGTTTGCCCAGTTAACCTATCAATATGGCGATTAGGTAATGAAATAGGTGTGTTTAAAGGCATTTAAAAAATAACATTAGGTATAGGTGGTATTGCCCAAGCCATGTGGTGGGAAAAAGCCTGGTTTCACACTGCTGCACTGTGCTTTGGGGGCAGCGCGAGTATATCTGCGTTTTTTAAAGTTCTACTTGCAGTTTTAAAAATGCAGCATAGTGCGCTTTCAGAAACATGCGAAAAACATGGCCAAACCGCAGTGTAGCAGTGTGAAACCGGCCTTAGAACCATATTTCAGTGATTAGTGACTAATTCAGAGACTGATTTCATAAGTGCAAGTTTCAAACCTCTTCTGATGGGTACAGTCAATGTTCTGTTACTGTCCTTGGAAATTAGAAAAGAAGCACTGTATTATACAAATAGACTGTGCTGCTTCCTGCGAGAATTGCACCATGTTGATAACAAGTATTAAATGACCATGTCAGTAGCTTAACTGCAAACATTTGTTCTTAGATGTTTTTTGCGTTATGAAAGTCTTTCCTCTTGTTAGGCAGATTCTCTTGTCCCAGAACTGCATGTTTGCATTTACAGGATTTATTATTTTCTTATATTTTCCCATCTTTCTTTTCATCATGAAAGTCAACAATGTCTGTTTCTTTGGTGGCAATGTGGCTCAATAAATCCAGCAAATTTTCAGTGGGATTTGAGTGAGCACCTAAAGCAGGCTCTTCCCTTTCTAAAGGCAAAGAAGGTATATTATGCAGAGATGTATCCGGTGGCTGTAAAAATGTGAAAGGACTTTGTGTTGGGAATATAGTTTCACTTAAACGATGGGATGCAATCAGCTGATCTTTAGTGATGTGCTGTAATTTCTCCTCACCTGTATTCAGTGGAGCTTGTACTGACCCTTGTTTCTGAATATCTTGTTTGGAAATTATTTCAGGGCTTGGTTGCTCAGTGTTTTTCTGAACACAGTCAGTATTTATTACAATGTTTGATATAGGTGGAGGATTTGATTGCAGTGGGGCATCATTTTGGACTAGAGTTTCAGAAGAAGTAGTAACCACCACTTCAGGTACATTTAAAGCTGAGTTTGGTGTAATGCTGTTTTCATTTGAGGGTTGTCTTTCGGAAGTATTTGATCTACTAGACTCCCGAATAACAGTTAAATCATTTTTAGTGGTGCCAGGCTTCACATTTTTATCCATAGATTCGTACCTCTTACTACCATGTAAATGAGTTCTTCTGGATGGAACATCATGGAAACTGCCTATGTAACTGGTTTCACTAGGAAAGAATGTAGCTGACGCATCACTTCCCTGTCGACTAAAAGTACTTCTGCTGGGAGATTCAGGATGCTCATGGACACTTAAAAACCGCTTGACTCTTCTTAAAACAGAAGGTTGTCTTCTATGCTTCTCTTCATCCAGAAACCAGTCCTCATGTAGAAATACAGAATCAGGTAGCCTGCAGCAGAGACAAAAAGCAGAAAATAATGTATTACTGTTTGCATGGAACAATGGTTCCCAACCTCAGTTCTCATGTCCCTCCAAAAAGTCATGTTTTCAGGATGACCTTTACCTTGCACAGGCTCATTAAATCAATGTTATTAGCTTGGTATTTATGACTGCTATTTTGTCTAATGGAAATTCCCAAAACATGGCCTTTAGGGGGTACTTGAGGAATTTGGTTGACATAGAATGATGTAACAGTTAGTTTAAAACTTAAAGTGACACTAAAATCTGATTTGAAAAAAATAAAATCTTACGTATTCTTAACTTCTAACTTCTATTGCTTTCAGTCTCTTTCAAGTATCCAAATCCCTTTCTTTACTGCTGCTGTGATCTGACTTCCTGTTAGTGAGTGATTACATTCTTTGTCCATGGTCCCACTGTATGTCTGAACATGCACATCTGGGGGTCTCAATCACAGGTTGTGTGCTGGAGCTTCCTTCCCCTATCCCCCTGCCTCCTTTGGAGTCGACATTAACTGTCAGAAATGAATTGTGAAGATAGCAGAGGAGGCAGACAGCAGACAGAAATCACACAAAGGGGTTGATTTATTAAAACTGAACTGGAGAAAAATCTGGTGCATGGTAGCCAATATGCTTCTAACTTCAGGTTGTTCAATTAAGCTTTGACAATAAAACCTGGAAGCTGATTGGTTTCTATGCAGAGCTGCACCAGATTTTGCACTCTCCAGTTTTAATAAAATAACCCTAAAGCCCCATACACACTGTTAGATTTTCTGCTGATTTTTGTCTTCAGATTTACCAAAACCATGTAGTGCAAGGGCCTGCCTGACTGCATACAAATGGAAACTCCTGAGGTTTGACCTCATATTAAATGGTTTTGGTAAATCTGAAGGAAAAAATCAGCAGAAAATCTGATTGTGTGTATGGAGCTTAAAGAGGAAGTAAACCCTTACAAACCACTTTGACCTACAGGTAAGCCTAGATTAAGGCTTACCTGTAGGTCCAAGAAATATCTCCTAAACCTATATGGTTTAGGAGATATTTGCCCGAAAACGGGCACCGCTGTCTACGGCGCATGCGCCGTAGACAGCGGCGCGCAGGCGCACTAAACGCGGCAGTTCCAAGAATGGAGCTGCCGCATTTGTCGACTCCCGTGCGCATGCGCGGGAGTGACGTCATCGCGGCTTTGCCGAATGACAGCGGCGGAGCTGCGAGACGCCACTCCCGTGCGCATGCGCGGGAGAGATGTCATCGCGGCTTCGCCGCTGTCATTCGGCGGAGCTGCGAGACGCCACAAGCAAGATGGATGCGGAGGACTACAGGGGACAGCGGCGACTTCGCTGGCTCCTGTGTCAGGTAAGTGACACATAATGGGCTACTATGCGATGCATAGTAGTCCATTATGCTTTACCTTTGCAGGGAAAAAAAGAGGAAGTAAACTCATCAGGGTTTACTTCCTCTTTAAGTGTTTAAAGTTGGAGCCTATAGGCAAACACTATAGAAGGGTGTGCTTTGTTTATTTTTCATGTCAGAGGTTTACAACTCATTTGAGTAGTAGATGTGTGAATTATTTTTGGAAAATAAGGATATCATTTAGTTAAAATTTAGTTTAGTTAAATTTTTTTAAAATGAAGGTCGGTACTTACATTGAAAATAAAAGCGTCCCTTATTCTTTTTTCTTGAAATCTCTATTTCTCTTAAATGAGTGACTGATAACATTAGCAAGGTAGAATTGTGCTGTTTGTGTGGAATTGTGTAGGAATGTACACATTAGTAAAGCTTCATACTAACTTTGGAAATACGCTTTTACCTGGTGGAAATGATAATTACCCCATATGGACTGTTGATCCCAAGAATGAAGGAATACAGTAGTCAGCAGCTGCAAGTGTGTATGGTGGTCGTGCATCAGAGTCATTCCAGTAGATGTCTCTACTCATCTTTGGTACGTTTCTATGCATCTCATCCACAGCCATTAGGGAAACCTAAAACCAGTGATTTAGCTATTATTATTTAAAAGCCTATAATAACTCTTTTAGTAACACAGCTTCATAGTGCATGTGATGTATTTCATGACCTTAGCCAAGGATAAGGATGTTTAAGTGGAAGATTATTTACAAGTTTTACTTGTGCTTCTTTGCCACCTACCTGTAGGTATGGCTGTCCATACAACTGTGGCTGCTAATCCAATGATTGTGAACCCCTTCACAGGCCATTTTGTCCCATGCAACTAGTGACAAAACTTCATAATTAACTATTATCTGTAAAGTACTATGCTTCATTCCTACAGCAAATTTCGATAAAGATAAAAACATCTGAAAATAAAAGATATTATTTTATTTACTTTACATCAGGTGCCCCCAGTGGAGTCCTTCCTTACATCAGGAGACCCCAGCAGAGTCCCTCATTACAACAGAAGCCCCCAGCAGAGTCCCTCCTTACATCAGGTGCCCTCCCGCAGAATCCCTCCTTACATCAGGTGCCCCCAGCAGAGTATCTCCTTACATCAGGTGTCCCCAGTGGAGTCCTTCCTTACATCAGATGCCACCAGCGGAGTCTCTCCTTACATCAGGTGTCCCCAGCAAAGCCCCTCCTTACATCAGGTGTCCCCAGCGCAGTCCCTCCTTACATCAGGTGTCCCCAGCGCAGTCCCTCCTTACATCAGGTGTCCCCAGTGGAGTCCCTCCTTATATCAGCTGTCCCCAGCAGAGTCCCTCCTTACATCAGGTGGCCCTCCTTACATCAGGTGGCCCTCCTTACATCGGGTGTCCCCAGCAGAGCGCCTCCTTACATTAGGTGTCCTCAGCAGAGTCCCTCCTTATATCAGGTGTCCCCAGCCAGCGGAGTCCCTCCTTACATTAGGTGTTCCCAGCCAGCAGAGTCCCCCCTTACATCAGGTGTCCCCAGCCAGCATAGTCCATCCTTACATCAGGTGTCCCCAGCCAGTGGAGTCCCTTCTTACATCAGGTGTCCCCTCGGGTGTGGGCCACAGGTGATTTGGCCTCTGCGCCATTACAGAAGACAAGCCGAAAGGAAGAACCAAGAGGCAGAGCCTGAGTTACGCCCCTTTTTTCTTCCTCATGATAGCTGATCTTCAGTAAAATGGCGGCCAGCAGAAACATTTTTCCTGTGCCTTCTGCGGCCTCTAGCGTAGCGGTGAAAAAATGGGAAAACTGCAATTTCCCAGGAAACGCTAAGACCGGGACAAAGGTCTAAATCCCAGGAATGTCCCGGGAAATTCGAGACAGTTGGCAAGTATGGGCTGGCACTTAGAAAAGAGTCAGGAAGATTCCATCAGACATTTGTTTTTTTATACATGCCGGCTCCATGAGTGAACACAGAGACATTTTAAAACAGCACTATAACAGCAAATTTTCAAAATGTATTGCCCCAATTAGCTGAGAAAGCTTATCAGTAGTCTCACAGCCATTGGGTTAAATGCAAGATAGTCCATAATTGAAGCAAATTATCTTTTTATAGCCATATACAATAACAATGTATACACAATATAATATTAATAAAAAAAATAATAATAATAATCCAATGTAAGGAAGCCACTCACAGGTACTAATATAAAGGTCATGTTTTATGGTTTTGATGAATACATTTTTTTAACTGGTGTCAAAACAAGACTGTTGTGCTGGAGGAGCAATTGAAAAATCATTCTTACATCACATAAAAAGGTAGAAAGTAACAGGTACGTTTTACAACCCATAAAGTGGTCAAAAATCTTAGGCTCTTGCAATCCTTTAATGCTACATGTAGCACCGCCAATTCAGAACACCACTTTGTGTGCAGACTCCATCCATGGTAGCTTTCTCAGAAAAAAAAAGAATCATGCAAAATTCCTAACCTGTAAATTTCTGTCTATACACCAGTTTGTTTCAAAGTCATCATCATCTTCTCCAAAAGGGTTAATTAGCTGCTCAGCCACCTATAATAAAAACGAAGACAATGAAAATAAACTGTTTTTGAGGCTTACATTTGCTAACAGTTACAGCATAGTAAACACTAAGAACTATGCTACATGTATATTTCTTGCCTGTACTTCTGTATAGCTCCCAACTGTCCCTGATTTGGAGGGGCTGTCCCTCTTTTGTAACAAAGTCCTTCCTACTTCCTCCTCATTTGTCTGTCATTTTGATCTGATGCATATACCTGTATAAAAAATGCACAATTTCTCAAAAAATGTGTACTGAAGGGGCTACTGGCAAGAACTGATTCTTCCCCAAACAGTGCAGAGGCCACCAATCACCCAAGCAACAGCCCATTAACTTCTGGCTCCAATAATCAGTTAATGGGTTGTCTTTTTATAATTTATTGTTTAAAGAACTTTAAACAGGAGAGGGGGGTAGGGTGGTATGGGATACTCCAGGAACCCTGGATAGTAGCAGGAAGACATTCTTCACTAGGCAATGTGCAATTTGTTTAGTTCCAAAATCTTTTTGAACAAATTTAGACAAATTTGTTAATACAGAAATATCTGAATTTTTGAATTTTCGGAAATTAAAAACATTACAAAATTCGTAAATTAGAAAATTCGAAATTCAGAAATTCGGAAATCCAAAAATGGGAATGAGAATTCGAAAATTCAAAAGAACGAAAATCCGAAAATAAGAATGAAAAATCAAAAACCCAGAAAGTTTGAAAATCTGAAATAATAATTAACAAATAATAACTTAACTATTACTAACTATTAAATTATAGATATTGTAATTTCCTTTCAAATTTGGCTGTTAGTGAATACGAATATGAATTAATCCGAAGTTATGAATTATACATAATAACGAATGCTGTATCTAAACAAATGGAATGTAACAAATTAATAATAATAAATAACAATAAAATAATAATAAATTATCATTATTTATTATTTCGTTACATTCTACTTGTTTAAATGTGCATTCTTTATTTTTCAGATAATTCGTAACTTCAGATAAATTTGTTACGTTTACTGACAGCCAAATTTGAAAGGAAATTCCAATACCCATAATTTAATAGTTATTATTAGTTAGTTAGATAGTTATTATTTCAAATAATTTTCAGATTTTCCTGAAAAAAATGTGTAAATTCGAAAAAATGTGTAAATTCAAAAAATTCGTAAATTCAAAAATAAGAACTTTTGAATTTATGAATTTTTTGAATTTACAAATTTTTCGAATTTACACATTTTTTAATTTACGAAAAAAAACAAAAAACAAATTAAATTAAAACTAACAAATTTTTGGGCAGTCCACATGTCTATTCTTCACTAGGCTAGACTTCCCTGAACAATGGCCAGGGACCAAGGGGAATGTCCAGAACTAAGACCTTGTAAGAGCTGTCTGGAACTTATCACCCCAAAAGTAAAACAATACACAGTCACCAGGACTTTGAGCTCAGGTCAGTTCTCACAATGTCACAGGACAGCTGAAGACTTTCCAGTTTCCATCAGACATCCCTATGTTACAGGGTAACTGCACCATTCCTAGCTTCTTCTAGCCTCTCCTTGTCTGCATGATAGGTTCTCACTTCCAGTTTCCACTGAATGCTCTTCAGTGAAGGAGAGATTAATGCTCAAAATGCTACAGGTCAGCTACACACTTTCCAGCTTCCACCAAGCACTCTTCAGTAACCTCTCCAAACCAGATCTTTAGCTCCAAAGATACTAAGGAATAGCCCCCCCAAGCTTTGTCACAGCTCTCCCTTCTACTGGGCACATCTCCCCAGGAAATGTCTGGCACACAATAAATATTCAAGCTGCCTATTTGACTCTTCCTGCCCTATGTTCTGGAATCATCCAGAAGCCGGGAGATAGATAATCGAACCTGCAACCTGTGAAATCTAGAGTAGCCCAAACTATATACCAAATATTACTACAAAGATGGAAAATTCTTGTTTGATATGTATTCTACTTCATAGATAAAGTGCAATAAATCAATAATTATATCAATACTATTGGTGAATCCTAATGCAAATTGCTGCTGTGCATGCAATTGTTTAGCTGCTGTGCAAAATTGCTGCTGTGCAAACTACATAAATAAATTATTCGCTGTGCATGCGATTATTTAGCTGCTGTGCAAAACTGCTACTGTGCAACCTACATAAATAAATTATTCACTGTGCATGTGATTATTTAGCTGCTGTGCAAAATACTACTGTGCAAACTCTGCAAACAAATCATTTGCTGTGCATGCGATTATTTAGCTGCTGTGGAATCTGCTACTGTGCAAATTACGCTAATAAATCATTTGCTGTGAATACAATAATTTAGCTGCTGTGCAAAATGCTACTGTGCAAACTACGCAAATAAATTATTTGCTGTACATGCGATTATTTAGCTGCTGTGCAAACTGCTACTATGCAAACTACGCAAATAAATTATTTTCAAAAAATGCTCAACACATTACTATAAATTCATAAAGTGAATAAAATAGCTACTGCTATGCAAATAATTAAAACAAACAGTTAATATAGTGCAAAATCATGCAAATCATCATCAGATGCTAAACATTAAATAATAATTGAATAAACACTAAATAGTGCAAAATGGTGCAAGATTATCATAAAGTTCTGAGTATCAAATGATCCTTTGTGTACGCCTTTAAGTGTGTAGGTGTACCAATACAGTCCTATTTATATTGAGTAGTGATACCTAGGGATGGCCGAACGGTTCGTCCGGCGGTCGTTTTGCGGCGAATTTCGGCTGTTCGCCATCCGCCCGATCAGCGGACTTTTGCCGCCGTTCGCCCGGCGGACTTCCGTGTTTACTGTGTAAAAGAACTTTGACCTATGATGACACATCCATCATGGGGTACAGGACAGCCAATTGAGACATTACAGCACATGGACACTTGGAAATTCCCCCTAACTTATAAATAGACCCGATCCGGTGGCCATTTTACATTCTTTCTTCTGTCACTATAGGGAGAGGTTGCTGTGTGGAGCAGGGAGAGATTGCAGTGACCCAAATCGCTAGCTATTTGGTCCACAAAAGTTCTTTTCAGGACTGGTATAGGTGTTAGGTGTAGTTCAGGATATAGGTTTGAGGCACTGCTGTGCTACTGATTGTTGCAGCAGCCTGTCTCTTGTCAGCGTAGAGCGAGGGACAGTACGCTGTGTGCTGCAGGGACAGTCAGTTTAATTATTAGCTGTTACTATTAGGTCCACAAAAGTGCTATTCAAGTTATTGTTCCAGCAGCCTCTGTTTTGTCAGTTTAAATAGGGACAGGCAGGAAGCTGTGTGTGAGGCAGTGAGGGACAGTCAGTTTAATCAGTAGCTGTTACTATTAGGTCCACAAAGGTTCTTTTCAGGACTGCTATGGTAATAGGCTTGTACACGTATAATATTCTTTCTTCCAAATATAGAAAGAATATTATACTTGACTGCTGCCCTTCTGCTGCAGTAGTCCTTTATTGGTATAGGGACTGAGGTACAGTCTGCTAATCATTCACAACCTACTTGTTCCATAAAGGTCCTTATAAGGACTTGTAAGGTCTAGGGTGCTACAGTACATAGGGTTGAGTGAGGTACAGTCTGCTATTCCTTAAGGACTGGTATAGGTCCACAATACATAGGGTTGAGGTGCACTACTGCTGACTGCTGCCCTATACTGCAGCAGTCCTTTATCAGTATAGGGACTGAGGTACAGTCTGCTAATCATTCACAACCTACTTGTTCCACAAAGGTCCTTATAAGGACTGGTAAGGTCTAGGGTGCTACAGTACATAGGGTTGAGTGAGGTACAGTCTGCTATTCCTTAAGGACTGGTATAGGTCCACAATACATAGGGTTGAGGTGCACTACTGCTGACTGCTGCCCTATACTGCAGCAGTCCTTTATCAGTACAGGGACTGAGGTACAGTCTGCTAATCATTCACAACCTACTTGTTCCACAAAGGTCCTTATAAGGACTGGTAAGGTCTAGGGTGCTACAGTACATAGGGTTGAGTGAGGTACAGTCTGCTATTCCTTAAGGACTGGTATAGGTCCACAATACATAGGGTTGAGGTGCACTACTGCTGACTGCTGCCCTATACTGCAGCAGTCCTTTATCAGTATAGGGACTGAGGTACAGTCTGCTAATCATTCACAACCTACTTGTTCCACAAAAGTCCTTATAAGGACTGGTAAGGTCTAGGGTGCTACAGTACATAGGGTTGAGTGAGGTACAGTCTGCTATTCCTTAAGGACTGGTATAGGCCCACAATACATAGGGTTGAGGTGCACTACTGCTCACTGCTGCCCTATACTGCAGCAGTCCTTTATCAATATAGGGACTGAGGTACAGTCTGCTAATCATTCACAACCTACTTGTTCAACAAAGGTCCTTATAAGGACTGGTAAGGTCTAGGGTGCTACAGTACATAGGGTTGAGTGAGGTACAGTCTGCTATTCCTTAAGGACTGGTATAGGTCCACAA
Organism: Lithobates pipiens; assembly: GCF_037356315.1. Taxonomy (NCBI): domain Eukaryota; kingdom Metazoa; phylum Chordata; class Amphibia; order Anura; family Ranidae; genus Lithobates; species Lithobates pipiens. The sequence continues at coordinate 243,371,905 of NW_027507903.1, read as the reverse complement.
TACATAGGGTTGAGGTGCACTACTGCTGACTGCTGTCCTATACTGCAGCAGTCCTTTATCAGTATAGGGACTGACAGTTTTGTCACAGGGTCATTTAAAAAATGACAGGCAGAGGAAGAGGCAAGCCCTTCCACAGGGGTGGTAGGGGTAGGGCAGGAGCAATAGGCTTGAGCCAAAGTGGGAAGTTGCAGAAGGTGCGTTCAATTACTTTAAAGGACGCACCAGGCTTGGTTGAGTGACTCACTCAGCCTTACTCTTCTGCACCCTCCTCATCCTCTCGATCTGCACCCTCTTATTCACTCTCTGCTATGTGCACCCCCAAAGACACTACCACCAACAACACCACCACATACCTTCCGCTTGAGTCACAGGAATTATTTTCCGATCCATATCAAGACATTTCTGATGCGCAGTCACTCTTGGTATTGGACCAGGAAAAGGAGGTAGCAACAACCGCTACTCAGCATTCTGACGACAGTACCCAGATCAGCCCAAGGAGGAGGTTGGTCCCCGGTGTTGCTGCCTACTCCGAGATCTCTACTTATAGCGGTGGGGAAGGTGACATCGATGATGACGTGTCTAGTGATGTCACGTGGGTGCCCACAAGAGAGGAAGAGGAAGGGAGTTCAGAGGGAAATATGGACCAGCAGATAGGGAGGAGAAGCAGGAATAACTTACATTGCACAGGAGGGACAAAGCAGACTGCAAATGTATCAGGAGTGAGTCATCAACCATGTACGGTCACATCTGGCGCTCCCAGGACACCGACACATGGCTCCGCAGTGTAGGCTTTTTTTAACGTGTCCGCTGCTGACAATAGCGTTGCCATCTGCAATCTTTGCAGTCAACGCATTAGTCGCGGTAAGCCCAACACTCACCTAGGGACGACCGCCTTAAGACGGCACATGAGCAGCCATCACCGAGCCCAGTGGGAGCAGCGGAACACACAAAGCCACACTCCAGGCTCTCACCGTCCAGCCTCGTCTTCTACTTCTCCTTCTCCTCTCTCCTCACAATTGTCCTCCACTCCACCTTCCATCACGCCAAGCTCACGTTTTTCTGCAAAAGGGCAGGCTTCCGTGGGCCTAATGTTCGAGCGTAAAAAAATGATGACGCCGGATAACCCTCTTGCCCAACGGTTGACGGCTGGCTTGTCAGAACTCATAGCCCGCCAACTACTGCCATATAAACTGGTGGACTCGGAGGCCTTTCGAAAATTTGTGGCCATTGGAACACCACAATGGAAGGTCCCAGGAAGGAAGTATTTCTCACAGAAGGGCATCCCAGAGCTATATGGCCATGTTCAGCGGCAACTGAATGTATCTCTGGCACACAGTGTCGGTGCCAAGATACATCTGACCACAGACACGTGGTCTAGCAAACACGGGCAGGGAAGGTATATCACTTTTACTGCCCACTGGGTGAACCTTCTGACGGCCATCAAGTATGTAACCCGTGGCACCCGTGTAGATTTGGTTTTACCGCCACGGATTGCATGCAGGCCTGGCTCTTCTTCTCCTCATCCTCCTACTCCATCCTCCTCCCTCTGCTCCTTGGCTGACTCATCCTTTTCCGCTGCTAGAGTCTCTTCCGCTGCGCCGCCCAAGCTCCCCAGAACCTATTCGACATGCCGGGTGAGACGTTGCCATGCCGTGCTGCGTCTGTTGTGCCTGGAAGCCAAGAACCACACTGGCCCGGCACTCCTTTCAGCTTTGCGTTCACAGGCAGATCAGTGGCTAACACTGCTCAATTTGACAGATGGTAAAGTGGTGTGTGACAACGGTGCCAATCTGCTTAGCGCATTGAAACAGGGCAAAATGACGCACGTGCCATGCATGGCACACGTCTTAAACTTGGTCGTGCAGCGATTCGTTGTCAAATACCCTGGGGTCCAGGACATCTTGCGGCAGGCAAGGAAAATCTCGGCCCATTTCAGAAGATCTTACACAGCCATGGCTCGCCTTGCTGACATTCAGCGGCGACACAATCTGCCGGTCAGACGTCTTATTTGCAATTACCCGACGCGATGGAACTCAACCTTCTATATGCTTGATAGGCTGCTCCAGCAGAAACGTGCAGTTAACGTCTACCTGTATAAACTCTGCGGCAGAACAGGTTCTGGGGAGCTGGGGTTTTTTTCACCGCGCCAGTGGCTGCTCATGCGCGACGCATGCAGACTTCTGCGGCCATTTGAGGAGATCACCAAACTGGTCAGTCGCAGCCATGGCGCCATCAGTGACATGGTACCTTATGCCTTCTTTATGGAGCGTGCATTGCGTTGTGTCATTGATCAAGCTGTGGAGGAGCAGGAGCGGGAAGATGAGGAAGTCGCAATACTGGATGAATTCCCAGGGGGGCTACTCTATCTGAGACAAGTGAACAACAGGAGTCTGAAGAGGAGTCAGAGGAGGATGGTGCCGGGGCGGATGAGGAGGAGCAAGAAGAGCATGCTTTAAACCTTTCTGGGATCCCTGTTGTGCGTGGATGGGGAGAGGAGAATGAAGAGGACGACATTATCCTGGATGATGAGCAGGAGCCAGGCCACCACACCGCTTCCAGTTTAGTGCAAATGGGGGCCTTCATGCTCCAGTGTTTTAATAGGGACCACCGTATAAAAAGCATAAGGGTCAAGGACCAGTACTGGGTGGCAACGTACTTAGACCCCCGGTACAAACACAAAATGGCGGAAATGTTACCGCCGTCACAGAGGGCTGTCAGAATGGAGCACTTCCAGGCCTTGCTTCGAGAAATGCTGCATTCTGCTTTTGCGTGCGCTGGCAGAGGAGCAATTCCCACTCCCAGAGAAAGAGTTGCGGGTACCAATCCAACAGCGCCTGCAAGAAGAGGTCAGTTTGAAGATGTGTTGGTGACTTCGGATATGAGGTCATTCTTTCAGCCGACCCATCGACAGGTGTCATCCGGATCCAGCATCAGGGAACGCCTAGACCGTCAGGTGTCCGACTACATCGGGTTAACGGCCGATGTGGACGCTCTGAGGAGTGATGAACCCCTGGACTACTGGGTGGGCAGGCTTGACCTCTGGCCAGAGCTTGCCCAATTTGCAATCGAACTGTTGGCTTGCCCCTTGTCCAATGTCCTGTCCGAAAGGACGTTCAGCGCAGCAGGGGGGATCGTGACCGATAAGCGTACTCGCCTAGCTCACGACAGTGTTAACTACCTCACATTTCTAAAAATGAATGAGGCATGGATCTCGGAGGAATTCAACTCATGTGACCAGTAGACCATGTATATGTCTATAAACAATTTTTTTAATCGAACACACAGACCTTCTTTCTTCATTTGGCTCACTTCCTTGTCCAAAAAAAGCACACCGTAGTACTATATGCCCGTACCCTCCTGTTTGAAGAGGTTGAGCGGTGTCATATTTCTACTGGGGCTGCTTATTATGAGGGGCTCCCACCATCCCTGTGCTGTGCTGACTTCCTCCTGGGGCTGCTTATTATGAGGGGCTCCCACCATCCCTGTGCTGTGCTGACTTCCTCATGGGGCTGTACCTCTGCTGTGCATATTATGAGGGGCTCCCACCATCCCTGTGCTATGCTCATTATGAGGGGCTCCCACCATCCCTGTGCTGTGCTGACTTCCTCCTGGGGCTGCTTATTATGAGGGGCTCCCACCATCACTGTGCTATGCTGACATCCTCCTGGGGCTGCTTATTATGAGGGGCTCCCACCATCCCTGTGCTGTGCTGACTTCCTCCTGGGGCTGTACCTCTGCTGTGCATATTATGAGGGGCTCCCACCATCCCTGTGCTATGCTCATTATGAGGGGCTCCCACCATCCCTGTGCTATGCTCATTATGAGGGGCTCCCACCATCCCTGTGCTATGCTGACTTCCTCCTGGGGCTGCTTACGGTGCAGGTGTCAGTGCTGTATATCACGGTGCTGGTGTCAGTGCTGTACATCACGGTGCTGGTGTCAGTGCTGTATATCACGGTGCTGGTGTGAGTGCTTTATGTCACGCTGCTGATGTCAGTGCTCTCTATCACGGTGCTGGTGTCAGTGCTGTATATCACAGTGCTGGTGTTAGTGCTTTATGTCACGCTGCTGATGTCGGTGCTCTCTATCACGGTGCTGGTGTCAGATCACTCTATCACGGTGCATGCGTCATTGCTGTATGTCACGCTGCTGATGTCAGTGCTCTCTATCACGGTGCTGGTGTCAGTGCTGTATATCACGGTGCTGGTGTTAGTGCTTTATGTCACGCTGCTGATGTCAGTGCTCTTTATCACGCTCTTTATCACGGTGCTCTTTATCACGGTGCTGGTGTCAGATCACTCTATCATGGTGCAGGTGTCATTGCTGTATGTCACGCTGCTGATGTCAGTGCTCTCTATCACGGTGCTGGTGTCAGATGACTCTATCACGGTGCAGGTGTCATTGCTGTATGTCACGCTGCTGGTGATCATATCCTGCACCCTCTTCTTTGCCTACCCTGACCTTCCCTCTCCTCCATTGCCTTCATGCGCTCCACAGTCCTGAATTGTCACAACAATGTCACATATAAAAAAAGAATGCTTGTAGTTGTCGATCCCAGATTCACCTCATACATGTGTTATGTCATTGGCCATGTGGTGGGACTATGTTTGCACAGCTAGTAATTATTTTGTGGCTGCAAATTTGACCTGTAGGTTTGCAAAGTTCGCCTCCCATTGAAGTCAATGGGGCCCGCCGCGAACGTTACGCTTCGCGAACTATCGGCCGCATTCGCGGTCCGCGTTCGCGAAACGTCCCGTCGGAAATTCGTCCATCACTAGTGATACCCATAAAAGTCCATCCATAAACAGTAAACGTACAAATTAGTGCAAAAAGTGCTGGTGTGCAGACAAACTCTTCAGGTGACAGCCACTGTGTACTCTTCGTGTGTGCCACTCAGCACTTTCTGCACTAATTTGCACGTTTACTGTTTATGGATGGACTTTTATGGGTATCACTACTCAATATAAATACGTTTTGCTAAAAGGTGTCCCTCTTTGCCATCCTAGGAAGTTGGGAGACATGTTATGTTATGAGTAAAAGTGTAGCCTGCTATACTGGTCATTATATTACTGTAGATTGCAACCACTTTTTTCTGAAATGAAAATATCAGCAGGCTAGAACACACATGACCCATATAAAAGCAGTTATACAGAAACCCTGTGCTCCCATATGGTTATGAAACACCTGCCCAAATCCAATATATTTGTATTATATACAGATAGACAAGCATGCATAATGTATAAACATAGACAGACAGCGCGCGCGAGAGAGAGAGTTCACCTTTAACCAGCCTGCATAGAAAAAGAACTGAAGCAGAGTGAAAACTGGAATGTAGAGGTCCAATTCATGTCCTGCATAGCCTTGTTCAGGGTCTAAGAACTGACGTCCGATTATACAGGCGAAGAAGAAAGTATATACCGCAAGAGTTACTACCTAAAAAGCATACAGCAGTGTGGATTTGTGTTAACTGTATGCAAAGAGTTGCACAATTAGAAAGTATAGTATACTTCTAGTCAGCACATATGATTATTTATTGTAGTTTTATTTTTTGATTGCAGTCTTTTCCATGTGGCTTTAACATTTATACATGCTTACACTTCAGGAGTAATAATCAGTTTTCAATCACACTACCTCCCTTCCTAACAACTGTTGACATAGGAAATCAGCCACACAGTGAATGTATTGGTTTGCTTAAGCTGGCAATGCATAAGTAGGGTATACACATACTGCTATTTGCTTTGTGTACCACTGTCCATTCAATAGAAGCCGATTGTTACACTGGCTTTTGTTGGGACAGTCCTGCTAGAAAACCAGCATTCGATCAGCACATCCAGCCAATGGCCCACTGTCAGAATACAATAGTGCAGCGGGGAGATTCCTGCATCCATATTGCTTGCGTGGATACAGGGATTTGTGAGTTTTTTTTTTTTGTTCAATTTGCTGATTGCATAAAAACTCTAAGTCCTTGTACACACGGTCGGAGAATCTGTCGGAATGAGTCTTATCGGACCTGTGTGTGGTATGCATCGGACTGATTCCGTCCGAATCTCCGTCCGACCCAATTTTCCAACATGTTGGAAAGATTTCCCGACCAACTGGGCTGGATGGACCTAATCCGATCATGTGTAGAGCATTTTGATCGGACCAAGTGCCACGCATGCTCAGATCAAATTCCTACATCAAAGCTATTGGCTACTAGCCTGAATGTAGTCCCATCGTAACGAAATTACGTCATCACGTTCTGAAAGATCGGATTTTTCGCCAACTTGGCCCGACCGTGTGTATGCAACAGTTTCGGACACAATCCGTCGGACTAAATCCGACGGGCAAAATCCGACAGATTTGGTTGGCAAAATCTCCGACCGTGTGTACGTAGGCTAAGTGTATACCCTGCTATAGACTTGCATTATGATAAGGAGCTGTAAGCAAATACCACTGTGTCATCCTGCAAAGCGGGAATTTCGAATTGAGAAAATAAGGATGCACCCATGTACACATATATTTTTACATTATACATACATCTGATCTGTCTGATGTCTAGCATGTATCACATGCATACCTAAAAGAGACTATACATATCCTAAAAAACATGTGCATTTACCTGTGTGTACACCAGAGGAATGCCAACCCAGTCATAGCCAAACAAGAGACCACACCAAGACCGGTACCGGTTCATCTCCTGGGGTAAAACACACATCAGTATCAGCTAATAAGGTAATTGCATTTTTGTAGGCTAATCATCAAATACAGGGCATGTCCCTATATGGAAAGGATGTTGTTTTTATTTAAAACAAAGAACAAGCAGTATCTGTAGAAACTGCTTATTTATGCCTGTTGTATTCACCTGGACTCATGGTAAAGTGATATTATAATTTCTTTTTTAATGACAAACATGTTATACTTACCTACATTGTGCAAAGGTTTTGAGCAGCCCCTATCCTCTTCTTCTCAGGTGCCCTGCCAGCGCTCCTGGCTTCTCCCCTTTGACCAGTGTCCCCAATAGAAAGCCACTTGCTGTGGGAGCACTGGTGCATGCTCGCTCTCAAGCCCCACCCTATGCCTCCATAATAAACATAGAGCCACGCCTCGGCCCCACCCTCCACTTTCTCATTGGCTCACTGGTTGTGATTGACAGCAGTGGGATCCAATGGGTCCTGCTGCTGCTTTGTCTTAGCCAATGAGGAGAGAGAGAGACCTGGGACAGCTGAGGCTCCTGTGCACATTGCTAGATCAAGAGGGGACTCAGGTATTAGGGGAAGCTGTGAGGGGAGCAACACACAGAAGGTTTTTTTACCTTCATGTATAGAATGCATGAAGGTAAAAAACCTTCAGCCTTTACAACCACTTTAAAACGCAAGCAGTACACTTCTAACACAGCTCCCTATGATCAATGAGAACCAAAAAAGAGAGTAGCTGCACTCCAGAGTTAAAAAGCATCCAATGAACAGCAAACCATCTGAACTCCTCCCTTGATGCGTTTCACTTTCAGTGAGCTTATTACATACTCTCGATGAGAATAGCACTGGATGTGTCTTTTCTAACTCAGTTTAAGTTTGACAAGGTTTGGATTATCATATCCACTTGCATGCTAGTAATCTGAGGAACTGGGCTATTTGTTAACTTGCTTTTGATATTCAGGACTTTTTTTCAGCTATTTAGGGATTAACATTTTCAAAAAAAACTTGAATTATTCATATCAAATAAAATGTCAACATCAGCACTGCTAAATAAAATGTGGCATAAAGCAAGAGCACAGCCTAACAGCCCTGAAAATTATATGTATTACAGTATAATTATTTTGTAGCTGGAAGTAATAATTATTATTAATTTAAAACAGCTAAATGTAAGTATTAGGCACACAAAGTTTTTTTTACAATTAGAACTGGACGTTGCTGGAGAAGAAAATATGATTATTGGCTAAATGCATGTATGTATTCCCATGCAACCAAGCTTCCACCAAGCAAAGCTAGATTTTGTACTTACTGCTCACAAGGAAAAAACAGGCAGGAATCACACAAAACACACTTACATATTCTTGGTTCACTAATGCAGCACATGCTCATAGCCCATTTCTGTATTTGCTTTCTGACTCACATTAAGCATTGACTGAAGATCAACGCTGTCACGAATTCTTCCATCAGACCTGGCCTTTGAAGCTAAATTTCCAAACCAGACGACTGGTACCCAGTACTTAAGGTGAGGAGAGTTAAGGTTGTCAAATATTTTTCGCTCATCTGCTGTCATAAATCCTTTTTAAATACAAAGTAGATAAATATATTTTGCTTAAGTAGTATTATAACCATAATAACAATAATAATTATTAATACTGAACCTAGGCAAGCAGCAAGTTTATAGCCATACTAAAACTGTGGTGAACAAAACAGAAAGATTGCACCTACAAGTACTCACAGTATATGTATACAATATGTAGCTTGCCTCACCAATATTTCTCCTTCTCTGCCACTGTAATTATCTTCTTTACAATTTCTTATAGTATCCTTTATTTATAATGCATTAGCGTTATGCAATGGTTAACATAACATATTAATAGGATTTTTGTGCCTACCGCAAAATCCTTTTCTTGGAGTCCATTGAGGAACAAACAGCATTCTTAGATTGTCGGGTTATACTGTGGCCAACAGGAGAAATGGACACTGGCAACAAAATAGACATTGTCCAGCAAAGGATAACATCGACCACAAACATAATGCCTCAGTTTTGTGGCAAAAAAAACAACAAAGGGGAAGGACCTGTAAATGGGTTCCAAGAAAAGGATTTTATTGTGAGTACAAACAGCCCATTTTCTTTCAGCGCCTAGAGGTAGTTCAGTTCGCATTGTTCGCTATACAAGTATTTCATTCATTCATTCATTTCTTGTCCACTGAGAGACACAGGAATTCCTAGAATTCATAAAAAAGGTGGTGCGTTCTAATGAGACCCCCTCATCCTTGGATAAAAAACGTATTGCTCCTGTAAAATAGAATGGATGCCATTAACTGCAGGTTCATGTCAGAGAGATCACTGGTATAAAACAAGGATATCTGTGCTCCTTTAAATGAAGAAACGTCTAAGATTTATTATATATGACATGAATCTACCCTTACTTCTTGACTAACTGGAGAGACTTCTAGGATTTAAATAGCACAATTCCACTAACACTGTTGGATAACTGGAGAGACTTTAAAGAGGAAGTAAACCCTTCCAAACAACTTGGACCTATAGGTAAGCCTAGATTAAGGCTTACCTGTAGGTCCAAGCAATATCTCCTAAACCTATATGGTTTAGGAGATATTTGCCCGAAAATGGGCACCGCTGTCTACGGCGCATGCGCCGTAGACAGCGGCGCGCAGGCGCACTAAATGCGGCAAATCCAAGAATGGATTTGCCTAATTTGTCGACTCCCGTGCGCATGCGCGGGAGTGACGTCATCGCGGCTTCGCCGTATGGCAGCGGCGGAGCTGCGAGACGCGACTCCCGTGCGCATGCACGGGAGTGATGTCATCGCGGCTGCGCTGCTGTGATTCGTCGGAGCTGCGAGACGCCACCAGCAACATGGATGCGGCGGACTACAGGGGACAGCGGCGACTTCGCTGGCTCCTGTGTCAGGTAAGTGACACATAATGAGCTACTATGCGATGCATAGTAGTCCATTATGCTTTACCTTTGCAGGGAAAAAAAGAGGAAGTAAACCCATCAGGGTTTACTTCCTCTTTAAATATTTCATATATTCTACATGAATCCACCTTCAGCTGTTGATAGGAAAGTTTGCATCTGCATCATGGTTGTGGGCAGGGTCTTCTGTGCTGGGCAATGGCTTCTTTGTTCCCAGTGTCCATGTCTCCTGTAGGAAGCAGTTTAACCTGATAGGCTAATAATTTCTGTGTCCCTCAACAGACAAGAAGGAAAAGGGGTACAAATAAAAAACTTCAAACAAAAAATACAAAGCAAGGCATCAGAAGGGAAGGGGACCCTACCTAAAAATTTAGGAAATGAGAAATACCAAATACAATAGGAATCTAGTATTAATGTGTGGAGGTCATGGGAACCGATTACTTGGCAACAAATGATTAGCATAAACATTGACATGCAATTTGAAACAAATAGGTTTTGGGGAAGTATTTAATGTACTGTGTGTTTAGTCAATAGAACAAAAAGCTTATTTGTGTGCATAGGAGCGACAACATCTCTCAATAGCATCAATTTTTAATATGACTTATGTTAGAAGTAGACCATGGGAGCAGGAAGCAAAAACCTGAAATCGTATAGCAGAAAAAGTATCCCATAAGTCTCACATCGCTGCAAGTCCTCTGTACAAGAGTATGTGGCAGTCTCAGCCAGCGCTCCAACCAGGCCACACTCCCTGGTGGTTGGCTGGGGATATAGTTTGTGTGGAGCCCTGGCTGTGATGCCACATACTCCTTTACAGAGTACTTGCAACGATGCAATGTGCAGCTTATGGGATACTTTTTCTGCTACATATTGATGTCTGGAGATGAGGCGAGCTTTGTTCCCAACCGGCACTCCCAACATGTGGCATCGGATGAGTACCCTCTAAAGAGCATAAGCGGTACCTATACTTTCTATCTGGTTCACCTAAAATCATATACAGCCTATAAAACTATTTAAGCTGCAGTTCTTATACCTGCTTCTACAACATGGTCCATTGTTGGGAATCGTTTATACACTGCAGTGCTGACTGAACGGAAGATCAGTAAGGAGGTGAGATTAACATAACGCATAAGTGTCCTGCGAAGTAGCCGTCCATATTCATCTCTACCATGCACATTGCTGGAGATGAGAAGCATGAGTCTGTCAGGCCATGGAAGATTTACAAATTGGTTCCACCACCGGTTCACTACAAGAGTAACATAAAAACCTGCAAGCAAAACAAAGGTGTTTATAAAGAAAACATTAAAAGCATTCATAATTTAAACGGAAAATGCATATAAATCAGAGATGACTATCCAATGACAAAAGCTGTTTTATTTAAACCAAGAAGGTAAATATGTCTGCAGGAACAATGGGGTACTTATGTTAAATGTATTGAGCTATATGTACCATGTTCCATTTATATGTACCATCTTCTCTGAAAGAGATAAGAGAAGAATTACACCTGCCAGTAAACTAGCGATTCTTATGTGATCCAGCATTGAAAGCCAGCTTATGCATATGGCAACCTAGCCTGGGGCCTCTAGAGCCAGGGGGACAATTTGTCAAAACTGTGAATCTCCCTGTTGTGATGATACTACACTCTCAGGACATTGGCAAGAAGACATATACAGAAATAATATTGTAAAATAGACATTTAGCAACAGTAAAATAAATGGTTAAAAAATATTTTACAGAGTTCGCCTGATTTTTGCTTTCAGTCAGAACTCAATTTGCTGCACAGTAATTCCAGTCTGAGGTATAAAATTCACTGCCTCTCATAAATGACTCCTAGCAATCCTTCATAGTTTCAATAGGATGAGAGGTGCAGCTGCCAATGTCAGTGTTTTTTTTAACCCTGAGCCACCTCCCACCCTATCAAAAGAGCTGAGAGAGTTGACAGTAATGATGTAGGACTCCTGAAGTGTTTTACTATACTTCAGTAGACACCTCCTTAATGCCCATTAGTCTAACTACAATATACAATATCTATGTTTTCAGATGATGAGTAACTCCTTAACCATACAAATTATATTATAAATATAAAGTAGTCCGTTTCTAGTAGTTAAAATATAACCAGATCAGAATATGGATTTGCTCAAACAATTCTCTAGAGCAGGGTATTTCAACCTTTTTAAATTGGATGGACCCGTGGCAAAAAGTTTTTTAACTTGGGGATCCTCTGACATACTGTTCAGATCTACAGCTCTCGGAATATTGGTGTGATCAGTGAACTGTTGATATACCATCAATTATAATATGAAAAAAGCTATGTAATGTAAAACTTGTGCTTGCTCCTTTTTTTTTGAGGGGGCAGCAGCAGGTTACGTTACATAAGTGGCAGCAGCAGGGCATGTTACATAAGGAGTGACAGCAGAGCACATTACAGGGGGGCAGCAGCAAGACACATTATATAGGGGCATAAGCAGAGCACATTACATGGTGGTCAGCAGCAGCTGGGCACAGTAAAGGTAGACAGCAGTATCCTGTATAGTAGTTGTGGATTTGTTTTCATGCAGAGCTGCATCTGGAAACTGCTGGGAGTGCTGCTGCAGATCACTGTTTCCTGTTGGCCCATCCTCTCTCATCCATCCCATATGTTGTCACATACAAGTACCTGGGGTGAACAGGAGCAGAGGAGGGGTCGGTGGGGAACAGCACACTACAACAGGACTCCCAGCAGCTTTCTGGTGTAGCTCTGCTTTGGGGGAAACGTGGGGATGCGATCTACCCATCAGCTGCTTGCAACTAACAGGTAAATAATTTTGGAACCCCTGGGTACTTCTTGTGGAACCCTAGGGTTCCGCAAAGCCCCAGTTGAGAAACCCTGCTTTAGACTGTTCTGATGTTCTCACCTGTCGAAGAACTACATAGTCGGACATTAGCTAACCAGTCGGCACCCATGCTTCTTTAACTACTTCCCACTGGACATGTGCATACATGTGGCCTTTCTGTGTGTGGACTAAAGCGCCAAGCGGCTGCATATATGCAGCCATGTGTAAAAAAATTACCATGCTGAGGGCGCACTCACGTTCCCAGCATGGTAATCAGCGGGTACTTTAACTACTTCCCACTGGACATGTGCATACATGTGGCCTTTCTGTGTGTGGACTAAAGCGCCAAGCGGCTGCATATATGCAGCCATGTGTAAAAAAATTACCATGCTGAGGGCGCACTCACGTTCCCAGCATGGTAATCAGCGGGTACTCGAAAGCTCCCAATGCATATTTGCGATCAGCCAATCACAACAGCCACATGATCAGAATGCCCACCTCTGGGTATTTAGAACCTCTTAAAGAGGGAGGCAGGAAAGGGTTAAACTTTGCACTCTCTGTCATCACCTCCAGGGGTGCTTGGACCATAACCACAAAGAAAGGTCTCTTGTCACTTCATCCTCTAACCAGGTATGTGAGACCTTCTTCCTCTGATGGGTGGGGCGGTGCTCCAACAAATTTTTCCTGAGCATTATCAGGCAAATTTTCAGGCTGAAATTCTTCTGAAATGCCTTCCAGGAGATGACACATCACCAGTCTACCCCAAGAACCAGATTCAGCAGCAGCAATAAGCCACTGTCTGGGTTGACTTCTTCAGCAGTGGGTCATTACGTTTTTTTTTACTGGCCAGGCAGGGGGGGTTTCAGGATGGTTTTGGGGTGATTCAAGCCCATTCATTTTATTGTGCACTCTATTTCTATAATTAATGAACTGTAATATAAAATGAAATAATTATATAACTAGCTATAATGCAGAATCGGTAGGAGCCCTAAATTTGTTTTCTTGCAACTAAACTAGGAGGTCCCATCTGGGGGTGATGGGATGTACCAGATGCAGCTTTACAATTGAAGTAAGGTGGTCACTTGCCACTATAAAGCCTCCTGCCAGATGTAGCTTAATTGTCACTTGCCACTCACTGATAGGGTTTTGATGAGTCTGCAAGCAATTGATTTATTATGGTCTCTGTGCAGTCAAACCTCTCTGATAATGATAATCTGTATTTGCAACCACTACCCAGTGCTAGCGTCACCGCCTCAGACCCTCCTTAGATCATCAGGCATTTGATTTTTATAAGAAGCATGCAACCTAGATCCCTCACATGCACAGTTTACAGTAGGGTTTGTGCTCCTATGAGAATCTAATGCCATCGTTGATCTGACAAAAGGTGGAGCTCAGGTGGTATCGCCAGGCCACGGACAACATGAGACAACTGCAAACGGTAGGAGAAGCGCTTTGCCACTTCAAGCTAAAAATCACCTCACAGCATGTTGTGATGCTCTTAAATAATATTACAACAGTTTCATTACTGATTCACTAAAGGGAAACTAAGTCAGAAATGTTGAGGAAGCTAGCAGAACCTGCTGGGAAAAAGAGAATCTAGCCTCAATTTCAGAAACCAATATCAGGAGGCATAGAAAACTCCATGACAGACATGCTAAGCAGAATTCTCCTCAAGAAGGTGACTGGGAGTTCCAACAAGAGTCTTTCAACTTTTTGGAGAAAAATTGAGTATGCCTTAGACATCTTTGCAACAGCCAGAACATAAAAGTAAATTCGGCCTCCCATAACATACAGGGAAGTCCAACAGGGTTAGATGCCTATGTCTGGCACTTTCACCTGGTGTGTGCTTCCCCATCAACTTTCCTTCTGAGGAAAGTAATCAGGAAGATCAGTTCAGAGCAGTGCAGAGTGATCCTTGTGCCAGAGGTCAGATGCCAGAGGAAAGACCCAGAGGAAATTACCCTCCCCTGTAGAAGGAACCTTCTTTAACACTGTCTAATTCTCTACCCTTATCTTTCGGAACTATGCAAGCCAGCATGGCTTCTGAATGGAATATCCTCAATAACAAGGGATGATTCATAAGGGCATTACCACCCTCTTACAGAGCAGGAAACTAGTTACAAGAGCTATCTGTAATAAATGGTGGACAGCCTACTCCAACCGGGTCAAAAGGAACATATACAACCCTAACAAGGTGGCTTCAGTACTGGACTTTCTCCAGAGAGAAGCAGATAAAGGGCTGGCCATCAACACCTCTATTAAGCATCTGACTATAAATCTAGTCTTTTCTTTAATCGTACATCACAGGACACAGAGCCATAGTAGTTACTATGTGGGTTATAGGCCACCTTCAGGTGCTGGACACTGGCACACCCTAAATAGGAAGTTGCCTCCCTATATAACCCCTCCCATACCGGGAGTACCTCCATTTTTTCGCCAGTGTCTAAGGTGTTGGTCACGAGTGAAGATGTGCTGTGCTGAGCTCTGATGGATGAATCCTTGCTGGGGCTAGCTATGCTATTCAAAGTGTCTTTTAGGCCAAATTGAATGGTACCCAGGCCTCGTGTCTGAAGAAACAAGGTTTTGCCTGTGACGCTTCTCTTTTTAGAGAGCTGGACCCCAGGATCCAGTACTTTGGTATTTTCAGCCATAAAGTTTTACAGGCGGGGTGTTATTACGGGTCCGGGAGTGTGGGTCCCCGGTTCCTGAAGGTTTGTTAATGGAACCCACCGGGAAGTGTGAAGATTGCCATCCTCCTCGCCATCCCTCCCTCACACACAAGCCGATCCCGTCAGCTCGTGCGGGAAGAACTCTCTTTTGAAAGAGAGAGAAGGAGGGTGTGATGCTATGGAGGGGGCTGGGCTTAGCGCTTAGCATTGGCGTCCTCCAATGTTCAGCGTGGGAGTGTGTTTAAAAAAGCTCAATTTTTACTGCTGCAAGTTTTCGGAGGGACACAAGAGTAAGGAGCATGTAAAAGGTTTGGTGACAAAGACATTCCTACTGACACATTTACTATTCGCATCAGGCTGAGTGTTAATAGCAGTGGCAGTGGCTGGACTATTGTTCAAAGCAGTGGATGTGATTTCTTCTATTAGTACCTCTGCATTTATGCATTGGGCTATGGTCAGAAGGGGAGGTAGAAACACCCCAAAAGAGGACTAAAGGGATCTGCCTGAAGCTCTGAAAGCCTAAAACTCATCTCTACAATGGCATCCTCCCTTAAGAGGGGGTTTCTGATCAGAGTGAGCCTTCGGGGGCCATGGAATGTTTGCAGCTGTTTACAACACTGCAGCCCGTGTCTATATTTCTAAAAAAGTATTTTTCCTCAGCCATGATTGCATGGGAAAAAGGTTAGTGGTTTTAATCGCATCCCAGATTGGGATAAAATGCAATAGGTTCCATTCCATTACCCAAGGACCCTCAAACTGAGCATCTGGGGGTGGGAGAAGATGTTTTCTCTCAGGGGACCGTGAACAGGCTGATGACTCCTCTTCTGAGGGGTCATATGCGGAAGGATCAGCTTCACATTGTTGGTGCAATTCCTTACTGAAATTAGTCCGCTCCATTTTTTATGCTACCCTTAACTGAGTGTCCACTGTTTGTTTTGGGTTCGCTAAAGCCTTCTTAAAATTGTGTATGCCTTTCCTGTCCATTCATTGTAGGGAAAGTTTATGTATTCTGAGTGGGATCACCCAGATAAGCATTTTTTCTAGGGCTGGGAAAATTAAAGATTAATTCCTCGATTAATCGGTAATTTTTTTGATCGATCAAAATTCATTTGATCGGTACTCACTTCTCCGCCGGCTTCTGGGTCTTCAGGGAGTTCCGTCGGAGATCCGGTGATATCACGGACATCAACGTCACCGGACTCCTCCCCCCTTCCCCAAGTGCCTCTGTCTGCTAACGACGGATAGGGGGGAGGAGTCAGGTAATGTTGATGTCCGTGAAATCATCCGGACAGCCTGGATAGTGATGGTAAATATGGATGTGGTTAACTGGGATCATTCAGTGAGCTAAGTGTAGGCAAATTTGATAAACCTCTGTTTTTAACATTGTTGTAAAAAAAAAAAAAAAAATGCAAACACTCTGGTATGTCTGCGTGACTGGCTAAAGTGATGCCTACTTGCCTACTATAAAGTGACTGACAGTCAATATACTATATTTTATAATTAAAGATAAACTAACTTTCTACGTTTTTCTTAAAGTTTAATAAAAAAAATTGCTTACGTCAGTGCTACAGTTTGAATTTAAAACGTATTTGTGTGAACTGTGACGTTAAGTCATGGATTGTGGAAACTAACTAGTGTCGGGTGATTGTATATAGTGTATACCACATTTACCACTGACTAATGGAGAGTTGCAATGCAAGGAGATCAGCTAAAAGTAGTTGGATCTGTATGTGCGTTATAATTAATCAAAATTAGTCGCTTAATTGATTAAAAAGAAAAAAAAAAACGCACACGGAAATCTTAATCAGTAATAGTCCTAATTTTTTCCCTCCTAAAAAGTTTTTCAAACTTTATCCCATGGAGGAAAAAACGGATATAAAGGTGGAAGATACCAGCAATTGACGCTCAGTGGCGGCTGGTGAAGTTTTAGGATGGGGGGGCGCAAGACCCCGCCCCTCCACCGTTGGCCCCTCCCACTTCTCATAAGCCACACCCCTTATAGAATCCACATCATATACCAGGCTGCACATTATACACCGGGCTCTGCACATCATATACCAGGCTGCACATTATACACAGAGCTCTGCACTTCATATACCAGGCTGCACATTATATACCGGGCTCTGCACATCATATACCAGACTGCACATTATACACAGAGCTTTGCACATCATATACCAGACTGCACATTATACACAGAGCTCTGCACATCATATACCAGGCTGCACATTATACACCAGGTTCTGCACATCATATACCAGACTGCACATTATACGCAGAGCTCTGCACATCATATACCAGACTGCACATTATACACAGAGCTCTGCACATCATATACCAGGTTGCACATTATATACCGGGCTCTGCACATCATATACTAGGCTGCACATTATAAACCGGGCTCTGCACATCATATACTAGGCTGCACATTATACACAGAGCTCTGCACATCATATACCAGGCTGCACATTATACACAGAGCTCTGCACATCATATACCAGGCTGCACATTATACACAGAGCTCTGCACATCATATACCAGGCTGCACATTATACACAGGGCTCTGGACATCATATACCAGGCTGCACATTATACACAGAGCTCTGCACATCATATACACCGGGCTCTGCACATCATATACCAGGCTGCACATTATACACAGAGCTCTGCACATCATATACCAGGCTGCACATTATACACCGGGCTCTGCACATCACATAACAAGCTGCACATTATACACCGGGCTCTGCACATCACATACCAGGCTGCACATTATACACCAGGCTCTGCACATCATATAACAGGCTGCACATTATACAACAATGGCAGCCCAGTAATTCTCAAAGAGGAAGGTATCTGCACCCACTTCCGGCATTGACTCCCACGGGAGTCTATGCTTCTTCCTGTCCCAGCGCGCTGGGACACACACGGGTCCCAGAGACAGCGCGGAGCATTCCCATTGTGCTGTGCGACTCGCGCATGCGCAGTAGGGAACCGGGAAGTGAAGCCGCAACGATTCACTTCCTGATTCACTCACAGAGAATGGCGGAAGCACCCGAGAGCCGAGCGATCGATCGGCCTCGGCTGCCATCATCGCTGGATCCTGGGACGGGTGAGCGTCCATTTATTAAAAGTCAGCAGCTGCAGTATTTATAGCTGCTGGCTTTTAATATTTTTTTTCCAGTGGAATCCTTCTTTAAAAGGCTTGCATGTCCTGGAAAACTGTTAATTAACAGAAAACAAAACAAACATGTGGTTGAGAAGCAGGGGGTGGGGGGCTGCCGTCCAAACTCAGAACAAAAAACATGTAGCTGACAAGGGGTGGGGGGGTTGGTGGGATGCTGCCGTCTCAGAAAAAACAAACAAGTCCAAGCAGTGCAAGCCAACATAAAGAACTGCTGGAATTTTAGGGACTGAGAAACTACAAGTCCAAGCATTGGGAAAAAAACATGGATCATCACTGGATTTTTAGGGACCAAGGAACTACAAGTCCCAAAACAGCCTTTAAGGTTCCAAGGCACCATAAACCGCAGCATGTCATTTTAGAACTTCAAGTCTCAAGATGGCTTAACAATTGGTAAAATGACTTCAGGGCTCAGCAAGTCATTGCAAAACTAGAAGTCCTAGGATATCCTGTAAGTTGCCAATCCACTACAAGTCACAGCAGTCCTTGTATGCCAATGCAGAAGTACAGGTTCCAACCATTTAGGTTGCAAAATAATTACAAGTGCCAACATTCCTCTGCTTACAATTCCCCAGTATTTTGATGGGCAGTTGCCAATCATTCCTTATTTCCAGGGACTGAAAGGCTTTGACCCACATTGTCCCTGGAAAAGTCAATGTTTTTCTTACTTATATTAGCTGCCAAGGCATCCTGGGACTTGTAGTCCCCCAAGCCAGCAATGCACCCTATGGCTTGTCCCTCCAAGGCAGCTTGGGGTTCACTGTTCTCCAGAAACTGACAAGGCATTTAATATCTAGTGAAATTATCCATTAAGGGTCTGAAGTCTGCTGAGGTTTGTAGTCCCTCCAACCAGCAATACCCTTAGGCTTGCATGGCCCTCCAACTGCAAAGACATCCTGGGAGCAAAGAAACTGACTGGGGCATGTGATTTCTAGTGCCAGCATTCACTATGGTGTTAAAGACTGCTAGGACTACCAGTGCCTCCACCCAGCAATGCACACTATGGCTTGCATCCCATCCAGCCATTCAGGCATCCTGGGACTTGTGGTTCTATAGAACCGGCCATGTCATGCCTACTACAATAATTCACCCAGGGGATGAGTCTGCTAGGAATGGTAGTCCCTCCAACCAGCAATGACCTTTGAGGCTTGCACTTTCCTCCAGCTGCAAACGCATCAAGTCCTCCGTCCAGAGTCAGAAAACAAGGATGATTAAAGGGGGGTGGCAGCAGCCCCATCTAACCCATCTGTGCTGCCGAATATCAACAGACAGCAGGAGCTTCCGCTTACCTGCTTATCTGACGCTGGGACTGAGCAAGTGATGACTGCCAACGTCACTTCCTTGAGTGACGTCGGTAGCACTGCTCAGTCCAGCGCCCGGCCAGTCTACCACGCCGGAAGCTGTGGCGCGATCGACCGCGCCACAGAGCGAGTTTTTTTCGGCAAATGAAGCGCCTCATCTGCAATCTCGTGATTGCATAGACGTGGCGCTTCACATATTGCACTGCGCCCGGCGCCCGGCGGCGGGACACAGTGCAAATAAAGACATTTAAAAAAAAAAAAAAAAAATTTAAAGGGACATGTTTAAATAAACTTTTTTTTTTTTTTTTACTTTTTTTTTTTTACTGCCTGGCGGGGGGGGGGCGGCGCCCGGGCGCCCCCTATGGACGGGCCGCCACTGTTGACGCTGCTATATCTTCTGATTAAAAATTTTACTTGTCCGGCAGACAATGCTCAAATACTTAGGGATCCAATGGATAATTCCTATAAAAAAAATAAAAAAAAACATATATTGTTTTCCTGACAGGTTGAGTCGACCTGTGCTGACAGTAATTGGTATATGTCAAAATCCTTGAGGAACCAGTTTAAACAGGTGCTCAAGGTTATCCCTGAAGCTATGAGAGATTCTATCTTTAGGTCTCACTCCTTTCGGACTACGGCCACATCATCCTGAAGGCCTCTGATCTCATCTGATCTCGGAGGCTAAGCAGGGTCGGGCCTGGTTAGTACCTGGATGGGAGACTACCTGGGAATACCAGGTGCCATAGGCTAATGGGCTGATACATATGTATAGAATACTATGGTTGGTGTCATAAAACAAACCCAAAAAAAAACAACTCCTGGCTTTTTTTCGCTTTTGTGGTGAAACGGCTGTTTGGGATATCTTGGATAATTCATCCAAAGAATTTCTATTGGAAAGGTACCCCTTTGCCATTTAAGAAAATGAGTACATGTATTTCATTTAAACAAGCTCCTTCTCCAGTGCCAGGGGCATCAGCCTCCAGGCAGTCACGATGGCTTCCGCCTCAGTTTATGGTTAATTACCAAAGAGAAAATCCTTCCTACAGTTACCTGGGAAATGGTAACAACATATGCCAACCTTTTTTAGGTTGGGGAGCAGTCCTGGAAGAGGTAACTGTCCAAGAGAAGTGGTCCAGATCAGAAGTAACCTTGCCCATTAACATTCTACAGATTCGGGCAGAGAGATTGGTCCTGAGGGTCTGGACGTTTAATTTACGGAGCTAACCTGTCAGGATCCAATCCGACAAATGCCACAGCAGTAGTCTATATCAATCACCAAGGGGGTACAAGAAGTTGTGTGGCCCAGAGAAAGGATAAGATTCACCTATCTTGGGCAGAAAATTATGTATGTTGCCTATTGGTGGTTTTTCATTCTAGGGAGGCGGTCTCAGCAGTTGTTCCCGGGAGAATGGTTCTTTCACCCCGATATCTTTCTGACAATAGGTCAAAGATGGGGGATATCAGACATAGATCTGTTTGCATCCAGGTTCAACAGAGAGTTCAACATCTTTATGTTAAGAACAAAGGATGTGCTAGCATGCGGAACAGGTGCCTTGGCGTTTCCATGGAATCAGTTTTACTATTTTATGCATTCCCTCCTTTTCTGCCTGCGTTCATGACTTCTTTGCAGGATCAAGCAGGAAGGCAAGTTGGTGATTCTTGTGGTCCTGGTGTGGTCCAGAAGATCTTGGTATGCAGACATCATAAGGATGGCGGTAGGGGTCCCATGGACCCTACCACCATGTCCAGACCTTCTCTCGCAAAGGTCCGGTATTCAATCTTACCTTACAAATGCTAAATTTAACGGCTTGGCTATTGAGGCCCACACTCTGAAGAAGAGGGGGCTGTCAGGTTTAGTGGTATCTACCTTGGTTAAATGCAAGGTAGCCGGCCTCCATAATTATATATTGTGGAGTCTGAGAAGCATATGTCTCCTGGTGTGAAACCAGGGGTTGGCACCCCAGGAAATAGGTCATAGGTAGAATCCTTGACTTTCTGCAGATGGGGTAAGATATAAAGCTGGCCTTGAGTACTTTCTAAGGACAGGTCTTGGCCTTATCTGTATTATTTCAATGACCACTTGCTTCACATTCTTTGGTTTGTAACTTTATTCAAGGGGTAACACGGCTTAATCTCCGGTTAGGGCCACCCCTGAACCCTTGCGACTTGAATTTAGTTTTGTCGGCATTACAAAAACAGCCTTTTTTTGAGTAGATACGACATATTCCCTTGGTTATTTTTGACAAGGAAACTGTTTTTTCCGGTAACCATATCTGCTGTATGAAGCGTATCAGAATTATCTGCTCTTTTTTGTAAAGAGCCATATTATCATTGTTTACAGGGATAAGGTAGTATTGCGTCCTCATCCTAACTTTTCACCTTCATTTTTTCTAGAACCCTGTTCTATGGAAGGAAAATCACCACATTCTCTTGATGTGGTGAGAGCAATCAGACTACTTAAAGGCGACTAATCAGATTTGGAAAATTGATGTTTTGTTCGTATTGCCTGAAGGTCCTAAAAGAGGACAGGCAGTATTGAAATATAGTATTTCTAAATGGATTCGACAAGTAATCATTCAAGCTTATGGTTTAAAGAGGTAGATTCCACCCTCTCAAATCAAAACACACTCCTCTAGGGCTGTTAGTGCTCCGTGGGCAGTGCATCACTAAGCCTCCATGGCTCAAATCTGCAAAGCCGTAACTTGGTCTTCAATTCATACATTTACCAGATTCTATCAGGTAGATGTTAAAAGGCATGATGATATCGCCTTTGGGCATAGTGTACTGCAGGCAGCAGTATAACTCCTCTAGTCTCATGTTGTCCTAATTCTGTTGTGTCTCCCTCTTGTCAGTTGGCCTTGCTATGGGACATTCCACATAGTAACTACTATGGCTCTATGTCCCGTGATGTACGATGAAAGAAAATAGGATTTTTATAACAGCTTACCTGTAGAATCCTTTTCTTTTGAAGTATATCATGGGACTCTTTCTAGTATACACGTGTATTGCTTTGATACAAAACTGAGGTACTCCAGGTATGGGAGGGGATATATAGGGAGGCAACTTCCTGTTTAGGGTGTGCCAGTGTCCAGCACCTGAAGGTGGCCTATAATCCACATAGTAACTACTATGGCTCTGTGTCCCGTGATGTACTTAAAAAAAAAAGGATTTTACAGGTAAGCTGTTATAAAAATCCTATTTTTAAAAGCCATCACATCAGCACTCTCAGACAAACATCAATTCCTTACTTTGTCATGGGACAGGATGATTATTTTTTTAATAAAAAAAAAAGGTTTTATTTGTATTGTGTGTTCGTTGGTACAGATACATAATATGCAAAAAAATTACAGATTACAGCCAAAGAACATTTGTACAGTACAAATATCATGTAGACAATTTCTATATAATGCCCGCTAGCCATGCCAAAAAAGCTAGCATGCGGCACACTACGAACATCAGAATAACTGACAAAATCAAATACCTGTAATCTCCAAGGAATAAAACTAGTAACTTTGTGCTTATATGTGGTCTTTTCCCAGTGGGCTGGGCAGAGATCTCTCATTAAAAGGCTGTCACAACCACCAGGTGTAAAAGTACTTACACAACACATATATACAAAGGTATTGCTTCTCCCCCAACCAATCAAGGCATTTATTATCCTTCATTCCACCCCCAACCACGTGGCTTATCAGCCCTGTAAAAGTCTGTTAGTAATTAGTTGCGGTGGTGCTAGCCCAGGTGTCTCCAACCATGCTCTCTACAATGAGTAAAATTTACGAGGTGCATTCCTATGTTGAAATGTCAGTTTTTCCCTTATCAACATCTGGTTAACCTGCTCCACCCATTGATGTCTAGTGGGAACCCTGGGCGTTATCCAAACTCGTGCAATTAGTTTGCACGCTACATATAGAAAACGAAGAACTGCTGTGCGAGCAGGAGGAGACAGTAGCTCCTCATCCAGGGCACCCAACAGTCATATCTTAGGATCTCGCTGAATAGTAAAATCAAATACCTGAGAAATTATGTCCAGTATTGCTTTCCAATACCGGAAAAGTTTGGGGCATTTCCAGAACATATGTAACAGGTCACCACTGTCCCGCTGACACTTCAGGCATATAGCTGTGTCCCGTAAACCCCAACTATGCAGACGTGCTGGCATTCTATATGCTCTATGCAACAAGTAGAGATGAGATAGTTTTTGGGAGGCGGATACTGAGACCAGGGGGGCAGAGGTGAGGCAAAGATTCCAAGTCTCCCCATCCATAATCCCAACATTCCCCTCCCATTTTCGTCGACATGGTAAACTAGCCGGGTCCTGAATTTTATTAAGCAGCATATTATAACACCTGGATATCATGCTTTTCTTGTTATTTTCCATCAGGATATATTGTATCAAGGGGTGGCTTACCAATCTAAGTTCTTTTTGTCTGGCCTGTGTGTATAATGCGTGGCACAGTTGTAAGTATTTGTAAAAATCAGTGCGCGGTACATTAAATTCTGACTGTATTTCCATAAAAGACTTAAGGGTCGACCCATTATACAATTGTGCAATATATCTTATGCCCAGATTTGCCCAATTCCTAAAGCCTCTAAGCTTATATAATTCCTTATAATTAATGTTGCGCCATAAGGGGGTATGGGATAGGTATCCCTGTATCCCCAACAGCCGCTTAGTATAAGACCATAACGTTTTCAAAGGGTGTATAGTCGGGTACCCAGGGTCCAGTCCTGGGTAACCAGCTTCCAACTGTGACAAAGCTGTCATGTCAGCATCCGCAGAGTCCCGAAGGACTCCACGAATCATATCCAAGGAGTCCTCAGTCCCCCATCCCCCCACCTGTTGGAGCTCTGTGGCAAAATAATACGTTCTTGCATGTGGCACCGCCAACCCACCCTCAGTTTTGTTATATTGTAATGTTGACAAGCTCACTCTCGCTACCTTTTTACGCCAGATTAATTCCCTAAATTGGGAATCTATTTTGTCAAACCATTTCCTGGAAATCCAAACAGGGGAATTATTAAATATATAGAGCAATTGGGGAGCCCACACCATTTTTATTAAGTTAACCCTCCCCACCACGGATAGGGGCAGTTTACACCAGGCCTTGGACTTCTCCCGAAACGTAGTCAGAAGAGGTATTAAGTTAAGAGGTATGTATTGAGACACCACCGGAGAGACCTGAATGCCCAAATACCGAAAGGAGGACACTGCCTGCACCATTGCAGCACATTTCGGTAGAGGAGAGGCAATGGGATCCAAGGGCATAAGCACTGATTTATTCCAGTTGATAGAAAAGCCGGATATCGTGCCAAAGGCCTTAATAAGAGCCATCACCGCGCTCAGAGATCCTTGTGTATCCCCCAAATATAAAAGTGTATCATCGGCATACAATGATATCACATCTGTACCCGTCTTACGCTGGAATCCCTTTATAGTATCGTCTCCTCTGATACACGCCGCCAGTGGTTCCAGGGCCAGGGCAAAAAGCAGGGGCGACAGTGGGCACCCCTGCCTGGTGCCCCGGAACAATGGAAAGGGATCTGACAATTCACCATTAACCCTAATTCTGGCTGATGGTTGAGCATATAGTAGTTTTACCCAGTTAATAAAAATGGGTCCTAGCCCCACTCTCTCAAGTACTTTCCACAGGTAAGGCCACTCAACACTGTCGAAAGCCTTAGCTGCATCTTAGGAGAAAATGGCTCTATTACCTGTATTACTCGTGGGCACCTGTAAATTCAAAAAAAGTCTCCTAATGTTTTGGGCTGTAGACCTAGTGGGAATAAACCCTGATTGATCCCTATGTATAATTTATGTATTTATGTATAATAATTTATTATGGGTTTGTGTTAACGCTACAGAAATGCTTTGTGTTAATGCTCCGAAAGTGGGGCATTAAGCAGGCCTGCGTCCAAAGCTGACAAATGGGGCAACGTACATTTACCCAAAAAATCTTCCAAGTCCCGGTCTGTTGGCTGCACCTTAGATTAATATATATCCAAATAAAATGCCTTAAAAATGTTGGTTACCGCAGCAGTCTGCATGTGAATGACTCCCGATTTGTCCTGCACAGCCAAAACCGTGGAGGTGGACCCCTGCGCCCGTGCCAAAACAGCCAGTGGTCTCCCCCTCCTCAAAATGTGACTGCTGCAAGAAAAAGCGTTTGTTCTCGGGCCAACTGCAGTGCTAGCTGTCTAGACATAGACTGAGCACTGAACCAGCTCCTCTTAGTGCCATCTGTGGGGTTAGCAATATAGTTATCCTCGGCTTCCTTAAGTGTCCTACAGACCTGCACCTCCCACTCCTTGGTCTTAGTTTTAATTTGATTAATTGCTATAATAAATTGCCCACTCACAAAGGCCTTAGCTGCATCCCATAACATATACAAATGTGCTGAATGCACATTGTCCTGTATAAAAAGTTTAAGCTGTTCACCAATGGGGTCCGACTCAGGAAACAGCGAAAGCCAAAAGGGGTTAAACTTCCAGCACTTGTGCGTAGCAATAGTGGGTAACCGTAATGTCGCCCATAATGAGGAATGATCTGAGATATGCCTATCATTGTACCCTACATTAACAAGTAATGGGATACTAAGACTATTACCTAGGCATTAATCTATTCTGGATAAGCTCCCATAGGAGGTGGAACAGCAGGAATATTGCTTTACTGAAGGGTGTCTCAATCTCCACAGGTCCATTAATCCGAGTTCCTCAAGTAGCCCCGCAAAGGGAGTATGTCCCCTATTATTTGAAGATAAATTATTTGAAACTGGTACTTTGTCTAACAAATGGTTTAAATAATTATTATAATCACCTAGTGCCACAAGCGGTATGTTGGGATATAAGACTAAGAAACTTGCAAGGCGTTTGAGGATCTCGGATGAATAAGGTGGTGGGATGTAGATTGCAGCAATTATACATGACAAGCCCAATAGATTGCATAATAGAAAAACATATCTACCCTCCCAATCCACAACCCTCTGGTGACACTGGAACTGGGTGTCCCGATAAATCGGGATACTCACTCCCCTAGCATATGCAGAATATGTAGAATGAAACTGTTGAGGATAGACCCTGGGGCTAAAGCTGGGTGACGGGTCAGATGAAAAATGAGTCTCTTGCAAACAGACAATACTGCCCCCCGTGGACTTAAGATGCCTAAGAACTGCCAGTCTCTTTACTGAACTGCCAAGTCCACGTACATTCCACGAGGCTATTTTAACAATATTCTCCATGCGGTGTGAGAAAAAATGTAGATATGAGCCTGCCGCGTCCAAGCAAGCGGGGCGCGTAAGCTCATTATGGCAGACCTATACAGCAGGGAAGAGACATACCTGTCCAGCATGTTACCTATAGCACACGTGGATGAGTTGATATTCTTCACAGATGGTGAGGTTCTTGGTTGGTGTCCTGATGGGTCTGCCCAAAATTGGGTGGTAAAGCACAAACTTAGAAAAATAAACAAAAATGTCAGTAACCTATCAAATAGTGGAGCCAACAGGGCTATAAGCCAACAGGGCTGACATATGTTTCCCCCCGAGAAATGCTTCCTGGGGGGTGGGGGTATACTATGGAAACACCCGCAGAGAAACAAAGCTCTGGATGACAAATGGGGTCTCACAATTGAAGGGTGAGCAACACCAGTCATACTTTAACAACGTGCAGTGTTCTCCCTCCATCTGCCTGGCCCAGAATAAGAAGCAAACAAGCCGGGGGGGGGGGGGGGGGGAGATGAGCAAACCCTCCACCCCCCCCTCCAAGCCCTCCACACAACATAATCAAGGACCCTCAAGCTGGAGCTGGGTGCTGTCGTCTTGCATCATTAAGTGCTCTATCTTCCCGGTCTAGCCACTGCGCAGCTGCTGTAGGGCGGTCAAAGAAATGCACCTCACGAGTGCTACCACCCAGAGGCGAGCAGGGTATAGCATGGCATATTGTAGAGCATATCCTCTGAGTCTTTTCTTCATATCAATAAATTTTGCACGCTGTTTTTGTAGTTCTGCAGAAAAGTCTGGAAAAAGTGAAACTTTAGCATTATCTATCGCCGGCTTGTCACCCATGGTTCTGGCTTTGGACAGCATTGTGTCTCTATCTTTGTAATTCAACAGTTTAAACAAAATGGCACAGGGGTGATTGCCCAGTGGCAGAGGACGAGACGGCACTCAGTGTGCTCTTTCAACAGCAAATAGTGGGGAGAAGTCGTCTTTGCCAAATATGGAAATGAGCCACTGCTCAATAAAGGCCACCTGATTCTTGCCCTTTGTCCTTTCTGGAATGCCCAGGGCGTGTACATTATTGCGCCTAATGCGATTTTCCAAATCCTCTAAACGGGCCGCATGTTGCTCAGTAACGTGGCAGTTGTACTTTAAATCTCTTTGCATGGGAGCCATATCATCCTCCATTGTGCTTATTCTGCCTTCCAGTGCAACTGTCTCCCCTAAGTTTCTGCATGTCGTGACGCACATAAGAGATTTCTGCTTTCACCCCCTTAATGTCATCAGAAAGTGCAGTGATGGATTGATTACAAGAGGTTACGGCTGAGAAAATATCCCTGAGAGTAGTTTCAGGCTCAACACAGTTCGTAGGAGAGGAAGCATGGGGCCCAGCAAAAAGGTCTCTAGGGGTACTCATTGCGGTCCACTCTGGGGACAATCCGCCGGCATCCGCCAATGGTACGGTGTTACCTGCCTCATTGGGGTTCTCATGTGTTCCCCCTGTGTCCGGTGTTGTTGCCAGGGAATCTTTATACGATTTGCCTCCATAGAGGAGATTCTGTGCGGCCTCTTTGTATAGCTCTTTGGACGTGCGGTGCGGGCCAGCGCCATCTTGGCTCAGCTCATCTCCAGCTCCTTTCGCCTCCCTGTTCCTCCTAGTCATCGCAGCGATGGGCAGCAGAGTAGTCGATGGCACGGTGTGGCTCTCAGGGCTCTAAAGACCAATTTTGCGTGTCCTAAACGGTTAGATGTGGTGCATCACAGGATCAATGTCAGGATACTCGGCGGAGCGGAGGAGAGACACGTCCGGCAACATCCGCTGCTTAGCCACGCCCCCGGACAGGATAATTCTTAAAGTGGTTGTAAACGCTTACAAACCACTTTGACCTACAGGTAAGCCTAGATTAAGGCTTACCTGTAGGTCCAAGAAATATCTCCTAAACCTACACAGTTTAGGATATATTTATTAAAAGACAGTCACAGCTGTCTACGGCGCATGCTCCGTAGACAGCGGCACGCAGGCGCACTATCGCCGTTAGCAGCATGCCGCTGCTAATGGCGATATGCCGTTAGTGGCGGCTCCCGTGCGCACGTGCAGGAGTGACGTCATCGCTGCTCCGACGCTGTGAGTGGCCGGAGCAGCAATACGACAGGTGCACACTGTAGGGATCAGGAGTGCACCGCAAGGTTGTGGACCCTACGGCTGACTGCTGCAGACGGGGGACAGATCCCACTGGGGTTAGAGCGTAAGATTCCCTGGGGCATGGAGTCTAAGAGCCAGCAGGTGTTCACCAGCGCCTCTAGTGGTGAGGATGGACTTGGCTGCAACTGGCTCCAGGTCGCGACCCCCAGCTCACACCCACAGTAGGCAACAGGAGGATAGGGATGGTGAGGGACAAAGCCAAGGTCAGGGCCACAAGCAGACAAGAATAGTCGGGGACACGCCAAAAGGTCAGGATCACAGGCAAACAGGGATAGTCAAAGACACGCCAAAGTCGGTAACGGAAAACAGTAGCAGAGCACACGGCAGGAAACAGGAAGCTAACACACAAAGGTTGATCAGCAGGGCTGGCCTGCAGTGCACAGGTTAATATAGAGCTCTCTGAAAGGAACTAGGGTGGAGCCATGCCAGAGGATGGATTATAAAAGCAGTCAGGTGAGGGTCAGTTGGTCTCTAGAAATGAACACATGGAGACAGGTAAGCAGACGAACTCTATTGCATAACCATGACAGTACCCCCCCTCTCACGAGGCCTCCCCCTTCCCCGCCTGGGACCAGGTTTAGAGGGGAACTTCAAATGAAACTTCCTCAACAGACGAGGTGCAAAGACCTCAGAAGCCAAAATCCACAACCTCTCCTCAGGACCAAAACCTTTCCAGTGCACGAGGTACTGGAGAATGCCTCTACAGAGTTGGGAATCCAAAATTTGGCTAACCTCGTACTCCTGATTATCCTCAGAGACCGGTGCTACGGTAGAGGATGAGAGAACTTATTAAGAACTAAAGGCTTCAGAAGGGCAACATGGAAGGAGTTAGAAATTTTGAGGCTTTTGGGAATCTGAAGCTTGAAACAAACTGGATTCAGTTTAGAAATTATGGTGTACGGACCAATGAATCTTGGAGCAAATTTGAGAGAAGGAACCCGGAGTTTGATGTTCCTGGTGGAGAGCCAGACTTTGTCTCCTGGCTGAAGAGAAGGTGGCTTATGCCTGCGACGGTCAGCAAAACTCTTGAATTTGTTGGCAGCTTTCTGGAGGGAATCATGAATGTCAGCCCACATGGAATTGAATGATTTCTGAACAGTAGCCAAAGCTGGAATGTCAGAAGAACAAGTCATAGGAAGAGGAAGCTGAGGATGTCTTCCATAAACAGTGACAAAGGGTGTTTTCTGAGAACTGACGTTGACATGATTATTGTGGGAGAACTCAGCCCACGGTAATAGTGATGCCCAATCATCATGATGGGCGGAGACCAAGGTACTGAGAAAGACCTCCAACTCCTGATTAACTCTCTCAGTCTGGCCATTGGATTGGGGATGATAAGAAGAGGTAAAATCCAAGGTAATGTCGAGGGATTTGCAAAAGGCTCTCCAAAAACGAGAAGTAAACTGCACACCCCTGTCCGAAACGACATGAGAAGGAACACCATGAAGGCTGAAAATCTCTCGTACAAAAATGGGAACCAAGGCAGGGGCAGAAGGGAGACCAGGAAGATGAACAAAATGAGCCATCTTGGAGAACCGATCGATTACTACCCAAATGGCCGTATTATTCTCCGACAGTGGAAGATCAGTGATAAAATCCATGGCGATATGAGACCAGGGCCCCTTAGGAATGGGCAAGGGCATGAGAAGACCAGCAGGGGCTTGAGTGGAAGATTTAGACTGAGCACAGACGTGACAAGCCTTAACATAGTCTTTACCATCCGAGCGGAGATTAGGCCACCAGTGGTGATGACTGATGAGCAGGAAGGATCGGAGGAACCCAGCCACCTTGGAATCATGTCCCCAACGAAGGATCTTAGTTCTTAGCTCCGTGGGAACAAAGGTCTTACCAGGAGGAATTTTAGATTCCAGGGTGGTAGAATGGGCAACAATGCATGAGGTAGGAATGATCGGCTCAGGATCAGGGTTGGACTCTTCGTCCAAAGTGTCAAATGACCTAGAGAGTGCATCAGCTCGACCGTTGCAGGAACCAGGTTTGTACGTATTCGTTAATTTAAAACAGGAAAAGAAGAGACTCCACCTGGCCTGTCTGGGGTTCAGACGTTTAGCCTTCTGTAGATTCTTATGATCAGTAAAGATCATTATGGAGTGAGGGGAACCTTCCAAGAGATGACGCCACTCCTCCAACGCCAATTTAATTGCGAGAAGTTCCCGATCACCAATGGCATAATTTATCTCTGCCTGAGAATTTTTTTTGGAGAAGAACGCACATGGTTGACGTTTCTTCTCAAAGTCCTGAAAAAGCACAGCTCCCACCCCCATCGAAGAAGCGTCTACTTCAATAAAAAATGGGTCCTCAGGATCTGATCTCCTCAAGAGAGGTCCAGAGACAAAGGCCTGTTTCAGATTGTGAAACGCAGAGACAGCCTCGGGAGGCCAGTCTTTCGCATTCGCACCCTTCTTGGTCAAAGCGATAATGGGCGCGGCAATGGAAGAATAATTTCTTATGAACTGGCTATAATAATTTGTGAAGCCAAGAAAACGCTGTGTGGCCTTGAGGCTAGCGGGAAGGGGCCAGTTGGTAATGGCTGAGACCTTCCCAGGATCCATGCGAAGACCCGCACTAGAAACAAAACATCTCAGAAACAGGACCTTGGAACATTCAAAGGAACATTTCTCCATTTTGGCATAGAGATTGTTCTCTCTAAGATGCTGAAGTACGGTGCGTACATGGTTTCTGTGAGCAGGCAGATCTTCGGAAAAGATGAGAATATCATCCAGATAGATGACAACAAACTGGTACAGTAGGTCCCTGAATATTTCATTGACAAAGTTCTGGAACACAGCTGGAGCATTACACAAACCAAAAGGCATAACCAGGTATTCGTAATACCCGTCCCTAGTGTTAAACGCAGTCTTCCATTCGTCACCTTCCCGTATTCGAATGAGATTGTATGCACCTTTGAGATCCAACTTAGTGAAAATGGAAGCCCCCTTCAACCTGACAAATAGCTCAGATATTAGAGGTAAGGGGTATCGGTTTTTAATAGTCACTGCGTTTAAACCTCTATAGTCGATGCAGGGTCTGAGGGTACCATCCTTTTTGGCAACGAAAAAGAACCCTGCTCCTGCAGGCGATGAGGATTTCCAGATGAAACCTCTCTCCAGATTCTCGGCGACATACTCAGACATAGCCTGGGTCTCTGGAATGGACAGAGGGTAGGTACGACCCCTGGGCAGACTTGCATAGCACAGTCAAAAGATCTATGGGGAGGAAGCACCTCAGCAGACTTCTTACAGAACACTTCCCGGAAATCGCTGTATGCCGCGGGAAGATCAGATGATACGGATGTGGTAGCAATGGGAAGTTTCCCCTTGGGGCTCACCTTGAGAAGACAGGACGAGAAACACGAAGGGCCCCAAGCCAGGATCTGCCCAGAGACCCAGTCCACATGTGGCGAGTGGAGCTGTAGCCAAGGAAGACCCAATACAATAGGGGTAGAGGCCTTGGGAAGGATGAGGAAGGAGATCCACTCCTGGTGGAGTATCCCTACAGACATCCTAATAGGTAGCGTCTGGAAACGGATAGGACCCCCTGGGAGCACAGTGCCATCAATTGCCGAGACTACCAGTGGCGTAGCGAGGGGAGAAAGGGTAAGCTTCATAGAAGAAGCAGTTCTCCAGTCCATAAAATTGCCGGCAGCTCCGGAGTCCAGATATGCTAGGACCGATTGGGGAGAAGTGCCTACATGTAGGAACACCGGAAGAAGAAAACGAGAAGGTGATGTTTTTGGGTCCAATACTCCACCTTCCAAATGTATTACCCGTGCGTTTCCCGGACGAAGTGAGCAGCAGTCACGAAAATTACCCTTGCCCCCACAATAAAGACACAAGCCCAGAGTTCTGCGTCTAGCACCTTCCTCGGGGGTTAGTCTGGTCCGGCCAAGCTGCATGGGTTCCTCAGCAGACAGAGGATGCTCCACAGGGCGAAAGGAAAAAAGTTCAGACTGACTAGGACCTAGGGGGTGCTGGCGTCTTTTTTCTAAGGACCTCTCCTGGAAACGAATGTCAATCTGATTGCATAAGGAAATTACATGGTCCAGACCGGCGGGAATAGCTCTTCCTGCTAATTCGTCCTTCACTCGGTCAGAGAGACCATGTAAAAAGGTTGCAACCAGGGCCTCATTGTTCCAGCTCAATTCAGCTGTGAAGATACGGAACTGAAGTGCATATCGTCCCACAGAACAAGATTTTTGACAAAGGCGTAAAAGAGCACTAGCCGCAGAAGAAACCCGAGCTGGCTCCTCGAAGACATTACGAAAGAGCTTCAAGAAGTTGGACAGGCTGGAAACCACTGGATCATTTTTCTCCCACAGGGGAGCAGCCCAGGCTAAAGCTTCATCAAAGAGGAGGGAAATTATAAAGGCCACCTTTGCCTGATCCGACAGAAAGTTTTGAGGCTGGAGCTCAAAATGAATGGTGCATTGGCTGAGGAAGCCCCTGCAGGCCTTGGAGTCCCCAGAGAAACGGGACGGAGCTGGCAGTAATAATGAATGCGTGAATGTGACTGGTGCAATAGGTGCAGTTGCAGACTGTACTTGAGGCTGCAGGTTTGGGGTTCCCAAGGAAGCCTGTAGCTGCTCAAAACAGGAAGCCAGATCTTGAAGGAATCGCATCACCTGAGTCTGATTAGATTCCTGGGTCTCGAGTCTCCGCACTATGCCCTGCAACGGATCAACTGCAGGGAGCGGCACGTCAGCCGGGTCCATGGCTGATCAAACTGTCAGGTCACCTTGAGACGAGGTGACAGGTGCACACCGTAGGGATCAGGAGTGCACCGCAAGGTTGTGGACCCTACGGCTGACTGCTGCTGACGGGGGACAGATCCCACTGGGGTTAGAGCGTAAGATTCCCTGGGGCGCGGAGTCTAAGAGCCAGCAGGTGTTCACCAGCGCCTCTAGTGGTGAGGATGGACTTGGCTGCAACTGGCTCCAGGTCATGACCCCCAGGGTCCCCCAGCTCACACCCACAGTAGGCAACAGGAGGATAGGGATGGTGAGGGACAAAGCCAAGGTCGGGGCCACAAGCAGACCAGAATAGTCGGGGACACGCCAAGAGGTCAGGATCACAGGCAAACAGGGATAGTCAAAGACACGCCAAAGTCGGTAACAGAAAACAGTAGCAGAGCACACGGCAGGAAACAGGAAGCTAACACACAAAGGTTGATCAGCAGGGCTGGCCTGCAGTGATCAGGTTATTATAGAGCTCTCTGATAGGAACTAGGGTGGAGCCATGCCAGAGGATGGATTATAAAAGCAGTCAGGTGAGGGTCAGCT
This sequence comes from Lithobates pipiens, assembly GCF_037356315.1. NCBI lineage: Eukaryota > Metazoa > Chordata > Amphibia > Anura > Ranidae > Lithobates > Lithobates pipiens. The sequence continues at coordinate 243,337,616 of NW_027507903.1, read as the reverse complement.
GGTCTCTAGAAATGAACACATGGAGACAGGTAAGCAGACGAACTCTATTGCATAACCATGACAATTATGCTTTACCTTTGCAGGGAGACAAAGAGGAAGTAAACCCCATCAGGGTTTACTTCCTCTTTAAAACATATCTTGCTTTCTTTTATAAAGCATTAACACATTTTGCCAGGACACCCCTAATGTAAAAGAATCCAAGCCTGTCTCACTAGACATAAGCAAGTACATACTTTAGTACATATAAATCACCAGGGGCTTTATAAAATCCACCACCTTGAGTGTTCTTTTCAGAAGAAAAGCTTAAAAATCCACCATGTACTAACTCATCTTAACCCACACATTTGTAACAAAACCTTGCTCACTACACATCTCTGCTCCTTCTACAAGAGCATTGTCAACATCCTTTGCTGAAAGGGCTGGTGATTTGCCAAAACAGATATGCAAAGTAGCCATGTGTTTGAACCTGAATACAGTACTTTTGTGAAGCACTGTTGCATTGACCTCTTTTCCAGTCAAAATCAGGCATTTGGGAGGAAAGCGCCTAAAGGAGTAGTACTACCCTATGTAACATATTAGTGAACTGTCCAGGAGGATGATTAGGGAAAACCTTACTTGATAATTCCTTTTAAAAAAAAAATCCTGCATGGTGACCTTTCCCTATGGTATAATGGGTTTTACTTTAGGGTTGTTTTTGTAATCATCTTCTATGACTGGGGTTGTTGGTTCCTAGGAACCCTTTCAAACTTCCTTGTCTTCTGTCTTGTATTTCCAGCAGGTGGTGGAGCCTCTCAAGTGAACCATTCTATTTACTTTATGCCTTTTTTGTATGTAATGAATGTAGATTGAACTGTCTCAATGCATTGTCACTCAGTCCCTCTGTACGACTCCCCTAGTTGTCTTCTCTGGAACAGGTTTTGGAATAAGGCGGCAATAAAGATGGTTCTGCATTCAGCTCTTTGAATATAAGTCCTAAAATAAATATCTAATGTGCTCAAAAATATTTAGGCTTTGTCAAATTTCATATACATTATGTTACCAATAGTACTGGGACACCTGCCTTTATATCCACATGTACTTTAATGGCATCCCAGTCTTCGCCCATAGTGCTAAATGCACAGTGACTGGGGGATTTGACAAGTTTTTTTTTTTTCTAAAAGATCTTAATAAATAAGCTAGTTATAAAAATACATACACACGTTGCTGTTTTAACTAAGTAAATGCCCACAATATCTTTCACCCAAATTCTTTTTGTTGGCCCTCTTTAGTAACTATTTCCTGGTAAACATTTGCACAGCTGCCTCCCTTTCCACTTTTCCACTACAACTATTTTCTGTGCCAGCACCCAATTGCTCTTTGTCCATAAAGATAAATGGGACCTATCATTGGGACAGCAAGGTTGGCCAGTTGCTTAACAAGTTTAGAGCAGCAAGCTTCCTCTGAAAAACACAGTTCACACATATCGATAAGATTCTAAAGTTGGGTTTGTCTGAAAATGCTGTTGCGGTCATGGTCAATCCATTTTTTTAGGCAAGGTTTGAGTCTTAGAGCACCTTTTAAGGGTGGCATGGGACTAATCTCTCAACTCACCTAGTGGCACCTAACATTTTCTTGCTACTGTAGTCTTGGTAGAAGCTGTACTGTGAGGCAAGATCTGTAACTGGAAACTGTTTTCCAGGTATCCAAACAAGCTTAGCCTGCCGCTATTATTAAAGTCTGGAGTCCAGAGAAGGAAGCCAGAAGTGTCAGACAAAACTGGGGAGATAAGCTATGTGCCATTATTTCATCCATTATTAATAGCTCCCAACTGTCCCTGATTTTGAAGGACTGTCCCTGATTTTTAGTTATTATTATTATTAGTACACCAAGAATAACAGATATAGTGTATGTAACAAAATATTACACAATTCTTTGGTATAAAATTACAAAGGCAAGAAATACTTTGAAAAACACCACAAAGACACCAGATGACCTCGTTTTACCCTTTAGCTCTTTCTCCTTATAACATGCACTCTCTACCACTCCTTCTGACAGCGCTGTCCTCTATACTAAAATTATCTCAACTCCAACCCTCTTCTCCTCCCCACAGCATATATACATCACCCTCACTTCTGTCCTCTCCTTATTACTGCACCCACCAACTCCTGCTAATTCTAAATCCACACACACTAAAAATCTCCAAGCCCCTGGGGCATGTCCCTTCATATAAATCTCACTCCCATATTACCTCCCTCACCCTCCTGCTTCTCCTAACCTCTGGAGATATATCCCCAAACCCGGGTCTCCATCATTTAACTGTACCCATCACCCTGCACCCTCTGGCAGCAGCCGCAATCAACACAATTTAGTTCCCATTTCTATTCTTCCCAAGACCAGACTCCCTTTCTCTTGTGCCCTTTGGAACTCCCGCTCTGTCTGCAACAAACTCACCTCTCTCCATGATATCTTTATCGCCAACTCGCCATCACCGAAACCTGGCTCCACAAATCCGACACTGCGTCTTCTGCTGCCCTATCCCATGGTGGTCTTCTTTGGACTCACTCCCCCAGATCCAATGGACGTAAGGGAGGAGGTGTCGGAATCCTTCTAGCCCCACATAGCACCTTTCAGGTACTTCAGCCACCTCCCTCTCTGTCACTCTCCTCCTTCGAAGCACACTGCATTCGTCTCTTCACTCCAATTTCTCTAAGAATAGCCGTGATCTACAGGCCCCCTGGACCAGTATCAACATTTCTTGATGCCTGGTTACCCTACTTTCTTTCTTCTGAAATCTCCACAATCATTCTCGGGGACTTCAACATTCCTATTAATACTAATGCCGCGTACACACGGGCGGACTGTATGGCCTACTTAGTCCGTCGAAACACATTTCAGCGGACAGTCCGCTCGTGTGTGGGCTTCAGCGGACTTTTTCAGCGTGCAGTCTGGCGTACTAAGTATTTCGGATTTTTTGAAATTCTGTCCGTCATACTTTGGTTTCAGCGGACAATCCGCTCGTCAGTAGGCTAGTTTGACGGACTAAGAATGGCGCATGCTCAGAAAGGATTTACACGGCGGAAGGGTGCATTGCTGTGTATTGGACTTCCTATTTCTAGTCCCGTCGTACGTGCTGTACACGTCATCGCGCAAGCTTTCGACGGACTGTTTGTGCATCCGTGTGTGGTCAAGTCCGTTCATTCGAAAGTATGACGGACTGTCCGTCGGATTGTATGACGGACTAAGTAGGCCATACAGTCCGCCCGTGTGTACGCGGCTTTACACTTCTGCCCCTTCCAAACTTCTCAGCCTAACCTCCTCCTTTGACCTGAAGCAGTGGATACATGATCCTACTCACTCCGAAGGCAATATCCTTGACCTCGTTTTCTCTCACCTTTGCACTCCATGCAACCTCTCTAACTATCCTTTCCCTCTCTCTGATCACCACTTTATTAGTTTCACTCTCTCCTTCACCTCCTCTCCCTCCAACCGCATTAAAGTTACCCGCAGAAATTTACGTCATCTCAACCCTTTACTTCTCTACTCTACTGTCGACAACCTCTACGACAAAATCTCACCCCTATCCTGCACCAACCTAGCCACTTCTGTCTACAACACTTCACTTCTAGCCTCTCTGGACTCACTGGCCCCCCTCACTACACACAAAATCAAGCCCCGAGCCCTTCAACCTTGGCAAACAGATGTCACTAGAAGTCTGAAAAAACATAGTCGTGCTCATGAGTGCCTGTGGCGCAAGACCAAGTCTCAGAGAGATTTCAACCAATATAAATCTGCCCTCCAAAAATACAATTCCAGCCTCCTCTCTGCCAAGCAGAACTATTTTATCACTCTCATCAGCAACCTATCATCCCGTCCCCGTCAACTTTTCTCTACTTTCAACTCTCTACTTCGTCCTCCACCGCCTCCACCCACTAACTCACTCACTGCCCAGGAGATTGCCAATCACTTCAAACAGAAGATTGATTCAATTCGCGTGGAGATCTCTACTGTTCTGATACCCTCCACGCTTTACACATCATGCCCACAGGCACAATCATTACTTCCCTCTTTCAACCCCACCACTATAGACGAAGTTGCTAAACTACATGGTAATGTCCACCTTACCACCTGCCCTCTGGATCCTGTTCCCTCACAAATGCTACGTTCACCCTCTGGCTCTATGCTACACTCTATAACTCACATCTTCAATCTCTCCCTCTCTTCTGGCATCTTCCCCAACTCTCTAAAACACGCACTTGTCAAACCCATACTTAAAAAACCCTCACTGGACCCATCCAATCCTAACAACCTACGCCCCATCTCCTTGCTCCGCTTCTTATCCAAACTCCTCGAATGTCTGGTCTACAACCGACTGAGCGTCCACCTCACTGATAATAGCCTTCTTGATCCCCTTCAGTCTGGATTTCGTCCTCAACACTCCACAGAAACTGCTCTCCTAAAACTAACAAACGATCTACTAATGGCCAAAACCAATCGACATTATTCTGTACTCCTCCTCCTGGACCTCTCTGCTGCCTTTGATACGGTTGATCACCCCCTCCTCCTCAAAAAACTCCACACCTTTGGTCTCCGTGACTGTACTCTATGATGGTTCTCTTTATACTTATCCAACCGCACCTTTAGTGTTTCTTACAACTCTACTTCCTCCTCTCCTCTTCCTTTCTCTGTTGGGGTCCCCCAAGGTTCTGTTCTTGGACCACTCCTATTTTCAATCTATACCTCCTCCCTGGGTCAACTGATAGCCTCCCATGGCTTCCAATACCACCTCTATGTTGACGACACCCAAATCTATTTCTCTACCCCTCAGCTCACTCCCTCTGTCTCCTCACATATCACTAATTTACTATCGGATATATCAGTCTGGATGTCACACCACTTCCTCAAACTCAATCTATCCAAAACGGAACTTTTCCTCCCCCATATGCCCCTTCCCCTGATCTCACTGTCAAAATCCTGAATAATAATAATAATCCACAGGAAACAAATTGCCCATTTTCTGAGAATCATTATAGTTACTCGGCATAATATATGCAATAGTATAAACATATGGAGAACAATCACTTACAAGCAGCGATATCACAGGTGGAATCAAAATATATTGCTGCTTAATAAAGCATTGCGTACCGTGGTGGTGCACTATCATATAAAGAAAACGTAAGTCATGCGGGTCACATATCGTGCCATATCAGAAGAAGCATTATTCAGCTAATGCTCTTAAAGCAGAGAAGAGTTTAGCAAAGCCTATAGGTTGGATTAGAAAAGAAGGATAGAGTAAGGTCAGATTAAAAGGGGAAGAAAAAAGGCACTCCATTTAGGCTAAGGTGTGGTGGCAACATGTTCGCCCTCTGTCCATGTTACAAACTGTGTGGAGTACCGGAACATGGACCAAGAAGTCCACGTAAGGGAGAATTGTTCCTCTTTATCGTATTCCTGAGCCAACAGAGATCCCAGGTCTCTGATACTTTCCACTACAATAGCCCAGTCACCAAGGCAGGGCATGCTTGTCGACTTCCAGTGAGGGGGATTACTGTCCATGCCACAGCAATAAAGTGGGACAGCACATCTTTTTTATCTGATTTTAGAGTGCCTGGGATTATAGATAGGAGAGCTACCTCCAATGAGGGTTGGAGAGATGTCGCCATCAGTTTACAATACAGATCAAATATTTTTTGCCAAAATTGCTGTACAGGAAGGCAGTCCCACCAGATGTGGAGTAAAGTGTCTTTTGCAAATAAGCATCTCCAACACTCATCGGATTGGGACGAGTTGAAGTGTCTTATATTTGCAGGGCATCTGTAACATCTGGTTACTAGTTTAAACCCTTTCTCCTGAGATGTGGTTTCTAGAGAGCTTGTGTGTCAGAATGAAGCATTTTTGCCAGTCCATGCATTATGTAGAATGTCCCAATTCAGATTCCCAAGACTGTGTGTATGGTGGGAGGTCAGGGGAGAAAGCGTGGGGTAATATTGAGAAAATTTTTGAGACTACATGGGATGGAGGGTCAGCCTGTAGTAGCATATCTTCAAATCCTGGCGTTTAAGGTAGCATTATCCAATATAGGAGGGAAAGCTATGGACATATGAAAGGGCTTGTCTCCTCTGGAGCCGATGCATCGGGGAGTGAGGCATTGCTCGAGGCGAGACATTTGTCATCAAAGAGGGTCTGCGCAAAGGACTTGGGCAAGTCTCCTACAGTCCTACAGTCCTCCTTATGCCAAGGTCCAAACTTCAACTTTCTCATGGCTGGTAGAAAAGCAGAGGTCCCAAAGAATTGAGTCATAGGGCCCAATTGTTTAGACATGATGCCTTTTAAAGTCAAGCGGTCCCAGAATTTAAGTGTCTGACGAGTGAGATCTGTCAAAGGAGACAGGCTTTTACGACAAATTGTCCACAGTAAAGCACAAAGCTTACCCGGATTTAAATAACCTTTTATTTGGACCCATAGTGTGGATGCGGTATGGTGGAACCAGTCCACCATACGTGTGAGTACAGCTGCTTAGTGGTAAAGAAAAACGCTTGGAAGAGACAGGCAGATGAGCTGCTCCCCAAATAAAAATGGAGAACAACCGGGAAAGCTTCCTAAAGTACAAGGTCGGTATGTAGATGGGGATCGTTTGAAAAAAGTACAGATAACGGGGGAGGGCATCCATTTTCAATGCACTAATCCTCCCTAACCAAGAAAGCCATTTGGTTATGTAGGACATCAAATCTGACTGAGTTTTGAGAAGGAGGGGAGTGAAGTTCAGTGAAAAGAGCCGGGAATGCGTCTGTTGGGATTTGTATTCCTAAGTATCGGCTAGAGATGGAGCCAGTCTTAAAAGAGAATGAGCATGAAAGTTGTTGTACAGCTGCCCCTGACAAACAGATAGTGAGGATTTCTGACTTACTGTGGTTAAGTTGCTCATGGCCCCAAAGTCCATAAACTCCTGCATTATGGAGGGCAGAGACAGCTGGGGCTGGGTCATGAACAAAAGCAGGTCATCTGCGAAGAGAGCAAGTTTAGTATGTACAGGGTCGTAATACCTGTGATGTTAGGGTTTTTTCGCAGTGCAACAGCTAAGTGTTCCATACTGAGGGCATAGAGGAGGGGATACAAAAGGGTAACCTTGTTGTGTCCCATTATGGATATGGAACGGGGGGATAATGAACCATTTATTTGGATTCTGGCAGACGGAGAGGAATAGAGGGACATTATCCTAGATAACATTTGGGGACCCAGTCCTATTTGCTGCAAGGACAGTCTAAGCCCCCGTACACAAAATCCGTCTGATTTTTTCCGATGGATTTTGTCTGAAACAGGTGTTGCATACACACGGTCGGACAAAGTTGTTGGAAAATCCGATCGTTCGGAACGTGGTGATGTTATTTCGTTACGACGGGATTACGTTCAGGCTAGTAGGCAATAGCTTTGGTCTAGGAATTTGATCTGAGCATGCGTGGCACTTTGTCCAATCGGAATTCTCTACAAACGATCGGACAATGTCCGACCGGATCATGTTGTCGGAAATTTTTATATCCAGCTCTCAAACGTTGTTGGGCGAACATTCTGATGGAAAAAGTCAGATGAAGCCCACACATGGCCGGATTATCCGACAACACGGTCCGATCGGACGTTTTCCATCGGAATGTCCGACCGTGTGTACAAGGGCTAAGAAATTGCCAGTCCACTCGGTCGAATGCTTCCTCAGCGTCGACTGTCAAGAGACAAAGAGGGATTTTCGGTGACCGAGCGTAGTCAGTTAGTAGAAGAGTTTTCAGGGTATAATCTCTGGCCTTTCACCCATTCACAAACCCAAACTGGTCTAAGTGGATTAAACTGGGTAATAGGGGCTGCAGTCTATTAGCCAACACCTTGGCAAACACCTATAGGTCAACTCCTATCAGGGAAAAAGGCCTATAATTTGCACACAAAGTTAGGTCTTTGTCTGGCTTTGAGATGAGAGAGATATGAGCTTCTAGTGTTTGTGGGGGGAATACAGAGCCTTCTGAAAAGGAATTAAACACTTTGGTTAAGAAGGTAACCAAAGAAATTCTCAAATTTACGGGTCAAGCCATCTGGGCCCGGACATTTGCCAGGTGGTGTGGCAGCTATGGCTCTAGTGACTTTGTCCGTGGTGATGGGCTCTTCAAGCTCTGTGACAGTATCCATATCTAGAGTAGGTAATACTGTCTTTGTAACATAGGATGCCTTACTCTCTTCTGACTCAGGAGGGGGTCTGGGGGATGCAGTGGCAGGGATATTATATAGAGATTGGTAAAAATCTGTAAATGTCTGAGCCATCTGGGAGGGTGGGGAAACAGAGTTACCAAACTTGTCCCGGGTGTGGGATATACAGTGGTGTGAAAAAGTGTTTGCCCCCTTCCTCATTTCCTGTTCCTTTGCATGTTTGTCACACTTAAGTGTTTCGGAACATCAAACCAATTTAAACAATAGTCAAGGACAACACAAGTAAACACAAAATTCAATTTGTAAATGAAGGTGTTTATTATTAAAGGTGAAAAAAAATCCAAACCATCATGGCCCTGTGTGAAAAAGTGATTGCCCCCTAAACCTAATAACTGGTTGGGCCACCCTTAGCAGCAACAACTGCAACCAAGCGTTTGCGATAACGTGCAATGGGGCTTTTACAGCGTCCTGGAGGAATTTTGGCCCACTCATCTTTGCAGAATTGTCCTAATTCAGTTACATTAGAGGGTTTTCGAGCATGAACGGCCTTTTTAAGGTCATACCACAACATCTCAATAGTATTCAGGTCAGGACTTTGGCTAGGCCACTCCGAAGTCTTCATTTTGTTTTTCTTCAGCCATTCGGTGGTGGACTTGCTGGTGTGTTTAGGATCATTGTCCTGCTGCAGAACCCAAGTTCGTTTCAGCTTGAGTACACGAACAGATGGTCGGACATTCTCCTTCAGGATCTCTTGGTAGACAGCAGAATTCATAGTTCCTTTTATCACGGCAAGTCTTCCAGGTCCTGAAGCAGCAAAACAGCCCCAGACCATCACACTACCACCACCATATTTTACTGTTGGTATAATGTTCTTTTTATGAAATGCAGTGTTCCTTCTACGCCAGATATACTTGGACACACACCTTCCAAAGAGTTCCACTTTTGTCTCATCGGTCCACAGAATGTTGTCCCAAAAGTCTTGGGGATCATCAAGATGTGTTGTGGAGAAATTGAGACGAGCTTTGATGTTCTTTTTGCTCAGCAGTGGTTTTCTCCTTGGAACTCTGCCATGCAGACCATTTTTGCCCAGTCTTTTCCTGATGGTGGAGGCATGAACGCTGACCTTAACTGAGGGAAGTGAGGCCTGCAGTTCCTTGGACGTTGTTGTGGGGTCTTTTGCGACCTCTTGGATGAGTCGTCGCTGCGCTCTTGGGGTAATTTTGGGCGGCCGGCCACTCCTGGGAAGGTTCACCACTGTTCCATGTCTTCGCCATTTGTGGATAATGGCTCTCACTGTGGTTCGCTCGATTCCCAAAGCTTTGGAAATGGCTTTATAACCCTTTCCAGACTGATAGATCTCAATTACTTTCTTTCTCAATTGTTCCTGAATTTCTTTGGGTCTCGGCATGATGTGTAGCATTTAAGGATCTTCTGGTGGACCTTACTGTGTCAAGCAGCTCCTATTTAAGTGATGCCTTGATTGTGAACAGGTGTGGCAATAATCAGGCCTGGGTGTGGCTATAGAAATTGAACTCAGGTGTGGACAACCACAGTTATAGTATGTTTTAACAAGGGGGGCAATCACTTTTTCACACAAGGCCATGATGGTTTGGATTTTTTTTCACCTTTAATAATAAACACCTTCATTTACAAATTGCATTTTGTGTTTACTTGTGTTGTCCTTGACTATTGTTTAAATTGGTTTGATGTTCCGAAACACTTAAGTGTGACAAACATGCAAAGGAACAGGAAATGAGGAAGGGGGCAAACACTTTTTCACACCACTGTAAATGTAGACAGCGTTTTAGGATGTAAAGAACGAGCCAGTGGTCTACCACATTTGTCTTATTGGTGTAGGGCAAGTTTATCAGCACACGAGCGGGCGGACAGCTCATATATGTCCCTGAGTTGGGATCAAGCCAAAGAAACTTCCGTGAGAGTTTCCAGGAGGAAGTAGGTGAGCGCTTGTGAGTGGTTTGCAGGTTCTTTTGTTTTTGAACTGCTGCCACTATGGCAGGTGAGCACTCCTTCTTCAACCGGGCCCCAATTTGAATAAAACTGCCTCTCAAGACAACCTTTAAAGTATGGGCAGGGGAGTGGCAAGTGCTACACAATCTGAGTTTGTAAGTAACGAGTCATTTAAGCGCCACGTCCTGTCCCTTACCGGAGTGGAGGGAATCTGAAGAGTCAGGTAGAGGGGAGAGTGATCGGACCAAATCGTGGGATCAAATTTACATTCGGGAGACCAGTCTAGACAACTATGGTCAATTACAAAGTAGTCTATCTAGATTTGATTAACGTGTGGTAGGTAGATGTTAGCTACCGTGAATTTAGTCCTCCACAATGAAAATTTCACAAATTGGATCGGACACTTGGTCAAGTATTTCTATAGGGAGCGATTTATGGAAAGCACCAGAGACTCCTCTGGCCTTCTGGGAAGGATGGGTACTGTGGATCCACCTGTTGAAGTATCTGTTGGAGCAGGAAAGGGTGAAGCTGGATTGGAAGTGTGTCTCTTGGAATAGAAGCACTTTAACCTGATGTTTATGTATTTGGTAGAGGATTTGTACCCGTTTAGAAGCAATATTAAGTCCATTTACATTGTATGAGCAGAAGCTTAAAGCGGGGTTCCACCCTAAAGTGGAACTTCCACTGATCGGAACCCTCCCCCCCTCCGGGGTCACAATTGGCACCTTACAGGGGGAGGGGGGTGGAGATACCTGTCAAAGACAGGTATTTACACCCACTTCCGGGCATAGACTCCTGTGGGAGTCTATGTCATTTCCTGTCCTGCCGCGCTGTCTGCTGGGACACACACGGGTCCCAGTGACAGAGCGGACAATTCCTATTGCGCTGCGCGACTCGCGCATGCGCAATAGGGAACCAGGAAGTGAAGCCGATTCGCTTCACTTCCTGATTCCCTCACCTAGAATGGTGACGGCAGCAGCCGAGAGCCGAGCGATCGATCGGCCTCGGCTGCCGGCATCGCTGGAACCCGGGACAGGTGAGTGTCCATTTATTAAAAGTCAGCAGCTGTAGTATTTATAGCTGCTGGCTTTTAATATTTTTTTTTTTAGGTGGAATCCCTCTTTAACCAGGGGCAGGAACTCACCGTAAGAGCCATGATGGAGTATTTAAATAAAATATACAGAAAGAAGAAAATGGGAAAGAGGAGGAGAGAGGAGAACGGAGGAAGGGGGGGGGGGGGTAGGGAGCAGAGAAGGAGGGGAGAAATGCAGAGGTAAGGAAGAAAAAAGTAATATCAGCAAGAAGACACTCAGGGAAAAGTGTCTAGAAAAAACGAAAGCACTCGCAAAAGCAAGATGCTACCTGAAATATCACGTTACCAGCACAAACCGCGCCAGGCCTAATGTGGGAGAGAGGTCGAAAGGGGAGTGTCTGAGTTGTGATCCCGACAGCATGGCAGAGATATATGATAAGTAAATAGCACACCCAACAAACATAGAGGTGGCAAGGAACAAGCTGTCTTGCGCAGGCCATCTAATTATAACCTGTAGCTGATCCGGGACGTGGGTTTCCAAATTAGTATGAGAACAATCCATACCCCGGATAGCAGCCCTTTAATACCAGAAAGGCAGCACCTTAACCACTTTCCGACCGGCGCACGCCGATGTACGTCGGCAGTATGGCACAGGCAGGCAAATAGGCGTACCTGTACGTCCCTTTAAATTTACCGCCCTGCCACTGCGAGTCGGTCGAGACCCCCCGTGAGTCCTGTCGCGGGTCCCGCGGACTCGATCGCCGTGGGCATACCCGCGATCATCTCACGGCGCAGCTGAACTAGGAGATGCCGTTGTAAACAGCATCTCCCAGTTCTGCCTAGCAACAAGTGATGCTGATCTCTGCTCCATGTGATTGGAGCAGAGATCAGAGTTCACTAAAAGAAAGCCCAGCCCCCAACAGTTAGTAACACGCCCCTAGGATGCCACCCACTGGTTAACCCCTTCACTGCCAGTGTCATTTACACAGGAATCACTGCATTTGTATAGCAGTGATTGTTGTATAAATGACAATGGTCCCAAAAATGTGTCAAAAATGTCCGATGTGTCTGCCATAATGTCGCAGTCACAATAAAAATCGCTGATCGCCGCCATTACTAGTAAAAAAAAAAAAATATTAATAAAAATGCCATAAAACTATCCCCTATTTTGTAAACGCTATAACCAATCAATAATCGCTTATTGCAATTTTTTTTACCAAAAATATGTAGAAGAATACGTATCGGCCTAAACTGAGGGAAACGTTTTTTTCAAAATTGTCGCTCTATTTTTGTTTATAGCGCAAAAAATAAAAACCGCAGAGGTGATCAAATACCACCAAAAGAAAGCTCTATTTGTGGGAAAAAAGGGACTTCAATTTTGTTTGGGAGCCATGTCGCACGACCGCGCAATTGTCAGTTAAAGCGACGCAGTGCCGAATTGCAAAAAAGTGGTCTGCTCTTAAGCCAGCAAAATGGTCCGGGGCTTAAGTGGTTAACCTAGGAGGAAAAAACATGAAAGTCAAATATCCAGAACGAGCTGAACAGGTAAGCCTCCATCCAAGACAGAGTCTGGGTTACTGCCGCTCGGCTCAATACCAGCACTCATTTACAACAATAGCATTTACAATAATCATAATAGCGCACTAGAGTAAACAGCTTGGTATCTGGATATTTATCACCACCCAGGGGCTGTCTCAGATAAGGCAACGCAACCCCCAGTTTTCATGAAGAGCAGGTAGATTTCAAGGACAGATCCGCGGGGCCTATACATATATCAGATATGTACCCTGTAGGAGAAAAAGTCAGTAAAATAAGCATCTCATATAAAGGCGAGGCTAGAAGTATCACAAAAGGACTTCACCCCTACCACTGCATAGGGCCAAATTCTTCTCCTCTAGCGGAGCCTAGCAGGCATATGAATATCCAAGGAGAGAAAAAGATGCCCCCACGCTCAGACACATTAATGATAAGGATGTACATAGAAAACTATAAAAGGGAGTATAGGATAATGGTAAGGGAAGGCAATCGTCTTACTGGTATAATAACCAGATATGTGAATCATTAAATGCCCTCTTACCTTCCCAAACCCCAGCTGAACAAGTCGTACTAGCAAAGGGCAGGAAAAGGTACCTTATGGTTACTAGGTCTGTGGATCATGCTATGGTACATCGAGTAGTATGGTTGCTGATGACCACCGGAGGCAGAGAAGTATGAAGCAGTTCATAATTCAAACCTGCCAGATGCCAGAGAAAGAAGGCTCAACCCTCCTATGGAATTTTCAGTGGGCAACGCAGGATCTGAGTTCAAATAGGGGAAGATCGAATCAATCCTCAGGTGAGGTAGGCCATTGGGCCATGTAGTCGGTAGAAGCCGATCTGGACCTTGGACGTCTGTGACGTTGAGAGAGAGGGCCAGGCCCCGGGATCCGCTGCTGGTCGTCAGTAGGGTCCAACCAGTTTGGGACATCAACTAGATCTTGCTTGAGGAAATGAAAGAAATCGGCCAGTTGATCCAGGTCTGACAAGATGAATTTGTGGTCAACTTGGGTCACGCTGATGCTAAAGGGATGACCCCCAGGTATAAGAAGCTCCGGCCTGGTGTATTAGATCCAGTAGGGGGCATACTACTCTCTGCATGTATAACGTGTGGCGGGAGAGATCAGGGTATATGTGGATAGAGGATCCGTCAAAGTCCACAGGGTCCATCCGCCATGCTTTCCCCATGATTTCTTCTTTCAGGGTATAATAGTGGACTTGGCAGAGTACGTCTTGAGGGTGGCCACCTTGGTCCCCCCCCCCATTTCCCTCCACTCTGTGTACCAGGTCAAGTTCAATGGGAGATGCTGGCTCCCTTCCCAGGATTGCGGATAGAGACAACAATAGGTCTCAGATCTGTGCCTGATGTTGACTCTGGTATTCTTGGAAGCGAACATTGTTTCTGCGACATCTGTTCTCAACACCTTCTTTACAGAGTTGCTGCTGTCCTATGTGATTCAAATGAGCTTTAGACACAGATTCCAGTACTGATATATGTGCTGCATGGTCAGCCTGGGTAGTGGTTAGTGCTGAAACAGCTTTTTCAGTGATTGAAACTTGTCGCTTGCAGTTCTACATGTAGCAAGGCATCAATTTTAGCTGCCTAGGATTCAAATGTGGCTTTAAAGGAGGAGAGAAGGGCAGTGGCTTCAGATCTATTGGGCCCTCAGAGTCAGTATAGGGTGGGTCTGCCATCTGGGACATGGTTTGGGCTTTGTCTGACCTGTGATGAGATTACAGAGGATCCAACTGTGTACCTGAGGGGTCTTCAGCAGTGCCCTCACTTGCACAGGCTGCTGTGGGGATGGGGGGGAGGCTTGCTCTTCCCTGTGGTCCATCCAGTCGTCATTTTGTCCTTGGGGCTCTGTGATTAGAGTGGCGCTGTGCGGAGTAAATAGCGCTGCATAATGCCCTGCTGCATCTCATCAGACTCAGGCTGGGTGAGAGGTATCCAAAGACATGCAGGATGTGGGAGTTTGTGGGCTGAAAAATTATCTGCCAGCGTTGGGAAGACACAGAGCTCAGTGCTGTATGTCTTCAGCCTTCCATCATCGGCCACGCCCCCCATGTCCCTGATTTTTAACAAAGTGCCTCTTTGCTCCTCAATTGTCCCTCATTTTGGTCTGATCTATATAGCTGTATATAAAATGAACTTTTTATCTTTCAGAAAGTGTTTCCAGTGCTAAACCTTTCATCCAGTTTCTAATTGCTGCATTTGTAAATTCTCCTTTAAGGGGGTGTGTCCTATGCCTACATTCTTTTGCTGATAGGTGTCCCACATTTCCATCTTAAAAAGTTGGGCGATATGCATTATTTCTTCTACTTCTGAGACAACAACTGATGGAAACATTAAAGGATGGGTATCCATCTTGATATTGTATTACAGTAATTTGGTTATAACACACCAACATTCAATGTTGCTGGTTAATTATGAGGTTAAGCTCCAAATGAGAAAAAAAGCAATTGTGACTGTCAAGTGCACAAAGGTGTTTAATGAGCCAGAGGAAGTTAGAACAATGAAGCACACACACAGAAATACAAAATAAAGAGTAGCATAAAAAGTAGAATTTAGGGCTACCATGCGCCTTTTTTTCTATGAGAACCTGTAATTGCACATTGGCAAACTGATCAGAAAAAATATCAACTAACACAACTTAACACAAAAAGGAAAGAATGATATTAAGAGAATAAAGTTGCTCACAGTTGATCATTGCCCAATTTAAGTAATTAGGTCAGATCTAGAAATGCCTATTGTTAGTTTACATTCTCTGTGGTCACCACTTGGCTGATTGATCTAGGGTGGAAGAACAATCAGCAAACATGAGTTTTCCTAGACAATTGCTACTGGTTCTCCTAAATAAAAAAATAAAAAAAAGAGGACACACACATTGCTAGGGTATCTGCTCAATGCGTAAAAAATATACACACAAGACTGATCTCCCAATATGTTTATGCCATGATAATTCTAAAGAATTACAATGTGGCAGTTTGATCTGCTGACTGTCATGTCTATGAATCTCTTTAGTTTTAGTGTACATAACTGCTTTTTCAGTGGAGAACAC
The DNA here is from genome assembly GCF_037356315.1 of Lithobates pipiens. Classification (NCBI taxonomy): domain Eukaryota; kingdom Metazoa; phylum Chordata; class Amphibia; order Anura; family Ranidae; genus Lithobates; species Lithobates pipiens. The sequence continues at coordinate 243,321,855 of NW_027507903.1, read as the reverse complement.
ATAATGTGCATCAGTGTTGCTGTGGTCAGGATCAGTTGCACTGATAAATACTTCCGTGTATAGTTTTTTCATTGGTGGTCACTTACCTAAAACAAATGTTACTGGGATTTGTTCAGCATATTTGTCACAGTAAATCGATAGCTTTTCAAAGTAACGTTTTTGAGTACCTACAAGAAAAAATCTGCAGCAGAAATAAAGTCAATGTACACCAGTAAATGCTAATTATTTGTAACTGATCTTTAAAGCGTAACTCTACTTTTGATGAGAAAAAAAACATTGCCCTCTGGGTGATCTATGTACTTTGCAAGGCTTATAACAAACTTTGTTTCAGATTCCTTTCTTTTGTAAGGGCTCTTTCACATGGGCGGTCCCCCCGACGGACTCCGCTTTGTTCAGAGGTGGATCGATCCGCTGATCCCTGCTGAGCAGGCAGATGACAGGTCCCTCTCTTCTCTCTGTGCTGGGACGGACCTGTCAGAGCCCCACTCTCCTCTATGGGGAGATCAGATGAAAACAACCTGCCTGTCCGTTTTCATTGGATCCCATCCAATCCACCAGATGGATGGAAAATAGGGTCTCCATCCGTGTGGATTTTACGCACAGGATTGGATAGCAGTGGGTGTCAGCAGACATGTCACCGCTGACATCCGCCGCTCCATAAAGCTGACAGACGGACCTGATCGGAAAGCCACGTGAAAGGGGCCTTGTTCTGAAGAAATCCCTGTGTGTTTCTCTGTGCCCATGTGGGAAAATTAATCTAATGGGAGTGGATTCATAATCAAGCAGCTGTGGCACCTACAGAGCACTAATGGGGAAGTCTGCTGGGCCTGCATCCCTTTAGACCTGATTTCCTATTGGGGGTATCTCACTAAACAATAAAATTTTTGTTCCAGAAATGCCTGAAATCTGACTTGTATCTTACATAGTTACATAGTAGTTGAGGTTGAAAAAAGACACAAGTCCATCAAGTCCAACCTATGTGTGTGATTATGTGTCAGTATTAAATTTTATATCCCTGTATGTTGGGGTCATTCAGGTGCTTATCTTATAGTTTATTTAAACTATCTATGCCCCCCGCTGAAACCACCGCCTGTGAAAGGCAATTCCACATCCTAGCTGCTCTTATAGTAAAGAACCCTCTACACAGTTTAAGGTTAAACCTCTTTTCTTCTAATTTTGATGAGTGGCCACGTGTCTTGTTAAACTCCCTTCTGCGAAAATTTTTTATCCCTATTGTGGGGTCATCAGTATGGTATTTGTAAATAGAAATCATATCCCCTCTCAAGTGTCTCTTCTCCAGAGAGAATAAGTTCAGTGTTTGCAACCTTTCCCCATAACGAATATCCTCCAGACCCTTTATTAGCTTTGTTGCCCTTCTCTGCACTTGCTCCATTTCCAGTACATCCTTCCAGAGGACTGGTGCCCAGAGCTGGACAGAATACTCCAGGTGAGGCCGGACCAAAGTCTTGTAGAGTAGGAGAATTATTGCTTTATCCCAGGAGTTAATCCCTTTTTAATGCACGCCAATATTCTGTTTGCTTTGTTAGCAGCAGATTGGCATTGCATGCCATTGCTGAGCCTATCATCTACTAGGACCCCAGGTCCTTTTCCATCCTAGATTCCCCCAGAGGTTCACCCCCTAGTGAGTAGATTGCATTTATATTTTTACCACCCAGATGCATTATTTTACATTTTTCTACATTAAACATAATTTGCCATGTAGTTGCCCACCCCATTAATTTATTCAGATCTTCTAGCAAGGTTTTTACATCCTGCAGAGAAGTTATTGCCCTGCTTAGCTTAGTGTTGTCCGCAAATACAGAGATAGAACTGTTTACCCCCTCCTCCAGGTCATTTATGAACAAATTAAACAGGATTGGTCCCAGATCAGAACCCTGAGGGACCCCACTTCTCACCCCTGACCATTCCGAGTATTTCCCATTTATCACCACCCTCTGAACTCTCCCTTGTAACCAGGTTTCAATCCATGTACTCACACTATGGTCCATGCCAACGGACTTTAAAGTTTATGGGGAACTGTGTCAAATGCTTTTGCAAAATCCAGATACACAACATCTACAGGCCTTCCTTTATCTAGATGGCAGCTCACCTCCTCATAGAAGGTTAATAGATTGGTTTGGCAAGAATGATTCTTCATGAATCCATGCTGATTACTGCTAATGATACTGTTTTTATTACTAAAGTCTTGCATACTATTGATGTTAGGCCATCTGGTCTGTAATTCCCAGGGATGTATTTTGGCCCTTTTTAAATATTGGTGCTACATTGGCCTTTTCTCCAATCAGCTGGTACCATTCCAGTCAGTAGACTGTCAGTAAAAATTAGGAACAATGGTCTGGCAATTACTTGACTGAGTTCCCTAAGTACCCTCGGGTGCAAGCCATCTGGTCCCGATGATTTATTAATGTTAAGTTTCCCAAGTCTATTTCTAATTCTGTCCTCTGTTAGCCATGGGGGTGCCTCCTGTGCTGTGGCATGAGGACAAACACTGCAGTTTTGGTTACTGAAGCCCCTCGATTCCCCCGTGCGGACATGAGGAGAAGAATAAATTCAATACCTTCACCATCTCCCCATGCTTTGTAACCAAATGTCCTTTCTCATTCTTTATGGGGCCAATGTGGTCTGTCCTCCCTTTTGTACTGTTTATATACTTAAAGAATTTCTTGGGATTTTTTTCACTGTCCTCCACTATGTGTTTTTCATGTTCCATCTAAGCCTAATTGCACCCTTACATATCTTGTTGCATTCTTTGTAAAGTCTGAATGCTGATGATGACCCCTCAGCCTTGTATTTTTTGAAGGCCTTCTCCTTTGCTTTTATATGCATTTTTACATTGGATTTAAGCCATCCAGGACCTTTGTTCACTCTTTTACAATTATTTCCCAGTGGGATGCACTGGCTAATGCCCTTATTTAATATGCTCGTAAAGCAAACCCATCTCTCCTCTGTGTTCTTTGTTTCTAAGATTTTATCCCAATTTATATCTTCTAGCAACCTTCGTAGTTTAGGGAAGTTTGCTCTTTTGAAATTCAGTGTCTTTGTGCTCCCCTTGTGTTTCCTATTTGAGTGATTTATACTGAAGCCAATTGACCTGTGATCAGGTCTGTATTGTTGGTAATCAGTAGATCTAGTAACGCCTTGTTTCTAGTTGGTGCATCTACCATCTGAACCATGAAATTGTCCTGCAAGACTTTTAGGAACTGGCGAACCTTATCATAGTGTAGTCTGGGAAAATCGGTGAGCCAATCACACAAGAAGGAAATTAAGTTTCTGCGGAGTGGCTTGCACACATTCTGTGTACAGAACAACTCCAGGAAGCCATATTGCATTGCATTTTCAGAAAATTACAGCAGCTGCAGATTGAAAAGGAAAGGTAATTTTTTAATATCATTCAAAAACAATATGACTTGTATTACAATTGTATACGCTATATTTTTTCATTATTTGCTATTTTTTTCCTCACTAAAGTGGAGTTACCCTTTATATTACTTAATAAATATACATTTTAATTAAAGCAATTTTATGTATAACCTATACAATTGTTCATTTCAAATTATACTGTATTCAGAATATATCAATTTATCTTTAGTAAACAGTTACTACAGTCTCAAATGAAATATCCTATATTTTACGTGACCTTCTCAGTCCAAAATATTTTGCAATACAACATATTACACTTACCCCCGCGATGCTGCTTTTTCTGTCACACTCTATAACTTCAACACTTTTGTTAAATTTTGATTTGTTCTTTAAGCACGTAAGAGGGTTACCTAATGCCTAGAAGAAGTACTCTGCCTGTGAAACAAACTTGTTAGTCATATTGCTCACCTCACACTAAAAGAGTGAATTCAGGATGCATTGGAGTTAACCCTTTCATTATTAAATACCTGTATGAGGTTAGAGGCAAACTCAGATCCATAACTCTACTTAAAACTGTCCTCCTGTGTACACTGACATCTAATTCATCCCAAAGGTATTCTATCGGGTTGAGGTCAGGACTCTGTGCAGGCCAGTCACGTTTCTGTGTGTGTAAAGGCAGGACCCCCAATACTTTTGGCTCTGCTTCCTTTAGCGGCGGTTCCGTTGTTTGCGCTGATGCTCGGAGATGGTGGGTCGGGAACCCGCGATCTGGGCTTGCTGACCCGCCATCTCAGAGCAAGATGGGGCGGTTGGGCACCCCTGCACTATTGAATGATTTAGATCTGGGGAAATGAATTATTTTCTGTGATTGATATCAGTAATGCCTTCTTTAGTATTCCGGTGCACCCCGACCATCAATTTTGGTTTACCTTCACCAGGTTGCCCCAGGGTTATTGTGAGTCCCCGACCATCTTTTCACAGGCAATGTCCTCAAACATGGCTCAATTTGTTACCCCAGGGGGAAGCCAGCTCCACCTCTATGTAGACAACAGTGGCGTCTCGCTCAGAGGAGGTTTGTAGGACTGACACAATGGCTCTGTTGTATTTCCTCCATGACCAAGGGCATAAGGTAAATAACCAAAACTCCAGTTGTGGCAACAGCAGGTCAAATACTTAGGGTATAATATTTTAAAAGAAGGTGGACATCTGGATGAGGAAAGAATTCGAGCCCTCCTCCAGGTGCCAAAGCCAGAAACAAAGAAACCAATTATGTCTTTTTTGGGCATGATGAATTTTTGTAGAGCTTGGATCCCCGGGTATTCAATACTAACCACCCCGTTGGTCCATGCCATACATGGGAACCCCCATGGCCCCACAGGACGCTATAAAATGAAGTGAGGAAACAGAGACAGCCTTTGCTGACCTAAAACAAGTCCTTTTTAGCTCATCAGTACTAGCCTTACCAAACTATGACAAACCTTTTGAACAAACAGTAGACTCAAGGGAAGGTCACATGACATCAGTACCTACACAGTCACACGGCGGGTGTCAGAGGCCGATTGCTTACTATTCTACAAAACTAGACAGTGTAACTAGAGAAGTTCCACCCTGTGTATAGGCAGTGGTAGCTGCAGTGGAAGCAGTTAAGGCCTCAGCATCTATAGTGCTATCTGACCCGCTGACACTCAAAGTACCACATGCAGTGTCCGTTATCCTTTTACAACAAGAAATATCACATTTGAGCCCAGCACGACACCTTTCCTGTATGACAATACTTTTGAAACAACCTCACTTAACGATACAGAGATGTACTACATTAAACCTATTCTCACTACTACCACTTCCTACTGATGGCTGTACTGCTGCCATCGCTGAAAAGGTACTGCCACAAAGTGATTTGAAAGATGTACCGTTATCTAACCCTAACATGACACTTTTTGTTGATGGCTCCAGTATGAAAAATCCAGATGGCACAAATGCAACTAGATATGTGTCATGGTTATGCAATAGAGTTCGTCTGCTTACCTGTCTCCATGTGTTCATTTCTAGAGACCAGCCGACCCTCACCTGACTGCTTTTATAATCCATCCTCTGGCATGACTCCACCCTAGTTCCTATCAGAGAACTCTATATTAACCTGTGCACTGCAGGCCAGCCCTGCTGATCAACCTTTGTGTGTTAGCTTCCTGTTACCTGCCGTGTGCTCTGCTGTTATTCCGTTACCGACTTTGGCGTGTCCTTAACCATCCCTGTTTGCCTGTGATCCTGACCTTTTGGTGTGTTCCCAACTATTCCTGTCTGCTTGTGGCCCCGACCTTGGCTTTGTCCCTCACCATCCCTATCCTCCTGTTGCCTACTGTGGGTGTGAGCTGGGGGACCCTGGGGGTCGCGACCTGGAGCCAGTTGCAGCCAAGTCCATCCTCACCACTCGAGGCTCTGGTGAACACCTGCTGGCTCTTAGACTCCGCACCCCAGGAAATTAACGCTTTATCCCCGGTGGGATCCATCTTGGTGTTCTGGCAGCCCTGCCTTCCTATCACCTTGACCTCCGTCAGCAGCAGTCAGCCATAGGGTCCACAACCTTGCGGTGCACTCCTAATCCCTACGGTGTGCATCTGTCACCTGGCCTCAAGGTGACCTGACAATATGCAGTAGTGACACAGGATAAAATCTTAGAAGCTAGGCCATTACCAAAACATTATTTAGCACAAGTAGTAGAACTTGTAGAACTGACAAGAGCATGCATACTATCAAAAGGAAAATCAGTAACCATACACACTGACAGTCAATATGCATTTTCAACAGTACATGTTTTTGCACAACAATGGAAAAACAGGGGGATGGTCACCTCCAGTGGTAAGCCAATTTTACACATGGACTTCATTCTAGAACTCCTAGATGCAATACAGTTACCAAAAGAGCTTGCAATCTGCAAATGTCAAGCACACACAAAACATACAGACCCCCATCTCGGAAGGAAATAAAAGGGCAGATAAAGCAGCTAAAATAGCGGCACAAGAAACACATCAAATAATGACAGAACAGGAAATCATAGAAATAGATCATACAGTCCTTACTGATATGCAGCAGAATGCATGCCCTGGGGAGAAACAATATTAGAAAACAAAAGGTTGCACAAGATAACATCTACACATCACCTGAAGGAAAGCCGGTATTGCCAAAATCCTTATTTAGGTATGATGCAGTATTGACACATGGAGTAACTCATGTGTCAAACAGGGGGATGACTGAGATGCTAAATAAGGTATCTGCTGCGGACCGAAAAAAGGGTCCTGTGCGAGTTTCGGCCGGATGCGATGCGAATTCAGCCATACTATCTGTATGGCTGAACTCGCATCGAACAGAGATCGGATGTGATTTGCACTACAGTGCGGTGCGAATCACATCCAATATCATAAACCGCTGCAGTGTGAACCCAGCCTAAATGCAAAATGTATGCATAAAATGCAATATATATATATATACACAGTATCTCGCAAAAGTGAGTACACCCTTCCCATTTTTGTAAATATTTTAGTAAATATTTTCATGTGACAACACTGAAGAACTGACAGAAATTTGCTACAATGTAAAGTAGTGAGTGTACAGCTTGCAAACAGTGTAAATTTGCTGTCCCCTCAAAATAACTCAACACACAGCCATTAATGTCTAAACCGCTAGCAACAAAAGTGAGTACACCCCTAAGTGAAAATGTCCAAATTGGGACCAAAGTGTCAATATTTTGTGTGGCCACCATTTTTTTCCATTACTACATTACCCTCTTGACAAAAAAGAAAAGGTTTGATGTCACCCGCAAACCACCTCCATCCCAATATATGCATCAAAATACAGGAAATTGCCCGGGACTTTAAATGAGGTAAATGCGGTTAGCTAACAATTGACAGAGAAAATGCAGTCTCAAAATGTATTAAAATTGTCATGCAAACATAAACAACATGAATCATAGCCAAGCCACTGAAATGATACATATAGTAAAAAAATTTAATTACACGTATCATGATATAAAATGTAAATTGCAAAGTACACAGGCATGAAAAGTATCCCAACGTGTTTCACAAGACCATGCCCGTTTCATCAGGGGTAGATGCGTGTGTAGTATCAAAGGCTGGATCAAACTACCAAATGCTGAATACCCAGAGGCGGCAGTAATGAGTTTCTGGCTCAGGAGCTGAAGAGGCAGAGTAAAAACCAACCCAACAAAGCACACACGGGGGGGCAGACATGGCCGGGGTGGGGGTGTGTCACCAAAGATCTCCCAATATCCATTATTAATGTCAACTTGAATGAAGTGAAACTGCAGCATGTGAGTGAAACAGGAAATAGGAAGTGACACTGACCCCCCACCCCTTCAACCTATGCAGCAATGCTGGTAGCACTCATATGTCTATTTCCCAAAGACGACCTCTGGATATGACGCTGAGCACATGCACTCAACTCCTTTGGTCGACCATAGCGAGGCCTGTTCTGTTCTGAGTGGAACCTATCCTGTTAAACCGATGTATAGTCTTGGCCACCACGCTGGAGCTCAGTTTCAGGGTCTTGGCAATCTTCTTATAGCCCAGGCCATCTTTATGTAGAGCAACAATTCTTTTTTTCAGATCCTCAGAGAGTTCTTTGCCATGAGGTGCCATGTTGAACTTCCAGTGACCAGCATGATAGAGTGAGAGCAATAACACCAACTTTAACACACCTGCTCCCCATTCACATCTGATACCTTGTAACACTAACGTAACATAACATAACACAACATCGGGGAGGAAAAATGGCTAATTGTCCCCAATTTGGACATTTTCACTTTTGTTAGAAATGAATGGCTGTGTGTTGAATTATTTACATTATAGCAAGTGTTGTTACATGAAGAGATATAATAAAATATTTACAAAAATGTGAGGGCGTACTCATGTTTGTGAGATACTGCGTGTGTATATATGTATAGTGACAGAGAAAGGCCCCTCCACTACCACCCCTCCCATCATACTGCACTCCACTGCCTCCTCCACCATACTGCCCACCACTACCAGCCCCTACCATCATACTGCCCTACACTATCCCTATCATACTGCCCTCCACTACCCCCCTCCCATCATAATGCCCTCCACTACCACCCTTACCATAATACTGCCTTCCACTACCACCCCTCCCATCATACTGCCCACCACTACCACCCCTCCCATCATACTGTCCTCCACTACACCCCCTCCCATCATACCACCCTCCACTATCACCCTCCCATCATACTGCCCTCCACTACCACCCCTCCCATTATACTGCCCTCAACTATCCCCCCACCCAACATACTGTCCTCCACCCCATCATACTGTCCACTGCTACCCCTCCCATCATACTTCCCTCCACTGCTACCCCCTCCCATCATACTGCCCTCCACCCCATCATCCTGCCCTCCACTGCCACCCCTCCCATCATACTGCCTTCCACTGCCACCCCCTTCCATCATATTGCTCTCCACCCTATCGTACTGCCCTTCAATGCCACCACTCCCATCATACTGTCCTCCACTGCCATCCCTCCCATCATATTGCCCTCCACTGCGACCCCCTCCCATCATACTGCCCTCCACTGCCATCCCTTCCATCATACTGCCCTCAACCCCATCATACTGCCCTCCACTGCCACCCCTCCCATCATACTGCCCTGCACTGCCACCCCCTCACATTAAAAATTGTGAAAAAAACTATACAAAATATAATTGTAAAATAAAATATAATGGTAAAAAATAATAAAAAAATAAAATAACTAAAATTTAAAACTACTGATCCCATCCACTGCCCTACTGACCACATCCACTGCCCTACTGACAATATTCACTGCCCTACTGACAATATCCACTGCCCTACTGACAATATCCACTGCCCTACTGACCATGTCTACTGCACTACTGGCCATGTTCACTGCTCTACCGACCATGTCCACTGCCCTACTGACCACATCCACTGCTGTACTGACTGACACTATTCACAGTCCACACTGACACCACTGGCAGAACTACCAGCAAAGGTCACACTTGCGACTGGGCCCCGACCTTCTGCTACTATGGCAGGTGCCCAAGACTGCAGGACTGCACAACATGTGAAAGAGATCTGCTGTGGGACCATGTAGGGTTGTAATAACAGTGGGAAGGGCTTGGAGGGAATGGCCCAGGCCGGAGGTCGGGAGGACCCGTCATGGTTTCTTGCACCAGGGCCCTGAAGGTTTTAATTACTCCTCTGCTGCACCCTGTATATATGTCAATTAATATAAATAGTGCAGCGCAAAATGCAAAAGTCCACGTGTATTGGTCTTGTATAACACCACAAAGAGCATGTAGAGTGAGAACACCACGTGGAACAACCGCTGATTACTTGTATGTGACAATCCTTCCCCCAATGGTAGTGAACCACTCTACATGCTCATTGGGGGAAGGATTGTCACATACAAGTAATCAGCGGTTGTTCCACGTGGTGTTCTCACTCTACATGCTCTTTGAGGTGTTATACAAGACCAATACACGTGGACTTTTGCATTTTGCGCTGCACTATTTATATTAATTGACTTGTGATTAAGGTGTTTTTTGTATTGCTCCTTTTGGTGTTCAGCTTGCAAATTTGTTTATGGTATTATACATGTGTGCGCTGATTGTTTCTCTTTTTTAAATATTACTGCACCCTGTATATAGCTCATCCCAGAACCCTGTACCCTGTATATAACTCATTTTAGAACCCTGCACCCTGTATATAGCTCATCTCAGAACCCTGCACCCTGTACGCAGCTCATCCCAGAACCCTGCACTCTGTACATAGCTCATCCCAGAACCCTGCACTCTGTACATAGCTCATCCCAGAACCCTGCACCCTGTATATAGCTCATCCCAGAACCCTGCACTCTGTACGCAGCTCATCCCAGAACCCTGCACGCAGCTCATCCCAGAACCCCGCACTCTGTACGCAGCTCATCCCAGAACCCCGCACTCTGTACGCAGCTCATCCCAGAACCCCGCACTCTGTACGCAGCTCATCCCAGAACCCCGCACTCTGTACGCAGCTCATCCCAGAACCCCGCACTCTGTACGCAGCTCATTCCAGAACCCCGCACTCTGTACGCAGCTCATTCCAGAACCCCGCACTCTGTACGCAGCTCATTCCAGAACCCCGCACTCTGTACGCAGCTCATTCCAGAACCCTGCACTCTGTACGCAGCTCATCCCAGAAACCTGCACCCTGTACACAGCTCATCCCAGAAACCTGTACTCTGTACACAGCTCATCCCAGAAACCTGCACCCTGTACACAGCTTATCTCAGAAACTTGCACTCTGTTCATAGCTCATCCCAGAAACTTGCACCCTGTATGTAATGCACTCCAAACCCTGCATGCTTTTACCTTTTTTTTTAATGAATGTGCTGGGGTTTGTATGTATCCATGAGACTCTTTCTTGTGGAACAATAATAAAAGCATATTTTATAGGTACAAGGAAGCCCGAGTTTTGTGTAACCACTTGCCGCCCGCCGGCCATCGTATGACGGCCAGGTGGCGCAGCTCTCGTTCTGGGCGGGCGTCATATGACATCCCTCCATTTAAAAAGGGAATGCGCGCGATCATGTGTGCACATCCTTGATCCTTCGGTGCCAGCGTGTCACTGAGACACTGCTCGCCACTGAGGGGGGTGAACAGCCATTGGGCATGGCTGTTTACCAGGTGATCGGCCGTGATGAAGTCACAACCATTCACAGTAGGTACCGCCCCACTTTGCACTGCTCGTGTGGGCAATCACAAGTGTGCTGCTCCTGCACGTCGGTGGCGGCGTGTTCCCGGTAACACTGCTCGTCACTGACGCTGGTAAACAGCCATTGGCCGGCGTCTGTTTACCACGTGATCGGCTGTGATTACCAGGTTCTCCTCCTTACACACCATAGTGTGTGAGAATGAGATTGCGGTAACATCTCGTTACCGTTTACGGTGTACACCAATCACACTGATTGCCCCCCCAAAAAAGAGGACCTGTCACCACCCATCAAAGTACCATATAAGTGCCTGTCACAATTCATCCGAGTACCTCTCACAGTCCATCAGAGTACCAGAGTACCTGTCACAGTCCATCTGTAGTACCCAAGTAACCTGTGACAATTCATCTGAGTACCTGTCACAGCTTGATGTCAGAAAGCCCAAGAGGCACCAATTTCCATGGTAGAATGTGCCGTGATAGGAAAGGGAGGTGCCCGCCCCCTTATGGCACAAGCCTGAACCACAATCTGTCTGATCCACCGAGAAATGGTGGCCGATGAGACCGCCAGTCCCTTCTATGGACCAGCCAGCAATACAAACAGCGAGTCCGACCTCCGAAAAGGAGCCGTAGCAGACAGATACACCCGAGGAGCCCGGACCATGTCCAAGGAACGCAAAGCCACCACTTTGGGGTGTGACGGCTGAGGCCATAAGGACGGAAGCAAAATGTCCTCATTTAGACGAAAGGCAGAAACAACCTTTGGCAGAAACGAAGGCTGCGGACGCAGCACCACTTTATCCTTGTGGAGGATCAAGTAGGGAGACTTGCAAGATAAGGCCGCCAACTCAGAAACCCTCCTGGCAGATGTAATAGTCACTAGAAAGACTACTTTCTGAGAGAGTGTCAATAAGGGGATCTCCCTAATGTTTTCAAACAGAGGTTTCTGAAGCACCGAGAGCACCAGATTCAAATCCCACAGAGGTAGCGGTGGTCGAACCGGAGGGGCCACATGTCAAACCCCCTGGACAAGCGTACTCACCAATGAATGCGTCGCCAAGGGTCACTGAAAAAAGAGAGTCAAAGCTGATATCTGCCCCTTGATGGTGCTTAAAGGGATTGTAAAGGGATTTTTCTTTTTTTAAACAACAAACATGTAATACCTCCATTGTGCAGCTCGTTTGCACAGAGTGGCCCCGAACCTGGTCTTCTGGAGTTACTCAGCGGCTATCTCAGCTTCCCCCCGCAAGTACGTCTCACATTCATGCGAGCTCCCTCGCATGGTGAGAAGTGCTTGCGGGCGCGCTCCGGTGATACAGCCGGCGGCTATAGCCGATCACTGTATCACTGGACCCCGCACGCCGAGTCATTGGATGTGATTGACAGCAGCGCTAGCTAATGGATGCTCTGCTTTCAATCCATCCACTCTAGCCAATCAACGGCAAGGCTGAGCGTCGAAGAGGATGTCGGAGGTGAGTGCGGGACTTTCGAGGGGTCAGGTAAGTAAAATGGGGGGCTGGGGGGGGGGGCGGCGTTGTCTGATGTTTTTTTACCTTAATGCATTCTATGCATTAAGGTGAACATTTTTTTACCTTTACAACCCCTTTAAGGCAAGTTTCTGATCCACAAAAAATAATAATAGAGTGCGGCGCTTAGTAAAAATGTGGCGTGAAACACAAACAATATCATTGTACACATTTTTACTAAGCGCCACACTCTATTATTATTTTTTATGCTTTATTTATTCACAGAGATTCTGTTGTGCAGGCAGCTCTTATTGATATTTTAGATGCGGTTTTCCTCCTTTTTTAAGTTTCTGATCAACTCCTTGCTGCAAAAACAGCAGGATCCTGGAAATCGAGTATGTGCTTGGACGCCACCCCATCTCCTCACACATGGAGATGTAGGTCTTCCAAGTACGATGATAAATCTTCTGAGAAGATGACTTCCATGCCCTCAGCATAGTGTATATTACAAAATCCGACAATCCTCGGTCCCTTAGCACCTACCTTTCAACAGCCATGCCGTTAAAGTCAGTGACGGTAAAGCAGGATGAAGTATTGGACCTTGCGACAGAAGGTCCTCTCGCATTAGCAGTCGCCAAGGAAAACATCCACCACCATTTGTACTATGTCGGTGTACCACGGATGGCGAGGCCAATCTGGGGCAATCAGAATTACCGGAATCCCCTCGGCCTCCACTCTGCAAAGCAGACATGGTAGAAGTTTGAGTGGGGTAAAAGTATAAATCAGCCAATAATGCCCCCATGGAGGCACCAAAGCGTCTGCTGCGTCCACTCAGGGATCCTTTGACCTGGCCACAAACCTCTGTGCCTTCCGATTGAGTCGAGAAGCCAGGAGATCCACATCTGGCGTGCCCGACCTTAGGCAAAGGAGCCGAAATACATCCGGATGTAGTGACCATTCCCTTTGGCCCAGCATCTGACGACTTAGGTAGTCCGCTTACCAGTTTTCTACGCCCGGAATGTACACAGCCGACAGAGCCGGCACAGGGGGGTTATAGCCAGTAGGACCGCCCCCTGGGCAGTACTGTGCAAGTGTTGCTGTTTTTAACACTTTCTGCCTAGCCCTCTCCTAAAGGGGCTATATAACCTGGAGGTCAAGATGAACATGCTGTGTCTGTCAATGAACGAAAGAGAAATGAGATGTGTCATTTATGCTCGTAGAACGCCTGAAGGTGCTACTTCAATGTTGGCCCTCTGTATGTGGCCAGGATGTGTAAAAGTCTCACACGTGGTATTGCCATACTCGGGAAGAGTAGCAGAATGTATTTTGGGGTGTAATTTGTTGTATGCTGCGTGTGAGAAATAACCTGATAATATGACAATTTTGTAAGAAAAAAAAATCTTAATTTTGCAAAGAATTGTGGGAAAAAAATTACAACTTACAGAGCATCCTCTGGAACTGTGACATCATAATGGGAGGGGACATCACCCGGTGACCCCGGCCATTGTCCCTATATAAGTCACCGCGCAACACATCCCTGTCATTACAGCCAGAGACAGCGTCGAGTCAACATCTCAAGGAAGAAGAAGAGAAGGTGGCGACAGAAGACCGGGCCACCGCCAGTAAAAGAGCTGCAAGAAGGAGCGGAGGCCCGGCAAGAAGAACCGAAGAGGGGGACAAGACCCCGAAGTCGGAAGAAGAGGCGGCGACAGAAGACCGGGCCACCGCTAGTAAAAGAGCTAAAGGAAGAAAGCGGAGGCCCAGCAAGAAGAACCGAAGAGGGGGACAAGACCCCCGAAGAGGGGGACAAGACCCCCGAAGTCGGAAGAAAACCCCCGGGCAGCAGCGACGAAGAAGAAAGCCTGGCTCCTCCGCTAGTAAAAGAGCTAGGAAAAGAGCAGAAGATAGCGGAGGAGTCCAGCAAGAAGACCCCCCAAGACAGAAGAAGACCCCCGGTGCTGTGCAATAAATGATTTTGAAACCTTGTGTTGTGTTTTATTTACATTTTTTTCACAGGTGAATTGGTAGGGGTACATTGTACCCCATACTCATTCACATAGGGTGGGGGGCCGGTATCTGTGGGCCCCCTTATTAAAGGGGGCTCCCGGATTCCGATAAGCCCCCCACTCACAGACCCTGACAACCAACGGCCAGGGTTGTTGGGAAGAGGCCCCCCCTTCCCCAAAGCACCCCCCATGTTGAGGGCACGCAGCCTGGTATGGCTCAGGAGTGGGGGGCGCTCGCTCGTTCCCACCCCCTTTCCTGAACGGCCGGGCTGCATGCTCGGATAAGGGTCTTATATGGACCTGGGGGGGACCCCTACCCCGTTTTTCTGGCATAGGGCTTCCCCTTTAAGTCCATACCAGGTGACGGGGCCAGCGACGTGTCAATCTCACCACCGAAGCCCACCCTATTTTGAAGCCTATTAGGGCCTCTGGTTCCAATCATGTGCGTCAAAATCCCCCATTGGAATTCATAAGTCCGGCGCCCTGCATGTAGATTAGGGGGCTGGAAGCATGGATGGGGGGGGGGGCAGCGTCACTAATGCAAGGGCTGCCACTGAGAGTTACATTGTTAAAATGGATGAGGGTGATTCTGGGTGGGGATGAGAGTTACATTCTGAAGAGCCTCTCCACAATGTAACTCTTATCCCCACCCAAAATCATCCTCATCCATTTTCACTGGTCCACTCCAATCTACAATACAGCAGAACGCCCCTGCACACTGGGGACTTACCCTCCATGCTGCTTTCTGTCTTGCATCTGTAATGCATGCACCTGAGAGGGCTGGGTCCACTCCAACCACTGACCACACCCCCTTCCGGAGTCCCGCCCCACCTAATCACAATAATAGTAACCTTGCAGCAGCAGGCTCCACCTCAACAGTGAAGGAAACAGAGCGAGTGCAGGATCACCTTTGGGGAGGAGGCGGGGACATGGGGAGAAGGAATCAGACAAGGGCTTCTTGTGCATGTATGTGACATTCGCTATTGCGAGTGCCACGCAGCCAGCGGCTGCCTGCTGTGCTAGTCCAACAGTTTAATTCTTTAAGCTGCTGTACGGGGTGCAGGTCGTCCCTGGGCCCGGCGGGCCGCTTACAAATGTATTGCCTTTACCCCCCAATGGCGGCCCTGTATATATATATATATATACACACACACATACATACTATATATATATATATATATATATATATATATATATATATATATAAAATAAATGGTGAGCAGCCTGAACATTGTCCAAGGAAATTACAATCCAAGTAGAAGGCCAAGTCATATGAGGCAGATGCTAAGCGAGCATTACACCAGTCAGAATAACATATAGTAGTTTGGGAATGCTGTGGGCAACTATGGGTCAGCAAGAAACTCTATATACCCTGGACATACTACACGTTCTATGGGTGTGACATAAAAAGTCACAGGGTGATAAAGTGTTTTACCAGACTTCGTAAACGGGAAATATGATGTTGTGCTGGACTTAAAATGCAGAGTCACATAAGTGGTCATCTGGGGTCACACCTGGTTTACATCTAATGTACTCTCATAGTTTTGTTTCTAAAATTGATATGTTACTTGTACATTTATTTATTACAGGTACTTATATAGTGCTGTCAATTTACACAACGCTTAACATATATTGTACATTCAGTCTCTGCCCTCAAGGAGCTTATAATCAAAGATCCCCAAGTGCCCTTTCACACTGGCAACGATCCGCGTTAGTGGTAAATCGCCGCCAGTTTTAGCTGTGTTTTAGCAATGCTTTTTGGCTGCTATGGGGCCACTTTTAACCCCCGCTAGCGACCGAAGAAAGGGTTAAATTCGGCAGTGCTGCCCATTCTTTTCAAAGATGTTGCTTGCAGGACTTTTTCTAATGTCCTGAAAGCGCACGGCTCCAGTATGAAAGCACTCGGGCTCTCACACTGGGACTGCAGGGAGGTATTTTGCAGTCGCTATCTTTAGCCCTTTAGTGCCTGAAAAACACCTCCAGTGTGAAAGGGGTCTAAAGCTGGTCATAGATGGGTAGAATTTTAAATAAAAATTCTTGAAGAAAGAAGGTTGTAAGAAAGTTTGTTCATTTCATTATTAGTTGGTCACATTGACGTTTGTTTTTGACTGCATTGATAGGAAAATTTGAAGGGGCAGGATGGAAATTTTTTCTCAAATGAACAAATATCTGCATGCTATACTTTTTTTTAGCACACACCACAGGTGCGAACTGTCATGAAAGGGAACAAGAAATTGTCTTGCAATTAGATTGCACTGGGCAAGGCTTCCCAAAGCATCTTTGTTTCTTTGCTGTGCTTTCTTCTGCCTTCTCTGTGTTGCCTTCTTCCATTGTTTTGTTTCTATGCCCTCACTGGATCACTTTGCCTTTATTTTGTCTGTCTGTTTTCTTTCCTCTAGTAAGTAGTAAGTCCTGGGTACATCCAAAACTGCAGAATTATTACTGGTTGTAGAGGTAGCTGAAGCAAGCCAAGGAGGCATCATGACTGAAAAACTACATGATCAAGTGCTAGGCCAGTCATCTGCTTATACAGTACATCCTGCAACCCAGGATTATCCGCATCTATCTTTCAATCCTGACTGTTTGCATTTTCTATTAACCATTTTGCTGGTAAATGACCAGAGGTCTTTTTACAATTTGGCACTGTGCTGCTTTAACTGGTAATTGCGCGGTCATGCAATGTTGTACCCAAACAAAATGTGCGTCCTTTTCTTCCCACAAATAGAGCTTTCTTTTGATGGTATTTGATTGCCTCTGCAATTTTTATTTTTTGCGATATAAACGTAAAAAGACCGCAAATTTTGAAAAAAAATATTTTCTACTTTTTGTTATTAGAAAAATCCAATAAACTCAATTTTAGTCATACATTTAGGCCAAAATGTATTCAGCCACATGTCTTTGGTAAAAAAAAAGTCAATAATTGTATATTTATTGGTTTGCGCAAAAGTTGTCACATCTACAAACTAAGGTACATTTTCTGGAATTTACGCAGCTTTTAGTTTACGACTGCCTATCTCATTTCTTGAGGTGCTAAAATGGCAGGGCAGTACAAAACCCCCCCAAATGACCCCATTTTGGAAAGTAGACACCCTAAGGAAATTGATAAGTGGCATGTTGAGCCCATTGAATATTTAATATTTTTGCCTCAAGCGATTGAATAATGACAAAAAAAAAATATTTTTTTTTTTTTTACACAAAGTTGTCACTAAATGATATATTGCTCACACATGCTATGGGCATATGTGAAATGACACCCCAAAATAAATTCTGCTGCTTCTCCTGAGTACGGGGATACCACATATGTGGGACTTTTTGGGAGCCTAGCCGCGTACGGGGCCCCGAAAACCAAGCACCGCCTTCAGGCTTTCTAAGGGCGTAAATTTTTGATTTCACTTCTCACTACCTATTACAGTTTTGAAGGCCATAAAATGCCAAGATGGCACAAAACCCCCACAAATGACCCCATTTTAGAAAGTAGACACCCCAAGCTATTTGCTGAGAGGCATTTTGAGTCCATGGAATATTTTATATTTTGCCACAAGTTGCGGGAAAATTACAAACTTTAATTTTTTTTTATTTTTTTTTCACAAAGTTGTCACTAAATGATATATTGCTCACACATGCTATGGGCATATGTGAAATGACACCCCAAAATAAATTCTGCTGCTTCTCCTGAGTACGGGGATACCACATATGTGGGACTTTTTGGGAGCCTAGCCGCGTACGGGGCCCCGAAAACCAAGAACCGCCTTCAGGTTTTCTAAGGGCGTAAATATTTGACTTCACTCCTCACTACCTATTACAGTTTTGAAGGCCATAAAATGCCAAGATGGCACAAAACCCCCACAAATGACCCCATTTTAGAAAGTAGACACCCCAAGCTATTTGCTGAGAGGCATTTTGAGTCCATGGAATATTTTATATTTTGCCACAAGTTGCAGGAAAATTACAAACTTTAATTTTTTTTTTTTTTTTCTTCACAAAGTTGTCACTAAATGATATATTGCTCACACATGCTATGGGCATATGTGAAATGACACCCCAAAATAAATTCTGCTGCTTCTCCTGAGTACAGGGATACCACATATGTGGGACTTTTTGGGAGCCTAGCCGCGTACGGGGCCCCGAAAACCAAGAACCGCCTTCAGGTTTTCTAAGGGCGTAAATATTTGACTTCACTCCTCACTACCTATTACAGTTTTGAAGGCCATAAAATGCCAAGATGGCACAAAACCCCCACAAATGACCCCATTTTAGAAAGTAGACACCCCAAGCTATTTGCTGAGAGGCATGTTGAGTCCATGGAATATTTTATATTTTGCCACAAGTTGCGGGAAAATTACAAACTTTTTTTTTTTTTTTCACAAAGTTGTCACTAAATGATATATTGCTCACGCATGCCACGGGCATATGTGAAATGACACCCCAAAATAAATTCTGCTGCTTCTCCTGAGTACGGGGATACCACACATGTGGGACTTTTTGGGAGCCTAGCCGCGTACGGGGCCCCAAAAACCAAGCACTGCCTTCAGGCTTTCTAAGGGCGTTACAGTTTTGAAGGCCATAAAATGCCAAGATGGCACAAACCCCCCCCAAATGACCCCATTTTGGAAAGTAGACACCCCTAAATTTAGGGGTACACTAGTGAGACTAGGTAATAAATGGCGGGTGCCCTGAAACTATAAAAAAAATAACTAACCAACCAGCGTCACCTGTAACAGTTATATGGTGATCACTGGTGAAAGGGTTAACTAGGGGGCAATCAGGGGGCTTTATGCGGTAGTATATGGGGGTCCCTGGCGCTATAAAAAGCTGCGGCGAACCTAAATACCTACCTGCCTAACTAGCGTCACCTGTGACATTAATACAGTGATCAGAAAAACGATCGCTTATTAGGCTGGGTTCACACTGGAGCGATGCGGGAACGCCACAAATCCGCGGCGGGTTCCCGCATCACATGCCTCCCGGCGGCAGTTCACACTGCCCTATGCGAACTGCTGGGAGTGTCAGTGAAATGTTAATGACACCCCCAGATCAGTTCGCATATCGCAGTGCGATCTGCAAACTCGGATCGCATGGTGTGAACACCCATGCGATCCGATTCTGCTGCGGACCAAAAAAAGGGTCCCGTGCGAGTTTGCGGCGGGTGCGGCGGGTGCGACACGAATTCAGCCATACTATCTGTATGGCTGAACTCGAATCGCACAGAGATCGGATGTGATTTGCACTGCAGTGCGGTGCGAATCACATCCGTTCTCATAAACCGCTGCAATGTGAACCCAGCCTTAGTGACACTGGCGACGGGGGGTGATCACGGGGTTAAACCTTTATTGGGGGGGTTAGGGGGGTACCTTAGAACTAAAGGGGGCTAACCCTAACTGCCCTAACAGTTATTACAGTCACAAATGACACCCGCCGGGTGATCAGGGGGTTAAACCTTTATTAGGTAATAAATGGCGGGTACCCTGAAACTATAAAAAAATAACTAACCAACCAGCGTCACCTGTAACAGTTATATGGTGATCACTGGTGAAAGGGTTAACTAGGGGGCAATCAGGGGGCTTTATGCGGTAGTATATGGGGGTCCCTGGCGCTATAAAAAGCTGCGGCGAACCTAAATACCTACCTGCCTAACTAGCGTCACCTGTGACACTAATACAGCGATCAGAAAAACTATCGCTTATTAGGCTGGGTTCACACTGGAGCGATGCGGGAACGCCACGAATCCGCGGCGGGTTCCCGCATCGCATGCCTCCCGGCGGCAGTTCACACTGCCCTATGCGAACTGCTGGGAGTGTCAGTGAAATGTTAATGACACCCCCAGATCAGTTCGCATATCGCAGTGCGATCTGCAAAAGCGATCCGATTCTGCTGCGGGCCAAAAAAAGGGTCCCGTGCGAGTTTGCGGCGGGTGCGGCGGGTGCGACACGAATTCAGCCATACTATCTGTATGGCTGAACTCGAATCGCACAGAGATCGGATGTGATTTGCACTGCAGTGCGGTGCGAATCACATTCGTTCTCATAAACCGCTGCAATGTAAACCAAGCCTTAGTGACACTGGCGACGGGGGGTGATCACGGGGTTAAACCTTTATTGGGGGGGTTAGGGGGGCACATTAGAACTAAAGGGGGCTAACCCTAACTGCCCTAACAGTTATTACAGTCACAAATGACACCAATGCAAAAAAAAAAAAAAAAAAAAAGCAATTGGTGTCACTGTGACTGGGGGGGCAGGGGTAATTGGGGGGTGATCGGGGGGTAAAGGGGGGGTGTGAGTGTGCCTGGCATGTTCTACTGTATGTGTGGTGTGTTGGTGCAACTCACCGAACCTCTCTCCTCGGTGCCGAAACGAAAAATACCGACACGGAGGAGAGAATACATCACTTCCTCTCCTGTGTTTACATTACAGGAGAGGAAATGATGTCACGGGACATTTTCATTCGTCGGGAGCGATCGCGAGGGGGTGGCCATGAATGAATGGCCGTCCCCTCGTCCGGGATCGCTCCCGAACGAATACCGACCGCCGCAGGCACCGGGCGGGGGCCCGATCGGGCCCCCGACCGGCGGGCAGGCAAGGACGTACATGTAAGCCCTTATGCCTGCCCGTGCCATTCTGTCGACGTACATCGTCGTGCGGCGGTCGGCAAGTGGTTAATTAGGCAAATTGGGCAATCGCCTAAGGCCTTGCACTCACAGGGGCCTCGCGGCTGCCTAGTTTGCCTAACACATGTAGCGGGTGCCACAGATCTCCATCCCGCTTGCTCTCGCTGCTGGAAAATTACAGGAGCGGGTCAGAGGAGGAGAGACTGTGCTGCCGCCGTTGCCAGCAACGGGAAGAGGGCTCTCTGTGTTTCCTGCCCATTCCCCCTCCCCCTCCTGTCTGAGGAGGAGAGCAGAACAGCATGAGATCAGAGCAGCTGTGTTACTGAGTGTAGAGGGAGCAGCTATGGACTCTTGCTTCCCCCCTCCCTCTCCTCCTCACGCTGCTGTACTAGTAGCGGCACTTGTCAGGACAACTGCCCGCTATGTTTTTTTCCCCCTCCTTCATATTGGCCAGGGGAAAAACACAATTTAAAAGGAGCAGAGGAGAGGATTGTGGGACATATAGTCCTGAGGACTTGTGGCCCCATTGTAACCATAAGGGAGGAAACTGCAGCCCACAGCATGCCCGGCTAAAGGGGAGGGAGAGAGAAAGAGAGAGAACCAGGAGCCCGGGAAAGCTTTAGGTAAAGTGCACCCAGGACTCCAGAGGGAGAGAACAGTGCTAAGGGAACACCATCAGAGAGAGAGAACCCTGATGCCCTGTGCCACCAGAGGGAAAGCCACACAGCCTAGCACCATCCCTGGTGAAGAAAGGAATTAAGTCATTGCCACAATACAGATTCGGGAGCTACCGAGCGGAGTCGCCATGGGCAACCCAGAGTGAGCCGACTCCTGATCAGAGGAACCGTTGTTGCCATGTCTGGTGAGAGGGCCAATTGGCCATTATCTACACCCATCCATAGGAATTGCAGTCTCTGACTGTCTCCTGTACTATGTCCGTGGTCTCTGACCCGCTCCTGTATTAGGTTTGTGGTCTCTGACCCTCTCCTGTAGTATGTCCGCAGGTCTCTGAATGTCTCTACTATGTATGCGGTCTCTGACCCTCTCCTGTACTATGTTTGTGGTCTCTGACCCTCTCCTGTAGTATGCCCGTGGTCTCTAACCATCTCCTGTCTACAGTCTCTGACCGTCTCCTGTAGTATGTCTGCAGTCTCTGAACATCTCCTGTACTATGTCTACAGTCTCTGACCGTCTCTGCTAGTATGTCCGCAGTCTCTGACCGTCTCCTGTAGTATGTCCGTGGTCTCTGACCATCTCCTGTAGTATCTCTGCAGTCTCTGACCATCTCCTGTAGTAGGCCTGCAGTCTCTGAACATCTCCTGTACTATGTCTGCAGTCTCTGACCATCTCCGGTAGTATGTCTGCAGTCTCTGACCGTCTCCTGTAGTATGTACGTGGTCTCTGATGTCTCCTGTAGTATGTCGGCAGTCTCTGACCATCTCTTGTAGTATGTCTGCAGTCTCTGACCGTCTCCTGTATTATGTCTGCATTCTCTGACCATCTCTTGTAGTATGTCTGCAGTCTCTGACCATCTCCTGTATTATGTCTGCAGTCTCTGAACATCTTCTGTACTATGTCTGCAGTCTCTGAACATCTCCTGTACTATGTCTGCAGTCTCTGACCGTCTCAGCTAGTATGTCCACAGTCACTGACCGTCTCAGCTAGTATGTCGGCAGTCTCTGACCATCTCCTGTAGTATGTCGGCAGTCTCTGATCATCTCCTGTAGTATGTCTGCAGTCTCTGACCCTCTCCTGTACTATGTCTGCAGTCTCTGACCGTCTCCTCTAGTATGTCCGCAGTCTTTGACCATCTACTGTAGTATGTCTGCAGTCTCTGACCATCTCCTGTAGTATGTCTGCAGTCTCTGACCATCTCCTGTAGTATGTCTGCAGTCTCTGACCGTCTCCTCTAGTATGTCCACAGTCTTTGACCATCTACTGTAGTATGTCTGCAGTCTCTGACCATCTCCTGTAGTATGTCTGCAGTCTCTGAACATCTCTTGTACTATGTCTGCAGTCTCTGACCGTCTCCACTAGAGAGAAGTCTACACTATTGCTTATGGTCATCGGACTGTTATTGGACTAAGACTAGAGGACTTTTTTGTTGCTTATTTTTCCATTTGCACTTTTAGGTGTTTTTATCACAGCGCTGCATGTTTTATGATATGCTGGTGTTGCTACGTGCGTCTGTAGTGATTCAATCAACCAGGTATGTCAGAGGGGCTGAGGGTGTTCTTGGAGTTGAGGTGCAGCACAGGGAACCCAAAATTATCAAGCAGCTCCTTCAGGGGTAGAGCTACACACATTACCCCAGTTTTGAGGGACAGGGGACCTTAACACTGCTGTGCTCAGGCAGCGTTAAGAGCCCTGTCTCATTTAAGTAGGCCTCGAGGCGACCGAACAGCTTATTTGGTGGGGGGACAGATGCAGCATTGATAGGCAAGTATGATTTAAAACAAAAAAGGTAGTAAGGTAGAACCAATGGGGATTGACACTTTTATAATTAGTTTCAGTTTGCTAATAGAGGCACTTTTTGAAAAAATAATGTGAAATCAGAATCAAAGAGTTGAAAATGAAGGCTTCTGCTCATCAAAAAAAGTTTGTAGCAGCTACTTTATGGTACCAACTCCTAGGCAAGATTTTCAGTTTTCAAATTGACTTTAAAAGGGTTAAATGTTAAGGGGGCGTGGCCTGGAGCTTCATGGTGTAGGACGTGCTGAGTGAGAGCTCCGTCTGAGACCTCATCCTTTTACCTTATCCTTTGGGGATTTTTCTTTGCTATTTACTGTACAGACGCCCGGGAACCTTGTGCTCACTTTGTGCCTCATGTCGCCGACTAAAAGACCCTCCGAGGCGGCCGCCAAGCTGGCTAAGTTCCGCCACGAGGGCCAGGGCGCGACGGAGCAAGATGGCGCCGGCCCCGCTTCTACCGCGGAGGAGTCTCCTGCAAACGACACCGCCAAGATCCTTGAGGCCGTCTCCTCCTGCCAATCCGCCCTCACTACCAAGATAGAGGAGGTTAAGATGGACATCTCCCATATTCGGCATGACCTGCAGAAGCTGAGGGACAGGATGTCCGAG
This sequence comes from Lithobates pipiens, assembly GCF_037356315.1. NCBI lineage: Eukaryota > Metazoa > Chordata > Amphibia > Anura > Ranidae > Lithobates > Lithobates pipiens. Next base: position 243,297,581 of record NW_027507903.1, on the reverse strand, counting down.
GCCGAACGAAGAGTGGAACACGTGGAGACGGACATCCCTCCTCTACAACATTCGGTCGAACGTTTGCAGCACCAGCTTAGTGTCGTCCTTCACAAGCAGGACGACATGGAAAATAGACTTCGACGTTGCAATCTTCGTTTCGTGGGTCTCCCGGAACGATCGGAGGGCTCCGACCCCCCCACCTACCTGGAAAACCTCCTCGTTAAAACCTTCGGCAGGGAATCCTTCTCCTCCACGTTCGTGATCGAACGAGCGCATCGTCTGGCGGCTCGTCCGCCTCCAGCCGGCGCACCCCCGCGAACTTTTATTGCCAAGCTACTTAACTACAGAGACCGGGATACGGTGCTTCGTCTCACCCGCGAACGTGGAAATATCCCGGTTGACAACGTTACGGTGGCAGTGTTCCCAGATTTCTCGGCGGAGGTCCAACGAAAACGAGCACAATTTACGGAGGTCAAGCGCCAGCTGCGAGTTCGCCATTTGCCATATGCAATGTTGTTTCCAGCTCGACTCCGGGTGACCCGCGAGGGCAAGACCTATTTCTTTGAAGATCCTGCTGCGGCCTCGTCATGGTTGGAACGGGATGCGGTGCAAGGCCCTGCTTGAAAGCTGACCACTACAGCCCCTGAGTAGTGCCTACCTATCCACCTTGGCTACCGTGAGTGATCCCTGCCCTCTCCTGTTCCCTCTGCTATACCCCCCCTCTTTTTTCTCCATTGACCCAATGGACTGCCTCCATTTTTGCTGCTATCACCCCCTGTATTGGAGAACGCTATGCTGATTGCCCTCTGCGGTGACCGCCGCTGAATTCTCTCTGTGCCCTGGCCTTACAGTTCCTGCTTCCCCTCCTTTGCCAGCCTCCCGTGCACCCTTCATTGTTTTCTTTATGGTGAACACCGGTGAGATGGCGCAGATCGTGAGGGGGGACATGTTCTGGGACGTGCTACCCTTGCCCTTGTTTCGCTCCATTTTTTCACTCTCCCCTCTCTCCCTTCCCTCCCTATTTCTACTGATGCACACGGAGGTAACCATGTACTGCTTGAACTCCTTGTCTCCCCTATTTGGCCCATTTTTCCACATGCCTGGGTTCGCCCGTACCCCCCCCCCCTTTTTTTATTTCCCCCCCCCCTTTTTTTTTTTTCTCCCCTGTCTGCCCCACGCGCTATACTTTTATTTGGTCTCTCAGACGACCTGCTGACTCTTGCTCTGGAAAGTACACCCCTTGCAACCCGCTGCACTGTCTGCTCTGCAGTTTGTTATAATTGCGCCCATGTTTGTGTTGTTTCCCTGGCCAGCAGTCACTACCGCGGCTGCGGCGAGTGACAGTTTTTTTGTTTTGCCCCGCTGGTCCAGAGTAGGCATTGTTATGACTGTTTTACTGGTTGTATGTGTTTTATATTGTGTTATTTACAGCTGTAATTTTACTGCAAATGTGTTCTTGTATTTGTTGCTGCCAGCCAGGGAGGATCCAGGGGTTGCCCAGGCGCCCTGCATGCCCGAACTTCCTGGGCCGGGGGCCTACACTAGTCTAATCTGTGCCGACATGCTCCATGGCTGCGCTTAAATTTGCAACCTGGAATGTCAGGGGCCTTGGCGCTAAACCCAAGAGATTAGCCGTCCTTACTCACCTCAAACGCCTGAAAGTGGACATCTCGATCCTCGTCGAGACTCACCTTACAGGCCAGTCCCAAAGGGCGCTTAGAAAACCCTGGGTCGGCTGGATGTACAGCGCCCCTCACACTTCCCATTCCCGAGGTGTAGCCATTTTAATTGCTAAAACTGTGCAGTTCCAGTTACATGACCTATGCTCAGACCCTCATGGTAGATTTCTATTCTTACATGCCACTGTGAGCGGCCTGACGATGCTTATTATGGCGTTCTACATACCACCGCCCTTCCAGTTTCAAGCCCTGCACGAAGGTCTCACTTTTATGACCAAATTCCCTACAGTCCCGGTAATCTGGATAGGTGATTTCAACATGACCATCAACCCCGGCCTCGACCGACTTGGCGCACCTGACCGCACGTCTTCCCCCCCTCATACCACTAGGTTCGGTAGATTTGCAGCTGAACTGGCCATGACAGACTCCTGGAGACATAAGTATCCAACAGCACAGGCCTTTTCTTGCTTCACTCCCGCCCGCCGAGCTATGTCTCGTATAGACATGGCCCTGCTCTCTCCCTCCCTGCTTCCCGAATTATTGGAGGTCGGCTTTGACGCCAGGGTGCTGTCGGACCACTCCCCATACTGGTTGACGCTGAGACTGCCTGTGACCGTCCCCCCCCGTGTGTGGAGACTGAACCCCTTCTGGCTTACGGTTATCCCAGGTCTGGAGGACCTACAGAGGGAACTAGTTTTTTTTTCTCCGTTCAAACTCGGGATCTGCGTCCCCTGGGTCAATATGGGAATCATTTAAGCTTCATGCTAGGCTGCTCCTGATCACTCGTATTAACAGGTACAAGGCTAATTCTAGACAGGCATTGACACAGGCTGAGGAGCGCCTACAATCCCTTGAGCAACTGTTTGTGACGGATCCTTCCCTGGACCATGCCACCCAGCTCCGCCTCCAGTCCCGACTGACTGATCACCTTCATTATGAGAAAGCGAAGCAGGGCCTTTTCTTTAGTAGACAGCGGGTGTTCGAGCACGGCGAGCGGGCGGGAAAACTGCTAGCCTATATGGCCCGGCTTGACCATAGCCCTCCGGTGGTGGTTCAGCTCCGTGGCGCCGCCGACGACCTGATCTCCGACCCTGACCTGATTCTACGTGAGTTTAGAATGTTCTACTCCACTCTATATACCTCCACAACCCGACACACGCACGCTGACCTCACCCAATTTCTTCACTCCATAGATTTCCCCTCTATCAGCCCAGAGCAGAGATCCCTCCTGGAAGCCCCCATCTCCCCTGACTGCATTGCCGAGGCACTTGCCTCCCTCCCATCCTCCAAGGCGCCTGGCTCGGACGGGCTGCCCCTGGAATTTTATTCTCATTTTCAAGACACGCTAATCCCAGAACTGCACACATTATACACTCATATGTTTGATACAATGTCCCTTCCCGCCTCCATGGCCCCATTTTAGAAAGTAGACACCCCAAGCTATTTGCTGAGAGGCATTTTGAGTCCATGGAATATTTTATATTTTGCCACAAGTTGCGGGAAAATTACAAACTTTAATTTTTTATTTTTTTTTCTTCACAAAGTTGTCACTAAATGATATATTGCTCACACATGCTATGGGCATATGTGAAATGACACCCCAAAATAAATTCTGCTGCTTCTCCTGAGTACGGGGATACCACACATGTGGGACTTTTTGGGAGCCTAGCCGCGTACGGGGCCCCGAAAACCAAGAACCGCCTTCAGGTTTTCTAAGGGCGTAAATATTTGACTTCACTCCTCACTACCTATTACAGTTTTGAAGGCCATAAAATGCCAAGATGGCACAAAACCCCCACAAATGACCCCATTTTAGAAAGTAGACACCCCAAGCTATTTGCTGAGAGGCATGTTGAGTCCATGGAATATTTTATATTTTGCCACAAGTTGCGGGAAAATTACAAACTTTTTTTTTTTTTTTCACAAAGTTGTCACTAAATGATATATTGCTCACGCATGCCACGGGCATATGTGAAATGACACCCCAAAATAAATTCTGCTGCTTCTCCTGAGTACGGGGATACCACACATGTGGGACTTTTTGGGAGCCTAGCCGCGTACGGGGCCCCGAAAACCAAGCACTGCCTTCAGGCTTTCTAAGGGCGTTACAGTTTTGAAGGCCATAAAATGCCAAGATGGCACAAACCCCCCCCAAATGACCCCATTTTGGAAAGTAGACACCCCTAAATTTAGGGGTACACTAGTGAGACTAGGTAATAAATGGCGGGTGCCCTGAAACTATAAAAAAAATAACTAACCAACCAGCGTCACCTGTAACAGTTATATGGTGATCACTGGTGAAAGGGTTAACTAGGGGGCAATCAGGGGGCTTTATGCGGTAGTATATGGGGGTCCCTGGCGCTATAAAAAGCTGCGGCGAACCTAAATACCTACCTGCCTAACTAGCGTCACCTGTGACATTAATACAGTGATCAGAAAAACGATCGCTTATTAGGCTGGGTTCACACTGGAGCGATGCGGGAACGCCACAAATCCGCGGCGGGTTCCCGCATCACATGCCTCCCGGCGGCAGTTCACACTGCCCTATGCGAACTGCTGGGAGTGTCAGTGAAATGTTAATGACACCCCCAGATCAGTTCGCATATCGCAGTGCGATCTGCAAACTCGGATCGCATGGTGTGAACACCCATGCGATCCGATTCTGCTGCGGACCAAAAAAAGGGTCCCGTGCGAGTTTGCGGCGGGTGCGGCGGGTGCGACACGAATTCAGCCATACTATCTGTATGGCTGAACTCGAATCGCACAGAGATCGGATGTGATTTGCACTGCAGTGCGGTGCGAATCACATCCGTTCTCATAAACCGCTGCAATGTGAACCCAGCCTTAGTGACACTGGCGACGGGGGGTGATCACGGGGTTAAACCTTTATTGGGGGGGTTAGGGGGGTACCTTAGAACTAAAGGGGGCTAACCCTAACTGCCCTAACAGTTATTACAGTCACAAATGACACCCGCCGGGTGATCAGGGGGTTAAACCTTTATTAGGTAATAAATGGCGGGTACCCTGAAACTATAAAAAAATAACTAACCAACCAGCGTCACCTGTAACAGTTATATGGTGATCACTGGTGAAAGGGTTAACTAGGGGGCAATCAGGGGGCTTTATGCGGTAGTATATGGGGGTCCCTGGCGCTATAAAAAGCTGCGGCGAACCTAAATACCTACCTGCCTAACTAGCGTCACCTGTGACACTAATACAGCGATCAGAAAAACTATCGCTTATTAGGCTGGGTTCACACTGGAGCGATGCGGGAACGCCACGAATCCGCGGCGGGTTCCCGCATCGCATGCCTCCCGGCGGCAGTTCACACTGCCCTATGCGAACTGCTGGGAGTGTCAGTGAAATGTTAATGACACCCCCAGATCAGTTCGCATATCGCAGTGCGATCTGCAAAAGCGATCCGATTCTGCTGCGGGCCAAAAAAAGGGTCCCGTGCGAGTTTGCGGCGGGTGCGGCGGGTGCGACACGAATTCAGCCATACTATCTGTATGGCTGAACTCGAATCGCACAGAGATCGGATGTGATTTGCACTGCAGTGCGGTGCGAATCACATTCGTTCTCATAAACCGCTGCAATGTGAACCCAGCCTTAGTGACACTGGCGACGGGGGGTGATCACGGGGTTAAACCTTTATTGGGGGGGTTAGGGGGGCACATTAGAACTAAAGGGGGCTAACCCTAACTGCCCTAACAGTTATTACAGTCACAAATGACACCAATGCAAAAAAAAAAAAAAAAAAAAAGCAATTGGTGTCACTGTGACTGGGGGGGCAGGGGTAATTGGGGGGTGATCGGGGGGTAAAGGGGGGGTGTGAGTGTGCCTGGCATGTTCTACTGTATGTGTGGTGTGTTGGTGCAACTCACCGAACCTCTCTCCTCGGTGCCGAAACGAAAAATACCGACACGGAGGAGAGAATACATCACTTCCTCTCCTGTGTTTACATTACAGGAGAGGAAATTATGTCACGGGACATTTTCATTCGTCGGGAGCGATCGCGAGGGGGTGGCCATGAATGAATGGCCGTCCCCTCGTCCGGGATCGCTCCCGAACGAATACCGACCGCCGCAGGCACCGGGCGGGGGCCCGATCGGGCCCCCGACCGGCGGGCAGGCAAGGACGTACATGTAAGCCCTTATGCCTGCCCGTGCCATTCTGTCGACGTACATCGTCGTGCGGCGGTCGGCAAGTGGTTAATTAGGCAAATTGGGCAATCGCCTAAGGCCTTGCACTCACAGGGGCCTCGCGGCTGCCTAGTTTGCCTAACACATGTAGCGGGTGCCACAGATCTCCATCCCGCTTGCTCTCGCTGCTGGAAAATTACAGGAGCGGGTCAGAGGAGGAGAGACTGTGCTGCCGCCGTTGCCAGCAACGGGAAGAGGGCTCTCTGTGTTTCCTGCCCATTCCCCCTCCCCCCTCCTGTCTGAGGAGGAGAGCAGAACAGCATGAGATCAGAGCAGCTGTGTTACTGAGTGTAGAGGGAGCAGCTATGGACTCTTGCTTCCCCCCTCCCTCTCCTCCTCACGCTGCTGTACTAGTAGCGGCACTTGTCAGGACAACTGCCCGCTATGTTTTTTTCCCCCTCCTTCATATTGGCCAGGGGAAAAACACAATTTAAAAGGAGCAGAGGAGAGGATTGTGGGACATATAGTCCTGAGGACTTGTGGCCCCATTGTAACCATAAGGGAGGAAACTGCAGCCCACAGCATGCCCGGCTAAAGGGGAGGGAGAGAGAAAGAGAGAGAACCAGGAGCCCGGGAAAGCTTTAGGTAAAGTGCACCCAGGACTCCAGAGGGAGAGAACAGTGCTAAGGGAACACCATCAGAGAGAGAGAACCCTGATGCCCTGTGCCACCAGAGGGAAAGCCACACAGCCTAGCACCATCCCTGGTGAAGAAAGGAATTAAGTCATTGCCACAATACAGATTCGGGAGCTACCGAGCGGAGTCGCCATGGGCAACCCAGAGTGAGCCGACTCCTGATCAGAGGAACCGTTGTTGCCATGTCTGGTGAGAGGGCCAATTGGCCATTATCTACACCCATCCATAGGAATTGCAGTCTCTGACTGTCTCCTGTACTATGTCCGTGGTCTCTGACCCGCTCCTGTATTAGGTTTGTGGTCTCTGACCCTCTCCTGTAGTATGTCCGCAGGTCTCTGAATGTCTCTACTATGTATGTGGTCTCTGACCCTCTCCTGTACTATGTTTGTGGTCTCTGACCCTCTCCTGTAGTATGCCCGTGGTCTCTAACCATCTCCTGTCTACAGTCTCTGACCGTCTCCTGTAGTATGTCTGCAGTCTCTGAACATCTCCTGTACTATGTCTACAGTCTCTGACCGTCTCTGCTAGTATGTCCGCAGTCTCTGACCGTCTCCTGTAGTATGTCCGTGGTCTCTGACCATCTCCTGTAGTATCTCTGCAGTCTCTGACCATCTCCTGTAGTATGCCTGCAGTCTCTGAACATCTCCTGTACTATGTCTGCAGTCTCTGACCATCTCCGGTAGTATGTCTGCAGTCTCTGACCGTCTCCTGTAGTATGTACGTGGTCTCTGATGTCTCCTGTAGTATGTCGGCAGTCTCTGACCATCTCTTGTAGTATGTCTGCAGTCTCTGACCGTCTCCTGTATTATGTCTGCATTCTCTGACCATCTCTTGTAGTATGTCTGCAGTCTCTGACCATCTCCTGTATTATGTCTGCAGTCTCTGAACATCTTCTGTACTATGTCTGCAGTCTCTGAACATCTCCTGTACTATGTCTGCAGTCTCAGCTAGTATGTCCACAGTCACTGACCGTCTCAGCTAGTATGTCGGCAGTCTCTGACCATCTCCTGTAGTATGTCGGCAGTCTCTGATCATCTCCTGTAGTATGTCTGCAGTCTCTGACCCTCTCCTGTACTATGTCTGCAGTCTCTGACCGTCTCCTCTAGTATGTCCGCAGTCTTTGACCATCTACTGTAGTATGTCTGCAGTCTCTGACCATCTCCTGTAGTATGTCTGCAGTCTCTGACCATCTCCTGTAGTATGTCTGCAGTCTCTGACCGTCTCCTCTAGTATGTCCACAGTCTTTGACCATCTACTGTAGTATGTCTGCAGTCTCTGACCATCTCCTGTAGTATGTCTGCAGTCTCTGAACATCTCTTGTACTATGTCTGCAGTCTCTGACCGTCTCCACTAGAGAGAAGTCTACACTATTGCTTATGGTCATCGGACTGTTATTGGACTAAGACTAGAGGACTTTTTTGTTGCTTATTTTTCCATTTGCACTTTTAGGTGTTTTTATCACAGCGCTGCATGTTTTATGATATGCTGGTGTTGCTACGTGCGTCTGTAGTGATTCAATCAACCAGGTATGTCAGAGGGGCTGAGGGTGTTCTTGGAGTTGAGGTGCAGCACAGGGAACCCAAAATTATCAAGCAGCTCCTTCAGGGGTAGAGCTACACACATTACCCCAGTTTTGAGGGACAGGGGACCTTAACACTGCTGTGCTCAGGCAGCGTTAAGAGCCCTGTCTCATTTAAGTAGGCCTCGAGGCGACCGAACAGCTTATTTGGTGGGGGGACAGATGCAGCATTGATAGGCAAGTATGATTTAAAACAAAAAAGGTAGTAAGGTAGAACCAATGGGGATTGACACTTTTATAATTAGTTTCAGTTTGCTAATAGAGGCACTTTTTGAAAAAATAATGTGAAATCAGAATCAAAGAGTTGAAAATGAAGGCTTCTGCTCATCAAAAAAAGTTTGTAGCAGCTACTTTATGGTACCAACTCCTAGGCAAGATTTTCAGTTTTCAAATTGACTTTAAAAGGGTTAAATGTTAAGGGGGCGTGGCCTGGAGCTTCATGGTGTAGGACGTGCTGAGTGAGAGCTCCGTCTGAGACCTCATCCTTTTACCTTATCCTTTGGGGATTTTTCTTTGCTATTTACTGTACAGACGCCCGGGAACCTTGTGCTCACTTTGTGCCTCATGTCGCCGACTAAAAGACCCTCCGAGGCGGCCGCCAAGCTGGCTAAGTTCCGCCACGAGGGCCAGGGCGCGACGGAGCAAGATGGCGCCGGCCCCGCTTCTACCGCGGAGGAGTCTCCTGCAAACGACACCGCCAAGATCCTTGAGGCCGTCTCCTCCTGCCAATCCGCCCTCACTACCAAGATAGAGGAGGTTAAGATGGACATCTCCCATATTCGGCATGACCTGCAGAAGCTGAGGGACAGGATGTCCGAGGCCGAACGAAGAGTGGAACACGTGGAGACGGACATCCCTCCTCTACAACATTCGGTCGAACGTTTGCAGCACCAGCTTAGTGTCGTCCTTCACAAGCAGGACGACATGGAAAATAGACTTCGACGTTGCAATCTTCGTTTCGTGGGTCTCCCGGAACGATCGGAGGGCTCCGACCCCCCCACCTACCTGGAAAACCTCCTCGTTAAAACCTTCGGCAGGGAATCCTTCTCCTCCACGTTCGTGATCGAACGAGCGCATCGTCTGGCGGCTCGTCCGCCTCCAGCCGGCGCACCCCCGCGAACTTTTATTGCCAAGCTACTTAACTACAGAGACCGGGATACGGTGCTTCGTCTCACCCGCGAACGTGGAAATATCCCGGTTGACAACGTTACGGTGGCAGTGTTCCCAGATTTCTCGGCGGAGGTCCAACGAAAACGAGCACAATTTACGGAGGTCAAGCGCCAGCTGCGAGTTCACCATTTGCCATATGCAATGTTGTTTCCAGCTCGACTCCGGGTGACCCGCGAGGGCAAGACCTATTTCTTTGAAGATCCTGCTGCGGCCTCGTCATGGTTGGAACGGGATGCGGTGCAAGGCCCTGCTTGAAAGCTGACCACTACAGCCCCTGAGTAGTGCCTACCTATCCACCTTGGCTACCGTGAGTGATCCCTGCCCTCTCCTGTTCCCTCTGCTATACCCCCCCTCTTTTTTCTCCATTGACCCTATGGACTGCCTCCATTTTTGCTGCTATCACCCCCTGTATTGGAGAACGCTATGCTGATTGCCCTCTGCGGTGACCGCCGCTGAATTCTCTCTGTGCCCTGGCCTTACAGTTCCTGCTTCCCCTCCTTTGCCAGCCTCCCGTGCACCCTTCATTGTTTTCTTTATGGTGAACACCGGTGAGATGGCGCAGATCGTGAGGGGGGACATGTTCTGGGACGTGCTACCCTTGCCCTTGTTTCGCTCCATTTTTTCACTCTCCCCTCTCTCCCTTCCCTCCCTATTTCTACTGATGCACACGGAGGTAACCATGTACTGCTTGAACTCCTTGTCTCCCCTATTTGGCCCCTTTTTCCACATGCCTGGGTTCGCCCGTACCCCCCCCCCCCTTTTTTTATTCCCCCCCCCCTTTTTTTTTTTTTTCTCCCCTGTCTGCCCCACGCGCTATACTTTTATTTGGTCTCTCAGACGACCTGCTGACTCTTGCTCTGGAAAGTACACCCCTTGCAACCCGCTGCACTGTCTGCTCTGCAGTTTGTTATAATTGCGCCCATGTTTGTGTTGTTTCCCTGGCCAGCAGTCACTACCGCGGCTGCGGCGAGTGACAGTTTTTTTGTTTTGCCCCGCTGGTCCAGAGTAGGCATTGTTATGACTGTTTTACTGGTTGTATGTGTTTTATATTGTGTTATTTACAGCTGTAATTTTACTGCAAATGTGTTCTTGTATTTGTTGCTGCCAGCCAGGGAGGATCCAGGGGTTGCCCAGGCGCCCTGCATGCCCGAACTTCCTGGGCCGGGGGCCTACACTAGTCTAATCTGTGCCGACATGCTCCATGGCTGCGCTTAAATTTGCAACCTGGAATGTCAGGGGCCTTGGCGCTAAACCCAAGAGATTAGCCGTCCTTACTCACCTCAAACGCCTGAAAGTGGACATCTCGATCCTCGTCGAGACTCACCTTACAGGCCAGTCCCAAAGGGCGCTTAGAAAACCCTGGGTCGGCTGGATGTACAGCGCCCCTCACACTTCCCATTCCCGAGGTGTAGCCATTTTAATTGCTAAAACTGTGCAGTTCCAGTTACATGACCTATGCTCAGACCCTCACGGTAGATTTCTATTCTTACATGCCACTGTGAGCGGCCTGACGATGCTTATTATGGCGTTCTACATACCACCGCCCTTCCAGTTTCAGGCCCTGCACGAAGGTCTCACTTTTATGACCAAATTCCCTACAGTCCCGGTAATCTGGATAGGTGATTTCAACATGACCATCAACCCCGGCCTCGACCGACTTGGCGCACCTGACCGCACGTCTTCCCCCCCTCATACCACTAGGTTCGGTAGATTTGCAGCTGAACTGGCCATGACAGACTCCTGGAGACATAAGTATCCAACAGCACAGGCCTTTTCTTGCTTCACTCCCGCCCGCCGAGCTATGTCTCGTATAGACATGGCCCTGCTCTCTCCCTCCCTGCTTCCCGAATTATTGGAGGTCGGCTTTGACGCCAGGGTGCTGTCGGACCACTCCCCATACTGGTTGACGCTGAGACTGCCTGTGACCGTCCCCCCCCGTGTGTGGAGACTGAACCCCTTCTGGCTTACGGTTATCCCAGGTCTGGAGGACCTACAGAGGGAACTAGTTTTTTTTTCTCCGTTCAAACTCGGGATCTGCGTCCCCTGGGTCAATATGGGAATCATTTAAGCTTCATGCTAGGCTGCTCCTGATCACTCGTATTAACAGGTACAAGGCTAATTCTAGACAGGCATTGACACAGGCTGAGGAGCGCCTACAATCCCTTGAGCAACTGTTTGTGACGGATCCTTCCCTGGACCATGCCACCCAGCTCCGCCTCCAGTCCCGACTGACTGATCACCTTCATTATGAGAAAGCGAAGCAGGGCCTTTTCTTTAGTAGACAGCGGGTGTTCGAGCACGGCGAGCGGGCGGGAAAACTGCTAGCCTATATGGCCCGGCTTGACCATAGCCCTCCGGTGGTGGTTCAGCTCCGTGGCGCCGCCGACGACCTGATCTCCGACCCTGACCTGATTCTACGTGAGTTTAGAATGTTCTACTCCACTCTATATACCTCCACAACCCGACACACGCACGCTGACCTCACCCAATTTCTTCACTCCATAGATTTCCCCTCTATCAGCCCAGAGCAGAGATCCCTCCTGGAAGCCCCCATCTCCCCTGACTGCATTGCCGAGGCACTTGCCTCCCTCCCATCCTCCAAGGCGCCTGGCTCGGACGGGCTGCCCCTGGAATTTTATTCTCATTTTCAAGACACGCTAATCCCAGAACTGCACACATTATACACTCATATGTTTGATACAATGTCCCTTCCCGCCTCCATGGGAGAGGCCCTTGTTGTCCTTATACCCAAGCCCGGTAAGGACCCCTGCTACCCAGAGTCGTACCGCCCGATTTCCCTCCTGCAGCTGAATGTAAAAATCCTGGCTAAAATTCTGGCCCTGCGACTCAATAAAGTTGTCCTCAGCCTTATACATCCAGATCAAACGGGGTTCATGCCTAACAAAAATACTGCCTTCAATCTCCGCAGACTCTTTATGAATCTGCAGGCCACTCATGATAACATCGGCTCCCGGGTAGTCGTGAGTCTAGATGCCGCGAAGGCGTTTGACTCCGTTGAATGGAGTTATCTATGGGAATGCCTGACTAACTTCGGCTTTGGCCCTAACTTCATTAAGTGGATCCAGCTTTTATATAGCGCTCCCACTGCCCGGATCCAGGTTAATGGCAGGATCTCGGATCCTTTCCCTCTGTCTAGGGGTACTCGTCAGGGTTGCCCGTTATCCCCCCTCCTGTATGCCCTCGCGGTTGAGCCGCTGGCCATTGCCATTCGTGCTCACCCGCAAATTAAGGGCCTGCGTTCGGGCCTTTTGACGGAAACCCTCAGCTTATACGCTGACGATATGTTATTATACCTCGAAGACTCGGGTCCCTCTTTGCAAGCAGCCCTGCGACTGATAGAGCAGTTTGGGGAATACTCTGGACTACGTATTAACTGGTCCAAGTCCCAGATCCTCCCTTTAGACTTGGGTGCCCCGTCCGCTGATCAGGCGGCAATGCCCTTGGTCAGGGCGAGTCAGGTGAAATATTTGGGAGTGCAATATTCACGATTGCTGACTGACTACACCCTTTTAAATGTGGAACCCTTATTCACCCTGCTCAAGCAAAAAACCCAGACTTGGTCCCGTCTCCCCCTTGGGGTGATGGGCCGTGTAAACTTGGTTAAAATGATTCTCCTCCCCAAGCTGCTCTATGTGTTTTGGCATGCTCCCCTACGCATCCCTCTCAGAACCTTCAAATCCTTGGAGGCCATCTTAAACACGTTTGTTTGGGGTTCGTCTCGACACAAGCTCTCATGGAGTGTTCTGAAATGCCCTACCCACCTGGGCGGCACCGCCCTACCAGACCTGTACTATTATTATCTGGCCGCTCAACTGTCCCATTTCTACTATTTTAATCAGATTGACAAAGATCGCTATGCCTCACTGGTATGCTCCCCGCACTACACTCTGGTCGTACACCCACTCCGTCTCCTTATGCGTGGCTCCGGGGGACCTTCCGTCCTGACGAGAGACATGTTGTCCCACCATTGTTTGATTTGGCAGCAGGCCACGTCCATTACTGGGGCCCCTAGGTTTCACTCCCACACCCCCCTTTGGGACAATCCCCTACTTCCCGAGCTCTCTACGATCCCCGACCGCTCTGTATGGCTGGCCGGGGGCGTTATCTTTCTGTCCCAGGTTATTACCAATGGCTCTGTCAGACCCTTCCAGGCCCTCAAAACTGACTTCAACCTCCCTAATAGAATGTTTTTTAGGTATCTTCAACTCCGCCATGCCCTTAGCTCTCAGTTTGGCTCCCATATCCCCAGGCTCGAAACACTTCCGATAGCAACAGCCGTGCTAGGTGATGACCCTAAGAAACTGATTTCTTTTTTTTACACCAACCTGCTCATGCCTGGGGCGACCGCCCACGCCTACCGACTTAAGGCTAGATGGGAGGCCGACGTGGGGGTTATCGAGGATGCGGACTGGGAAACTGCACTTGACACCCCTAAGCTGGTCTCCCCTAAACTTTCTGACAGACTTACACACCTTTACATGTTACATAGGTCATACCTGACCCCCGGGCGGCTGTCCAAGTTTAGACCTGGCTATGATCCAACATGTCCTAAATGTGGTGATCCCCAGGCCACGTTCTACCATCTCCTTTGGTCCTGTCCTGAGTTGCAGGTTTACTGGAAGCAAATTGTTGACTTCCTCCACGACCAAATGGGCTCCCCTCTGACGCTATGCCCCCGCCAATGTTTGCTGGGGATTCTCCTCGTATCCGAGGAGGCAAGGATCCCGACTGTTTTCCTACAGGAGACCCTATACCTAGCCAGACTGCAGATAGCCCGCACCTGGTTGCGCTCTGCGCCCCCCACCGCCCGACAATGGAAGTCGGCTGTCAATGCCACTCTCCCCTATAAAAAACTGCTGTATATGCATAGAGGCTGCCCGAGCAAGTTTGCCAAACTGTGGGATAAATGGATGGGGGATTCAGATACATGTACCGACTAGTGTAGCTTGTGGTCTGTACGCCTCCTTACACCTACCCGGGTTCGGCCCGGCGAGTCTAGCTGTCTCCGTGGTTGTAGGTGGGCTTCCCGCCCTCATAATAATGGTTTCCTGCTCCTCTTTGCGAATTACTTTGAGTAGGATGTACTATGGCTCGACATATGACTCCCAACCTCTGAGTTCCTCTTTTCCCCCCATATCTGAACACACTGTATTGCCCCTTGCTTTTTATGTAATGTGCAACCTGTAAACAAAGAACCCCCCCCTCCTTGTGTTTTTCAGCCTGTGGTATTGTTAGCAGCTGTTTTCTATCCGTATATTTGGTGCATGTTGCACCCCATATGTGTTACTGTTATCATATGTATTTTGTATGCTCAATAAACGTTCCCTTTTTTTTCAACAAAAAGGGTTAAATGTTCCACAAAAGGTTAAATGCTTGTTTAATCTAGAGGTAGAGGAAAAGTCTGAACAGGCTTAGGTTTCCAGCGCCCATCTCTTCTCTCCAGAATTCCAGGTTGTGGACAAGCCCTTGCCATCCTCATGTACAATGCAGGATTATTGGTCCTGCACTGTATGTGACGGTGTTAGACCCCATTCACACCTGAGCGTTTTGTAGCTTGAAGCCTGAAGCTACAAAACGCTGGAGGGCAAAAAAATTATTATTCTCAATGGAGATGGTTCACATCTCCACTCCAAGTCGCCTGAAGCCCTACGCCTGAAGCTCAAACAAATCGGGCTGATTTGGGCGTTTTTATTCCCATAGAAACGAATGGAAACGCTCAATTCAAGCGACAACGAGTGTTTCTATGGGCGTTTTGTCGCTGTATCTGCTCAGGAGAAAATATAATTTACATAAGGAAATGACAGATGAAAAGCAGAAGCAGAAAAGGAAGCAGATGAAAAAAGAGATGAATATTTTTCCTATTGGCTGAAAAAAAACCGCCTAAGTTAAAAAACGCCGCAAAACGCTGTATGCAAACGCGCGCAAACTCGCGAATACACGCGACAAAACGCCGGTAAAAGCGCTCAAAAACGCTACGCTGAGGTGTGAATGCAGAGTGAGAGTGAGACCACAGGCCAAAGTTTCTTTGCAGTCACACAATGTGGAGGAAACCTTCTGAAGTGAGGAATGTGGTAAATATTACAGCTTACGCCTCTACTCCTAGACTTAACTAGCTAACCCTTGCAGTGCAGAGAGTCCCCACTACAAGGGTATTTTGCTTTGTGTGACTTCATTAAAAGAGTAGGGTTTTACAGTGATACTAAAAGCTAAAAACATTTTTTAAACCTTAATGCATCCCTTGCATTAAAGTGGTTGTTACCTCAGTACAATAAAATCCTCCCACCCCTCTGTAACATAATGATATCTGTTCCTGTGTTATATAAAGAAGCTGCCGATCAGTACCTATATCAGAGCGTCTCCCGGTACTCACATGACTCCTCAGCTCTCTCCTTAGCTCGGCTATAGCAGACGGTGCAAAACAATCCTGCTGATGTCAGCCGGGGAGGTGGAGTGGAGAAAGGAGAGAGAGCCAAAGAGTCACGTGAGCACCAGGAAACACTGATATAGGTACAGATCGGCAGCTTTTTTATTTAACACAGGCACAGGGACACATATAGTTATGTTACAGAGGGGATCATAGTATTTTATTGTACTGAGGTAACAACCACTTTAATGCAAGGAATGCATTAAGGTTTAAATGATAGCAGCAGGAGGGGAGGGGGCGGGCACTGACACAGAACAGACAGGCGGGGGGGGGGAGAGGAGGACAAAGAGGAACAGAGCAGAGCTGCGGATGATGGAGGCACATAAACTGACCACTGTTTCAGGGCATAGCAGCGTGACTTTATTTTAGAGGTCACAGGACACCTTAATGCTACTGTGGGCAGGCAGCATTAAAGCGGTAGTAAACCCGCTATTTTTTTTTTTAACACCTGCAAAGCAAAAGGCATAATGAGCTAGTATGCACCGCATACTAGATCATTATGAAATACTTACCTTAGAACGAGGCCCCGACATCTGGCACGATCCACGCCGAGGGAGCTGACATGATCCCTCTGCGTTTCTTCCGGGTATCGCGGCTCCGGCGCTGTGAGTGGCCGGAGCCGCGATATCGTCACTCCCGCGCATGCGCGCGGGAGATTTCATTCCGGCCGGCCGGACACTGCCGGATTTTCAGGCCGAGAATCCCCTCGTGCGCATGCGCCGCTGCAGTCAGCGGCGCATACCGAGGGGAATATCTCCTAAACCGTAAAGGTTTAGGAGATATTTTTTTTACCTACAGGTAAGCCTTATTATAGGCTTTCCTGTAGGTAAAAGTTAAAAAAAAGAGTATACAACCACTTTAAGAGCCCTGTCGCGTAACCTAAGACATCTGGAGCTCCACCCATTAGCCAATGAGGAGTGACGTTGTGTCCATGCAGGTCACCCCTCCCATCGACTGCACTAGGATCTCAATCTGGGAAGGCCTACCGTGAATCTCAATCTGGGAAGGCCTGCTGTGTAGCTGGTGGGCGTAAGTGGGGCCTCATATCTACGTTTTTACTAAGGCCTCACAAAGAATTGAGCCGCCTCTGCAGTGCAGTCCACAATGCTGTCAGTCACAGAAGTCTTTCACTCTGCTGGTCATTACATCTAAAAAAAGTTTCTACAATATATAGGTTAAAGCTTCAAGTAGCAAGCGGTCAGGGCTCTAATGTTAATGCTGATCCAAAAAGGTATAAAATGTGGAAATCACTTATATGAGTTTAAATAAAATATACATTTTTTGGAAACCTCTATGCGTTTCCTGTTATACTATACCATACAGCAATAATACATAAAGAAAATCCCCTGGGAGAGAGCAGGAGATTTTCGTTATATTGTCGTATCTTTGGCTATCCTGGATGACAACAGCTTAGATCTGGATTCAGTAAATTTGACATATAGCCAAACTCTTTATTTGGTGGCTGCCTCTGACTGAGGGATTTTTACACTTTTTGATATGAATCATCTATGGTTATATCCTGTCTTCTATGAAAATTTATTTTGATACGGCATCCCCTGTCTGAAAGTATCATACTTAGACACTCGTGATCACTAGTTTACAGGTGGTTCCTAGGTGTTTTTTGCCTGGTGTTTCGCTCTGACCCCATTGCACCACTGTGTTTTTTCCTTTGTTGGAAACTACTTTTTTGATCACTGATTGATTAATATGAGACTCCTTTTGCAAGAGAGTGAGACCCCTTTCTCTTCCTTGCAATCACTGAACACCAAAGTGTCCTGAAGAAGTGTACAACGAAACACGTAGACGCATTAGGACTCACATCACATATAGACTGCTTTTTGTATATATGATTTTTATCTATGTGTAGCACTGACCCCCGAAGGAGCTGCTGGTTTTATTGGGCTTACCGTTACCTTCTTGACCTCGGGTGCGTCTAGGGGTTTCCCGTGGTAGATGGCCCAAAGAATTGTAGAAACTGACACTGGCTTTTTGGGATATTTATTTGAAAAAGTAGTCTCTCAATGAAGGATAGAGGGTTAGGTAGGAAGTTCATCTATTTTTGGAACTGCAAAAGATAGGAAGTCTCTCACTATAAAAATCCAGAGAATTACCGTTCACAACTGGATTCTCACAGCTACCGGATAGACCTTCTCTCACTAGGCCTAGCAGCCGATAGAGTGTTTAAGTAAAGAAAAGTCTCTGCCACAGACTTGTATGTAGAACACTTGAACAAACTCTCTGCCACAGACTTGAATGTAACTGAGGGATGTAGGTAAATTTAGAGAGCTATCATATGGTACCAGTATCTCACAGCCGGTCCGGCGATACCATATGAGTGTAGATCCACTTAGTGTCCTTCAACTGAGCCTCCAGGCTCCTTCTGAGAAGCCAGCCTTATGCATGACCTTCACCCGAAGAGTCCTCCCCTGGGTGCTTCTCCAGCTGCTGGGCCTCTCCACAGAAGAGACGGCACTAGACAACCTTTGAATCCTCCTTTCAGTTACTTTGCCTTGGGCTAGCCAGCCCCGAGACTCAAAATTGGATGGATCCGCACTCCAGGCCAAGAGGGCCATGGGGGCTGGTCAAGAGGACCAGGACCAAGCAGACTGAAAGATCTTCTGGACTGGAACCCCAGAAGCACGTGATGTCAGTACCTTAAGTACCCTCTCCCAGAATGCACAGCAGGACGACACTCCCACTGGGCTGGTTCCGAAAAAGAATGGCAATCAATACGTCCAACCAAACTGCATTCTCACACTTGCCAGTGGTGACAGCGAAATCTGTGGCCAAGGAGAATCCAATGCAATCCAGCTAGACTGGTACTGAAAACACAATTTGGCATAATTAACCCTAAAACCCAACTGTGGCTTTAGGAAATTTAAATAGAAAAAAAAAAACACATAGCGCGTGCTCTTCAGGAGCCGGCGCTACATATGTTTCATGTCCCTGTTTTTTGTATTACATGTATATTTCAATAAATGCTAATATTTTTGTATACTTCTACTGTTTGTTGTGCCTTTAAAGTCCAACCATAGGTTTTCCTTTTTTGGAATTCTTTTTCTTTATTTCTACATAATTTACGGATGAGGCAATTTGAGTGCTCTTTCTTTCTTTATTCTTCACACAGGGGCTCGAACAGCAGCATTGTAAACCCTTACAACCAACTTTGACCTACAGGTAAGCCTAGATTAGGTCCAAGAAATATCTCCTAAACCTATACGGTTTAGGAGATATTTACCCGTAGACAGCGGCGCGCAGGCGCACTGGGGCAGCTCCCGTGCGCATGCGTGCGAATCACAGTGCCGGAGCCGAGAGACCCAGAAGTCGATCCATGGCAGCGGCGAAGAGGAAGACGGAGGACCACTTCAGGTGCTTCGTTCTCAGGTAAGTTATTCATAATGAGCTAGAATGCTATGCTATGCCTTTGCCTTACAGGGTGTGCTTTTAGAAGAAAAAAAATTTGCCTTTACTTCCTCTTTAATCAAGTTCATTGAGGAGGAAGTGGGGGTGGGGCTAAGCCCCACTGTGAGTGGCTATGAAGCAGGACTCCATAGACACACAGCTTAGGAACAAGCAGGCACATTGTGTCCATAGCAAATGGCTTGCTATGAGGACACATGAAGAAGAGGAGGAGCCAAGATCACCAGTCAGGGACTTGAGAAGAGGAGGATCAGGGCGGCTTTTTGCAATACCATTGCACAGAGCAGGCGAGTACAACATGCGCCGATGCCATCCCCTTAAGCAGGAGCCCAGGAGCAAGAAGATCTACCATGCTGCTAAAATGAGGTCAGTAAACAGTGAGGATTGTGCAGAAATTGACCTTTGGGGTGAAATGATTGTACTGGGGGCATATTGTTGCTCCCCCCCATGGCATATGCAGTGCAGTGCAGTGACCACCATGTGATGTATTGTGCCCATGTGCAGTGACAACCATGTGATGTATTGTGCCCACCATGTGCAGTGGCCACAATGTGATTTATTGTGCCCACCATGTGCAGTGACAACCATGTGCTATATTGTGCCCGCCATGTGCAGTGACCACCATGTGATTTATTGTGCCCACCATGGACATTGACAACCATGTGCAGTGACCACCATGTGATGTATTGTGCCCACCATGTGTAGTGCACTGACCACCATGTGATGTATTGTGTCCACCATGTGCAGTAACCATGTGATGTATTGTGTCCACCATATGATGTATTGTGTTCACCATGGGCAGTGACCATGTGCATGTGCAGTGACAACCATGTGCAGTGACCACCATGTGATGTATTGTGTTCACCATGGGCAGTGACCATGTGCATGTGCAGTGACAACCATGTGCAGTGACCACCATGTGATGTATTGTGTTCACCATGGGCAGTGACCATGTGCATGTGCAGTGACAACCATGTGCAGTGACCACCATGTGATATATTGTGCCCACCATGTGCAGTAACCACCATGTGATGTATTGTGCCCACCATGTGCAGTGACCACCATGTGATGTTTTGTGCCCACCATGTGATGATTGTGACCACCATGTGATGTATTGTGCCCACCATGTGCAGTGCAGTGCCAACCATGTAATGCAGAGTGGTGTGCCCTCCTTGTAATGCAGAGTGGTGAAAAAAAGGTAAGAGTAAGAAGGGTCTATTCTATGGGGTCCTGCCCTGGCTTGCTCTAAAGGGAGATCTATATGGAGGACACTGGCCTTCGCTTTATGTGATAATGAATGACTAAGTCCCTCCTCTTCGTGACATTGTCATGAAGAGGTGGACAATGGGTGACCTTAAAATGATGCCCGCCGAAAAATGTTCTGCAGATGCCCATGATAACATGTTAGTTATTTCAAATTAAAAATATAGACTTTAGTTAGGGCCGGTTCACACAGCGAGGCGCGGCGAGGCGTCTCCGACTTACCTCGCCGCGACCTGCGGGGAGCTCAGCGGCGACTTGCAGAGGACTTCTGTATAGAAGTCAATGCAAGTCGCCCCCGAAGTCGCCCCGAAGTAGTACAGGAACCTTTTTTCTGAGTCGGAGCGACTCGAGTCGCTCCTCTCAGAACGGTTCCATAGTACTGAATGGGGGCGACTTGCGGGAGCGAGGCGAGGTGAGCCGTGTCGCCTCGCCTCGCCTCGCTGTGTGAACCGGCCCTAAGACTTTAAGTTTGCACCTGGTTCCTTAAAAAACAGCTTTGTTGACAAATATCTAGAGAATGTTTGATTTAAGTTTGAGTTTACCTTGCTGAAATTACTAAGGAATTAGCAAGTAGTTCTTAGCGGGACATGCTTTTGTTAACATTTTTAAGGAAAAAGACTTTACAAACAGTTTAGTTGGTGGATCTGCCTTTCTGTGTATGTTCTGTGAATGTTCTGTGTACATTCTTTAAAAAGCATTTAATAAATACACAAGATAGAAAAAAAAAATAAAGCTCCGTGTGTGAATGAGGTCTTTGGGCACATTCACATGACCCCTGATAGACAAAGGGACTGAGAATTTAAATTCCTCAGCTGCACTGGATAGTGATTGAACAAAAGGCTATGTACAGAGGCTCCTGTTCATTCACAGTTCAGTTATGAATAAGCAGAGAGCATGATTGGTACTGATCACTCACTGTTCATTCACAAAAGGAAAGGGCTGGTAATTATGACATTTACCATCCCCTTACCCCGCTCTCCATCCTGCAGATACCCCCCCCCCCCCATTCCCCTTCATGCCTACAGCAGCCGGCAAGAGAGGAGTGAAGAGAAGCTGATAGCATTACAGCGTAGCCCAGGCTGCATGGGGAATCCAGGATAGGGAGAGGGATCAGTGAAGCAGGGGGGGGCAATCATGAGAGCTGATCCCATTGTGTGTCCCTCCCTGCAGCAGCTGAAAGCTGGTGGAAGAGAATGAGAGGCTGGCCTTCAGCTGCTGCAGAAAGAGACACACAACAGGATCAGTTCTTATAAGAGACCCCCCCCCCCACAACATCGATCACCCCCTCTCCTGGCCACATCAGATTCCCATGTTGCCTGGCCCTCCTAGAACCAGTGGCACATGGGGTGATTAGTGTGTGCTCAGGCACAACAAACAAGAAACAGGAAGTGGGCTGTAAAAGGTATTTACTGGCAGAAAAAAACGTTTACTATCCACAGTTAAAATAACAAGGGCAGAAGATTTAATAGATGAAAAGATGAAAAAAAATACTGAAGCTCTGCTTTAAGAAGTATGGCAGTAGTGCATATGTAAAAAGGAAACGCTCTGCTTTTATATTTTGTGAGTTGTCTTTGAGCACTACTTTTTTCTTTTCTGTATTCATGCCAATGTAAATGTGTTTCCATTACTAATTTGTTTATAAAATCTGTACGAAATCTAAGGACACCTGGTGAGTAAAATCTCTTAGTCACACCCTCAGTCTTTAAAATATCATCTGAAGGTTTGCTCTGAAGCTGGATTATGCCTGTAGTTGGCCCTCAGGTACTGTTTACCACTGGAGCCCCTTCTCAGTGCTCCCCACCATGGTCTCAGCACACTGCACTGCCAGTCACCCCAGCTCTCTGTCCCTTTGTTCTAGTAGCCCAGTAAGGAAAAGAAATGTGTATTGGTATTGGTAATAGCCTTTGTAGACAGGTGTTGGTTTGCTTTTACCCACTTGATGTTGGTCAAACGCAAGTCAAAGGAAAGTCAACTGCAAGTCCTATGTAGCCGTCAAACTGAAATGGATGTCAAACTGATGTCATTGACACAGCCCTGAAACCTGTCAATACAGGCAATAGGAGACAAGAGAGGATGTTAAAAAAAAAACAGCTAAATTATCCCCTTAATGCTGCATCCTGGGGCACTTTAAGTGGGCTCTAATACCCAGAAAGCACTTATGCATTAAAAGTATGATAACTAGAAAAATTCTTGTTACCCACAGCAACCATTCACCTCCCAATTGGAAATTCCTGCAGTCCAGAGCTGAAAACGAAACAAGGATTCTGAGGGGTTGCATTAAGCCAGAATTTTATTTTGTTTGAATTCTTTTCATACATAGGACCCTTTATGGGCCTCTGGCACAGTGCCTAAATGTGCTTACCTGCCACTTTTTGTTTGTCCTGTATTAGGAGAGAGTCTCCATAGTTAAAATGATTGCAATGTATTATTAACCAATGGGATTGCTTGTTTTAAACATTTAAACAATATTTTAAATATATTGAACTATTGTTCATAAAGGTTTTGTATACAAGGTTAATGGTCTGAAGAAGGATATACAATAGAAGGTACCTGTATATGATGCTTAGTGTTGTATATAAACTGATGAACATAAAGAACTCTCTGTAGAGTAATTTATAAATGCTGCCTCTCCACTTCAGCAGTAATCGGTGAAAACCAAAGAACGTAGCATTAGCTACTTTACTGGAATACGTGACTGTCATCTCGGCATATTCCTCCTGAAAGCTGTAATACATAAATGCAATGTATTTTAATTATACCATATCACAAATGGATAATTAATACAATGAGTTATGAGTTATTGTAATTCAAGTCAAAAACTATTTTTCTACAACAATTTCAACAGTAAGATAAAATCTACAACAAGAGCACTAAAAAAATAAAAAATAAATAAAAAAGGGCACAGAAATACAAAATCTACCCTTTCAAGAAAAATGCATTTTTATTTCTGCCTGCGCTGCTAATGGAGGGTAAATCTCTAACAGGCTTGACACACTTCAATATAAAACAAAGTCCAGTACAAGGATAATTGTTCCAACACATCAAAATAAATGTAAATATACATTTAAAGAAAAAAATTAATTCAATCCCATTTGCACAATCCTACACCCGAAGTTGATCCAGAGGAAGGCGTAAAACCCCAGCAGAGCATGATCCAATTTGCTACAGAAGGGGAAAAAAATCCTTCCTGATCCCCCGAGAGGCAATCGGATTTTCCCCGGATCAACTTTACCTATAAATGTTAGTACCCAGTTATATTATGTACATTTAGAATAGAATCCAGGCCTTTTTAAAGTAATTTACTGAGCTGGCCAGAACCACCTCTGGAGGAGGTCTATTTCACATTTTCACAGCTCTTACTGTGAAAAAATATTTCTGTGTTTGGAGATGAAATTTCTTTCCTCTAGATGTAAAGAGTGCCTGTCCTCTGCACTCTCTTCAGCTCCCCGCTATCCTTTTTGAGAACTGGTGCCCAAAACTGTACTGCTAGTTTCCACTAGTGTGACTTTTCATACGATTTGGGACTGAAAAGTCACATTACAAGTAGTACCCCATGATTTCCAATGAGCACCGTTCATATATGTCTTCAAGACGCAGTGACTTCAAAAGTAGTCCCTGCACTACTTTGGTCCCACTTTGATGGTGACTTGAGGTCCATAGACCTCAAGAATACCCAGGCATTGCTTCAAGTCGCCAGTAAAAAATTGCGGTAAAATCGCGTGATTTTGGGGACGCAATAGTGGAAACATAGCCTGAAGTATGATGTACAGGGGCAAAATGATATCTCTCTCTCTGGAGTCCATACTTCCCTTGATACAAGAAAGGACTTTGCTCATTTTGGAAACCGCAGCTTGGCATTACCATAGTGTATCCTGGTGTTATCTCCTCCTCGGGTACATAATGAGCAAGCACCCAGCCACCCACATAATGTAAAAAAAAAAAAGAATGATTCATCAGAACAGGACGCCTCCTGCTCCATGGTCCAGGCCTAATGCTCACATATCCATTGTGGGTGCTTTTGGCTGTGGACAGGGGTCAGGGCATTTCCCCTACGCAACAAAGTGCGATGCATTGTGTGTTCTGACATCATGCTATTGGAACCAGCATGGAATTTTTTTTTGCAATTTGAGCTACTGTAGCTCTTCTATTGTATAGGACTACACAGGCCAGCCTTCGCTGGTGTCAAAGGTCAATATATCCATGCTGCCAAGCGCACAATAAACATAAATACATAAGATACTTTAAACCTATGTGCTGTCAGTGGGACGACTCTGCTATGGGTGCTGGTACCTTACTTGCTCTCCCCGTTCTGAGTTTATTGTATCATGGTTTTGTTTATTTTCACATTCTGCACATTTCTTAGGTGATTTTACACTGGGTTCATGTCTGTTGTGGGGCCTGTTCCTTGATCTACTGTACATCTCTGGTGCTGCAGGTTGCTCTGCAGGGCCACCCCTGTATTTTTTCCAATATTTTATATTTAACTGTCCATCATTTTCTCCTATCCAAGTCTTGATTCAGCTTGGACAGCCATCTTGCTATAAGGCCTAGATTAAGGCTTAACTGTAGGTCCAAGAAATATCTCCTAAATCTACACGGGATATTTACAAAAAGACAGGCACCGCTGTCTACGGCGCATGCGCCGTAGACAGTGGCGTGCAGGCTCACTGAGTGTGATATGCCGTTAGTGGCGGCTCCTGTGTGCATGCGCGGGAACGTCACCATTGCTCCAGTGCTGTGTGTGGCCAGAGCAGCGATACCCGGAAGAAGATGGACGCTCCGTGCTACAGGGGACAGCGGTGACATTGTGTCAGGTAAGTGACACATAATGGGCTACTATGCGATGCATAGTAACTCATTCTGCTTTACCTTTGCAGGGAGACAAAGAGGAAGTAAACCCATATCTACTTTGTGCATCCAGGTGGATTATATCTTTTCAGGATAAATTGGGCTTTTATTTGGTAATAAATGGTAATGGAAAACTGGCCCAAAATAGTAAAAAAAAAAAAAAAAAAAATGTATATATATATATATATATATATATATATATATATATATATATAAATAAATGTAGCTGTATATTTATTGTACCTACCATGATCTACCACTAAATTACAACCCAAAATTAATTCTCCTGCTTCTGATGATCGCAGCAATATCACATATGTGTATATTATTTGTTGTTTGTACCCGTAGCACTGCCCAGAAATAATAATGCACATTTTACTTGGAAAAAACATAACTGACACTGATATTAATTTAAAAAATGTTTTTTTTTGTTAATCCGGCCCAAAATATACTGACCATGACCCAAATACTAACCCTGGCACTGACCTAGATCAAACCTTCATTTTTTTTTTTTTTTTTTTTTACACACAGGTGTTTATCTTACTCTGCAAGGGGAGAGAGAGAGATAAAATGTATCTCTTTCCTCTCCAATCACAAAGAGAGAGAAAAACAGATAAACAGATACGCACATATCTGTAAAAAAGGCCAGTCTACTAAGATCGCATATATGTGTACAGTTGTCGTCAAGGGGTTAAGGTAACAGATGAAAGACACATCATGTTTACTTTCCTTCAACATCAGATGATGTCCAGCAGCGCCAGCACCACAAAACTGGTAGAAACCAATGGGACCCAGTAACACCTATCTACTGTCCAGAGAAGTCTGGCCAGAAATAGTCTATATGGAAGAATTGCGGCCAAAAAGCCATACCTCTGATATCGAAACATGGCTAAGCTACTCAATTATACACGAAAACATAGGAACTAGGGTGCAGAAAAATGGCAGCAGGTTCTCTGGACTGAGGAGTGAACATTTTAAATATTTGGCTATAGCAGGAGGCAGTTTATTTTAACAGTGAAGCGTGGTGCAAGCTTGTAGCTGCATTTCTGCAAATGGAGTTGGAGACTTGGTCAGGATCAATGGTGTCCTCAATACTGAGAAATACAGGTAAATTTATTCTATAGAAGGACGATGACTCTGAACATTGATGATTTGGCCCCCACAAAGCCCTGATCTCAACATCAAGTCTGTCTGGGATTACACGAAGAGACAGAAGGATTTAAGGCAGCCTAGAATTGTAAGAATGTACCTAGAATTGAAGCTGTTTTGAAGGCAAAAGGTGGTCATAGCAAATATTGATTTGATTTAGATTTCTCTTCTGTTCATTCTTTCCCACAGAAATCTCTTCTGTTCATTTACTTTTTCTATTACTCATTTTCTGAACCAAATAAATGTATCTTGGTCTCATCTGACCAAAGGACATGGTTCCATAAATCCATGTCCTCAGTCTGCTTGTCTTCAGAAAACTGTTTGCGGGTTTTCTTGTGCACCATCTTTAGAAGAGGCTTTCTTCTAGGACTACAGCCATGCAGACCAATTTGATGCAGTGTGTGGCGTATGGTCTGACTACTGACAGGCTGAACCCCCACCCCTTCAACCTCTGCAGCAATGCTTACAGCACTAATACCTCTATTGCCCAAAGACAACCTCTGCATATGACGCTGAGCATGTGAACTCAACTTCTTTGGTCGACCATGGTGAGGCCTGTTCTGAATGGAACCTGTCCTGTTAAATCTCTGTATGATCTTGGCCACCATGTTGCAGCTCAGTTTCAGGGTCTTGGTAATCTTCTTATAGCCTCAGCCATCTTTATGTAGAGCAACAATTCTTTTTTTCAGATCCTTAGAGAGTTCTTTTTCACGAGGTGCCATGTTGAACTTCCAGTGACCAGTATGAGGGAGTGAGAGTGATAACACCATATTTAACACACCTGCTCCCAATTCACACCTGAGACCTTGTAACACTAACAAGTTACATGACACCGGGGAGAGAAAAATGCTAATTGGACCCAATTAGGACATTTTCACTTAGGGGTGTACTCACTTTTGTTACCAGCGGTTTAGACATTATTGGCTGTGTGATGAGTTATTTTGAGGGGACAGCAAATTTACACTGTTATACAAGCTCTACACTACTTTACATTGTAGCAAAGTGTAATTTCTTCAGTGTTGTCACATGAAAAGATAGAATAAAATATTTACAAAAATGTGAGAGGTGTACTCACTTTTGTGAGATACTGTATATATACAGTATATGTTTTCCATGGTCTATTGTGAAATTGTATTAGAACAATACTACAAAATGCAAAATGAATCTTCTATTAACACGTTTTGTGTTAATTAGAACTCTGTAAGAACATAGAGTGTTTGCACATGAAGCTGACCAGACTATTTAAAAGGTTATCTTTAAAAAGATCTGTAATAAAACAACAGTCCTTGAACATCATAACCCAAATAAATGAAATCAGAAGGAACAGTTTGTACTTTGTCATTGCATGATCATGTACATGCTACTCAGATATAAAAGAACATGATTCTTAACTCAACTCAACACTTATTTTATCACCTGTGATTATATTTAAATTTAAAAGATGAAATTATTAAATTTTAAAGATTAAAAAATTAAAGCATAATAACCAAGTACGTGAATGCTGCAAACTATTTAAATCTGACCACAGCTCAGGATGTAAGATGTGTACTATTAGTATATAGCACAATCATTATTATCATATGATATTAAACAACATAAAAAGTTTATTCTGTGACCTTTGGAGGTATTTATAGCTGAAAGACCTGCAGACCAATACGTCAGGGCTGTCCGCCTTTAGGCCTGAGAGCAAGAATAAGCCAGGATTTTAAATGGCCCAAATCTTCTAAGGAATCTTTTATAAACTGCAGTGTTAGAATATCTAAATTGTAATTATGCATGTATTTATAATACAAAAATTCATCTTCAAACAAGCTCTTGGATCATGTTAAGTAATATTATGTAATGAATTTTTTTTGAATGAAGTGTATTGAGTTAGATAAGAAATTATATGAAGTTATTTTAAAGCTGTAATATAACTTGGTTAATATGCAGAATAAGTAAATAAAATGAAATGCACACATTTGTAACATAACTTTTATTATAAATAGGTTACTAAGTAAGAATGCTCATATTCATGCAAGTAGCCAATCATTCTGAGATAATGAAAGAAAAGTGTATTGGACTAACCTGATATGGGGATCAGGGCAATATCCTTACAAAGTCCTTGCTGAGGTTAAAAAATACTGTAAAGTTAAGAAATGGTACTCTCACAGTTTCCTTCTGCTGACAATCAAGTCTCTTCCCAAGGAGCAGTAAGGAGTCCCTGGAGACCAGACTGACGAGCACAGGAGGGAAGATTGTCTTTCTTGCTTGAAGCCTGTTTGTGCCAACATGCACACTGTCAGTTACATCGGAGACTGTTCCATGTGACAAAAACAGGCAACAGCTGCTGATCTTGCGCTCTCCTATTCTATATTTATAAATCCACCTGCCATTCAAAGACCATTGACTAAGTGATCTTTAACCGATCTTAAAGCACATTTAGATCACATCACTAAAGACCAATAGCTAGCCAATTTATGTAACACCTTCTGGTCTATATATACATTGATCACTTGGTTATTTGGTTTAGAAAACGAAAATGTGGTTAACAGTAATTTAGACTCACTCCAAAACACTGGCCCATGAGAAGAAAAGTATTAACCGATCTTAAAGCACATTTTGATATCATTAAAGACCAATAGATGACCTATGAGAAGAAAGGTACTTGTAAATAATATAATGTTCACATATGAATCCTTATGCCCTGTACACACAGTTGGATTTTCCGATGGAAAAGGTCTGATCGGAATATGTTGGAAATCGTGATGAAAAAAGTTTGAGAGCTGGATCTAAAGTTTTCCGACAACAAAATCCGATCTGACTTTTTCCGATCGTTTATAGAGAATTCCGACGGACAAAGTGCCACGCATGCTCAGATTAAATTACGAGACCAAAGCTATTGACTACTGGCCTCTATGTAGTCCCGTCGTACTCAACGAACGTCACCATGTTCCGAATGATCGGATTTTCCAACAATTTTGTCCGACAGTGTGTATGCAAGACAAGTTTGGCACAAAATCCGTCGGAAAAAATCCGACGGATTTTGTTGTCGGAATGTCCGAACGTGCGTACAGGGCATTATTCTTTCACAAAAAAGTAGGAGTGAAGACTGAAAGACTATTCAGGCTAATTTACTACAGGTTTACGCTTTATTTGTACAGTCTTTAACCCATTTAAGCCTTTTTTTGAAGAATACTTGCAGTTTGATTTTATATTTTATTGGTCATTGTGCAAAAATAGAAAATAATTAAATTATGTCTAAATATATAAAGTATCTTCTAATATTTCCCCCAAAATATGTTTGTGTACTAACTCCTATTAGACTTGAATGGAGCCAAACCCCCACTCTGTTTTGTCTCAATAAGTCTATGGGGCATTACTGCACAAGTATGGGTAGTGCTGGTAAAGATTTCCAGAAAAAGGCTGCAAACACTAAAGGAGGATGCCATTGGGAAGTGAGTGAGGAGTTGAGGCTTACCTTGTTTATTGCAAACATGGCATTGTCCTTGTCCTTACTTTTTCTTAAAATGTCTCTTACCCTAAGCCCTAGGTATAATAAAGGCTGAGGTTTGACATTTGCTGCTCTTCCAACTTATTGACTTCATGGTGATATTACACATTGGGGCTTATGTATGAATATAGTATTATCACAAACATTTGTAGTTGTTCAGAGCAACCAGAAATAAATGTTTTACTTTGAACTCTGCACTGCAAAAAATGAGTTGAATCTTGCACTCTAGATAGGTTTGCCTATTTAGTGATGTCCCTCTCGCCTTTTATAAAAAACTCTTAGCATTTTTCGAATTGAATGCAAAGTGTTCTCAGGAATTTAACTTTAAAGATGAACTGCAGTCTGCTCACATAATTTGTAATAAAAACATCTTTGCCATTCTAAAGCTTCCCTCCAACCACTTTGTATATTATTTTATATATACTGCGATTCTGTACTTGCCAAATATGCTGCAGAAATCTCCCTCCACCAAGTCTGGCTGTAACCATTTTAACTGTGGGCAGCTGAAGCTGCTGCCTGTTCACTTCCTGGATTTACACAGACACACACCTCCAGCTCTGCAGCTCTCATTGGCCCTCTTATGACTCAACCCCCCTCCCTTTCTGGCAAACTCTCACAAGAGTGAGAGAGAGAGAGCTGTGCATGATGTCATAAGCCTAGGCTTTTTACCAGACAAGAAACAGGAAGTGGGCTGTATAAGGTATTTACTGTCAGAAAAAGAATGTTTTACTATCCAAAGTTAAAACATCAAGGGAAGAAGATATAATAGATGGAAAGTTGAAAAAATGACTGAAGGTCCGCTTTAAGCACACGGTCTGCTTTAAAGAGGAAGTAAACCCTAATGAGTTTACTTCCTCTTTCATTCCCTGCAAAGGCAAAGCAGAATGGACTACTATGCACTGCATAGTAGTCCATTCTGTGTCACTTACCTGACACAGGAGCCAGCGATGTCACCGTTGTCCCCTGTAGTCCGGCACATCCATCTTCTCGGTGGGGTCTCGCTGCTCCGCCGATGTCATTCGGCGAAGCCGCGATGACGTCACTCCCGCGCATGCGCATGGGAGCCGACACGTGCGGCATCTTCTTCGATGACGATGCAGCGCTCAGTGCGCTTGCGTGCCGCTGTCTACGGCGCATGCGCCGTAGACAGCAGTGCCTGTCTTTTGGCAAATATCTCCTAAAACGTGTAGGTTTAGGAGATATTTCTTGGACCTACAGGTAAGCCTTAATCTAGGCTTACCTGTAGGTCAAAGTGTGTTGTAAGGGTTTACAACCACTTTAAGCCCCACTATATATACCATTATCACATAACAAATTGCTTTAGGTAAGGGAATGGAAGAAACCACAAGGCTGTGTGTTTTATATGGTTATTGTTATTTAGCCACTTCTCTCAACAACACTTCACTTCACTGTCATCCTCCCTGGGCACACTGCCCCCTCTCACTACACACAGAATAAGTCCCCGATCCCTACATCCTTGGCAAACAGATGACATCAGAAGTGTGAAAAAACATATACAAGCTCTTGAGCACCTGTGGCGTAAGTGTCAGAAAGATTTTAACTAATATAAATCGGCCTTCCAAAAATACAATTCCTGCCTCCTCCCTGCCAAGCAGACCTATTTTATCACACTCATTAACCACTTAAGGACCGGGCTTATTTTTCAAACTCGGTGTTTAAAAGTAAAAATATTTTTTTTTTGCTAGAAATACTCTTAGATATATATATATATATATATATATATATATATAGATATATATATAGATATATATATAGATATATATATATATATATATTTATTTATTTTATTTTTTATTTTTTTTCTAGCACCCTAGAGAATAAAATGACGGTCATTTCAATACTTTTTGTCACACCGTATTTTCGCATCGGTGTTGCAAGCGCACTTTTTTTTGGAAAAAATACACTTTTTTGAATTAAAAAATAAGACAGCAGTAAAGTTAGCCCACTTTTTATATATAAATACACATATACATATACACATATATATATATATATATATATATATATATATATATATATATATATATATATATATATATATATATATATATATATATATATATATATATATATATATATATATATATATATATAGTGAAAGATGTTATGCCAAGTAAATTGATACTCAACATGTCACGCTTCAAAATTGTGACCGCCCGTGGAATGGCAACAAACTTTTACCCTTAAAAATCTCCATAGGGGACATTTAAAAATTTCCACAGGTTACTAGTTTTGAGTAACAAAGAAGGTCCATAGCTAGAAATATTTGTTCTTGCTCTAACGATCACAGCGATATCTCACATGTGTGATTTGAACACCATTTTCATATGAGGGCACTACTCACGTCTGCGTTTGCTTCTACATGTGAGCTGGTCAGGCAATTTATTTTTTTCTTATTTATTTTACTTTTTATTTTTTATTTTGACACTGTCCTTTTTAAAAAAAAATTAAAAAATTGGGTCACTTTTATTCCTATTACAAGGAATGTAAACATCCCTTGTAATAGAAAACAAAATCATGACAGGACCTCGTAAATATGAGATCTGGTGTCAAAAAGACCTCAGATCTCATATTTACACTAAAATGGTATTAAAAAAAAAAAAGTAATTTAAAGAAAAAAAAAATTCTCCTTTAAGAGCATTATGCGGAAGTGACGTTTGACGTTGCTTCCGCCAGTCAATGCTATGGAGCCGAGTGGGGGCCATCTTCCCCCTCAGCAGCAAGGCATCTAGGAGAGCTGACACGATTGTTTACGCAGCTACCGGCGGCTCCTCTCTGTCAATTCCTGCACTGGCTTCCACTTACAAAGACATCCATAACTTTGCCCCCAGCTACATCATAACCATGTCTCAAAATATCAAGCAAATTATTCTCTTTGTTCCTCTCAAGACCTCCTGCTCTCTAGTTCTCTTGTCACCTCCTCCCATGCTTGCCTCCAGGACTTTTCCCAAGCCTCTCCTATTCTATGGAACTCCCTAACTATCTGTCCAACTATTATCTACTGCTTTTAGACAATTCCTGAAAACCCTCCTTTTCAGCCTATTCTGCCCCTATCTAACAACTGTACTTTTATTTTCTCTATCAGCTCATCCCCCACAGCTATTACATTTTGTATCACTTGACCCTCCCTCCTAGATTGTAAGCTCTAATGAGCAAGGCCCTCTGATTCCTCCTGTATTGAATTGTATTGTAACTGTACTGCACCCCCTCATGTTGTAAAGCCTTGTGCAAACTGTTTGAGCTATATAAATCCTGTGTATTCATAATAATAATAATAATTTACCAGCAAGAAGACTGTGGGCTCAAATCACAAAGCTAAAACACCAGGTTAAGGATCCTTATTTTCAAAAAAGGGGACAGTTATTTTCAGCCCAATGAGATTTGAAAATTACAGTCAAATAGCTGAAAATAAAACGTATTCTTGTGTTAAAGCCTAAAGGTGGCCAAAGATGGGTATAAATTTGTCCGGTTCACAAGGGACTGATCAAACTTTGATTCATGTGTGGCCACTGCCGCTCAACAGAAGTCAATCTATCGTTCAACTTCGGTTGAACGGACCTGTTGGAAAAAAGCAGCTTGAACAGCATCTACAGGCAATGACTGCAGCACTGATCGGTATATTCAGACAGCAGAGGAGTCCCCCCACTGTCAAAATACAAAAGCACAGGATTAAGCTAAATCTCTGAATGAAAGAACTAGAAATTAAAAAACTTTGTGAAGAGCTACTGTAGTGTAAAACTCTGCAGATGCTGTGAACAATATGTGGTGGCAGCTACAGTGTGTAAGTAGCATGCGCACGGCATGTCCCGGGTGTTTTACTGGTCGATAGCGGGCAGGTGACAGCTAGGCCGCAATCCTTCCATCCTTCCACCCACATCGCCCCTCCTGTCCCCCTTCTTTTTGCTGTCTGGGCCCCCGTGTGCTTCCCTGGTCCATCCCCTCATCCTACAGCGCTGTCGGCTTCCCCTCCTATCCAGTCAGCTTCTGTGGTTGATTGTTTCAGGGTGGAGAGTGGAAAAGGGGGTGGAAAATACTGTATGTCATTTACTACCCCCTTCCTTTTCTGAATGAACACAGTAAGTGATCAGTATAGACTGTTCATTCATAACTGTAGCATAGTAAACTCTGTTTACTATGCTTCAGTTTGTGAGTGAATAGAAAGCTGCTCACCACAGAGCACTTCCCATTCATTCATTGTCAAGTGCAGCTAAAGCTGCAGAGAAAGGCACTGAGGAATTTCTGGCCTCAGTCCCTTTTTCTATCTCAAAAGTGAGACATCATTGGTCTGTTTACATCCCTGATATTTCACAAAAGGCCCCCAAAAGGGCTCCTTAAAAAATAAATTATATTGTAAAATACAGTAAAACCTTGGATTGCAAGCAACCTCCACAGTACCCTGATCCCCTGTACAGGTCGTCACTGCTAGGAAATGCCACTGATCGGCTCTCCTCACCACACACTCTGTCATGTAATTGGACACAGGCGATCACATGGGTAAAGAGCCGCGTCATTGACTCTTTACCATGATCGGGGTTGCGCCATGTCCTAGGACACCGCGCATCGACGATCGCCACGTGCCCCAGCGGGAGCCAAGAGAGGCAGTTCTGGCATGGCGTCATATGACATTGTTCCAGAATGAGCGGGCCACCCCTCCACCATCGTTTTACTATACGGCGGGCTGCAAGTGGTTAAAGTGGTTCTAAAGTCAAATAATAATTTTTTACCTGAGTGCTAGTTCACACCAGATGCAGTTCCGTGCGCTTTTTTCTGCACAAAATGCATGCACAGCGTTTTCCCCATGTATTCAAATGGCTCTAGTTCTGTACCGGAAACTGACTGCATGGTGTGAACTAGAGCCATTGGAATACATGGAAAACACTGTACATGCATTTTTAGTGCAGAAAAAGCACACGGAACTGAACGGAACTGCATGTGGTGTGAACTAGCCCTTAAAGCGTAACTCCACTTTTGTTTTGAGTAGGCAAGTGGTTGAAGAGGAAGTAAACTATTCCTTTATTTTCCCCTTTTTATCTTACCTGCAAAGTAAAGGCATAATGTGCTAGAATGCATCGCATACTAGCACATTATGTGAAACTTACCTGCAAATGAAGCCCTCATCGTCCCCACTGGAGGCCGCATCTATCTTCACCCACCTTCCTTCTGGGTCCGTGGACTCCGGCTGTGTGACTGGCACATATCCATGGGAGCAGCCGGTCACGGCACAAGCTTCTGAAGAAACGGCATGGGTGGCTAACCATTCAGAGCGCATGCAACGATGTCATCATTGCAGTATACCGTAAATATCTCCTAAATGGTGAAAGTTTAAGAGATATTTATAGTACCTATAGGTAAGCTTTATTATAGGAATAAGTGAAAGTTTACTTCCTCTTTTTGCTCCTTTCTGCCCATTTAGAATAGGTAAATAATTTATATGTGTCTTATATGTGTCTATACTTATAATGCACAGGTACATTTTAACCGCTCTGCGCCAGATCACGTACCTAGTATAGAGAGCGTGCCCACACGCCTCCGCCACCTGGGCTGTGCTGCGATTGGCTGCAGCATCAAT
Organism: Lithobates pipiens; assembly: GCF_037356315.1. NCBI lineage: Eukaryota > Metazoa > Chordata > Amphibia > Anura > Ranidae > Lithobates > Lithobates pipiens. The sequence goes on along the minus strand of NW_027507903.1, from coordinate 243,262,126 downwards.
CGGTGGCTGACAGTACCCGACGAGAACCCTGTGTAGGTAAAAAAACACAGGGCTCTCTTCAGACAGCAGCAATGTGCTGTTTTTTTCTTCCTGTGAAGCAAGAGGTAAAAAACAGCACGTTGCTTAGTAAAAAATACCTCACAGTACACAAATGTTGGCCACACATTTAACCTCTTGATCATCCTAGATTTTAACCCCTTCCCTGCCAGTATCATTAGTACAGTGTCGGTGCATATTTTTAGCACTGTTTACTGTATTGGTGTCACTGGTTCCAAAAAAAATGTCGAAAGTGTAAGTTAGGTATCCGACTTGTCTGCCACAATATCAAAGACCCGCTAAAAGTCATTGATCTCCGCCAGTACAAGTTTAAAAATAAATAAAAATTCCATAAATATATCCAATAGTTTTTAGACGCTATAACTTTTGCGCAAACAATATACGCTAATTGGGATTTTTTTTACTACAAATATGTAGCAGAATACATTTTGTCATTCAGTCTGTCTGTCTGTCTCTATACCAGGGAGTTTCTGAAGTGATTTGCAAAATACAGCCATGGATGAGCACTATGGAAGCAGGGCCATCTTTAGTATAGATTGGACCCTTGGGCAAACATTTTCTTGGGGCCCCCCCATGCAATTTCCCTCTCCACCTACTCTGAGACATACAATAAATAGCAGCTAGACTTAAAATCAGTTTTCTGTAACAGATCATACAGCAATTGAGATTGGTTGCCAGCAGTTACAGAATATCATTATTGCTTACAGACTAGTTGCTAGAGGTTACAGCACACATTATGGCTCACTGATTAGTTGCTAGAGGTTACAGCACATCACCTCCTCACAGCAGGGGAGCATGATATACATAGGATAGGAATGCCGCCTTTATTTGCATACCAATGCCGCTGGCCGCAGCTATTTACTTAGTATTGTCGCCGCTATTTACATACGAATGCCGATTTACATGTAAACATAGGATCTTCAGCTGAGTCATCTGCACACAACAATAGAACAGAGCTGGGCAGCATTAGTACCAGCACTTCACACTGAGATATTGGGATACAGCACAGGAATAAAACTTCAAGGGACAAGGGAATTTAAACCTGGATAGTTGGCAAGTAGGAGGCAGCTGTTTTGGGCCCCACAACAATGACAGGGCCCAGGGCAGCTGCCCCTTTTGCCCTGCCTTAAAGACGGCCCTGTATGGAAGCATTTTCTTTTATATCTTTTGCATGTTTTTGGCCTAGCTGTGGTTCCAGACATCATTAAGGGTCCTGGGGAGACCGATTTCCCTGTGCTAGGTGAGACTACTGTTTCAGTTGTCACAGATAGCTGGTAAGCAGGCTACTTACTCACTTGGGTGTGGAGCTGGATGCACATTATTTGAAGGATCTTTCATGGTTTCCACCTCTGCAATCTGCCACTGATATCTTAAACAGATGGCTGTTGTTTAACCCTTGATTTATGGACTGACATTTTCACTAGGACTTTCATTTTTCTTTTTCATTTGAAAATTTTGCAACGTTGTTATTCTATTCTATTGTATATATTCATCTATTTGGACTTCATGTGCTGGCAGCTTAGTCTATCCACTATATTTTACATATAGTTTTTTTTCCTTAGGTAAGTTGTTTCTAGCGCAGCGTTAGCCTTTGGCCTTGTTTTTTGACAGAATACATTTTTGCCTAAATTGATGAAGAAATGGGATTTTTAAAAAAAAATTTATTGGATAGTTTTTATAGTAGAAAGTAAAAAATATTGTTTTTCTCAAAATTGTCGGTCTTGTTTTGTTTATTTTGCACAATAAATAAAAACTGCAGAGTTGATCAAATACCAGCAAAAGAATGCTCTATTTTGGGAAAAAGGTTTTTTGGTAACGCAGTGTCATATCGCAAAAAATGGCCTGGTCATGATGGGGGGTAAAACCTTTCAGAGCTGAAGTTGTTAAGCAAAATGCTAAGGAGACTATCCAGTAGGTCTACGGCTGGATTCACACCTATGCAGTTTTAGAGCTTTTTGCATTTTGCATATTTGCACTACAGTCCATTTAACATGGTTTCCTATGGAACACGTTCTGTAGTGCAAATCTGCAAAATGCAAAAAGCACTAAAAATGCATAGGTGTGAATCCAGCCTACAGGTCTGCTTTAACCAATGGAAAACAAAACAAAAAAAAGTGACAATTCTCAGGAAGGAATGAAAGTAAATTCTCGTCCCACAACACAGTCTTGCAAGTTCTGTCACTCTTGGTCCAGTAACTGCCTTCTGGTTTATACATTGTTTTTGCCTGTAGATGTTCTGCTTACTTTTTGACTAAAATTGCTTGATCTAGGCCAATCCAACAATAGGCAATAAAACATTTCTTAAAGGACTGGTTCTTCATCGACAGTATCATTTTCTGTTTTCTTTATATCTTTACTATAGGCTCCTTTCACATTGGGCTTAAAAAAAGTCTGTCCTCTTGGGAGTAAAAAACGCTTTAGAGCTTTTTTTTGTACAAAGTTTAGACGGGCTTAGGAGAGTTTTATGTTTTTTCTGTCTCCAGGCTCCAATCAGAAACGTGAACCAGAAGGATTTTTTATTCTGCCTCTAAATGTTAAACTCAAAATATGCCTCTTAACGTCCTAATGTGCATGGATACATAGGTTACCATTGAGCTGCTTCTACAGGCAGAATGCAAAACTGTAGAAGCAATGTTTTTTAAGTCAGCGTGCATGGAGCCTAACTGTCCAGGATTTTTTTTTTCACTCGGGAAAGTTTGTTCCAAAATGATAAACACATGCCAAAATCTGTAACTTGCAGCTCATGTTTCATTCCTTGAGGAACAAGGAGAGAGGCGCCTCTGAGTGTAGATTTAAAACAAGTTTTTAATATGCACTTCAAAAGTGGCAACTCGCATTTGAGAAGTAGGTAATGAGCATGTAAAGTAGTCCCAACAAGAAGGGGGGGGGGGGGGGAGGTTATCAGTGGACGATCCGATTCTCTGCAAGGAATCACTGTGCTCACAATATCCACTGCTGATGTGAAAAGCCGGCCGCGGTGGAAGAGAACCCAGAACAAGGCTTGGAGCGCAGATGGTACACAGGCAAGGATGGATAAAGTCACCAGTATGGACGCGTTTCATGAGCATGTGCGCTGCGGATGACACGGCAGCCGCCCTCCTTTGTCAAGCAGCCCTTGGAACCTGGTGTCTGTTCCTATATGATGGCAGCCCTGAGTGCTGGATTCCCTTTATTTTTCCATGGTTCCTGGACTTTTTAACTTGTTTAAAGACTGTTATATATATTATTTATATTATTTATGCCACAATAACTGGGGATAATTTGAGTCAGCTCTTTGTGCCTACACTTGTCTTCATGTTCCTTTCCTTGATCATCTTATCACTCTGTAGATAAGCCTGAGATCATACTTTCCATTTAAAGAATTGTCTTGACACTAAGACATGATAATAAACATGTATTAAAGGAAACGCTAAGCTTAAAATATAGGTTTCCTCATATAAAGAACACAAGCTAGTAATAGTATTTAGAATTGTACTCTAAATGTATATGCATCTTGCAAAATATATTCTATTCATCAAGTATCTGATTGGCTGCTGCACCGAGGGAATAAATGGCAGAATATACAAACAACAAAAGCAATATACTAATAGTCACAAAAAAATGAATAGGTACACCTTTAAAAAAAAAAACACTCCCCTGGCCTCTGCGGAGCACAGCCGGGACATCAAATCTCCGCACTAACTCCATCTAGGAAGCGGGCGGGCAACGTGTCCAGTTGCTTTCTTCCTCCTCCTGTGGTGTGGATCACGGCTTCTTATGCTGTACATCCCTCTCCTTCTCCTAGGTGTCCAATAGGATCCCCTGAACTTTCAGCCAATCGGAAAACGGGTATCAGACCCGCGCTTCCTGATTGGCAGAGAGGCGATTCAGTTTTAGAAAGGTGAAACGTCATTTGCTTTTCTAACACAACCCAATAACCTGGGTGGGCTTCGAGCACAATGCTCTGTCCTCCAAGTCCATCCTATTTTGAAGCCTATTAGAGCCTGTGGCTCTAATCAGGTGCTTCAAAAGAAACACACACGCTGCTGTAATTTATGCACTCGGCTTCCTGAAAGGGACCAGATGCATTAATAGGGGATGGCCATGGCGGCCATGGATAGATTCATGCTATGCACTGCCAACTTTATTATTAAACCCACTCTTCCACTTAGTGAAGGTTCACAGTTATTTTTTGTGAATTGTATAGATAACATAACATATTTGCAGATTACTATAAGAGTTTTGACTTTGCCATGCCATTCAAACATATTTTATAGATATAAAAGCTAAAACTGTCAGTTTTCATACTCTAATTCAGCTAAAATACCTTTTTGTTATTAACTGCTTGCCAACTGCCTCACGACGATATACGTCGGCAGAAGGGCTCGTACAAGCAGAATCACGTACCTGCACATTTGCCTTTAAGCAGTGGCCAGCAGGCGCGGCAAGCTCCGTGAGTCGGGTCGCGGGTCCCGCGGACTCGATCGCCGTGGGGATACCCACGATCACCGGGAGGAAGAACAGGGAGATGCTAATGTAAACGAGCATCTCCCCGTTCTGCCTAGCAACAAGTGTCACTGATCTCTGCTCCCTGTGATCAGAGCAGAGATCAGTGACATGTCACACACAGCCACGCCCCTCGACAGTTAGAAACACGCCCCAGGACACAACCCCTACACTGCCACCTAGTGGTTAACTCCTTCACTGCCAGTGTAATTTACACAGGAATTGGTGCATTTGTATAGCACTGATTGCTGTATAAACCACAATGGTCCCAAAAATGTGTCAAAAATGTCCGAAGTGTCTGCCATAATGTAGCAGTCCCGATAAAAATTGATGATCACCACCATTTAAGAAAAAAATTATTAATAAAAATGCCATAAAACTATCCCCTATTTTGTAAACGCTATAACTTTTGCGCAAACCAATCAATATTGCTTAATGCGATTTTTTTCACCAAAAAAATGTAGAAGAATATGTACAGGCCTAAACTGAGGAAAAAAATGTTTTTTTATATATTTTTTGGGGATATTTAATATAGCAAACTGTAAAAAATAACACTTTTTTTTCAAAATTGTCGCTCTTTTTTTCTTTATAGCACAAAAAATAAAAATCGCAGGGGTAATCAAATACCACCAAAAGAAAGCTCTATTTGAGGGAAAAAAGGACATCAATTTTGTTTGGGAGCCACGTTGCACGCAATTTTCAGTTAAAGCGACGTAGTGCCGAATCGCAAAAAGTGCTCTGGTCAGGAAGGGGGCTGAAGTGGTTAAGAAATCCGGATCAAATGCTTATAGCATTTATACAACTGGGTGCACCATAACAACCAATGTCTGTTACATTATGTGTGTGGTTAAAGTGGAACTTTAATGTAAAAAAAATATATAAAAATTGTGAACAGGCAGAACTTTTAATGCAGAAGAAACATACTAAGTCTCTTTTACATTAACCACTTGGGATCCGCGCTATTGCCAAATGACGGCATTAGCGCGGACCTACATTTCCGGGACTACGTCTATTGACGTCGTCCCGTGTACGAGCGGCCTGCGCGCCCCCTGAGGGGCACGTGCGGCACGCTCTGTGATCGGCGAGTCCATGAGACTCGCCTGATCACCGATCCGTGCAAGGGGTCGATCCCGACCCTTTATCACGTGATCAGCTGTCAGCCAATGACAGCTGATCATGTGATAGAACGGAGCCGGTAATCGGCTATTATTCCTCCTCGCGCTGACAGCGCGAGGAGAAAAAAAAAAAGCCGATCACCGGCGGCCGTGATCGGGACATCAGTCCCGATCACGGCCATCAATACAAGGGACCACCTGCCACCTGCCAGTGCCCACCTGCCTCCCGCAGTGCCATCCTGAAGTAAAAGTAAAAGCAAAAGTAAGTGCCCCCCGTCAGTGCCCACAGTGCCACCCACAGTGCCACCCCACAGTGCCACCCACAGTGCCACCCACAGTGCCCACAATCTGCCTCAAAGGTGCTGCACCCCAGTGCCGCCCATCAGTGCCCAGCAGTGCCGCCCATCAGTGCCCAGCAGTGCCACCTATCAGAGCCACCTATCAGTGCCACCTATCAGTGCCCATCAGTCCCATCTATCTGTGGTACCTATCAGTGCCCATCCGTGCCACCCATCCGTGCCACTTATCCGTGCCACACATCCGTGCCATCTTATCTGTGCCCATCTTTGCCCATCAGTGCCGCCTTATCTGTGCCCATCGGTGCCGCCTTAACTATGCCTATCAGTGCCCACCAGTGCAGCCTATCAGTGCCCACCAATGCAGCCTATCAGTGCCCACCAATGCAGCCCATCAGTGCCCACCAATGCAGCCCATCAGTGCCCACCAATGCAGCCCATCAGTGCCCACCAATGCAGCCCATCAGTGCCGCCTAATCAGCGCACTTCAATGAAGGAGAAAAATGACCCGTTTGCAAAATTTTATAACAAACTATTAAAACATGATTTTTTTTTTTGTATCTTTTTTTGTTTGTTTAGCAAAAAATAAAACTCCGAGCTGTAACTAAATACCACCAAAAGAAAGCTCTATTTGTGGGAAAAAAATGATAAAAATTTAATTTGGGTACAGTGTTGTATGCCCGCGCAATTGTCATTCAAAGTGCATCAGCGCTGAAAGCTGAAAATTGGTCTGGGACTGAGGGGGGTTTAAGTGCCCAGTAAGCAAGTGGTTAAAGTTACTTACCTGCCTGTACACACTGCAAACTGAGCTGTGCAAGTCAGTGTAAAGTTTCACACAGGAGTGACTTCATCTTGGCCCAGCCAGTGAAAATGGCCAGAGATCGATACCCAGAAGCCGCCAGGCTGAAGATGTCAGCTGCCAGCTGGGAGCTCCGAGACATCCAATGCTGGAGAGAAGGTGAGTATAACTCAGTTTTAAGCATAATGTATACGATCATAGAGACTCTGGGGACCATCTGCCCCACTGGAAATCTCTATGGTCAGCATCCAGGGCCGGTTGGTTCAACAATGGCAGGTGCGAGCCAGGAGAAGCCCAGAGGATGGCGGGAGGAGGGGAGTCCCCTCTCACTGCCTGTAAGAACAATTAAGCGGCTGAACAGCCACTATGATCATTGTTATGGTGAAGGGAATCGCCGGTTTTAAAAGAAAATATCTTAATAATGCCTGTAGCTGCAGGCATCATTCAGATATCACTGCTCAATGTCCGCAATGTCATATGACGCTACATGGGCAGCAAGTGGTTAAAGCCCTGTATTTCTATTATTATCATATTGTTTTAAATCATAAATATTTTTGTTGCAAAAATTGAGGCAGGAGGGGAGGATAAATGTGTGGTTGTGCCAAACATGTATCTTCTGTCAGAAGAAGCTAGCTCGTCCTATCAGGATGTTCGAACTAAGGCTTCATGTACATGGGATGTTTTTACAATCTCTGCTGAATGATTTAACTTGACAGATAGTAACCGACATTTAAAACGTACGTTTTGCCGCATTTACATGCCGCGTTTGCGCTTAGAAGAGTTTTAAAAAAAAAATAAATGCCTCTGAACATCCGTCCTGAACACATTTTTTTGCATTCCAAAAAATTCTTCTAAACTCAACTGCCTAGAAACGACTATTTACGACCCTGTGTACATTTACTGATAAGATAACATAGAGGAGAGTTCAGGAGCAGCTGAAAAAAACACCCAACTGCTCCTGAATGTCAGTTTACCAGCAGCGGTGTACATGAGGCCTAAGTGTACACATATCTAATACAGGATACATGTGCAACAGCATAATTAATACTTAAACCGCATTTGAACAAAATGTACGTTTAAGTAGCTGTTGCAATGTAAAATAGGTGTCACATTTTTGTATGCTTCTATTACGATATTAATCCAATAGACTTACTTGCCTTGCATCATCAAATGCTCCAACATCGTTGGTATCAATACTGTTACATTTTCCCTATCAGATTGAGCAGAATATACAGTATATTCAGGCTCCATGCACATTAGTGTTTTTTAAGCTCCTAGAAGCTGGTATTAGCATTTTTTTTCTGCTCCTAGAAGCTAAATAGTGTTATCCTATGTGCCCATGCACACTACTTTAGGCGATTAACATTTCCTGACGCATCATGGCAGCACACACATTGGGTTGTGACTCCACCTCCACAACCTGATAGGACTGGTTAGCGATAAGATTCGAAGAGGAGTCCACCGTTGCATTCTCCTTTTTTTCCTCACCTGTGTGGACGATCGTGTGGTCAGGATAGGTTAGAAACATGGAACCCCTTACCGTTTTGCCCCAGCCAGGTTCTGCCTCTCCTAACTGGAAGCCCTGTCTGTACAATCTCTAAATGAGCTAAAAGAAGGGAAGCCCCCATGGGCGTCCGCAGAACTTTTTCCAAGGGGGGGCATCATTTTAAGGCCGCTCATGCTCCGTCCCTTTTCGGCAATCTCATGAAAATCTTTCCACTGGTAATACATTTGTGTTATATAACAGATAATTCATCTTCACTTTGTATTGGAAGTTACTCTGGTGGCTGCTTACCATGCCCATATAGCCTAGAGAATGTACATATTTTTACATTGCAATACATCTGTTGTGGCCATATTTTGATCTCATACTGTCACTGTATAGGCTGTTTTCATAAAGATAAAAATATGGCAACAACAGATTGTAATGCAATGTAAAAAGATGTACATTCTCTAGGCTATATGGGCATGGTACGCAGCCACCTGAGTAACCTTGCGGACGCCCATGCTTTCAAAAACCAGCCCTGGAAAAAATTTCATACCAGCCTCACAGCATTATTATACCAGCACAACAGCATAACGTCATTATTTTCTTGTTCATGAAAGGGAAAACCATACATTTTACCAGTTAATAGTGGTAAGTGATCAATCATCAAGGGGGACCCCAGGAACTCAGAACGTGGGGGGGGGGGGGGGGACCACCTTCTGCAGAAGGAATACTTGAAGGTAAGGGGGGTGGGTTACTAATATAAGGAGGAAACCCTTTTATATCAGTGCCCCTTACATTATCGTATTCACCCCCCCTTACATCAGTGACCCCCCCCCCCCCCCCCGACTGGCCTGGCGGTGCTTTCACTGACCTCCTCTCAGGTGCACTGTGCAGGGCTCAGTCAGTCGGCTCCAGCTTGGTGGCTCTGGTTTTATCCTATAGTCTCCTGTCCACAGTCCACACAAGTCTGACTTCTCCCATGACCCCCATCCTGGCGGTGCTCCAAACTCCCTACAGGAGATGGTCAGAGACTGCAAACTTGATGCAAGAGCTCAATGCAGCCTCACCAGTGCCCATCAAATGCAGCCTCACTGTGTCCATCAAATGCAGCCTCACTGTGTCCATCAAATGCAGCCTCACTGTGTCCATCAAATGCAGCCTCACTGTGTCTTTCAAATGCAGCTTTACTGTGTCCATCAAATGCAGCCTCACTGTGTCCATCAAATGCAGCTTTACTGTGCCGTGAATGCAGCCTCACTGTGTCCATCATTGTAGCCCCTCCTGTGCCCCATGTCCCAGTTTGCAGTCCCTGTCTGTGGGAAGGTGTGTTGTTGATGCTTGGTACGGTACCTTGCATGCCAGCAGGATATCCATGATGGCCAGCAGCAGGCAGGGTCTGTTCTCGTTTTGGATGGGGACGGTGCTCCTTCCAGTGGATCTGTCTGCTGTGAGATGGAGTGGTCCCTGGCCACCTGAACCTTCAGCTCTCCTCATTTTCCATCTCCAGTCAGCCTGTCCTCTGGTTCTGGGGAAGTGGAGAGCACTTGGTGGGAGTTGGAGAGAAGGGGGAGCAAAGAGTACTGGCGGGGTTGGAGAACACATGGGTGGGGGCAAAGAGCGAGGGGGAGTGGAGATCACAGGGGTGGGGAGCGGAGAGCGCTGGGGGGGGGAACTTGAGAGCACTGGGGGGGGGGGCAATAAGAACAGGGGTAGAGAGCACGGTAGGCTGAGAGCACTGGGGGGGCTAAGAGTGTGGGGTGGTGAAGAGCACCGGGGGGGGGGGGGGGGGCAGAAAAACACGGGTGGAGAGCACGGGGGCTGGAGAGTACTGGGGGGGTACAAAGAGCAGGGGGGAGCTTGAGAGCACCAGTGGGGGCCAGAAAGAGCACTATGGGGGGTGGAGAGCACTGGTAGGGTTGGAGAGCACATGGGTGGGGGCAAAATGCAGGGGGAGTGAAGAGTACAGGGGTGGGGAGTGGAGAGTGCTGGGGGGAGCCAAAAAGAACAGGGGTGGAGAGCACGGAGGGTAGAGAGCTATGGGGGGGGGCTGGAGAGCACTGGGGTGGGGGCTGGAGAGTGATGGGGAGAGCTTGAGAGCACTGGGGGGGAGAAAGAAACAGGGGGGAGAGCACTGGGGGGAGTGGAGAGCACTGGGCAGAGAGCACGGGGGGGGGGAAGAACAGGGGGAGAGCACTGGAGGGCAGAGGAGAGCACTGGGGGGGAGAGCACTGGGGGGAGTGGGAGAACAGGGTGGAGAGCACTGGGGGGGGAAAGAACAGAGGGGAGAGCACTGGGGAGGAGAACAGGGGGAGAGCATGGAGGGGAGAGGACTGGGGGGAGAGGAGAGCACTGTGGGGGGGATGGGGGGGAGCACTGGGCGGAGTGGAGAGCACTGGGGGGGGGACAGGAGGGGAGAGCACTGGGATGGTGGCTAGAGAAGGATGGGGAGAGCTGGAGAGCAGGGGGGGCAGCAAGAACAGGGGAGGAGAAAACTGTGGGGGGGCAGGAGAGTGTGGTGGAGGAGAGCACTGGGGGGGACAAGGGGGAGAGCACTGGGGGGAGTGGAGAGAACTGTGGGGGGGAGTACTGGGGGGTGAACGGGGGGGGGTGGAGAGCACTGGGATGGTGGCTAGAGAAGGTTGGGGAGAGCAGGGGGACAGCAAGAACAGGGGAGGAGAGAACTGTGGGGGGGGGTGCAGGACAGTGTGGTGGTGGAGGAGAGCACTGGGAGGGGGCAGGAGAGTGTGGTGGTGGAGGAGAGCACTGGGGGGGGGCAGGAGAGTGTGATGGTGGAGGAGAGCGTGGTGGTGGAGGAGAGCACTGGGGGGGCAGAAGAGTGTGGTGGTGGAGGAGAGCACTGAGGGGAGGGCAGGAGAGTGTGGTGGTGGAGGAGAGCACTGGGGGGGGCAGGAGAGTGTGGTGGTGGAGGAGAGCACTGGGGGGGGGCAGGAGAGTGTGGTGGTGGAGGAGAGCACTGGGGGGGGCAGGAGAGTGCGGGGGTGGAGGAGGGCACTGGGGGGGGCAGGAGAGTGTGGTGGTGGAGGAGAGCACTGGGGGGGGGGGGGGGCAGGAGAGTGTGGTGGTGGAGGAGAGCACTGGGGGGCAGGAGAGTGTGGTGGTGGAGAAGAGCACTGGGGGGGCAGGAGAGTGTGGTGGAGGAGAGCACTGGGGGGGACAAGGGGGAGAGCACTGGGGGGAGTGGAGAGAACTGTGGGGGGGAGTACTGGGGGGTGAACGGGGGGGGTGGAGAGCACTGGGATGGTGGCTAGAGAAGGTTGGGGAGAGCAGGGGGGACAGCAAGAACAGGGGAGGAGAGAACTGTGGGGGGGGGTGCAGGACAGTGTGGTGGTGGAGGAGAGCACTGGGGGGGGCAGGAGAGTGTGATGGTGGAGGAGAGCGTGGTGGTGGAGGAGAGCACTGGGGGGGCAGAAGAGTGTGGTGGTGGAGGAGAGCACTGAGGGGAGGGCAGGAGAGTGTGGTGGTGGAGGAGAGCACTGGGGGGGGGCAGGAGAGTGTGGTGGTGGAGGAGAGCACTGGGGGGGGGGGGCAGGAGAGTGTGGTGGTGGAGGAGAGCACTGGGGGGGGCAGGAGAGTGTGGGGGTGGAGGAGAGCACGGGGGGGCAGGAGAGTGCGGTGGTGGAGGAGGGCACTGGGGGGGGCAGGAGAGTGTGGTGGTGGAGGAGAGCACTGGGGGGGGGGCAGGAGAGTGTGGTGGTGGAGGAGAGCACTGGGGGGCAGGAGTGTGGTGGTGGAGAAGAGCACTGGGGGGGGCAGGAGAGTGTGGTGGTGGAGAAGAGCACTGGGGGGGCAGGAGAGTGTGGTGGTGGAGGAGAGCACTGGGGGGGCAGGAGAGTGTTGTGGTGGAGGAGAACACTGGGGGGGGGGGGCAGGAGAGTGCGGTGGTGGAGGAGGGCACTGGGGGGGCAGGAGAGTGTGGTGGTGGAGGAGAGCACTGGGGGGGCAGGAGAGTGTGGTGGTAGAGGAGAGCACTGGGGGGGAGGCAGGAGAGTGTGGTGGAGGAGAGCACTGGGGGGGGGGGGGGGCAGGGAGCACAAGGTGAATTGGGGACAGTAAAATAAGTTGGATAGGAGAATTGGCAGGGGGGCCCCCTGCAGCCCCCTGATCCTCCTATCCAGGCACTGTGGCACACAGGGCAGGCTGTACCTGCAGCATCTCCTCCTATGGATAAAAGCGCTGGCTGGCTGTGTACGGTGGCCGTTCTGTAACATGGCCCCGCCCCCCGACCGACTCGTGTGATAGGCGGAACATTGAGTCTCTCTACTATCACACAAGCAGGTCTGGGGGGGGCTGGGCCATGTTACAGAGCTGCCGCCGAACACAGAGGCAGCCCGCTCTGTGATCCAGAGGAGAGAGCGGAGGATGCAGCCGCCGGCGGACTCAGTAAAAAAAATGCAGCATGGCGGCGGCTGCAACACCTTGGGGATTCCAGGGGGGGAGGGAACTTGACCCCCCTTGCCCCCTGCTGCGGACGCCCATGGAAGCCCCACTCTGATGGTCTCAGGGGCTAGGATTTGTAAAATGCCTTTCTGACCTTAAATAGGTTAAAAGGGTATACAACAGTCATTCCCTCTATTTTCCTCTTTTCCTCTCCTTTTCGCATTTCATACTGCTTTGGCTATTCTTATAGTTTCATATATCATTTACCTTTTGTGCCTGTTCATTTTTTTCTATGGTGCATGCGTGGCATCGGCGTCATCACCTCCACGACGGCGGCATATTTAAAATCGATCTGAACCTGTTTTCTTTTTTCAAATATAATTTTATTAAGCTCCAAACAAGGGAAGACAGTCCCCAAGGTACGATACAAGCAGGTAAGTACAAAACATAAGGCAGATAAGCAAGCCTTATTAAGAATATACAGACAATAATAATCAGGCTTTCCACCTTTAAGAGGTATCAAAAGAGAAAAAAAGAAAAAGAAAAAAAAAAAAAGCAAGAATAATGCCAAGATCCGGGGTCTCCCTAGTACCAAACCCCCCTGGCACTGCCCCTCTCTTTCCCGTCTTTCCCATTTTCACTCTTTTCACAGGGATAATAAAAGAGAAGAGGAAAGAGAAAAAAAAAAAAGAAAGAAAAGAAAAGAAAAAAAATGGGCATAATAGGTATGATCGTGTACTAGGGAACCTATTTTCAGCTGCAGACTGCAACAAACATCACTCTCCATCCTGGTTTTCTCTAACTTATTGCTGCCTTGCTGAAACCTGTCTGCCCTAACCTCTGGTAAGTGATCTGCCACTTATTTTACTATCCCAGCACCTGCTGCTCATACTCTGCTATTGCTTCTAATAAGAACCCTTCCTCACAGGTACACTTTGCTTCACCTATGGAGGCCGCCACCGCTTTAGCAGACCATCCGTGAACCACAAGGTAGGGGGACATCTAATCGGTAAGTAAGAAGAGGAGAAAAGAGAGCATTGCCACTAACACCATTTTTTTTTCATGCCAGTTCTGGCAGGTCTTCGGGTCATTGCATTATAAAAGAAAAGAGCGTTCCCCTTCAAGACATTCCCACTCCCAAAGAAGCCGTTCAAAATCTTACCACCACTGCAGGAGCTCATCCTCCTCTCACCAACACCGCGATGTTGGGCATGCATGTCCTGCGCCTAACACATGTTGGGTGTGCGGAGCACAGGCTCTACCAAATAAACCAGTGTGCCAAATTTGCTTGGATGAGGCGACACGTGATAAAGAATCCGACGCAAGGGAGGCATCTAATATAATAAGAGAATCGGTAAAAAAATCGATCATGCAGGTAGCAGCCTACGAACCAATTGGAGTGGGAGGAGGAGAAGGAGGCTCCATCTAAACTAAGAAAATACTTCCCCAACTTAAAGAAGGATCCTGAAACATTTCCTTTTATAGAGGAACTCAAAGAATTGATAAAGGATGAGTGGCAAAGGCCGGACAAAAAATCAGGGCTGAACAATAGGCTAAGCAAGCTCTATCCACTAAAAGAACCAATGGTGAATCCCCTTATCCTGACCCCGGTGGTGGATTCCTCACTAATGCAGTTGGCACGCCATGTAACCCTGCCAATAGAGGACGCCCTGACCTTTAAGGATGTGATGGACCACAAGATAGATCTTGACCTTAAAAAGGCCTAATCAGCAGCGGGGGGGAGGGGGGCTTGCAGGCCAGCGGTCGCTCTGGCAGCAGTCGGTAGAGCCATCACCTGCCATCACCTGCAGATCAAGAAAAAATCATATCTGCTCTGCAAGAACTCAGCTTATCGGGGGACCTTGTAGCAGAAGCTGCAGTAGATATAATAAGATATTCAGCAAGAGCAATGTTGACCTCTGTGACAGCCCAGAGAGCGCTGTGGTTCAAGCCTTGGGTCGCAGATACGACCTCCAAGTCCAATTGGTGCAAGATTCCATACGACGGCACCAACCTTTTTGGCCCCAGGCTAGATTCGGCAATATCTAAGGTCACGGAAGAAAAATCGGGTCTCATCCTATCAGATAGAAGGTCCAAACAACAATGAACCCATCGTTCAGACGCCATCTACCCGAAAGATATCAGGATGCAAGGTCTTATAAACCAGGGAAGGAATTCAAGCGAAGTTGGCGAAGTCCACAGCCGTCTTTTGTGAGGGTGCAGAAGGCAAAGGCGACTACCCCAGGAGACCAAACGAAGTCTTTTTGATGCTGCGCTCGCCCAGTCCACAATAGTAGGTGCAAGGCTGAGGCTATTTGCTCAAATATGGACAGACCATATACAAGATCATTGGACGATTTCTACCATTCAAGATGGCCACAAATGGAAGTTCAAACACAAACCTCCCAAGAATCACTACAAAGTTACCAGGCTACCATCCTCACACCCAAAACGCAAACTTCTAGTCAAATATATCATGGAACTACTACAAAAACATGCGATTATAGAAGTCCCACGAGAACAGAGAGGTGTAGGGATTTATTCCCCTCTTTTTCTGGTCACGAAGAAGACGGGAGACTTGAGGCCAGTGCTAGATTTGAAGAATCTCAACCGAACGATTCTGGTCGAATCCTTCAAGATGGAGAGTCTTCAGTCCATACTACTAGCAATAGGAGCAGAAGACTGGATGATCTCAGTCGATTTGTCCGACGCTTATTTACACATACCCGTGCACCAAGCTTTTCAGAAGTACCTGCGCTTCGCCATTGGCCAACGACATTTTCAATTCCAAAGCCTCCCGTTTGGGATTTTAACGGCACCCAGAACCTTTACGAAGGTCCTACTACCCGTTATAGCACACCTGAGGGAGAAAGGACTGAGAGTCCTGCACTATCTAGACGATATTCTCCTCCTAGCCGACAGTCGTGAAACACTCTTGCAACATCGAACGTTGCTACTCTCCACACTCCAGAAATTCTGGTGGATAATAAACGGGAAAAAGAGCAGCTTGGTACCAACACAAAAAATGATTTTCCTGGGAGCCGAACTAGATATCAGTTCCAACACAGTTGGTCTTCCCCAGGAGAAGCTACTTCCGCTCATCCACAAAGTAAAAAGACTGTTGTCAGTGAATCATCTATACGCAAGATTGTGCCTAGGCATCCTAGGATCAATGTCCTCCACCTTCCCAATGATCTAATGGTCCCAATGGAATTTGAGAACTTTCCAGAACTCATTCCTAAGACAATGGAACGGATATTCCATGAGTCAGCAAATACTGATCACTCAGGTAGTGAAGAATTCTCTATGGTGGTGGACCCAGATCAGCAACCTGACACGCTGTCGTCCCATTGTACCCCCACTACCAGAAGTAATAACAACAGATGCCAGTTTTCAACCAACTTGCGGACGACTTGAGTCGAGTATTTGTATTAAACAACGAATGGTCTCTCAGTGACCAGGCTTTTGCCCTTCTCACATGCATATGGGGAACATCAGACATGGATTTAGCGGCGACGCCAGAGAACAACAAATGTCCCCGCTTCCTAGCAAGAAAGGCCTACCCAACAGCGGCTGGGATCGAATGCCTTCACCACCCTTGGGAATTCAACCTAGGGTACATATTTCCTCCGGTACTCCTAATAGCCAGATTTCTAGCCAGATTGAGTAGCTCGACATCCACATTAGTGGCAGTACTGCCGTATTGGCCCAGGAGGCCATGGTTTGCGACCATCCTACAACTAAACACGGAAGAACCACTCCAGCTCCTACTGTTCCCGGACTTGCTCTCGAAAGGCCAGTTCCTACATCCATCTTCAGAACGACTACATCTAACGGCTTGGAGATTGAAAGGGAGAGGTTGTTAGACCAAGGGTGTTCGCTCAGAGTAATATCTACACTACAGCAAGCCAGGAAAAAATCAACTAACAACATATATATAGTAAAATCTGGGGAAAATTCTCCACTTTTGCTCAACAGCAGTCCTGGAATCCGCAACATCCGTCAGTTTCTCAGGTTCTAGAGTTCCTGCAGCTAGGCCTGGAAAAGGGGCTAAGCTCTAGCACCTTAAAAGTCCAAGTCTTGCTCTATCCGCAATGTCAGGAGTAAAGTGGGCCTTGAATCCTCTCATCATCCAATTCCAGAGAGCCTGTCTGAAAATTAGGCCTCCCAGGAAACCAATCTTGACCTGGGACTTATCAGTCGTGTTAGAAGCCCTGTCAAAGGAACCATTCTTTCCACTAGAGTTAGTTTCCCTATTGGACTTAACACTCAAGTTATATTTTTTAGTGGCAAGAACGTCAGCCGAGAGGGTTTCGGAACTGCAGGCTCTACTAATTAAAGAAACGAATCTGGTTTTGTATCCAGACAGAATTGTCCTCAGACCCTCAGATCAGTTTGTACCCAAGGTAGCGTCTACCTTTCACTTCAACTCAGAAATCAATCTTCCAGTCTTTCTAGATAGCGAAGGGAATCCTCATCCTTTGGATGTTAAATCAGTCATCTCCACCTACCTAGTAGCTACTCATACATTTAGAAACAGAACACCTTCTAGTCATACCACATGGCGCAAGGAAAGGCCAGGCAGCCTCCTCAAGAACGATAGCGTTTTGGCTGATCAGAACCATAAGAAAAGCGTACTCAATTCGACTTTTCCCCGATACCAGAAGGATTGAGAGCACACTCGACAAGAGCAGTAGGGACCTCCTGGGCAGCATACTGTAAAGTGTCCCCAGAGACTATTTGCAAGGCAGCATCTTGGTCCTCAAAAACCAAATTTATGGCACACTACAAAATAGACCCGGCTAAATTAACTACAGCCGAGTTCGGGAGATCAATCATCCAAACTAATTCATCTATACCTTGTACTTGAGTAATAAACCTTTTTGAAAATCACCCACCCATGTAGCAAGTTATTTCCCAATGTGTGTGCTGCCATGATGCGTCAGGAAAATGGAAAATTGTATACACACCTTTCCGTAATTTTCCTTTCCTGACGTATCCCATGGCAGCACACAAGGTCCCACCATCTAAGGTGATAGTTACTGAGAATGCAACAGTGGACTCTTCTTCGAATCTTATAGCTAACCAGTCCTATCAGGTTGTGGAGGCGGAGTCACAACCCAATGTGTGTGCTGCCATGGGATGCGTCAGGAAAGGAAAATTACGGAAAGGTGAGTATACAATTTTCCATTTTTTTTGAGCTTCATCATCTAGGGGCAGAAAACAATGTTTTTGTAGAGTTTCTTGGAGTGTTTTTCCAGCAGAAATTCTCCTAAAGGCTGCTA
Organism: Lithobates pipiens; assembly: GCF_037356315.1. Lineage (NCBI taxonomy): Eukaryota > Metazoa > Chordata > Amphibia > Anura > Ranidae > Lithobates > Lithobates pipiens. The sequence goes on along the minus strand of NW_027507903.1, from coordinate 243,244,202 downwards.
AACGCCATCAATATCTTTTTTTAAGCTTTTTTTTCCCCCTATACTGCAAAAACAATAATAAAACGCTAACCCTCCTAAACCCTCTTAAGCGCTCCTAAAACGCTGCTAAAACGCTACTACAAAAAGCTATTACCAGCATTTAAAAAAAAAAAACGCTAGTGTGCATGGAGCCTCAGTGTGCATATTGAAGACTTAAATACTATTATCTTGAAAAAAGAATGAATGTTTTCAAAAATATCGTGTCCTGTGTGTTCAAGAACGAAAGCAAAAATGTAACAGAGCCTGCAGATTTTTGTGTCATTAAGAGTTATATACTATAGGGGTATGTGGCAGTAGTGCATATGTAGAAAAGAAAAAGCTGTCGTTGAGCCATATTGTCTGTTTTATTTCTGTATTCATGCCAATGTAAATGTGTTTCCTTGACTAATTTGTTTATAAAATCTGTACTAAGACTGCGAGGACACTTAGTAACGAAAATCTCTTAATCACACTATCAGTTTTCAAAAGGTTTGCTCGGAGGCTGGATTTTGCCTGTCATTGGCCCTCCTGTAGTGCTCCCCACCATGGTCTCAGCGCACTGTGCTGTCATCCAACTCAGCTCCCTTTGTTCCAGTAGCCCAGAAAGAAAAATAAATGTGTGTTTGTAATGGCCTGTGTTGATGAGTTTTGGTGCATCCACATGAAGCAGGTCAAATGCTCAAAAGGAGGTCAAGTGCATCAATCTCGAATTGATGTCAAACTGATGCCATTGACACAACTGTAAAGCCTGTAAACACAGTCAATAACAGACAAGAAAGGATGTTAAAAATGGCTAAGTTACCCCCTATTAACAGTACCTCCTGACAGCCATTTAAGTGGGCTTTAATGCCCAAGTGGTAGAGTGGCTTCTGAATCAGGAGACCACTGTGATTGGCTCTCACAGTGGTAACATGATTAGGACCCACTAGCTCCAGATTAAAAACTTTTACTGAGAGATGTGAATGATAGCTGGGAGCGTGCAGAATGCTCTTCAAATTTCTTGTTTGACTTCTCTTCACACATACAGTGTCTTGAAAATGTATTTATACCCCTTTACATTTTCCACATTTTGTCATGTTACAACCAAGAACATAAATGCATTTTATTGGGATTTTATGTGATAGACCAACACAAAGTGGCAAATAATTCTGAAGTGGAACGAAAATGATAATGGTTTTACATTTTTTTTTTACAAATAAATATCTGAAAAGCGAGGCGTGCATTTGTATTCAACCTCCTTTACTCTAAAGTCACCTGTGTGTAATTTAACCTTAGTATAAACCAGCTGTTCTGTGATGCCCTCAGAGCTTTGTTAGAGAACCTTAGTGAGAAAACAGCATCATGAAGGCCAAGGAACACACCAGACAGGTCAGGGATAAAGTTGTGGAGAAGTTTAAAGCAGAGTTAGTGTATAAATTAATATTTCAAGCTATGAACATCTCATGGAGCACTGTTCAATCCGTTATCCGAAAAATGGAAAGAGTATGACACAACTGCAAACCTACCAAGACATGGCCATATACCTAAACTGACAGGCTGGGCAAGGAGAGCATTAATCGGAGAAGCAGCCAAGAGGCCCATGGTAGCTCTGGAGTAGCTGCAGAGATCCACAGCTCAGATGGGACAATCTGTCCACAGGACAACTATTAGTCGTTCACTACACAAATGTGGCCTTTATGAAAAAGTGACAAGAAGAAAGCCATTGTTGAAAGAAAGCCATAAGAAGTCCCAATTGCAGTATGCAGGAAACCATGTGGGGTACACAGCAAACATGAGATGAGACCAAAATTTTACTTTTTGGCCTAAAAACAAAACGCTATGTGTGGCGGAAAACAAACACTGCACATCACCCTGAACACACCATCCCCACTGTGAAACATGGTGGTGGCAGCATCATGTTGTTTGGGATGCTTTTCTTCAGCAGGGACAGGGAAGCTGGTCAGAGTAGATGGGATGATGGATGGAGCAAAATACAGAGCAATCTTAGAAGAAAATCCATTAGAGTCTGCAAAACGCTCTCCATCCAATCTGACAGAAGCTTGAGCTATTTTGCAAGGAAGAATGGGCAAAAATGTCACTCTCGATGTGCAAAGCTGGTAGAGACATACCCAAAAAGACTTGCAGCTGTAATTGCAACGTAAAGGTGGTTCTACAAAGTATTGACTCAGGGAATACAAATGCACGCCACGCGTTTCAGATATTTATTTGCTAAAACCTTTTGAAAACCATTTATAATTTTCCTTCCACTTCACAATTATGTGCCACTTTGTGTTGTTCTATCACATAAAATCCATTTACGTTTTTGGTTGTAACATGACAAAATGTGGAAAATTATCAAGGCACTGTAAGACCCTTTATGGGCCCCTGGCACCATGCTTAAATGTGCCTACCTGGAAAGGCAGCCCTTTTTTGCCCTGTATTAGCAGAGATTCTCCATAGCTTAGCTTATTGCAAAGTGTTATTAATCAATTGGATGGCTTGTTCTATGTGGTGTTAAACTTTAAACAATAAAATATTTTTAACATTCATTTTAAAAAGTACATTTCAATAGGTTAAAAAGAAAATGAGACAAAAGGTTTTGTATGCACACTTCACTGTCATAATGGTCAGATGAAGAGTATACAACAGAAGGCACCTGTATATGACGCTCACTGACGCTGGCGAGAACTAACTGACACTAATACAGTGATCAGTGCTAATGATATTCACTATCACTGTACCTATGACACTGGCTGGGAAGGGGCTAAGATCTTGGATCTTGGACAGTTAAAGAGGAACTGCAGTCTGCTCACATAATTTGTAATAAAAACATTTTTGCCATTCTGAAGCTTCACTCCAACTACTTTGAATATTATTTTATACATACTGTGATTCTGTACTTGCCAAATATGCTGCAGAAATCTCCATGCACTGAGTCTGGCTGCAGCCATTTTGACTGTGGGCAGCTGATTGACACACAAAGGCACACCTCCAGCTCTGCAGCTCTCATTGGCTCTCTTATGACTCACCTCCCCTCCTTCCTGGCAAACTCTCACAAGAGTGAGAGCTGTGCATGATGTCATAAGCCTAGGCCATTTTACAAGACAAGAAACAGGAAGTGGGCCATATAATGTATTTACTGGCAGAAAATATTTTACTATCCAAAGTTAAAACAACAAGGGCAGAGGATAAATTAGATGGAAAGATGAAAAAATGACTGAAGTTCTGCTTTAAATGTGTGCCTAACAATGGTTAATTTGTGTACTATGTGCTGTTTTTGTTAAGCAAGGTTACGTTTTTTACTGTGCCGGCACATCGCTGCTGTCAGTAGAGAGCACTATGTTGTTTACCTACACAGGGCTCTCTTTAAGTGGTTAAAGTCATTGAGTAATTATAGGATGAACTTCCACTTTAGGCCCCATTCACACTTGGCCACTCTAAAAGCGCGGGCAGAATCACACATTTCTGCCTGCTTTTTAAAAAAAAGCTGCAAAACATGCTGCTTGCGGTGCCATTACTTGTTAGTCCTCATGCACGCTGGGTGTCAAACATGGCGCTTTTTAAGGGCGTTTGATTCATTTATTTTTTTGCCTCTTAACCACTTACTGCAAACCGCTGTAGCTGTACGTTGGTACTTTGATAGAATACTGGGGTAATGGCAGCAGTTAGCTGCGATAACCCCAGTATTTTCTGCAATAGCGGGTGATATAGATAAGAATGGTCTCTGTGGCGGATTCGCCGCAAGATCACTTTTATTGGGGTCGGGAGAAGTGCCCACCCCTCTCCCGCCATGTTCTGGTTGTCTTCTCCGCCAGTAGCGGCAAAGACGATCCCATTGTTTCCCCTCAGAGGCTGTGAGTCGAGTGAGGGAATGATGGACCACACTCGACTCAATGACGTTGGATGACGGAAGCAACGTCAATTGTCACTCCTGCCCAACGGCCTTAAAGCGGATTTTTTTTTTTTTTAAATACATTTTTTTTATTGCAAGTTTAAATGTGAGATCTGAGGTCTTTTTGACCCCAGATCTCACATCAACGAGGCCCTGTCATGTTTTTTTTTTTCTATTACAAGGGATGTTTACATTTTTTGTAATATTAATAAAAGTGATACAATTTTTTTTTTTAAAGGGGCAGCGTAAAAATAAAAAGTAAAATAAGATTTTTTTTTTAAAGCGCCCCGTCCTGCCGTGCTTGCATGCAGAAGTGAACGCATACATAAGTCGTGCCCGCATATGTAAACGGTGTTCAAACCACAAATATGAGGTATTGCCACGATCGTTAGTGCGAGAGCAACAATTAAGACCTCCTCTGTAACTCAAAACTGGTAACCTGTAGACATTTTTAAACGTCCCCATGGAGATTTTTAAGGGTCAAAGTTTGTCGCCATTCCACGAGCGGGCACAATTTTGAAGCATGACATGTTGAGTATCAGTTTACTCGACGTAACATTATCTTTCACAATATAAAAAAAATTGGGCTTATTTTTTAATTATAAAAAGTGTATTTTTTCCAAAATAATTGCATTTGTAAGACCGCTGCGCAAATACGGTGTGACATAAAGTATTGCAACGACTGCCATTTTATTCTCTAGGGTGTCTGAAAAATATATATATATAATGTTTGGGGGTTCTAAGTAATTTTTAGGAAAGAAAATGATTTTAACTTGTAAACAACTAAGTTTGAAAATAGGCCTGGTCCTTAAGTGGTGAAATAGGAAGTAAACTTTGACCCTCCGAAGTTACATTTCAAAGAAATAAGTATAGTAAATTATTTTAAACAAGTGCCCAGTAAATAGAAGCCCCATCGCATGTTTCTTACTTTTTTTTCTCTGGTTTATTAATTTCCTGATTTCCGGGTGCAGTCGCGCCATCCTAACTACTGTCTCCTGCATCTGATGTGCTCTGGACTTCTGCCCTTTCTTCTTCTCCCGGCTTGTAATCTCGCGCATGTGGCATAATCCTTTAGCAAGCTTGTTTGTTTTGTGAATGGAAATCAAATCTTGTGATATCTCGGAGTTGTGCCGTGGACACGGGTAGCAGGATAACGGAGGCCCGACACGTCATCAAATGACTGACGGCACGATGAGCATGCTGTAAAAAGAGACAAACGTGCGCAAGCGGCTGTGATGTTATGAAAAGTAACAGGACAAATTACAAGCTAATGAACAAGGTTGTAAGGATTTAACATAGAGTGATCAGCTAAAGAGGAACTGCAGTCTGCTCAAATAATAAAAAACAGGATTTTTTTGTACTCACCGTAAAATCCTTTTCTCTGTAATTCACCAACCAACACAGCTCCTCTCTGTACAAAGTGGGTTTGTTAGCCTGTCACTAGGAGAAACTAGGCAAAATTGTAACACAATACACAGAATTGTCAGTACCCCCCAGGGGGCGGACCCTGTGCGAACAACCCTCCCTGCTGCCCCAGCAGCTTCAGTACGTCAACAAGCAGTATAACGTAGAGAAAAGGAGGGGCGGGTGCTGTGTTGGTCAGTGAATTACAGAGAAAAGGATTTTACGGTGAGTACAAAAAATCCTGTTTTCTCTTATATTCACCGACCGACACAGCTCCTCTCTGTACAAAGTGGGAAGTCCCCAAGCAGTGCCAAACGAGGGGTGGGAAAAAAACAGCATAAAAACTTCATCCACCATGGCAAGTGGGAACTAGTGAAACTAAACCCACAAAAAAACAGCAGTGTGTGGAAAAAAACACCACCACGTAACCGGGTATCCTCAACAGGAGTGACCCCCAAGACCACAACCAATTGCGGAAATAATGCAACAGTGCATTAACACAACAGTACTGCGTTTTTATCAAAAAAACAGGAAAACAAGTTTGCACAATTATTGCAACTACACGGCCGCCTGCAAAACTTTGTGGCCAAAACAGGCATCAGCCGATGCACTGATGTCTACCCTGTAGAACTTGGTAAACGTATGGACAGACGACCAGGTCGCCGCCTTACACACCTGAGCGACCGGCGCTTGGTGTCGGAAGGCCCAAGATGTTCCGATTGTCCTTGTAGAGTGGGCCGTGACAGGAAAGGGGGGCACCTGCCCCTTCAAGGCGTAGTATTGTACTACAATCTGTCTGATCCACCTGAAAATGGTGGCCAACGAGACCGCCATACCCTTCTTTGGACCAGCCACCGAAACAAACAGTGAGTCTGACTTCCGAAAGGGAGCCGTGGCAGACACGTCAAGAGCGTGAAGGGCCACCTCTTTGAGGTGCTTCGGCTTAGGACACAACAATGGTAATACAATGTCCTCATTGATATGAAAGGACGAGACCACCTTCGGTAGAAAAGATGGTTGCAGACGCAACACCACCTGATCCCTGTGGATGACCAGATAAGGCGACTTGCAAGACAAGGCCGCCAACTCTGAAACCCTCATGGCCGAGGTAATGGCCACTAGAAAGACCACTTTCTGGGAAAGAGTCAACAGGGGAATCTCCCAGATATTCTCAAACATGTCGTACCTCCTGAACGAAGGTACTCACTAAGGAGTGCGATGCCAGGGGTCGTTGAAAAAAGACAGCCAAAGCTGAAATTTGCCCTTTGATGGTGCTTAATGCCAATCTCTGGTCAACTCCTTGCTGGAGAAACAGCAGGATCCTGGAAATGGAAAAGGAACGCGGATGCCATCCGTTCTCCTCACACATGGAGATGTAGGCCTTCCAGTTATGATGGTATATCTTCCGAGAATAAGATTTCCTCACCCTCAACATAGTTGGGATCACCAAGTCCGACAGACCCCGGTACCTCAACACCTGGCTCTCAATAGCCATGCCGTTAAAGCCAGTGATAGTAAAGCAGGATGAAAGATTGGACCTCGAGATAGGAGGTCCTCTCGCAACGGCAGTCGTCAGGGAGAGTCTGCCACCAGACGCACCCAGTCCGCGTACCAGGGCCGCTGAGCTCAATCTGGGGCAACCAGGATTATTGGAATCCCCTCGGCTTTCACTCTGCGAAGCAGATGTGGCAACAGTTTCAGTGGAGGAAAGGCGTAGATCAGCTGGTACTGATCCCACGGAGCCACCAGTGCGTCTGACGCGTCTGCCCACGGATCTCTTGTCCTGGACACTAATCTTGGCACCTTCCAATTGAGACGGGAGGCTAATAGATCCACATCTGGTGTTTCCCACTTCAGGCACAGCTGCCTGAATATCTCCGGGTGCAATGCCCATTCTCCTGGGTCCCGCATCTGGTGGCTCAGATAGTCCGCCTGCCAATATTCCACCACCGGGATGTAAATGGCTGACAAGACCGGTACGTGACGTTCTGCCCACCGAAGTATGCAGGGCTGAGCTTCTTGTTCCCCCTTGGTGATTTATGTACACCACAGCCATGGCATTGTCTGACTGTATCCTGATCGGACGCCCTTGAAGACTCAACAACCATCGCTCTCAATTCGAGCAGATTGATCGGCAACTTGGATTCTACCAATCGACCAGAGGCCCTGAGCCGACTGAACGCCCATCACTCCACCCCAGCCGGATAGACTGGCGTCCGTTGTAGAGGTAGGAATGACTTTCCTGACCGAATCACCGGGGATCTCAGCCACCATATCAAGGAGTCTCTGACTGACTGGCTCACCTGGATCGAGCGATCCAGGGACAATGGAGATTTGTCCCATTTTGACAAAATCTCTTTCTGCAAGACCCTGGTTTGGAACTGGGCATACGGCACGGCCTCGAAGGCAGCCACCATGAGTCCCAGGACTCGCATGCAAAGGCGAAGTGACGTCCGCTCGCAATTCCACAGTAGTTTTATCACGGCCCTGAGGGTCTGCACTTTGTCTGAATGGAGAAAGACTCTTGCTTCCTGGAGTCCAGCAGCAAGCCTAGGTACTCCAGACGCTGGGTCAGTAGAACCACCGACTTCTTTAGGTTCAACCACCACCCAAATTCTTGCAAAGTCTGCATGGTGATCGCAACATCCTCCTCCAACTCTGAGGCGGAAGATGCGCTCAGGAGGTGATCGTCTAGATATCCCACGATCACGATCCCGCATTGTCGCCAAAACTGGAGCCAATACCTTGGTAAAGACTCGGAGGGCTGATGCCAGGCCAAATGGAAGAGCCACAAACTGATAGTGGACTTCGCCAACTGCAAATCGCAGAAACTTTTGATGCCGCAGGCATATGGGTATGTGCAGATATGCATCCTGGATGTCCAAGGGTGCCAGGGAGTCCCCTTGATGGAGTGCAGCGACTACTGAGCGAACTGATTTCATTCTGAAACGCTGAACTTTTATAAAGTGATTGAGGGCTTTTAAGTCCAAGATCGGACATACCCCTTCCTTCTTGGGAGCCACAAACAGATTTGAGTAGAATCCCTGGAAGCGTTCCGATTCCGGAACTGGTACAATCACCCCTCGACTCAGCAAGTCCCTTACCGCCCCCAACAGGGCCTCCCGGCGAACCGGGGACACGGGTATGCTGGAGGGGAAGAATCTGTTTGGCGACCAAGAGAGAAATTCTATCTTGTAGCCTGTGGAAATCAGATTGCAGACCCATTGGTCGGATAATCGGGAGGACCACCGGGCTGCAAACTCCCGAAGGCGACCCCCCACCAGAGACATGGGTGGGGGCAGACCTTCATGCGGTAGCACTTTTTGTCGCAGGCTTGCTAGGCTTGCGATGCCAGGGATGCCTTTGTCCGTCCTTGGCCGACCTGTCGGGCTGGGGACGCTTCGCTGAAGCCCCGGTCAGACGAAAAAGCCGTTTGTGAGCGGAAAAAGAGGGTCCTTGCCTGCGGCGTGGCTCCTCAGGCTTCCTGGCTTGCGGGAGTAGGGTACTCTTACCACCGGTGGCATTTTTAATAATGTCATCCAATGAGGCTCCAAAGAGCCGGTCGCCAAGGAAGGGAAGATCCGTCAGGGCTTTCTTAGATGCCTGGTCAGCAGACCAGCATTTTAACCAAATCAGGCGCCGCAGCACCACAGCTGACACTGAGGCCCTGGATAACAAAGGGAGGGTATCCAGGGACGCGTCACAAACGTACTTGAGGCCTTGCACTAGTTGGTTTGCCAATTCTACACAGACAGGAGAAGCCTTCTGCTCTCCCAATACGAGGTGCAAACGTTTTGCCCACTCAGTCAGTGTCTGTGACACAAGTGCAGATGCCAGTACTGGTCGTATGGCGGACCCCACAACTGTAAACAAGGAACGAGCCACTGCCTCGGCCTTCCTGTCCATGGGATCCTTGAATGCAGGAGTCCCCTCTACCGGGATCGTGGTTACTTTATTTAACCTGGATACTGGGGGGTCCACGACCGGAGGAGCCGACTATTTCTTGAGAAGATTTTCCTCAAAGGGGTAACGCACCACCATGTTTTTGGGGTCCTTTGCGGCTGACCCCATTCCCTGTAGATGAACTTGTCAAAATAAGTCAAATACGGGAACACCTTAGGTTTACGTTCTGGCTTGCGGGACCCAAAGGGGACTGATACATCAGCAGAGGGATCCGCTGGCTCCTGGATCTTCAGGGTATCACACACAGCTGTGATAAGTGCTCCAACCAGCACTTTGTCGTGCCCGGACCTGGACGGGGAATCATCCTCTCTGTCTGAATGGTCCTGATCAGCTTCGTCTGATAGGTCAGAGCAGGGGTCACCAGCCGCAGCAGGGCCCAAGTCTGCATCAGAGCTCTCCCCAGAAGACGGGGGGGGGGGCAGGGGCCTTTTTAGCGCACCTTTCCTTCCACGCACTGCCTCTATTTTAGCAACAAATGAGTTAAGGACCGCTGTCAGGGTGTCCATGGGCACAGAGTCATCCGCAGGTGACCCGGTTGCAATAGCCTGGATTTCGGGGGAAGAAACATCAGTTTCTGAAGCCATGCTGACCCTACCCTGTCTGCCACCTGAAAGGGGACTTAGGACAGTGAAGGTCCCACCCTCCTGCTGCCGCTGGCTGGGGGGGCTCCTAGCACAAGACTCATCACCCTGAGGCGTTCTGTGTCGGTTACTAGCCGTGCCTGTAGTCCCCAGGAGGGTACCCAAGTGCAGAGTGAAGAGGCTGTGTCGGCAGCAGCAGTAGAAAAGAGCGCTGAACCGATCTGCAGAGCTTGCACCAGCGTTCAGGGAATGGTCGCTCAGTGTCCTGTATACACAGGAAACAGTGTATGATAGCACATGGCATGCCGTCACTAGAGAGCTGCGGTGAAAAAAAAGTGCTCAGACCTCAAGAAAATGGCCGCCAATTATCTGAATAGGGAAAACCTACAGAAAATGGCCGCTGAAGCTCACAAGGGGAACCTGCTCTGCTCCCATCCAAAATGTCCGCCGGACAGCGCCATGCAGTGAAAAGTGAAAACCACAGCACAGAACAGTGCTGCCTAAAACACAGCAAAATACCTCCACAGGCACCTTTTTGGGACCCCCAACCCGGAACCAAGACCATCGCTAACCGCACAGACCCCATACAGGTGAGAGACCCAGCGATCCCCTGTATACACACCGCACAGCAGACACATGCAGCCGCCCCCCCCCCCCCTGGGGGGGGGGGGGGGAGGAGGGAAGATAGGGACGTGAGAGAGAAGAGAAGGAAGTAAGGTGGCCCCCGAATCAACCTCCCAGGGAATGCCCAGCTGCTCAACCCCACTGAAGCAGGGAGAGCCGTACTTACCAGTCCTGAAGAGCTGGGAGACATTCCATCACAGACCCACTCCTGCACAGTTACAGGGTGGCTGCTGGCCTCGGTATACTGTGATCCAGACATCAGTAGCCCGGTCATATGTATACCCCGAAGCATTGAAGCTCACCGACCACCTCTGGAGCTGAGGTATGTCGTGGCCTGCCTAGCCGTAGCTGTGACTTGCACACGCTCGATGGCCGGACTGGGGGGAATACAAGGATAACTTAACCAGCCTGTCACCCAGCCGGCAGTTGATAGAAGATCACAGGATCATTCATCTTGCGCAAATGCATAAGTCCTGCATCAAAAAAAATGCACCGAAGGGCCCGCAGGGTTCCTAGGTCATTCTCCTTCACTAGGCAAATTAAAACTGAAGCTGCTAGGGCAGCAGAGAGGGTTGTTAGCACAGGGTCTGCCCCCTGGGCATTACTGACAATTCTGTGTATTGTGTTACAATTTTGCCTAGTTTCTCCTAGTGGCAGGCTAACAAACCCACTTTGTACAGAGAGGAGCTGTGTTGGTCAGTGAATATAAGAGAAACATCTTTGCCATTCAGAAGCTTCCCTCCAACCACTTTGCATATTATTGCATAATATTTTATATATACTGTGATTCTGTACTTGCCAAATATGCTGCAGAAATCTCCCTCCACCAAGTCTGGCTGCATCCACTTTAACTGTGGGCAGCTAAAGCTGCTACCTATTCCCTTCCTGGATTTACACAGACACACACCTCCGGCTCTGTAGCTCTTATTGGCCCTCTTATGACTCATCCCCCCTCCCTTCCTGGCAAAGTGACCGGACAAGAAACAGGAAGTGGGCTGTATAAGGTACAGTGCTGGGAAAAAGTATTTGCCCCCTTCCTAATTTTTTTATGTATTGTGAGGGGTTAACTCGGTAGCGGGTGTGTGTGACCCCCTGGATGGGTTCACAACACAAAGTCAGGCACAGCAGACAGCGGTGTAGGTTCAAAAAACAAACGATCCGGTTTATTTCTGCTACATGCAGTGATACATAAACAGCCAAACAAAATAAAACAAGAAAATAAATCCTGGTCAGCTTGACCTCTAACTACACACGTAGACTCCCTGTCTAACAACTGGGTGCAACCTTGTGCTGCGCCCAGTCCCTGTCGCTATTGTAGGGGTTTGCCACACAGGCGTTAACTCACCGCACAGAACAGATCTCAGACTCCCCAGTCTATACACACAACTGGTTCCAGGATGGAGCATCTCCCTATGCATGCTGGGGTTTTTTGTAGAGGCCTTAATGAGCCCACTTACTACAGCTGGGCTCATTAACTCTTCCCCTCTAATTGTAAAAGTCTGCATAAAGCCTGAATCTAGGACACACATATTTCCCATCCTGAATACAACCAGGTGATTTTACCTGCGTGCTGCCACATACCCCCCCCTCTTGTTTCAACCTTGGGGTTGTAACACAAGCGGCCAGACACGCATGTATCCGAGACAAAGCATCCACATTCCCCATTTTAACACCAGGGCGATGCTTAACTGTAAAGTTAAATTCCTGTAGGGCCAGAAACCACCCATTTACCCTTCTATTGGTCTCCTTGTTCTGAGCCATCCACTTTAAAGGAGCGTGATCAGTCACCAGGTCAAAGTGCCTACCTAGCAGATAGTACCGAAGGGAATCTAGAGCCCACTTCACTGCTAAACATTCCTTCTCAATCGTGGCGTAATTTACCTCATGGGACTTCAACTTCCTGCTGAGGTAAATGACTGGGTGCTCTTCCCCGTTCCAGACCTGGGATAACACTGCTCCTAACCCAACGTCTGATGCATCAGTTTGTACCACGAAGTCCTTAGAGAAGTCTGGTGAGTACAACACTGGCTGGCTACATAAGGCTGTTTTTAAGGACTGAAATGCTTCCTCAGCCTCTGGGGACCATTTAACCATGACCGACTCTTTCCCTTTTGTCAGGTTGGTGAGGGGCACAGCCTGAGAAGCAAAATGGGGAATGAATCGTCGATAATAGCCAGCGATTCCCAGAAAGGCTCGTACCTGTTTCTTGCTGTTGGGACGTGGCCAACTCTGTATGGCCTCGACTTTATTGACTTGGGGTTTTATCACCCCCCTCCCAATAGTGTACCCAAGATATTTGGCCTCCTCCTGTCCAATCGTACACTTCTTTGGATTGGCCGTAAACCCAGCTTCTCGGATAGAGTCTAGGACTGCTTGTACTTTTGGCAAATGTGAGACCCAGTCGGTGCTATGGATAATCACATCATCCAGGTAAGCTGCAGCATATTTCTGGTGGGGCCTCAGAATCTTATCCATTTTCCGCTGGAATGTTGCCGGTGCATTCTGTAACCCAAACGGCATTCTCTTATATTGGAATGCCCCATCTGGGGTTACAAACGCAGTTTTCTCCTTGGCCGACTCGGCCAGGGGAATTTGCCAATACCCTTTGGTGAGATCAAGAGTTGTCATATATCGGGCTGTTCCCAGCCGGTCGATCAACTCATCTATACGTGGCATGGGGTAGGTGTCAAATTTTGTAACTTTATTTAATTGTCTAAAATCGTTACAAAACCGCCAGCTCCCATCAGGTTTGGGCACTAGTACGATAGGACTGGACCAGTCACTCTGGGACTCCTCTATCACACCCAATTCCAGCATCCTTTGAACCTCCCCACGTATTGCCTCCCGTCGGGCCTCTGGTATTCTATAAGGTTTTAGTTTTACCCTTTCTCCTGGCGGGGTGATAATGTCATGCTCTATGCCAGATGTTTGTCCCGGAAGCTCAGAGAAAATCTCTTTGTTACGAAGTACAAACTCTTTAACCTCCTGTTGTTGGGCTTTCGACAAGGTGTCTGCTATTCCAACCTCAGGAACTAAGCAATTAGGCTGTGCTTGTGACAAAGTCTCTGCGACTAGGGATTCCCTATCCCTCCAGGCTTTCAGCAGATTGACGTGATAGATCTGCTCCGGCTTTCGCCTTCCTGGCTGTCTAACCCTGTAGTTCACCTCACTAATTTTTTCAATTACTTCATATGGACCTTGCCATTTGGCCAGAAATTTGCTTTCAACCGTAGGGACTAGCACCAAGACCCTATCCCCCGGGGAAAAAGTACGGGTCTTGGCCCCACGGTTGTACACTCTCTGCTGTGCTAACTGCGCCTGGGTTAAATGTTCCTTTACAATTGGCATTACCTGTGCAATTCTATCTTGCATCAGGGCGACATGCTCAATCACACTCCTGTGAGGAGAACTCTCATTTTCCCAAGTTTCCTTGGCGATATCCAGCAGCCCTCTTGGGTGTCTCCCATAGAGCAACTCGAAGGGTGAGAAACCCGTAGAGGATTGGGGTACCTCCCTAATGGCAAACATCAGATAGGGTATTAGACAATCCCAATTCTTTCCATCTCTATCCACCACCTTCTTTAACATTTGTTTTAGGGTTTTGTTGAATCTTTCAACCAACCCATCTGTTTGGGGGGTGATACACAGATGTACGCAATTGCTTCACTTTGTACAACTTGCATAATTCTTTCATAACCCGGGACATAAAGGGTGTACCTTGGTCCGTAAGCAGTTCCTTACAAATACCCACGCGGCTAAAAACAAGGGATAGCTCTTTGGCTATGGTTTTGGCCGAGGTATTTCGGAGAGGAATTGCTTCCGGATAACGGGTGGCATAGTCCAATATAACCAAAATGTACTGATGCCCCCTAGCAGACTTCATTATCGGACCTACCAAATCCATTGCGATCCTTTCAAAGGGGACCTCAATGATAGGAAGAGGTACCAGCGGGTTATGGAAATGTGGCATAGGTGCCGACTTCTGACACACAGGGCAGGAGGAACAATAATTTTCTGTTTCCTTCATGACCCCAGGCCAATAGAATCTCTGCAATACCCTCTCTCTGGTTTTTTCGGTCCCCAGATGACCTCCCAGAATGTGCCCATGGGCCAATTCTAACACCAACTTCCTGTAAGGTTTGGGCACCACAAGTTGCTCAATGGTTTCTTCTGCCCTTTGAGCCACTCGATACAGCAGGTCCCTTTCCACAGTGAAGTAAGGATAAGGGCAAGTCTTATCTGGGTTCACTAACTCGCCATCTACTTTCACCACATTTTCCCGTGCCTTTATTAGGGTGGGGTCTTTTAACTGTTCTGTGGCAAAATTTTCCCTGTGAACCTCAAGATCCGAAATCTCCACAGACGGCATGTTTTCATCTGAGGATGTTGGCTCCTCCCCAGTTTCTCGAGTTTCCCCCGCCAATACCGACAAGGGAAATTCAGGAGAGTCCTCACCACTCCCAGAGGAATTCTGGTCATCTTCCTGGTTTATAGGGGCACCAGTGGGGGGCTCAGGACAATCCCAGAGTTCCCAGAATTTTGGAAAATCCCTTCCCACAATAGCATCATGTGGTAAGTGAGACACTAACCCCACCTGATGAGAGAGGTTACCTTTGGGGGTCTCAAAAAACACTGAAGTTACAGGATACTCTCGGGTGTCCCCATGTACACAAATAACAGCCACCCTGTTCTTCCCAGAGACCTCTGTAGTAACTAATTCAGCTTTTATCAATGTTACCAGGCTACCTGAATCCAGCAACACATCAACATGTCTACCATTAATACACATTTTACATAAATGTTTCTCAGGTCCCCGAATGGCAGTGCATGCAACTGTCGCAAACAGCGACTGGCGTCTCTCCCTTATAAAGTCACATTGCATAGGCTCATCCACAACTGGGCAATTGGCTGCAATATGTCCCTCTTGCCGGCAGCGGTAGCAAATAATCTTTTTCGCTGCCTCTTGCAGCATGGGCTTCCTGGGCTGCTCCCGCCAGACCTTAGGTAGAACTCCCACCCTCTCACTCTCTCCACCCTCACCCCTTGGAGTCATCTTACCCACCACTGGGGATGATCTGGTCTTAGGGGGGAAAGTCCGTGAGTCCCTGGAAGAGGTGGTCAAGTTCTCTGTAGCCAAGTACCTCTCAACCAGATCCACAAGTTTGTCTGCATTTTCTGGGTCTCCATGGCTTACCCATTTTTGGATGGCAGTAGGAAGAGCTCTCAGGAAACGATCCATAACCACACGTTCCACAATGTTTGGTGCGGTCAAAATCTCTGGCTGCAGCCACTTCCTGCTCAGGTGAATGAGATCATACATTTGAGACCTGGGAGGTTTTCCAACCTGAAAAGTCCAGTTATGCACACGCTGAGCCCGGACTGCCAGGGTGACACCCAGCCGTGCCAATATTTCTGCTTTTAGCACCACATAGTCTTTTGCTTGGTCAGGCTCTAGGTCATAATAAGCTTTCTGCGATTCCCCAGTTAACAGAGGGGCCACCAGTCCAGCCCATTGCTCCTTAGGCCACTTTTCCCTTTCAGCAGTCCTTTCAAATGTGGTCAAAAACACCTCCGGATCATCCTCTCCAGTCATTTTTGTCAGTAAACGGCTCACACCAAAGGTTGCGGTATTATTGTACCCACTTGCTTCATTGGTCTGCGGACGTTGCTGTATCAATGTCTCTATTTGCTGTTGAAAATTCTGCTCTTGCTTCTGCAACAGGTCTATGAAGCGGGCTTCAGATCGCTGCTGGGCTTGTTGCTGAGCTTCCAAACTCTGCTGCAAAGTTGCATTTGTCTGCTGCTGATTTGCATTTGCCTGCTGCTGATTTGCATTTGCCTGCTGCTGGGCTTGTTGCTGAGCTTCCATACTCTGCTGCAAAGTTGCATTTGTCTGTTGTTGAGCTGCAAGGCTCCTTTGTAAACCCGCATTTGTTTGCTGCTGATTTGCATTGGCTAGAGCCAGCTGTCTCAGTATCTCCTCCATGCTGGCCTTAAAAAAAAACTGCCAAAATTCTCCACCAACTGTGAGGGGTTAACTCGGTAGCGGGTGTGTGTGACCCCCTGGATGGGTTCACAACACAAAGTCAGGCACAGCAGACAGCGGTGTAGGTTCAAAAAAACAAACGATCCGGTTTATTTCTGCTACATGCAGTGATACATAAACAGCCAAACAAAATAAAACAAGAAAATAAATCCTGGTCAGCTTGACCTCTAACTACACACGTAGACTCCCTGTCTAACAACTGGGTGCAACCTTGTGCTGCGCCCAGTCCCTGTCGCTATTGTAGGGGTTTGCCACACAGGCGTTAACTCACCGCACAGAACAGATCTCAGACTCCCCAGTCTATACACACAACTGGTTCCAGGATGGAGCATCTCCCTATGCATGCTGGGGTTTTTTGTAGAGGCCTTAATGAGCCCACTTACTACAGCTGGGCTCATTAACTCTTCCCCTCTAATTGTAAAAGTCTGCATAAAGCCTGAATCTAGGACACACATATTTCCCATCCTGAATACAACCAGGTGATTTTACCTGCGTGCTGCCACAGTATATATATTATATTTTTTTTAAATATTAATATATTTAATATTTCTCACACTTAAATGATTCAGACCATCAAACACATTTTAATATTAAACAAAGATAACCCGGGTAAATCCAAGATGCACTTTTTACATTATTATTTAATTTATTAAGGGAAAAAGGCTGTTCAAACCTGCCTGGCCCTATTTTAAAAAGTAATTGCCCCCCCCCCCCCCCCATGCTGAATCATGAATGAACTGGGATTAATCACAATTTTTTGGAAAGCTGAGTAATATTTCACTTGCCACACCCAGGCCTGATTACTGCCAGACCTGTTGAATCAAGAAATCACATAAATAAAAGCTGTCTGACAAAGTGACGCACACTAAAAGATCACAAAAAAAAAAAAAAACACACATCATGCCACAAGCTAAAAACATTCAAGAACAGATTAGAAACAAAGTAATGAAAATGTATCAGTCTAGGAAAGGTTTCAAAGCCATTTCTAAGGCTTTGGAACTCCAATGAACCATGGGGAGAGCCATTATCCACAAATGGGGATAACCTGGAACAGCAGTGAACCTTCCCAGGAGTGGCCGGCCTACAAAAAACTCCAAGACTATGATGACGGCTCATCCATGAGGTCATAAAAGAACCCAGAACAATATCTAAAGACCTGCAGGCCTCTGGTAAGATCAGTGTTCATAATTCGACAATAAGAGACTGGACAAAAATGGCATCCATGGGAGAGTTCAGTTCCAAGGCCAAAGCCACTGCTGACCAAAAACACAAAGGCTCATCTCACATTTACCAAAAAACATCTTGATTATCCCCAAGACTTTTAGGCAAATATTATGTGGACTGATGAGACAAAAATTTAACTTTTTGGAAGGTGGGTGTCCCGTTATATCTGGCATAAAACGAATACAGCATTTCCTAACAAGCACATCATACCAACAGTCAGACATGGTGGTGGTAGTGTGATGGTCTGGGGTTGCTTTGCAGCTTCAGGACCTGGACAACTTACCATAATTGATGGAACCATGAATTCTGAGCTCTACCAGAAAATCCTAAAAGAGAATGTCCAGCCATCAGTTTGTGACCTTAAGCTCAAGTGCACTTGGGTTATGCAGCAGGACAATGACCCGAAATACAACAGCAAGTCTACCTCCAAATGGTTCAAACAAAGCAAAATTTAGGTTTTGGAGAGGCCTGGTCAAAGCCCAGACTTAAATCCAATTGAGATGCTGTATCATGACCTTACACAGGCCGTTCATGCTGGAAAACCCTCCAATGTGGCTGAATTAAAACAATTCTGCAAAGAAGAGTGGGCCAAAATTGCTCCACAGCAATGTGAAAGACTCATTGCCAGGTATCGCAAATGCTTGATTGCAGTTGTTACCACCAAGTGTGGCACAACAAGTTCTTAGGTTTAGGGGGCAATTACTTTTCACTGCATTGTATTTACTGCCAGAAAAAAATGTTTTACTATCCAAAGTTAAAACAACAAGGGCAGAATATTTAATAGACAGAAAGATGAAAAAATGACCGAAGGTCCGCGTTAAGTGCTTAGTAATGCTTTATATGGCAGAAAATGGACAGGATGAGTTTACAACCACTCTAAAACCCTCTGCGTTAGCGTATTGGCACAATTTATTGTGCATAGAGCAGCCCATTATCTGTGACTTGCTGAAACGCAGGAAAAGAAAGATGCAAACGTTCTCGTTTTGTACAAAGTGTGACATTTACAGCACAAA
Source organism: Lithobates pipiens (assembly GCF_037356315.1). Classification (NCBI taxonomy): domain Eukaryota; kingdom Metazoa; phylum Chordata; class Amphibia; order Anura; family Ranidae; genus Lithobates; species Lithobates pipiens. Next base: position 243,225,458 of record NW_027507903.1, on the reverse strand, counting down.
CTGCGTGTTTATTGCAAATTTGTTTGCATGCAAAGCGATGTGCATTCTTTACACTGTAAAGAATCCTTTTTATATTGTAAAGCGCTGTGTAAACTGTTGGAGCTATACAAATACTGTATAACAATAAACGCATTGGCGCTGCATTTTTCATAAGCGTACATGTCCTTTGAGGTCACCTATGTCTTCTTTGGGCTTTTAGGGCCCATTCACACCAGAAATGGTGTGCTTATTGTGCATTTTTACATACACAGGGCCGTGCATTTTTTTTAAAGCTTCCTTTGAGGTCACTTCCATGTTCTTTGGGCTTTTATGTGCATGTCTGTGTAGAAACATGTAGCTTGCTCTACTTTTTCTCACTGAATAGAGTGACCTATACCCATAGGAGAAGCCGCATTTTGGACTGTCCATGCACTCAGTGAAAAATGTCAATTTTTCTAGAATGATACCATGTCCTTACAGACAGGTGACGAGGGAAGGATGAATGGTACTGCGCACTGACTCTCCTTCCCCGTTTCCGCTACACACACACACACACACACACACACACACACACACACACACACACACACGCCTCCTCACAGTCACCCAGCGACGTCACGCCAGCCATACTCTCCCTGGCCTTTTCCAATTGGAACAATGGACGGTGCGGACGCAGGTGCAACAGCGTTCGGTATTCTGATTGGCTGCCCGTGCCCCATGACGTAAGGCAGGCGTGTCCAGCCGGTGTCGTGCCGTGCACCTGCTTCCCTTTGTGGGGAACGCGCTGCGCGGTCTCGGGGAGGGCTCCTGTGGCTGTTATTGGCCGTTGTTCTCAGACAGGTAAATTACTGGGGTCACTTATGTGCTATTGAAGTGCTGGGGGGTTGGGGTGCCGTGCCCGCTGCTGTCGGTGCGGGAACGCGCAGCTGGCATTGTGTGTGAGAGCTGCTAGTCTGCTGCAGGCGCTCCATGTTTACATTCCGTGCTGTGGGGTGAGACATAAGCCGTCCCCTCTAGCTATTGTCCGCCTGGAGTCCTTGAACTTGTAGCCGTGTGTGTGTGTGCGCGCGCGCCTCCTGTCACCAGTCCGCCCCCCCCCCCCCCCCCCCCCCCCCACCATGAGCCGATTACAGGAGTTCACACAAGGTGATCTATCAATGATATTCACATTAGGGGACAGCTCCGATCATCAGTAATAACCGATCACCACTTACACCATGTCTTCTTAGCCTGACACTCTTCTCTCCCATACACTTGCAGCAACCTGCCTATCAAATACTGCTCCTGTGTTTGTATCTTCACATCGAAATCCAAAACCTCTTTTCATTCTGGATACAGTAGGATGGCTTCAGAGCAGTTCCAGCTTTTTATTTAGCCATCTGCGTCCCATTGGATAGATTTCCCTTTACTTCCTGTTCTGTAGAAACGGGAAGTGAGAGCAAATCTCTCCAAAGTGATTGGAAATGCAGTAAGATTTTCCGATTTTTTTTTTTTTTTTTATTTAATTTTTTTTCTTTCACTTTTATATCTAGCGATCAGGACAAATAAAGTGTCCCTAAGCGGCAGATAACAGAAGGAAGTGATTTCAAAACCTGAAAGGAGTTGTAAAGTCTTATCATTTTTACCTTAATGCCTTTACTTTCCTTGCATTAAAGTGAATGTAAGGGTGTTTTTTTATTTTATTTATTTTTTTATAACAAACATCATACTTGCCTCCACTGTGCAGCTTGTTTTGCACAGAGTGGCCCCAAACCTTCTGTTCTGGGTTCCCCCGGAAGTTCCTCCCCCACATCATAGAACAGTGATGACGAACCTTGGCACCCCCAGATGTTTTGGAACTACATTTCCCATGATGCTCAGCTACACTGCAGAGTGCATGAGCATCATGGGAAATGTAGTTCCAAAACATCTGGGGTGCCAAGGTTCGTCATCACTGCCCTAGGAGAAGCGCTCTCCTGAGGGAGTTACCTTGTGGGTGCAAAAAAAAGAGATGAATACCGCGCTAGGCCAAGAGTCACTAAGCAGCTGCTAGAGGTGAAATACACACAAAATAGATATAAAGAAAAAGTGCTGCTACACTTTTTTTTTTTCTTTATACCTTGTGGGTGTGCTCCCGAATCCAGCATTCTGCGTCCATAGAGGCCAAATTCAGGACTCGGCCCTGCCCCTGGTACCTGCGTCATTGTATTTGATTGACAGCAGTGGGAGCCAATGGCTGCGTTGCTATCAATCTATTCAATTGAGCCGAGAACCCCCGGGCAGAGAGAGAGCGTGTCCCTGCCGGATCAAGTTCCAGGGCTCAAGTAAGTAAAACTGAGGGGGGCTGGTCACTGCTAGGTGTTTTTTTTTTTTCATAGGATTCATTAACAACCACTTTTAGGATGCAAAAAATGTTTAAGTGTTAGCCTCGCCCCCTCAGCTCCCCCTTTACTTACCTGGTGCCCATTTCGATCCAGTGGCGGGCACGTCGGCAGATTGTTCCTCCCCTCACTTCTGGGTCTTGCTGGGGCTTCGAGTGCTGTTAATCAAAGCCAGTGATGACAGAGTGGGGGGGGGGCTGAGTCCCGCTGTCTGTGTCAATGGATGTAGGTGAGCGCGCACCAGAGACCCAATGGGAAGCGGCTTTCCATTGGGGCACTGGACAGAGAGAGGAGGCGGCAGGAGCACCGGATGGGGACCCAAAAAAAGGAGCTTCCCGGCCACTCTGTGCGATTCTTTTGCACAGAGTAGGTAAGTATAGGCACGTTTGTTATTTGAAAAATAAACATTGCCTTTACCAACCCTTGAAGCAAACTAAAGGCATCTGTACTCCTTTCCTCCAACAGTCCCCCTCCCTCATCAGCATCTTCTTGTGTGTGGTGGTTTTAGGCTATCTTCATTGGCTGGCTCAAGATGATGTCACCCCTGTGCACGTGCAGGAGACATCTCAACACACAGGGATCAGGCTGGCTATTGTAAGCTGTGCTGCGTATGTGTGGCTCAGTTTACATGCCATGGAATGCTGAGAGTAAGCAGGTTGGTACAACTTCTTGCCTGTCTCCTCTGCAATAAAAGAGCTTGCCAGCTCACAGTGAATAACAGCAGAACTTTAGGCTCCATTCACACTTGTTTGACTTCAAACTGTGAGATTTACATTGTGACTTTGATGCAAGTTTGGATGGGTGCGACCTTGGCTGTTGACTTTGACTGTTGCACAACTGTCACGTTGATAACATTGAAGTGCATGTTACCCTAAAGGGGAGAAAAAAAAGATTCTGTTCCTTTAAAGCATTGTTATACAGCACAGTGGTTGTGCTGTGTAATTTTGGCCCCTCTGTATCAGCTAAAAAAAACCTGGCTGATCCTGCCTGGCTATACCCTCCCCTCTGAAAACTGACCACGGTGTATTATGGCTGCTGAGCCCCTGACATTGTGGTCAGTTTACATTCCTCCATCATCCGCAGCTCTCCTTTCCTCCTCTGTGCTCCTCTCCCTGCCTGTCTGCTATGCGTCAAGTGACCACCTCCTTCCTCCCCCCGCTGCTGAAATATCTTTTGAATATCTTATATAATCCTGTTTGTTTCATAATGACAGGTACCCCTGTCTCTGTGTTGTATAAAAAAAAAAAATGCCGGCTATACCTTATTTCAGAGTGTTGCTGTCGTAACCGGCTAGCTCTCTCTTCCTCTTGTCTCAACTGAGGTCAGCAGGAAAATCTCGGCCCCACCCGCTGCTGTTGTCAGATGGTGAGAAGAGAGCTGGCTGATCACGTGAGCAGCACTCTGAAATCAGTTATAGCTGTCATTATTTTTTTTATAAAACACAGGGACTGGAGCACCCGTCACCAGGAAACAAAGATGATTATATTAAGTTAGCAGAGTGAGTTAACAACCACTTTTAAGATGCAACTTTCATGCAACTTTTGAGAGTTTACATGGCTGTTATAGTTGTGCACAGGGGTGTGCCAGATGTGCCTGGGCACACTCGAATCACTCCACGCACATTAGCATTATCGCTTTGTTTGCTGGCAGGGAGCTGGAAAAGATTTTTCTCTGATCAGCTATCCCTGAAGAGAAATGCTTATGCACTTTTTCACTGTGCCAGTGGGCAGATGGGAAAGATCTCCCACCGACCAACTCTGCAATAGGCGTGTGTGTGTGTGTGTGTGTGTGTGATGTGTGTAATATATAATATAAATATTATACACACAATCACATACATACACAATCGTCTGCATGTGAGTTTGAGCTTTGGGGGGCACACCCTTTTTAAGTTGCATAGGTTTGGAGTGCTTCCATTGAAGTATATGGACTGCGATTTGTCATGTAATTTTGTGTTAAGTCGCACAAGTGTAACTGGAGCTAAGGTTCCAATTTAAAGTTAAAGGGGTTCTTCAGTCACCTGTGGAAAAATTGTAGCATTGTATTCAGCGTTGTGATGAAAGAAAAAAAGGTGCCAATAATTGCTGCCAAAAACGCCTGACATTTTGCCTTGATTTTTACCGTGTTGATTTTGTAGGTCATGTGACTCAAAACTACAACGGGATGCATTCTTGCTGCATTTTCAATGCACTTCAATGGGAAGGTGTGTTTTTGGTGCAGTTTTTTTTTTTTAAAAGCTTTCGGGGTATGTCCCCTTCTTCAAGATCCAAGCAGTACTGATTCACAAATTTTTAAGCCGAATGTTAAAACCCCCAGAAAAACACATCTCAGAGGGAAAAAAAGACAGAGAAAAAGAAACACATACAAATCAATGGTAATAAAGATAGCAGCAGAGTTAGGCCCCTTTCACACTGAGGCGGTCCTGCTAGCGCACCGCTCCAGTGTGAAAGCCCTCCGGCTTTCACACTGGAGTAAAAGGGGCCGGTTTTTTCAGGCGCTACACAGGCGCTATTTTTAGCGATGTAGCGCCTGAAAAAAACGGCCGCTTTCACACTGAAGCGGTGCGCTAGCAGGACGGTGAAAAAGTCCTGCTAGCCGCATCTTTTGAAGCGGTGAAAGGAGCGGTGTATTCGCTGCTCCTAAACCGCTCCTACCCATTGAAGTCAATGGGACAGCGCGGCTATACCGCTGGCAAAGCGGCGCTTTGCGGGCAGTTTTAACCCCTTTTCGGACGCTAGCGGGGGTTAAAACCACCCTGCTAGCAGCCGCATACCGCCGCTAAAACGACGGTAAAAATATCGGCGCTTTACCGCCGATGGCCGCACCGTCCCAGTTTGAAAGGGGCCTTACTGAGATAAGACAGAGCTATAGTCACAGAAGGGGTCGTAAAACTTTAGTATAATGGGTAAGGAAACCTATATCTAAATTCAGGCCTTTATTTTTTGTGTCAAAAAAAATTATCATTCTTAGTTCAAATGTTTTCCTAGATAGTTCTGAAATTCCCTTTTAAGAACTAAAACATTGAGATCTTCTATAGTGTGGTCCGGTTGTGAGAAATGATGCCCACAGGTGTGCAGAAACTGTCTTCTTTATGTTCCTTGATGGTATGTCTGTGCAAATTCATCCTCGCTTGCAACTTCTGTCCTGTTTCACCACCGTAAGATCCTTTGCTGCACCTTTTGCATTGAGGTACACAACATTACTGGAGGTACAGTTGTAAGAGCCTGTGATATTGAAGGTCCCATTTGTGTGTGTGTGTGATACTTTTTGGATAGATTGATCTGGTTGCACAGTTTGCAGCATTTTTTTTTTATTGCAGGGTTTGCTTCCATTATTTATGACTTTATAATCAGAGTGAAGTTTCCTGCTGATTAGTTTGTGTCTGAGGTTGGGTGGTTGTCTGAAAGCCAATATTGAGGATTGTTGGAATATTCCTTTCAGAGTTTCAATCTTTTATGATGGGTTGTAAATCTTTGATTATCTTTTTGATCCCTTCTAGTGCTGGGTTGTATGTGGTGACTAGAGGTACTCAGTTATTTGTTTTTTCTCTTTGTATTGGAGGAGATTTTCTCTTCGGGTTATCAAGGCTGAGTAATGCTGTTGTTGATGGTTTTGTCTTTGTAATCTTTCTTATGGAAGGAGTCTGCCAGTGTTCTGAGATGTTTATCTGTCTTCTGGGTCTGAACATATTCAGTGGTATCTGATGGCCTGGCTGTGTATGATGGCTCGTTTAGTGTGTTGGGGGTGAAAACTGGAATTGTGAAGATAGCGGCATCGGTCAGTCTGTTTTCTGTATATCAAAGTGTGAATCTTGTCATCCCTGATGTATACTGTACTGTCTAGGAAGTTGACGTGTGTTTTGAATAATCCATTTTTAGTTTGATCAATGGGTGAGAAGAATTGGTTTAGATTTTCTTCACCTTCAGTCTATATCGTGAAGATATCATCAATATAGCGGTAATATCTGTATTGTATGCTGTTCAGGAAATTGTCCTCCAGGTCAGCCATAAATAAGTCTGCATGTTGGGGTGCCATTTTACTTCCCATAGCAGTACCCATACATTAGAGATAGATGTCATTACTGAAAGTGAAGTAGGGGTGTGTGTGTCACATCCACAGCAGTGTATTTGTGGTTTGGTGAGGATCATAAGAATCTGTGACATGCCTCCAACCCATCCTTTTTTTTTTTTTTTTTTTTTAACATTCTGCAAAAAAAGTGTGAATCGGTACTACTTGGACCTTGAGGAAGGGGACATACCCCGAAAGCTTGTCCTGAAAAATTGTATGTTAGTGCAAATAAAAAAAAGTATCACAGACAGTACTTGATTTTCTATGATAAAAATGTAAAAGTCAAATATAATACAATTATTTATCATATAATACTTGCTCACCTCGATGTAACTTAAAATAGGCCATTTCTTACCTGGTAGGTACAGTGAATATCTCCTAAACTTGCGCTGTTTAAGGAGACATTCACACTGCATGCAGCCTGTGACATCACCAACGCATGCACTCTGAAGGCATACCATACCATACCATGCCAGGCCTTCAGAGCTCCGTGCCATAGCCCAGGGCCCCCATCTACATGCGCAGGAGTGACGTTTATACGGCCCCGGACACTCGTACAGCCAGAGCCCATGGACCCGGAAGGAGGCCTGGGCTCAGATGGAATCCCTGTCAGCGGTGACAGCTCATCACTGGAGGGCGTCGTTCTAAAGTAGGTATTTCAAAATGAGCTGGTATGCAATGCATACTACAGTAGCACATTATGCCATTGCCTTGCAGGGGATTTAAAGATTACACAATTAATGCAGCCCCCACATCTGAGGATAATTGCAATATATTACATTTCTGGGTTTAGGTGTATGTTTTAAGAAAGAGGCATTTCCAGTTAAAAGATTTTGTTATTTTTCAACTAATGAACCAATTTTTAATATTCAAAGCCCCCCTCCCCCCATTCATTCATCCATCCATTTACTCCATGCTTTATTTTGTTGAGAAACACTTTGAAAAACACCCCCACCTAGAATTTCTGTCTGCGGCCTTCTTAAATAGGGGCAAATGATTCATGTAGCATTTATTTCCTGGAATCCATTTGGCCTTAGCTCAAGCATGCATGCGGGTGTGTGTGCGCTTAGCTGAGAAAACCCCTTCTCCTCTCTTCCCCTCCTGGAGACTCCTGGGATGTATGACATAGTTTGCCTCAGCAAGAAATCGGGTAGTAACTGAACAAATAGTTACATAGCTACATAGTCAGGTTGAAAAAAGACACAAGTCCATCCAGTTCAACCTTAAAAACAAATACATAAAATAAAAAATAATCGTACAATCCAAATACCAAATTTTATGCCCACAATTGATCCAGAGGAAGGCGAAAAAAAAAAAACCCCAGCAGAGCATGCTCCAATTTTGCTACAGCAGGGGAAAAAAATTCCTTCCTGATCCCCCAAGAGGCGATCGGATTTTCCCTTGATCAACTTTACCTATGTTAGTACCTAGTTATATTATGTACCATCAGGAAAGTATCCAGGCCTTTCTTAAAGCAATCTACTGAGCTGGCCAGAAACCACCTCTGCAGGGAGTCTATTCCACATTTTCACAGCTCTAACTGTGAAGAAACCTTTCCGTACTTGAAGATGAAATCTCTTTTCCTCTAGACGTAAAGAGTGCCCCAGTGTCCTCTGGGTTGACCGTACAGAGAACAACTCAACACCAAGTTCACTATATGGACCCCTAATATATTTGAACATGTTGATCATATCCCCCCTTATTCTCCTCTTCTCAAGAGTGAATACATTTAGTTCCTCTAATCTCTCCTCATAGCTGAGCTCCTCCATGCCTCTTATCAGTTTGGTTGCCCTTCTCTGCACTTTCTCCAGTTCCCCGATATCCTTTTTGAGAACTGGTGCCCAAAACTGCAAAAACAAGTTTAAAACCAGGAAATGTAATCTACTTTTTTATATACTTTATTTACTAATGCTAGCAGCATGAGGACTAGGAATAATCAGTCTTGATTGGGAAAGTGAAGTTCCACTTTAAAGCGTATGCCCATTAAGCACCATCTTTACCCACACAGGTATAGACAGATGTTTTGCATATTCCTCTGCAAAAAGTCCCATTGAAGTCAATTGGGATGCAGCAGCTGCTCGGACTCGGATGCTGCTGCCAACCTGTCACTGATGCAGGTACTTGGCTCCAAACGTTGACATCAATGAGACTGGCTGTAGGGGATGGGGGGGGGGGGGTTAAAGTGTTGCCAAAAGTGAACTTATCCTTTAAACACTTTCTACGTTAATTAAGAACAGGTTTGCAGTTCTAAAGTTACTGACTTTACTTGGCACATGCTTTTTCTTATCTGCATGTTCCAGTTTTGTGATTCAGAGTGTTAAAGCAACAAGATCAGAATGGCAGCCAGGCAACTATTACTTTAGGAGTGGTCAGCAATATGCTGTTTTCTTTGTTCTCCTGCAGCTCTGTACAGTCCCACAACAGTTTTCTGATACTGGCGCAAGAACAAAAAAAAGGTTTAAGTCATTTGATCTACAGGTGAGCCTGCTAGCTCCCCACCTCTCCTTAAGCCTAAAAGATGGTTTACTGTAGGAACATAGTGGTCACCTTTCTGACACAAATGGAGATAGTTACTAAAAGTGGTGCACTCAGAATCTGATTTAGCAATTCATGATAGCCAATCGGCTTCTAAGTTCAGCATGTTTAAATGGGCTTTGACAATAAACCCCCATTCACATGATGGTGATTTGACATGTAAAATTGCATGGCAAATCGCAGCCTATTGCCGACAACGGCACTGTCTGAATTGCGGTGCTGTACCGATTTCCGAAATTAGTTCCTGCACTACTTTTGGTGACTTTAGGGGCTAATTCAGTAGACATCTGTGCATGAACTCGCAATGATATGCGGGTTTGAAATCATGCGTGTTCAGCTAAACTTGCAGGATTTCAGACCTGTAATAACACAACATAATAAGGACATTTTGCATATCTTTAGCAGCACTTCTTTAAAAAGACGGGCTACATACCTTGTAAACTGAATATTTTTTGTATGCAATCTTTATACATAATTAATGAAACGGATGCACATATGTATTCTTATTGATTTTTTTTTTTTTTCTTGGTATTATCCACTTGCCTACTGGGCACTTAAACCCCCATCCTGCCCAGACAAAATTTCAGCTTTCAGTGCTCTCACACTTTGACAATTACTCAGTCATATAATACTGTACCCAACTGAATATATTTTTTTTGTCCTTTTTATTTATTTTTTTCCACAAAAATTTATTTTGGTGGTATTTGATCACCTCTGGGTTTTTATCTCATTTCTTGCGACCCCCAACAAGCCAGGAAAGTACAAATGCCCCCCAAATTAGCACTTTTTTTGAAAGTAGACATTCCAAGGTATTTAGGAGATGCATGGGTAGGTTTTTGATGTTACTTTTTCCCACAATTCTTTGCAAAATCTAGATTTTTTTTTTTTTCCTACAAAATTGTCATTGTAATAGGTTATTTCTCTCACGTGGCCTGTGTATACCACTAATGACACTCCAAAATATATTCTGCCACTCCTCCTGAGTATGGTGATACCACATCTGTGGGACTTTTACACAGCCTGGCCACTTAGAGAGGCCCAACATGCAGGGAGCACCGTCAAGTGTTCTAGGAGCATAAAGTACAATCTAACTTGTTGACTACCTATTACGCTTTTGAATGCCCTGGAGCACCAGGACAATGACAGGTCACTAATACGTTGCACTGATGACACATGGCACTGGGGACAGGTGGCACTGATGGGTACTGTGGGCATGTGTGTTTTTTGTGTGTAGCACTGTTAGTGTTCAAACACTCACGCTGCAGCCGCAGGTCGCTCTCCCTCCTCACATGCGGTCTCTGTGTGACGAGGGAGAGCCGACAATGAGGGATGATCTCATATGTTTACTTATGAGATCATCTTCATTGGACACTCCAATCGAGTGCTTAATGGCTGCTGTGATTGGCCATTTAGCACAATCTGTCATGGGCTGTGTCCAAGGGACACAACTAGTAAAAAAAGAGGTTGTCCAGGGATGCCCTCATGGCAGTTCAGCGCCACACGGTAGCTGTCTTTTGGCTATAGCGTGGGCCTGTAATGGTTAAACCTTACTCAAAAAAAATTATTTGCTGTGTTCCTGTGCTATTTGCCTTTTATCAGTTCGCTGCTGCAAGGGTAAACATTTGTTCAACCTAATCAGATTTATATTTTTGTTTTTTTCACGTCGTATTTGGCCTCATGTACACAGGTCTCCTTTATGCAGGAGAAATTGATCTAGGAAGTAGAAACAATATTTCTCCTGCATCTAGATGTACTTGGCTTTTATATGCATTTAGCGGAGATCAGGGTAGATTTGATGATTTTAAATCAAGTCAAATTAAATCAATAATAAAAAGGCTTGATTTAAATTTTAAATCATAATTTTTAAAGAGCAACTATCATCTTTGTCCCACAGTGGCTTCTCCTCTGACCAGCTGTTGACTCACCGACAATCTCATTCACTTTAATGGGACGACTGGTGATGCAGAAGTGACACAACATGGTGAGGGACGTGGTGGCAGCAAATGAGTGGATGCCATTAGGGGTGCAACGGATCGTCACCGATCCATGATCTGAACGGGTCACCCAGTTCGGATTGGTACACACCGCGATCCGTGGAGCACTCCGCAGCTTCGGCCTAGCTCTGGATCAGTCGCCATCTTTGTACACCCGGCGGCCGTTTACAATGTGATCGCTCCGTCAAATGACTTGTCACTTGTAAACAAACCGGCGTCATGTCATGAGATGCCGGTTCCTCTCTCCCCTCTCTGTACAGTGGAGGGGAGAGATCGGATGGCGCTGTGGGCTGGATCTGTAGTGCCCACAGCGCTGCTCTGTGACAATTGCAGTCACAGCCATCCTTCGATACCCTGCCATACCCAGCTGTACCCAGTCATACTCAGCCAATATTACAGTGGGGGAGATGTATATTACAGTGGGGAGATTGTGGATATTAGTGGGGACTATATGGTGGTGGAATTTTCACAGGTTTTTGCAAATTCAATTATTTGCTGATCCGAAAAATTATCCGATCCGTGACTCTGATCCGAGGAATGATCCGATCCGTGACTCTGATCCGAGGAATGATCCGATCCGTGAGTTTTTTGATCCGTTGCACCTCTAGATGCCATGATAGATCTGAAATGACAGGTGCTTTTTAAATGTAAGGACTCTTGCTAGTAGTTAGAATATTTATTTAATATTTGCAAGCAAAATGAAGGCTTCCTATTTGGAATATTAAGATGTCAGGTTAGTAAAACGGAGATATCAGAACTGATTCAATCATACTGTTTGTAGTGTGCATAGATTTTCAAAACAGTGGGATAAAGGAATATTCCTGAACTTTGTTTTATCTCATGGTTTCTGTGAAATTGTGTGAATGCATCAATGCAGTGTATGTTATCTCAGCTTGCAGAGCTTGGATTCATTGAGTTTACCAAAAATTTAAATATTGCAGAATATAGAGCCTCATGCTACGTAACTAAGCTCCATTTTCATGCTGAATAAAACGAAATTATTAATGTATCTTGTATAGAAAACTATCTTCTAGATAGATAGATGTTTACTCCAAAAGCATTTTATTAAAATAAATTTGGTTAAAAAAAAAAAAAAACATTTTTAAATCAAAAATCCTTTTTTTTTTTTTTTTGATAAATCATTTGATTTGCAGCTCGTACAAGAGCAGTGGGCACCCGGCTATGAAGCTGCATGCCAGTGCCAGGGACAGATGGTGGGAAATTAAACCGGCTGGGGTGAGAACATCACTGGGTTGTGGGACAGGTGGGTAGGTGTTGACTTTTTTAATTTTTACACAGGAGACTGGAGCTCCTATTTAACGTCAAGGTGTGAATTCAGCTCTAGTAAAGCATTGCAGATGGCTTTTTAGAAATGAACTCCAGACACCTGGATGCATGTATTTTGGCACCCTTGGGCATGGGGCCTTAAAGTGATTGTAAAGTCTTGTTTGTTAATTAAAAAAATAAATAAATTACATGCTTGTCTGCTCTGTGTAATGGTTTTGCAAAGAGCAACCTAGATTCTTATGTTCTCAGGCCTCTCTGCTCCTGGCCCCTTGTTCCTGCAAAGTGCCCCCACAGCAAGAAGCTTGCTATGGGGGCACCCAAGCTGAGCTGCAGCTCCATGTGCCTATTCAGACACTGAGTTGCAGTTCGGCCCGCCCCTCTCTCTCTTGACTGGCTAACTGACTTTGACAGCAGTGGAAGCCAATGGCACCGCTGTGTCTCAGCCAATCAGGAGAGAGTGACGACTGCTAAGGGACTCTTGGACATCGCTGGATAGAGATGGGGCTCAGGTAATAGAGGGACTGCTGAACACAGGCTTTTTATCTTAAAGTGGATAGAAACCCACTCTCTTCCTTTCTAAACTTCTGCCATAATGTTTACCTATAAAGATATACATGCCTCCTGCATGTATCCTTACCCGTCAAATGTCTGCTCTCTGTCTGTTGTGAGACCTGAAAAACTGCAGATTCTGTGGGTGGGTCTGTTGTCTGTAACTTGGTAGGTGGAGTTGTGATGTCAGATTCCCCGCCCACCTCTACACTCCCCTTGTCAACATGCATTTTCTCCTGTGTATTTCTTACACTGAACTTCTGCTATGATCCCTAACATCCAGTCAAAACCCAGAAAAGTCACCACATGACTTCAGCATACCCAATCATGCTTTGGTGTGGAGCAGCCAATCCTGGAGAAGGATATCTGAAGTACACAGAATGTTTGTTTCTTTCAGGCTCCTGCATGATATGTAAATTACCTGTCGCTCACAGCAAGGGGGGAGAAGGACTCCTATTTCTCTGTTTTGTCCTTTTTTTATCTCACTGAAAAAAGATAAGAGAATTGCTCAGAGCTGGATTAACTTTGTGGCAAGACTGGGCACAGAAGGCATGAAATCCTATACTGTACAAGATGTAAGTCTTATTTAAAAAAAAATTTCAGGTTTACATCCACTTTAATGCATTAAGATAAAAATTTAAATCACAGTTCTACCCAAAAGTGAAAGTTTCGCTTTAAGGACTCCTCATCCCTACATGTCAGTTTTTGTGGGATGGGCATTGACTGACAATTTAAAAAATATATATATATTTTTTACTTTTTTTTTTTTACTTTTATGCTATAAAACATATCCAAAAAAAAAGTAAAAAATCAAATTTCTTCATCAATTTAGACCAATATGTATTTTGCTACATATTTTTGGTTAAAAATATACCAATAAGCATATATTTGCTGGTTTGTACAAACTAGGGGATATTTTAACTTTATTTTTTACTAGTAATGGCGACGATCAGCGATTTTTTTTTTTTTTTTTTTTTTTTTTTTTTTTTTTTTTTTTTTTTTTTTTTTTTTTTTTTGCGGGACTGCGTCGGAAACCTAACTGACACTTTTTTTTTTTATTGGTACTTGCCTAGGTGGATGCAGCATCGGTCCCCTGGAGCCTCTACAATGAAAACCGAGCAATTGCTCCGTGATCGGAGAGCTGCAGACTGTCAGTCTTGGCTCTCTGATCTTTTCCCACCTTGCTCATTAGAGAGCTGAGCTGGGGAGGGGGCTGGAGCGAGTCGTCTCAGTCGCTTGCTGAGAGTCTGAGACGGGTATCAGTCCAGGCACCTTGCAGATCCAGACTCCCATTGTCGGGATGACGCGGTGCCTGGACTGATATCTATGACGTCTTCAGTCTGCCCTCTGCTGAAGGAGTGCAAAATGGCTTTGGCTGGACTTCTCCATTACCTTCCGTGGACGGCCTGGGCATCTCTGTGAGTTGGTTGCAGTTACTTCTTTGTTACTTCTTTGTTACTTCTTTGTTACTTCTTTGTTACGTTTTTGTATCACTTTTTCTAAAGTATTCTGACTGATAAGTTCTCTTTCACGCATGTGTATCCGTTTTCAGACATCCACTTGCTCTGCAGGGATTGATCCGTTGATCCCCGCTGAGCCGGCAGATGACATGACAAGTCCGGAAACTGACCTGTCAGATCTCCACTACTCTATGGGGGGGATCAGATAAAAATGGACCGCCTGTCTGTTTTCATCCAATCCGATCCGCCAGTCGGATGGAAAATAGGGTTTCCACCTGTCTGGATTTAGCGGGCGTATCGGTTGTCAGCGGACATGTCACCGCTGAGCGGCGGATGTCCACGGTGACATGTCCACTGATATCCGCCGCTCCATAGAGATGTATGGTGCGTCCGTTCAGGTCCACCTGAAAAAACTGACAGGTGGATCTGAATGGTCTGCCAGTGTGAAAGGGGCCTAAAGCTTTGCTGATATTTTTGTAGCCTTCACCTTTCTTGTGTAAAGAAATGGAGTTTCTTTCTCCGGCCTTGTGAAATTTCTCTTCCATGGGGTACCATTGCTGACAGCACACTGGGAAGGACGGAGCTTTCTTTGATAAGTAACGCCCTTTTATAATCAATTGTATGCTGGACATCTGTGTAATGAATAATTAGATTCACCTGTAGTTGAATTTGTTAATTAGGATTTTTTTGTCTAAAATTTGGCTTTGCTAATAAAGCCTCGTACGCCCGTTTTTTAGATTTTCGAATGACCGAACATCTGTTTTTTGTGGCATGCTAGTCTCGTGTCGAAAGTGAAGCGGTTACTCGCAATCTGAAAATTTTAGTATGACGGAATATAACATCAGAAGTTATGTAATGTGTTGAATAGTTTTGTATGTATTCTTTAGTTTCTGAGCATGTGTAGTCTGCACATCCAGCTTTTGTCTGGCGAAATAGCAAAATCAGCTGTCGAAAGCACCGCACTAATGATCCGAAAGTCAGCAGACGGCTCGTCGTATGAATTTTTCCATCCAATTTTCTTATCATATGTGTACGGGCCTTAAGACTTTCATTGGGTTGTATTCAACACAGTCTTGAATGAATTTGTTAGGAAGAATACTTTTTTTTTGTGCGCATATTAACAAATCTTGGTTGCAATCAATGGCCAGCATTTGTGGGAGTATTTTGTAGTATAGTGTCCCGTGGAAAATGTTGATTCTGAAAGGAAAGTTAAGGTTTTCTGACAAATCTGTTGGGGGTGTACTCATTTATGCTGAGCACTGTGTACACTGTATATCAATTAAAGATGAACCCTTCCTATTTTGAAGTATCCTTGATTTGTTTTCAATTACAAGTATTGCAATATGAACATTCTATAATTTTTGAGATATTCATTGCATGCAATAAGAATAGAGATGCTGTTAATAAAAACAATAATACATGTGTCTTTGTGCATGCTGTATGAGTTATGTGTTTAAAGCATGCAGACGCTCCCTACAGAAGCTTACTCTGAATATTATTAATTTTTTTTACAAGAGAAGCCAAACTTTGTGCTAAAAGCTTTATGGGAGTAAATGCATTTAGATCCTTTGATTTGTGTATAATATGTAAATTGCTCAACAAATTGGAATGCCTCTCATTTTGCTAATCATTATGGCAGGGGTTGACAAATTTGCTTGGAATCTAGGAGCCAGCTTAAAAAGTTAGGAGCCAGGTCCGTGACGGCGATCCGGACCTGTCCCTGGCCTGACATGGAGACGAGTGAGGGGAAGATAGCAGCGCCGTCCCCCCCCCCCCCCCCCCCCCGTCTCCAAGTCATTGCCCATAGCTCTTAGAGGGACATTTTATTTATTTTTTTCAAATGACAATTTTTTTTTCAATTGCATTTTAGTGTAAATATGAGATCCGAGGTCTCTCTGACCCCAGATCTCATATTTAAGAGGACCTGTCATGCTTTTTCTATTACAAGGGATTTTCACATTCCTTGTAATAAGAATAAAAGTGACACAACATTTTTTTTAAAAGAACAGTGGAAAAAAAAAAAAAAAAAAAGTTAAAATAAGAAGAAAAAATAATAATTTTTAAACGCGCCCTGTCCTGCCCGCATATAAAATCGGTGTTCGAACCACACATAGGAGGTAGCGCCGTGATCGGTAGAGCGAGAGCAATAATTCTAGCCCCAGACCTCCTCTGTAACTCAAAACGTGCAACCTGTAGAATTTTTTTAAACGTCGCCTATGGAGATTTTAAAGGGTAAAAGTTTGTCGCCATTCCATGAGCGGGTGCAATTTTGAAGCGTGACATGTTGGGTATCAATTTACTCGGCGTAACATTATCTTTCACAATATAAAAAATAATTGGGCTAACTTTACTGTTGTCTTATTTTTTTATTAACTAAATTATTTTTCCCAACAAAAGTGCGCTTGTAAGTCCGCTGCACAAATACGGTGTGACAGACAGTATTGCAACAACCACCATTTTATTCTCTAGGGTGTTAGAATAAAAAATATATATAATGTTTAGGGGCATTGCTGGTTTGTCATACCAACGGCGACCACAAGAGGGCGCCAGATTCCATAAGGAATCATAGGACCGCAGAAGGCCTCAAAGCCGCGGCCTAAATTTTCGGCCTCCGGCGGAACGGCCCGACGCGATCACGCTGGGGGGGGTCCACAGAGACAGGATACCCCCAGCTGTGCTGCCCCAGGCGCGAGGTCGCTATTTCTAGTCGCCAATGCGACCTGGCGCCCGGGTTTTGTCGAGCCCTGCATTATGGTGTATTGTAAAATGAGGTTGCCTCCTTCTTTTTTTTTTTTTTTTTTTTTTTTTTTTTTAGGTTTCATGCTAATTGAAAATGTATATAATTCAGCAGGTTATTTGTTAGACACATAGGGGGAGACTAATTACTAAATCTGTTGCACACAGAATCTGATGGAGCTCTGAATCGTACCCAATCAGCTTCAAGATTTTATTATCAAAGCTTAAAGTGGAAGTCCATGCAAAACCTAAAATCCCTGCATCTATAGACACCATGGATCTAACACTAACCTCTCTATCCCATAAAGAAAAAAATATTGTTATACGTTTTTGGAAGCTGATCTGACCTGCTTTGACCAGATCCCACGATGAGCTGTCAGCTGCGGCTTCACTGTAAAGGCATGTGCAGAGAACACGGACGACAACAGAATCCCCATAGTAAGTCTATGGGTGACATCACTTCCCATTCATTTCACAGCTGTTGGCCGTGTCTTCTGTTTTTCTTTACAGGGATAGCCCATTCCCACCGAGTGTACGCAGATGTGCGTATTCGGTTTTCGAGGGTTATACCGGGATGATGCCGACAGCTGCAGGCATCATCCTGGTACCGTTTTCTAGAGTGGGCGATCGGCTTTCCGAGGATAACAACCGATGCGGCTAAACGCCGCTCGGCGGTCATCCCGGAGGAGCGGGAGGGGACGTCCCCCGCCTCCCGCCGCTCTTCCTGGTCGCACCAGAGAGCCGATCGACGATCCGGCTCTTCTGGTGGCTAGTGACAGAATGGAATGAAGCTGTAAACAGCTTTGTTCCAGTCTCCTTGATGTAAACACGGAAGCGACGCCACAATGTCACTTCCTGTTTACTCGGCTGTCAATGGCGCTGGATTTTAAAAAATATACAGTATTCAGAATCTCCGTTTTCAGTGATCTGAATACTTTGAAGTGTAAAGGAGGGATTTGGGGTCTTTAAGACCCTCCCCCCCCCCATCCCTCCATAAGGAGTACCTGTCACCACCTGTTAGTGTCACAAGGGATGTTTACATTCCTTGTAATAGCAATAAAAGCGCAGCAAAGAAAATGTATACGGAAGTTGCGCCCACATATGTAAACGGTGTTCAAATCACACATGTGAGGTATGGCTGCGATCGTCAGTGAGAGCAATAATTCTAGCACTAGACCTTCTCTGTAACTCTAACCTGGTAACCGTAAAAAAAAAAAAAAAAAAATGTAAAGCGTCACCTATGGAGATTTTTAGGTACCAAAGTTTATCGTCATTTCGCCAGTTTGGTATCTATTTACTCGGCGTAACCTCTTTCACATTATACAGAAAAATTTGGATAAATATACTTTTTTTTTTTTTAAATTCATGAAAGTGTCCCTTTTCCCAAAAAAATGCATTTAAAACACTGCTGCACAAATACCATGTGACGTAAAATATTGTAATAATCACCATTTTATTCTCTAGATTCTCTGCTAATTATATATATGTATGTGTTTGGGGGTTCCACCCTTTCACATCAAGGCGCACTCCACAAGGGCTATTAGTGCTTTGTGGGCAGTGCATCACCAGGCCTCCATGGCTCAAATCTGCAAGACCGCAACCTGGTCTTCAGTCCATACATTCACCAGATTTTATCAGATGGATGTGAGAAGGCATGAGGATATCGCCTTTGGGCAGAGTGTGCTGCAGGCAGTGGTACAAGGTCCTCTGGTCTGATTACACCCTACTTTGTTGTTGTCCCCCCTCCCCTCAGATAGCATTGTTCGGGGACATCCCATCAGTAATTACTGAGTCTCTGTGTCTCGTGATGTACAAGAAAGAAAATAGGATTTTTTTTTTAAAACGGCTTACCTGTAGAATCCTTGTCTTTTGAGGTACATCACGGGACACATGGGTCCCTCCCCTCTTCTAATACACTTATATTGCTTTGCTACAAAACTGAGGTACCCCCAGTAAGGGGAGGGGTTATATAGGGGGTTGAACTTCCTGTCTAGGGTGTGCCAGTGTCCAATCACCTAGTGATAACCTATATAACCCATCAGTAATTACTGAGACTCTGTGTCCCCTGATGTACTTTAAAAGAAAAGGATTTTACAGGTAAGCTGTTATAAAAATCCTATTTTTGTTGCAGAGTATGCCCAAAATCTGATTTGTATCTTAGTGCAGACTTTTGGGAAAATCGATGAGCCAGTCACACAAACAGAACTATGTTTTCAGGGGTGGTGGGGTGGCGTTCTATACAGAATGTACAGTACAGAAGAAAAGGTAACCATATTCCATTTTACAGAAATTTACAGCGCTGCAGATTAAAAACCAAAGTTCATTTTTAATAACATTCAAATACATTTTGACTTGTGCTGCAATTGTTTATGCTATAATATTTTTATTTGCTATATTTTTTTTTACCAAGAAAGTGAAGTTGCCTTGAAAAAAAAAAAAAGAAAAAAAAAAAAAGGGGAAAAAAAACCTGGAAGCTGATTGGCATCTATACGTAGCTTCTGTCCTACTACTGTCACTGAAGAGCTCTTCTAAAGATTATATCCTTTTCATGTGATAGACCACTTGTCCTGTGGACTCAGCTGTATGAGGACTGCAATCATTGTTGATAGGATAAAACTATCTGGCAACTGTTGTGCATTGTACTTACTGTCTTTCTTTTTGTATTGATGTTTTAAGCTCCCCCTGAAATGTATTAATCATGTATGAGAAGCCTCTCATCGTTTTTCAGTGCTGTGTAATTCTACCCCTGTCCAAGACAGATTTTTTCTTTTCTTTGGAGAATATGCATATCAATTGCCATTTACTGCAACATGAGAAAAGCATTTCATACAGATTGCTTTTCCTACGCTAGCAATGCCCACATGGCTTTAAAACAATATTTATTTTTTTCAACCTTGCTTTATTTAAAAAAAAAAAAAAAAAGCATGCTAGCATCTACATTTTATGTTGCCAATTAGATGTGTAATCCACCGTTTATTGCATTGAGCCCCTTTCAGATGGGGCAGAATTTGTTACGATCGATAGGGGATCAGCTCACCGGTCCCCTGCTGAGCAGAACGGGCAGATGACACATCCTCTCACTTTCTGAATATTGGTCACGGACTGAGCCAATTCTGGTTTCCGCAGGCGGTTTACACCCAACTACCCCTAATCTTCTCTCCCTAATTGGAAGAGTCCCCTTCATTTTTTTTTTTTTTTATTATTTTTTTTATTTTTTTTTTTTTGTGGACTTGATCGGACCGAAGATAGGTGAGTGTAAATGGACATAAGTGGATTGCAGGTGCAATGTCAGGCTCCTCTAGACCAGTCGTACAGCTTTCTGCCCAAACCTTTATACAGGACTTTTCCATTTGAAAGCTGCAGGACTTGTAGATGGACTATGAGTGCGCTCGTTAGCTTGTCCGTCGACTATTAAAACGACAATTCTGTTACTGATTTTAAAATGTGACAGTTGCTGTGGGAGAGGAATCCCCACCCGCTGTCATGGGGTGGGTGAGGGAACATGCTGGAATATGTTATATGCTACATATGGGTGTAACAAATTCCAAAAGGTGAACTTGGCCTTTAAACATTTCACTCTAATCTTTTACAATTTTTTTTTTTTTTTTTTTTTAGGTTTGTCTTGCTCACATTTGTTGCAGTTCATTTTTATTTAAAAAATAATAATTTTAAACATTTATGAATACGATTTTAATTTAGCAAGGACAGTTTGCAGAGTCTGTTTGCACGCAAGTGTTGGTCCTTGACACAATAGAATATTTTAATGTTATGACCGAATGCTGCTTTTGTCTTTTTCTTACTTCGTAACTTTTTGATGAACCAAGTGGTCACCTGTTATGTATTTATTATCAAGATAGCATTAGCATTGCTTTTAGTCTTGTTTAACAATAGAAAAGCAAAATCTATATCCATAATAATAAATGAATCAGGAATACATAATTAATGAGGGTCTATAAAGTGATGCTTTCTTTTTGTCGCTGACAAATGCTGTAATCCCGAGGCTTGCCTTTATAGACGATGCAGTGCTTTGCTAATGGAGCGTTTAGTATGCCCTGTAACTAAATTACTGTCAGATTTCTTTTATGTTTCCATGGGATTTTATTTTTGCCTTCAATGCTAAACTCTGTTATTGATCTGTGACAAAATATGATCAAATTGTATGGAAGAGACTACAAACATTTTTAGATAATACTACGTTTGTTGATGAAACGGTTAATGTTTTAGTACTGTAGTTGGGCTAATATACAAAAGGAGTTAAGAATTTTCACTCAAATTATGTAATTATTAGCGTAAAATATTAAAGCAGAGTTCCAGCTGGACCCATGTTTATTAAAAGTCTGCAGCTACAAAAAGTGTAGCTGCTGACTTAATAAACAGACGCTAAGGGCCGGTTCACACTGCAGGCGATGCGAGGCGACACCGACTTGCCTCGCCGCGACCTCAGCGGCAACTTGCAGATGACTTCTGTATAGAAGTCAATGCAAGTCGCCCCGAGTCGCCCCAATGCAAGTCGCCTCGGAGCGACTCGAGTCGCTCCTCTCAGAACGGTTCCATTGTACAGAACGGGGGCGACTTGCCAGAGCGCGGCGAGGCGAGTCGTGTCGCCTCGCATCGCCCGCAGTGTGAACCGGCTCTAACCTGTCCAGTGATATGGCCACCTGAAGCCTCTGTTCTCTACGCCACCTGTCCGCAGCGCCAGCATTGCAAATGGCCACTGCGTGTCCTGAATGGCCGAGCAATGATTTAGGAACCTGTGACGTGACGTGTCCTGGAAAAATGCAGGGAGGGAAGGGGAGAGGAAGATCCGCTTAGGCGGTGCGGCCAGAAGTACCTGCTGGGTACTTGTCAAAATTGGTAATGCCCCACCCCATGCCAAATGTGAGATGTCAGGGGGTCAGAATACCTTAAAGCGGAACTTCCACTTTTGGGAGGAAGTCCGTTTTAAGTCATGTGAAAAGAAAATTCCTGTTCACTTTGAATACCCAATCATGTGCAGGTGAAATAAGTAAACAGGATTTTTTTTTTTCACATGATTTGATGATCAAACACTTCAATCCCAGAGCCATTTTTTACTCGCATGTTTACAAAATCATTTTAGGCCTGAACATTACTTAAAACCCCCAAAACGTTATGGGGAGAATTCAGTGAAGCTGCTGCGCCACTTTTCTGGTGTTAAAGGGGTTGTAAATGTTTTTTTCACCTTAATGCATAGAAACATCTGACAGTGCCTGCGCCCCCCAGCCCACCCGTTTTACTTACCCCACCCCTCGAAAGTCCAGCGCTCGTCCCCCGACGTCCTTTCCACTGTTCAGCCTGGCCGCTGATTGGCTGGAGTGGATGGATGGAAAGCAGCGCAGCCATTGGCTCACGCGGCTGTCAATCACATCCACTGATGCGGAGCGCCGGGGGGCGGGGCCATATGATACAGCCAGCGGCTATAGCTTCTCACAATGCGATGGAGCTCACATGAACGTGAGAAGCACCTGCAGGAGGAAGCAGAGACAGCTGCCGAGGGACCCCAGAAGAGCAGGTTCGGGGTCACTCTGTGCAAAACGAGCTGCACAGTGGAGGTAAGTATAACATGTTTGTTATTAAAAAAAAAAAAAAAAAAAAAAAATTCACTTTACAATCCCTTTTAAATGCTCTCGTTAATGTGCCCAATTAACCACTACAATACTGGGCACTTTCGCCCCCTTCCTTCCCAGCCCAATTTTCAGCTTTCACCGCTCTAGCGCTTTCAGTGACAATTGCGCGGTCATGCTACACTGTACCCAAATGAAATTTTTATCATTTTGTTCTCACAAATAGAGCTTTATTTTGGTGGTATTTATTCACGACTCCGTTTTTTATTTTTTTGCGATATAAGCACAAAGAAGCGGAAATTTGGGAAAAAAAACTATTTTATTTTTTCTATTTTAAAAGAAATCCAATAAAATCAAATTTTGTCATAAATTTAAGCCAAAATGTATTCTGCTACATGTTTTTGGTAAAAAAAATTCCGTTAAGTGTATAATAATTGGTTTGTGTGATCACGGACATATGTACGCAAATGATCATGTACATATGTGTGCAGATGATCATTGGGACATGTGATTTTAGTGGGACATATGTGGGGGACATGTTTTTATTATTAGGGACATGTGTGTTTATTATTTGGGGATATGTGTGTTTTGGGGACATATGTGGGGACTGTGTTTTATACTGTGTGGTGTGTTTACACTAGACTGGTGATCAGTGAGTAAAAAGCTGTAAAAAACAGCTCATACTCGCTGATCATCAGCTGGCTGCAGCGATCTGCTCTCCTCTCCTCAGCGATGACTTCTGTGTGAGGAGAGGAGGAGCCGATTGCCTAGCAACCGGCTGTTTGTTTACATCACATGACGGCCGTGATTGGACACGGCCGTCATGTGATCAGGAGGGCCAATCACAGAGCCCTCCTGCCGATCTGAGATGTGCCGTGTCCCAATCGTCAGGTCCCCAAGGGCAGCACCAGGATCTTGGGGGCAGAAAGCCCATAAAGCAGAATGCTAAAGCCTTCTCATGAAGGAGCACCCCCACTCGTTTGGGTGAGGACAAAGGTCCTGCGATTCTCAAAGTCTGGCAGGAACAATGTCAAGAGCAGAGGTATTTCTGCAATTTTTTTTCCTCTAGGTTACGACTAGCATTCCAAGAGCCTGGACGGCTCAGTCGGCTTTTGATCTGAGGGTTCGGGTCCCTGTTTGGGTGCTGCCTGTGGGGTCCTTGGGCTGCTGATGCGGCAGTCTTTATGCAAGAGTTTCCGTCTCCTCTGAGAATGTTCCTAAGGATCCAGAGAAAAAAGAAGTCTTTCTGGCCTCTGGATCAGCTGTTATCCCAGTCGGTGTTATTAGAGATTCCCTTAGTGGAACAGGGGGTTTTGGCTCAAATCTTTTAAGGTTCCAGAACCAAACATAGATGTAAGACCCATTCTAGATCTTGAAGATCTAAATTGGCACTTAAACATCCGATGCTTTCATAATTCGATCGGCTGTGTCCATCCTGCAAGGAGGGGAGTTGCATATCTCCATGTGCCAAAGTTTCCCGCTTGCCAGAAATTTCTGCGGTTTGAAATATAAAATTATTTTTTCAGTTGTGGCCCTGCCATTCGGCTTAGGCACAGCACCACACGTGTTCTGAACGATTCTGGCACCTCCTTTAGCCAGGTTAAGGGCTCAAGGCATAGCGGTCCTAGCCTGTTAGAAGATCTACTTTTAATAGATCATTCAGTCTCGGGTCTAAAACCAGAGTCTGATCTCAGCCGTAAATATCTGAAATTTCTAGGTTGGATTCTCAACCTAGAAAGATTCTCCTTAAAACCAAGGGGATTACGGTACTCGGGGGGCCGGTTATAGATACCATACAGAAGAAGGTAGTCTTACGCCAGACAAGAATCAGTTCCATTGTAGAATTCAACTTATCAGAACAAAGGAAAATTCCTTCATTTGGCTGTGCAGGAGATTTTTTAGGGGAAATGGTGGCTTCCTTCAAGGCTGTCCCTTAGACGCAGTTTTACTCAGACTGCTTCAAGACACCATCCTGTCGGTCTGGAATAAAGAAGATTCAGGCCTTGTTTGTTTCCAATACGCTTGGCTCCCGACAGAGGTCAGAGCCTAAATTGGTGGTTGTTATCCAGCAAAAGGGAAAATCTTTATCCTGGAAGGTGTTAACAACAGATGCCAGTCTTCTAGGCTGGGAAGCAGCCATGGAAGAGGATTCTGTCCAGGGGAGATGGTCCAGGTTAGAGGACCTTGCCTATCAACTTTTTTTGGAAGTTTCAGGCAGTACATCTGGCCCTAGAATCTTGGCGGTTCAGACGGGACTGTCTTGACAGGATTCAGACTGACAAGGCCATGGCGGTGGCTTAGATCGATCACCAGGGGAGGCATGAGAAGTTGTGCAGCCCCAAAAAGAGGTGAATAATATTCTAGCTTTGGCAGAACACAACACTCCTTGCCTATCGGCAATTCTAATTTTTCAGGCATACTACTTGAGATGACAACAGTTATTTCCGGGAGAATGATCTCTTCACCCCGACATCTTCCTAGCAATATGTCAGATGGGATATTCCGGACATGGACCTATTTGCGTCCAGATTTATTAACAAGGTCGACTACTTTATGTTGAATAAACGGGTCCACTAGCAGGCGGAACAGATGCATTAGTCTTCCCATGGGATCAGTTTGTCACTGATCTATGCATTTCCTCCAGTTCTGCTACTTCCGCGCCTTCTCTGCAGGATTAAGCAGGAACAAAGGGAGGTGATTCTAGCGTCCTCAGCGGGTCCCAGAAGATCTTAATTTACCGAGATCATAAAGATGGCAGAAGGAGTCCTTTGGACTCTGCCATTATAGCCAGACCTTCTTGCACAGGGTCTGGTATTTCATCCTACCTTACGGACAAGAAGTTTATCGGGTTTGACTGTTGAATCCCACTCTATAAAAGATCGTGGGTGATCTCCTTCGGTAGTGTCAACTTTGACTAATGCCAGGAACCCGGCTTCCAGAATCACTTACTTTAGAGTCTGGAAGGCATAGGTTTCTTGGTGTGGAACTGGGGGTTGGCACCCCAGGAAGTATATCAGTAGGCAGGATTCCTGATTTCTGCATATGGGATCTGAAATGAAACTGGCCTTGACTTCTATCAAGAGCCATATCCAGGCCTTGTCAGTGTTTGTTCCTATGGCCTCTTGCTTCCCACTCTTGGTGTGTAGCTTATTCAGGGAGTAACACTGTTTAATCCTCCCTATCAAGGCACCTCTAAATCCTTGGGATTTAAAATTGGTCTTATCGGCTTTGCTGAATCAGCCGTTTGAACCTTACAAGAAGTTCCCTTGGTTCTTTGACAAAGAATCTTTTCTGCTTACCATTTCTTCTGCTAGAAAAGTATCAGAACTAACAGCTCTATCTTGTAAGAGCCATATTTCATCATGCATAAGGATGAGGTGGTTTTAGGTCATCATCCTGAATTCTTACCAAAAGTGGTAACGGGTTTTCATTTAAACCAAGATATTATTCTTCCTTTTTCACCAGAGCCTTAATCTAGGGAAGATAAAACGCTACAGTCTCTTGATGTATTAAAAGCGACCAGAGTCTATTTAAAGGTGACCGCTCAGATTAACATAACACAGGTTTTGTTTGTACTGCCAGAGGGTCTAAGATGTGGACAGACAGCGTCACGATCCATATTTTTAAAACGGATTTGTCAGGTGATTGTTCAAGCTTCAGCTTAAAGAAGAAAATTCTTCCTTCTCATATTAAGAGCACACTCATCTAGGGCGATTAGTGCCTCTTGGGTGGTGCATCATCAGGCCTCTATGGCTTAGATCTGTAAGGCCGCGACTTGGTCTTCGGTTCATACGTTTATCCGATTTTTATCAAATGGATATTAAAGGTCATAAGGATATTGTCTTTGGGCTCAGCACATACTGCAGGCTGCAGTATGAGTCCTCTGGCCTCCTGTTTTTGGTTTTGTCCCCCAAACCCCCCCCCCCATATTACTATGGCTCGATCTCCTCTGATGTAAGAAAAGAAAATAGGATTTTTAAAACAGCTTACCGTATATACTCGAGTATAGGCCGACCCGAGTATAAGCCGAGGCCCCCAATTTACCCCCAAAAAACTGGGAAACCTATTGACTCGTGTATAAGCCGAGGGTGAGATATGCCTGTCCATCCCTGTGTGTGTCCGTCCATCCCTCTGTGTCCGTCCATCCCTGTGTGTGTGTCCATCCATCCATCCCTGTGTGTGTGTCCGTCCATCCATCCCTGTGTGTGTGTCCGTCCATCCATCCCTGTGTGTGTGTGCGTCCATCCATCCCTGTGTGTGTGTGTGTGTCCATCCATCCATCCCTGTGTGTGTGTGTGTGTGTCCATCCATCCCTGTGTGTGTGTGTCCATCCATCCATCCATCCCTGTGTGTGTGTGTCCATCCGTGTGTGTGTGTGTGTGTGTGTGTGTGTGTGTGTGTGTCCGTGCAGCCTTGTGTGTCCAGCCTACCTGTCCCGAGCCTCCGTCCGGTCCCGTCCCGAGCCTCCGTGTCGTCCCGTCCCGAGCCTCCGTGTCGTGTCGTCCCATGCCAGGATCGCCGCTCTTCGTCGGCGCCCTGGCGGCCATTCCCCTGTTCAAAAGCCCCGCCTCCGCCTGTGATAGGCGGAAAACACTCAATTTCCCAGCAGTCAGTGTTCCGCCTATCACGGACATCGGCTCAGGATGAGCCGATGTCCGTGATAGGCGGAACACTGACTGCTGGGAAATTGAGTGTTCCGCCTATCACAGGCGGAGGCGGAGGCGCGGCTTTTGAAAGGTAGAATGGCCGCTGTCTGTCTGCTCGACACGCTGTTCGGGCAGTCAGACAGCGGTGACTCGAGTATAAGCCGAGGGGGGCACTTTCAGCCTCAAAAAAGAGGCTGAAAATCTCGGCTTATACTCGAGTATATACGGTACTTGTAAAATCCTTTTCTTTGATGTACATCAGGGGACATAGAGGTCCCTCCCTTCTTCTTATACACTTATATTGCTTGGCTTCAAAACTGAGGACTCCCAGCAAGGGGAGGGGTTATATGGGGGAAGTACACGCCTTAAGGGGCGTGCCAGTGTCCAGCATCTGATGGTCCAATATAACCCACATAGATATTACTATGGATCTGTGTCCCCTGATGTACATCAAAGAAAAGGATTTTACAGATAAGCTGTTTTAAAAATCCTATTTTTTCAGTGTTTTGTTATGTCCAGTATTCAGCTGCAGCAGTCCCAATTAAATACTACCTAGCGCAAGGTTTATATATTTATAACTATATAAAATGTATGCAGCGTTAGGGCCGGTTCACACAGCAAGGCGAGGCGAGGCGACACGGCTCGCCTCGCCTCGCTCCCGCAAGTCGCCCCCATTCAGTACTATGGAACCGTTCTGAGAGGAGCGACTCGAGTCGCTCCGACTCAGAAAAAAGGTTCCTGTACTACTTCGGGGCGACTTGCATTGACTTCTATACAGAAGTCCTCTGCAAGTCGCCGCTGAGCTCCCCGCAGGTCGCGGCGAGGTAAGTCGGAGACGCCTCGCCGCGCCTCGCTGTGTGAACCGGCCCTTATAGTTCATTTGTAATGAAGTGATTTTGAGGTGTTGTAGCTCACATGTGACCTGTTTCTTGACCATGGTCCTATCCTGTGCTGATGTGTTTCATAGACTTTAGACTTTATAGTGGTAGTAAATCGCAAAGAAAAAATACAAACTAACAAATGCTTCTGCAAAATAATAGCATAATGTGCTAGTATGCATTGCATACTAGCATATTATGGAAGGCTTACCTTAGAACGAAACCCTCCAGCGGCCATGTTGATCCGCGATGATGTCATGGCGGTGGCATGGCTCTCTCAGTGGACGGCATGCCGTTCATCGAGAGCGCAGTGCGCATGTGCCATTGACAGTGCACGTTTAGGAGATATTTACTGTACCCACAGGTAAGTTTATTTCAGGCTTACCTGTAGGAGCAAGTAAAGAATTGGGCTTTACTACCATTTAGAACAGTAAGGTCTTAGCAGACTGTGCACATTATTTAACAGTGTCCATTCTTTTTTAAAAAGGTGTTTATTTAAGTTTTCAACAGTACAGCTTATACATCAATCAGGATATAAATCAAATATCAGCACTCCAGTTGTATAAACAGAGGTGTATATACCCGTAAAATCAAGTATAGAGTGGTGTATGCAGTGGCCCGAGCACCACCTGTGTAGGTAACCTCCCATCCTGCGAGTTGACATACAGCTCGCTGCCTACACCATCATGTTTAGTAAAAACTATGATGGCGCTCGGAACACCACAAAAATAAAATAAACAATGAGGGCACACCACAGGAGTAATCAAAACACATTAAACACAGAAACAAAAACCCCAACAAAACATAGACACAGAAAGACAAGCAGGCATACCAAACACACACACACGTCACATCCACACAAGTCACCGTCCCACTGAGCATCACCATTTTCTACATGCGTAGCATCATCGTAGGGTCATATAACTGCCGACTTCTCCACAATCCACCCTTTCCCCCCAGGAGCATACTCCAAGAAACCCAAGGCCCCGGCCCACCCCCCACAGTCCCACCTAGGGGACTTGCGAGGATAGGACCACCCCCCAGAAAGAGCCAGAGACATCAACAGTGTCTATTCTTAGTATTGACCTGCTTCCTTGCTAGACTGCAGTAAGTATTTAAATATTTGAAATAACTCCCTGGCCTTGCACCTAAACACGTTCTAAATATTTTCAAATTATCTTGGCTTGAAGTCTGCAGCTGTCATTTAATCACATTCTATTTCTGTCTTGGTTTTTGTACAATAAGACTGCTTTCACACTAGCCCATAGAGTAAATTGCAGTGTTTACCATGCAGGCTAGTGCCTGTGTAAGGGGCCCTCAGGGGGTGGTGCATTGTACATTTTAGTGCATTACATGGTTTCTTTTTTTTTTTTTTTTCTTTTTTTCCCTTTCTTTCTTTCATTTTTACCCGAATTTTGTACAGGTCACCAATGTAAAAATCAGACAAATGCCTGTAATCTGCCCCAAAGAAGCTCGTGTGTGTGTGTGTGTGTGTGTGTGTTTTTTTTTTTTTGGAGCTTTAGCCTGGGTTTACACTGATGCGACTTTACAACGGTTTTGCTGCGTTTAGGAACACAGATTCGTGAGGCATGTTCAAAGCATAGTATTCCATGGCTTTGGTTCACATCTATGTATTGTGAATTTGATGCAAGGAAAAAGAGTCCTGTGCGTGTTGAGTGCGATGCAAATTCCTATGGTGCAGTGTGAATTTTATCTTTATAGACTTCACTTGAACTTGCAGTAAACTCGCAGCACACGGTTCACATCTCTGCAAATTGTTCACCGCCTCCTGAAATTTGCCATAAAATCGCACCTATCCACCTCCAAAGGCAAATTCGCACCTCTCACAGAACAAAAAAAAAAAAAAAAGGATCAAATTCGCAAAACATCGCATTGCAGTAGTGTGAGCTAAGCCGTTTTTCAGGCATTTTGCTTCAGGTGACAAAATGCTCAGATGTGAACAGGTGCCATTGAAATGGATGGGGTTTTGCTTGTTGGGCATCTTTCAGGTGTTTTTTGGGCATTTTATGAGCTGAAAACACTTAGGTGTGAATGCAGCCCGAAATGCTGTGCCATCCAGTGTTCTATGAAAAAGTCTATATTTCTGCACTGCACATCACTCCAGTTTCTATGTGCCTGTGTAGGGACTGTTTATCTTATATATGTGTGTGTGTGTGTGTAAAAGGAGTCGCAGTGTGTGTATAAGCCCTAAAAGTAGTTGTGGACACTAAACGTACTACATACATGCAAAATAACTTCATCAAGGTACAAAGGACCTGCATAGTACCTTTTTGTCCTTTTGGTTATTTGCCACTTCCCCCTTGCACTCCTCGACCGTTATTGACAGCCAGATCTTGCTGTATGACTACAGCAGCTGTAAGGCTTGGTTCACAACTTCACACTTCTGCGACCTGAAAGTTGTGCGCCTTATGGTGGGATTTTGCTGGGGCGACTTTAGAAACCGCTTTCAGGAATGCCTGTATGATCTTCCTGTAATGTTGGATCCGAATCACATCAATTAAAGATAAAGGATCCATCTTGGAGGTGACTTCCATTAAAGTAGAAGTACATCTACACACATCCATGATCAAACACTAACCTATGTAGCCCTATAAAGAAGATATCTGTATACATACCTTTTTTGAAGCCGGCCGGTTTCCAGTGGTGGAAGCTCTGCAGAGGACACGGATCAATAATGGCTGTGAAATGAATGGATAGTGATGTCACCCATAGACTTACTATGGGGCTTCTGTTGTCTGCAGTCTCCTCTGCACCGGCCTACACAGGGAAGCCACAGCTGACAGCTCGGCATTGGATCATCATCCAAAGAAGGTATTTATACTGATGTATTCTTTACAGGGTTAGATAGATTAATGTTAGATCATCAATGTCTGTAGATGTAGAGATTTTAGTGTTGGGGTGCAATTATCCTTTAATTTCTATGGGCACAAGTTAGATAGAAGTCACCTTGAAGTAGTACAAGAATGTTTTGTAAAGTCTGAGTGACTTCAGTAGTGCTAATTTAAGACCGCTTTCATTGCCTAATATGGGACTTCACTTCCGGTTTGACTATGCTACGGGAAGTGAAGGTAAATCTCCTCAATGGGACAAAGATGGCAAAAATAAACTATATAGGGGTTATAATCCTGCCCTATCCGAAATGGGGGGGGGGGGGGGGGGTAGTTTGCCTATAGTTTAGGTAATGACAAAGTTATTGCTGGATCAATGGACCCTCCGAGAATACCGCCAGCTGATGACAGCGCGGCCGGTTCCGCGGGTGAGGGGGGGTAGGCAGCTGGGCGGCTTAGGGGGGCTGCTGCCTGCTGGCCAATCAGGAAGCCAGCGGCCAGGGGAGCAGGGAGATTACATCATCTCTCACTGCCCTGCATCCCTCCAGTTCCGCCCTCACTGTGCGGGAAGCTGTATGCAGCAGAGGGATTATATCATCTCTCTGCTGCCTATCTTCACTCTGGGACTCAACAAAAGAACACCTTAGCAGAAAAGTGACACAGTAGGTGACAATCCGCAATGTGTGGCAGGCTACGTGGCAAGTGGCAATCCGCAATGTGTGGCAGGCAACGTGGCAAGTGACAATCCGCAATGTGTGGCAGGCAACGTGGCAAGTGGCAATCCGCAATGTGTGGCAGGTGACGTGGCAATCAGCAATGTGTGGCAGGTGACGTGGCAAGTGACAATCCGCAATGTGTGGCAGGCAACGTGGCAAGTGACAATCCGCAATGTGTGACAGGCTACGTTGCAAGTGGCAATCGGTAATGTGTGGTAAAGAATTACTTAAAGCAGAGGTTCACACAAAAATGGAACCTCAGATTTTTGGACACCCTAGCCCCCCCCCCCCCCCCCCAGTGCAGCATTTGGCACCTTTCAGGGGGGAGGGGGGTGCTGATACCTGTCTAAGACAGGTATTTGCACCCACTTCCAGGCATAGACTCCCATGGGAGTCTACACCTCTTTCCGTCCCCCCGCGCTGTCTGCTGGGACACACACGGGTCCCAGAGACAGCAGGGACCATTCAGATTGCGCAGCGCGACTCGCACATGCGCAGTAGGGAGCTGGGAAGTGAAGCCGCAAGGGACGGTTTGGCCTCAGGTGCTGACGTCGCTGGACCCTGGGACAGGTGAGTGTCCTTATTTTAATAGTCAGCAGCTGCAGTATTTGTAGCTGCTGACTTAAAGCGGAGGTCCACCCTAAAGTGGACCTTCTGCTCATCGGAACCCTCCCCCCCCCCCCCCCTCCGGCGCCACAATTGGCACCTTCCGGGATAGCTCTCCCGGGCGCCCCTCCGCAAGTGCCCGCCCCTTTCCGCAAGTGCCCCGCTGCCTGCTGGGAAACACACAGATCCCAAAGGCAGCGGGGACTGTCCTTATTGCGCAGCGCGACTCGCGCATGCGCAGTAGGGAACCGGGAAATGAAGCCGAAAGGCTCCATTTCCTGATTCCCATACCCAAGATGGCGGCGGCAGCATCCGAGAGACGATCTAGAGATCAGCTTCGGGTGCCAACATCGTGGGCGCGCTGGACAGGTAAGTGTCACTATTTTAAAAGTCAGCAGCTGCAGTATTTGTAGCTGCTGGCTTTTAAAAAAAAAAAAAAAAACGCGGAGTCCCGGCGGACTCCCGCTTTAAAAAAAGTTTTCGCGGGACTTCCGCTTTAACACAGAAAGTGCACAATATCTGTTAGAGGAAGTAAACCCCGTCAAAAAAAAAAAAAAAGAATAATTATGTGTAAATGCTGTTAATCATTGCTAAGCCATACACATTTGTCCTAAACAAGCTTTCTAAATACCTTATTTAGCAGTTTTATATTTTAGTCTCTTCCGGGTATCAGCCGTGCCATTCATCCTCCTGTATGTTGAAGAATTTGTGGACGTCATTTCTGCCTTTACTTAGTTTTCCTGTCCAAATCTCGCACATGTACCATAGCGAGATATAGTCACAAGGGGGAGAACCAGGAAGGAAAGGAGCATAGTGCGGTATTGCGAGACTTCGCTGTGTGCCGTTTTTATTGTCGGATAATGACACGGCAAGCAGAGCAGATAGAAACGGCATACATTGTGTGCTGTTAAAGGATATATTCCATGCGCAATCGCGGGTGACGTCATAGAAGGACAATTTTATATTGAAACCAAAACGGTGAGTGTACTTTCACAGGCAGCGATAAGCTGCCTGTGCTATATAGATTAATATGTGCAAAAGTAGTAGCGGAGGGTTTACAACCACTTTAACACTGCAAAATCTCAATGAAATGTAATTTTACGGTATTTTTCACTCCATAAGCTGCACCTTGGTTTTAGAGGAGGAAATTAGAAAAAAAAATTCTGAACTAAATGGTGCATTAAAATATACCAGTGCTAAAGAAATGCAGCCTGACCAGTGCCATAAAGTAAGGCCTGATGTCACGCCATCACATTCACTTTACAGAAGACAGAGCCGCCCCAGTGACCATTGTGGCCTAGCAGGAGATCGCCCGGTGCTCACGGGGGCTTGGGATATCTGTCCACTGCTCTTCTGCCTGTAACATGGCGGCAGGGAAGCATTGCCTGGTCAATATTTGCTCTATAAGATGCAAAAAATATGGTACGCTGTGCCATTACTGTATGCAGGGCTGCTGCTAGAAATCACGGGGGCCCTGTTCAGTCTCTGATACAATGAAGCCAGCTATTCAGTAACATCCATTGCAACCATTTTATTTATTTATTTATTTTCTTTTTTTTTTAATTGCCTACATGGCAGAATACAGAATGCATTTTGGACAAAGCTCTACTCATACAATGTAATCCCCATTGTATTAGAAGTATTGCCACAATTCAAAGGCATCTAGGCCAGAACACCAATTTCCAGTCTCTCAGGTCATTTGCAGTAGAGCATGTTCTTGGGTACTCTGTGTATGTGTACTATACTGGCTACCCGTTAGGCCCCCACCGAAAATATCCAACAATATGTTTGCTAAAAATTCACTAAAATCATTAGACAAAAACCCCATATAATCTATAAATTTCTTGCTAAATCTTAAACTGGAGTAAGTTCATAAATAAAGCTCTGTATGTGAATGAGGGCTTGGGGCACATTCATATGGGTACAGTGTAAATCTGCATTTTTTTGTAATGTGCCTGGAACCGTGTGCATGCAGCCTGTTCTGCTATGGGGATGTAAAAGCTGTATGAACAGTCGCAGGTCCTAATTTCAGTTGTTGTGTGTGCCGGTGTACAGCCCCAAACAAATTGGTGTGCATTTGGGCCACTCATTCACACCTGTCAGATCAGGATCTGTGGCTGTGTTTGTACAGTTGCTGCGTCCCCGCAGAGTAACGGGCTGCTCACACAAATTTCGTTTTTTTTTTTTGTTTGTTTTTTTACGTTGTTGGTGACTGGTGAAATATCGGGTGTCTAATTGGCTTTAGCTGCACTGTAAATGAATGAACAGGGAGCAGCACCCTGTACAGAGGCTCCATGTACAGTATTTTCACAAATGGAAGCACAGTAAACTATTTACAATGCTTCAGTTATAAATTAACACACTGAGTGATTGGTACGGACATATGTACCAGCCCCCTGTTCTCCATCCTGAAACTATCTACCTGTGTGCCCACAGCAGCCAGCGGGAGGGGAAGCTGGCGGTGCTGAGCAGGGGGGAAATGTGATTGTGAACTGGGAGGGTGATCTGTGCAGAGTAAGGGCAATTACTGGAACCAAATCCCCTGGGCGGCTCTCCCTGCAGCAGCTGAAAGTTAGTGGGAGGGAGAGGAGAAAATGCCAGCTTTCAGAAAGGGTAGTGTGGGTAATAATAGGAGTGCTGAAGGTCTGAGTTAGCATTAGTGTGTGTATATAAAGGTAAACCTCTTGATTTGAAATACTTTATATTGTTCCTCCCCAATTTCTATAATCCCCTAAATTTGATATAGACAGAGTTCTTGAAATATAACTAAAGACCAATTTTATTTATTTTATTACTAGATGGGGTAGAGAGGAATTAGGCTTCATGCACACGAGACGCAGATGCAAACGCTGCTGGACACATGTTGAAACCGGCGTTTAGAAACGCGCGTTTTGCCGCGATTTTTACCGCGATTTAGCGGCGTTTTACCGCGTTTTACCGCGTTTGCGTCTAGAAGCGTTTAGTTAAGCTAACATCATAGACCCTCCCCAGCTCAAAAATTAACTATTTCAGCAATTTTGTGAGACCAGAGTGAGTAGCAGCAGCTGTGAGAGCTGCAGTGTACTTGTATTTAGCGTGTCACTTGCCACGGCACCTGCCACAAGTTGTGGATTGTCCACTTGCCACGTGACTTGCCACATCACCTGCCACGTCACTTGCCACGTCACCTGCCACAAGTTTTGGATTGTCCACTTGCCACGTCACTTGCCACAAGTTGGGGATTGTCCACTTGCCACATCACCTGCCACAAGTTGTGGATTGTCCACTTGCCACGTCACTTGCCACATCACCTGCCACGTCACTTGCCACGAGATGTGGATTGTCCACTTTCCACGTCATCTGCCATGCCACCTGCCACAAGCTGTGGATTGTCCACTTGCCACGTCACCAGCCACATCACCTGCCACAAGTTGTGGATTGTCCACTTGCCACGTGACTTGCCACATCACCTGCCACGTCACTTGCCACATCACCTGCCACAAGTTGTGGATTGTCTACTTGCCACGTCACTTGCCACATCACCTGCCACGTCACTTGCCACGTCACCTGCCACAAGTTGTGGATTGTCCACTTGCCACGTCACCTGCCACGTCACCTGCCACAAGTTGTGGATTGTCCACTTGCCACGTCACTTGCCACGTCACCTGCCACAAGTTGGGGATTGTCCACATCACCTGCCACAAGTTGTGGATTGTCCACTTGCCACGTCACTTGCCACATCACCTGCCACGTCACTTGCCACAAGATGTGGATTGTCCACTTTCCATGTCACCTGCCATGCCACCTGCCACAAGTTGTGGATTGTCCACTTGCCACGTCACCAGCCACATCACCTGCCACAAGTTGTGGATTGTCCACTTGCCACGTGACTTGCCACATCACCTGCCACGTCACTTGCCACATCACCTGCCACAAGTTGTGGATTGTCCACTTGCCACGTCCCTTGCCACGTCACCTGCCACAAGTGGATTGTCCACTTGCCACATCACTTGCCACATCACCTGCCACAAGTTGTGGATTGTCCACTTGCCACGTCACTTGCCACGTCACCTGCCACAAGTTAGGGATTGTCCACATCACCTGCCACGTCACTTGCCACATCACCTGCCACAAGTTGTGGATTGTCCACTTGCCACGTCACTTGCCACATCACCTGCCACGTCACTTGCCACAAGATGTGGATTGTCCACTTTCCATGTCACCTGCCATGCCACCTGCCACAAGTTGTGGATTGTCCACTTGCCACGTCACCAGCCACATCACCTGCCACAAGTTGTGGATTTCCACTTGCCACGTGACTTGCCACATCACCTGCCACATCACTTGCCACGTCACCTGTCACAAGTTGTGGATTGTCCACTTTCCACATCACTTGCCACCTGCCATGTCACTTGCCACAAGCTGTGGATTGTCCACTTGCCACGTCACCTGTCACGTCACTTGCCACGTCACCTGCCACAAGTTTTGGATTGTCCACTTGCCACGTCACTTGCCACGTCAGCTGCCACGTCACTTGCCACAAGATGTGAATTGTCCACTTGCCACATCACTTACCACATCACTTGCCACATCACCTGCCACAAGTTGTGGATTGTCCACTTGCCACGTCACTTGCCACATCACCTGCCACGTCACTTGCCACGAGATGTGGATTGTCCACTTGCCACGTCACTTGCCACGTCACCTGCCACGTCACTTGCCACGTCACCTGCCACAAGTTTTGGATTGTCCACTTGCCACGTCAGCTGCCACGTCACCTGCCACGTCACTTGCCACGAGATGTGGATTGTCCACTTTCCACGTCATCTGCCATGCCACCTGCCACAAGCTGTGGATTGTCCACTTGCCATGTCACCAGCCACATCACCTGCCACAAGTTGTGGATTGTCCACTTGCCACGTGACTTGCCACATCACCTGCCACGTCACTTGCCACATCACCTGCCACAAGTTGTGGATTGTCTACTTGCCACGTCACTTGCCACATCACCTGCCACGTCACTTGCCACGTCACCTGCCACAAGTTGTGGATTGTCCACTTGCCACGTGACTTGCCACATCACCTGCCACGTCACTTGCCACGTCACCTGCCACAAGTTTTGGATTGTCCACTTGCCACGTCACTTGCCACAAGTTGGGGATTGTCCACTTGCCACATCACCTGCCACAAGTTGTGGATTGTCCACTTGCCACGTCACTTGCCACATCACCTGCCACGTCACTTGCCACGAGATGTGGATTGTCCACTTTCCACGTCATCTGCCATGCCACCTGCCACAAGCTGTGGATTGTCCACTTGCCACGTCACCAGCCACATCACCTGCCACAAGTTGTGGATTGTCCACTTGCCACGTGACTTGCCACATCACCTGCCACGTCACTTGCCACATCACCTGCCACAAGTTGTGGATTGTCTACTTGCCACGTCACTTGCCACATCACCTGCCACGTCACTTGCCACGTCACCTGCCACAAGTTGTGGATTGTCCACTTGCCACGTCACCTGCCACGTCACCTGCCACAAGTTGTGGATTGTCCACTTGCCACGTCACTTGCCACGTCACCTGCCACAAGTTGGGGATTGTCCACATCACCTGCCACGTCACTTGCCACATCACCTGCCACAAGTTGTGGATTGTCCACTTGCCACGTCACTTGCCACATCACCTGCCACGTCACTTGCCACAAGATGTGGATTGTCCACTTTCCATGTCACCTGCCATGCCACCTGCCACAAGTTGTGGATTGTCCACTTGCCACGTCACCAGCCACATCACCTGCCACAAGTTGTGGATTGTCCACTTGCCACGTGACTTGCCACATCACCTGCCACGTCACTTGCCACATCACCTGCCACAAGTTGTGGATTGTCCACTTGCCACGTCCCTTGCCACGTCACCTGCCACAAG
The DNA here is from genome assembly GCF_037356315.1 of Lithobates pipiens. Classification (NCBI taxonomy): domain Eukaryota; kingdom Metazoa; phylum Chordata; class Amphibia; order Anura; family Ranidae; genus Lithobates; species Lithobates pipiens. The sequence goes on along the minus strand of NW_027507903.1, from coordinate 243,187,305 downwards.
TGGATTGTCCACTTGCCACATCACTTGCCACATCACCTGCCACAAGTTGTGGATTGTCCACTTGCCACGTCACTTGCCACGTCACCTGCCACAAGTTAGGGATTGTCCACATCACCTGCCACGTCACTTGCCACATCACCTGCCACAAGTTGTGGATTGTCCACTTGCCACGTCACTTGCCACATCACCTGCCACGTCACTTGCCACAAGATGTGGATTGTCCACTTTCCATGTCACCTGCCATGCCACCTGCCACAAGTTGTGGATTGTCCACTTGCCACGTCACCAGCCACATCACCTGCCACAAGTTGTGGATTTCCACTTGCCACGTGACTTGCCACATCACCTGCCACATCACTTGCCACGTCACCTGTCACAAGTTGTGGATTGTCCACTTTCCACATCACTTGCCACCTGCCATGTCACTTGCCACAAGCTGTGGATTGTCCACTTGCCACGTCACCTGTCACGTCACTTGCCACGTCACCTGCCACAAGTTTTGGATTGTCCACTTGCCACGTCACTTGCCACGTCAGCTGCCACGTCACTTGCCACAAGATGTGAATTGTCCACTTGCCACATCACTTACCACATCACTTGCCACATCACCTGCCACAAGTTGTGGATTGTCCACTTGCCACGTCACTTGCCACATCACCTGCCACGTCACTTGCCACGAGATGTGGATTGTCCACTTGCCACGTCACTTGCCACGTCACCTGCCACGTCACTTGCCACGTCACCTGCCACAAGTTTTGGATTGTCCACTTGCCACGTCAGCTGCCACGTCACTTGCCACAAGATGTGGATTGTCCACTTGTCACATCACCTGCCACATCACTTGCCACATCACCTGCCACGTCACCTGCCACAAGTTGTGGATTGTCCACTTGCCACGTCCCTTGCCACGTCCCCTGCCACGTCACCTGCCACAAGTGGATTGTCCACTTGCCACATCACTTGCCACATCACCTGCCACAAGTTGTGGATTGTCCACTTGCCACATCCCTTGCCACGTCCCCTGCCACGTCACCTGCCACAAGTGGATTGTCCACTTGCCACATCACCTGCCACAAGTTGTGGATTGTCCACTTGCCACATCACCTGACACAAGTTGTGGATTGTCCACTCGCCACGTCACTTGCCACATCCCCTGCCACAAGTGGATTGTTCACTTGCCACATCACTTGCCACGTCCCCTGCCACAAGTGGATTGTCCACTTGCCACGTCACTTGCCACGTCACCTGCCACAAGTTGTTGATTTTCCACTTGCCACGTCACATGCCAGTCACCTGCCACAAGTTGTTGATTTTCCACTTGCCATGTCACCTGCCAGGTCACTTGCCGCGTCACCTGCCAGGTCACTTGCCACGTCACCTGCCACAAGTTGTGGATTGTCCACTTTCCACGTCACTTGCCACTTCACCTGCCACGTCACTTGCCACAAGGTGTGGATTGTCCACTTGCCACATCACTTGCCACCTGCCATGTCACTTGCCACAAGTTGTGGATTGTCCACTTGCCACGTCACTTGCCACCTGCCATGTCACTTGCCACAAGTTGTGGATTGTCCACTTGCAATTGCAATTGTTTAAAATATTTTTCTAATGGTTTTTCATCATTTGCAATCATTTTTGAGATTTTTAATGTAAAAAAAAAGGTCACCTTTAAAAACGCATATAAACGCAAACGCGGCTAAACGCGGTAGCGGCGTTTTGCCGCGTTTTACCGCGTTTTACCGCGTTTTGCCGCGTTTTGCGCCTGAAACGTGGAAATTTTTGTTTCTGAACGCATTTTTTTACTTCTGGAAAAACGAGACTAAACGCAACTGCATAAAAACGGAAAAAAACGAGACTGTGTGCATGGACACATAGGATAACATTGAATGAGTTCAGGGGCAGTTGAAAAAACTGTCCAACTGCATCTGAATGCGCGTTTAACTGCGTCTCGTGTGCATGAGGCCTTAGAACAGATGTCAGACTTTTATTGCATTCTGTGACCTTGTTAGAGCAATACACCCTCTCTATTTCTCATGTTTACTCTTTTAATTGAAAGTAAAAAAATACCAAATTTTGGGTTGTCCTTAGAAAAGAGGAGAAATCTCCCAGTAGAAACGCTGGATCTTGTAACCCTTGTGACAACCAGGGATTTCTTCAATTTGAAGGGGTTTCTTTCCATTTACCCAAGCAACAAGTAGAAATACATTTAGAATGTATCTTTTCGGGAATCACTGGGACCTCCACAGTGGGGAAAAAATACATTTTTAAAGGATAAGTTCACCTTTCTAAAAAAAATAATAATAATAAATGCACATCTTTTGCGGGTAAAAAATGTGCCGTTATTATTTATTAGCCTGTAAAGCATTTCTAATCACCGGTGAAATCTCAGGCTCCTGCAGATTGTCAGTGTAGCTGTCTACCTGTACCTTGTACGGACAGGGGACAAGCAGTTACTGAATGACAGGAAGCATCAGTGAACTACCTAGGGCGCTCATCAGCACCCTGATAGTTTGAGAACTACACGCCATCAGCTGCAATGACTGATGGTAGTTGTAGTCATTCCCCCTCCCCCATTCACAGTACTCTGACAGTATGACACAGCTGGATGTTGGCCCACTGTCACAATTAGAAGGGGGAGAGGATGCAAGAATAGGAGCATGTTCCACCCACCCTAAACCCTGGTGTAACGTTCGCAAAGGTGAACTTGTATAAAGAAATTTTTTAACCTGTTGGTGCCAACGGCACACAAATATGCGGCCTCTTGGGTGGGCCAAGCGGCTGCATATTTGCGTGCAATATTGCAAAACCAGATGTGCCAAGAGCGTGGCACAACTTTCACTGTAAAGGAAACGGTCCTGTAGGAAATGTGTCAGCTAGCATTTGGCTGTGCCTGGGGAACACCAGTCTGTTGATAATCTAGTGGCTGTAATACTTTGACACTTGACTAGGAGCAAGTACACCCTGACGTCAGTTGCTGCATCTATATTCTGTGACTGAGAACGTACTAAATACCATCGGAAACCATGTTAAATTAACTGTACTGCGTTTCTGCAAAAAGCACCAAAATGCACATAGGTGTGAACCAGACCTAAACCATGAGTATTATCCTCAAATTTTAGCAGTGTTTTGTTTGTTTCAGGTGTGTGGATGATGTGTATACTATGGCTAGTGATCCCTTGGAAGGATTTCATGAAGTGAATCTCGCATCACCCACAACTCCAGATGTCGGTGTTATTGATGTAAAGCCTCAGGAACCAACTACCTCACCTAATGTTGTCTACAGACCTTTAAGTGTCCCTTCAAACCCTTCACAACAAAACTCATTGAATGCATCTGACTTGCCTACACAGCCTGTGTATTCTTCACCAAGACACTTAAGTTGCCGCAATGCTACAGGGAGAAGGTAACTTCTAATTAAACAACTAGATCATTAAAAGCGAAGTATGGGGTCCCCCCCTTTTATACTTGCCTAGGTGAATGCAGCATCGGTCTGATGCTGCATCTGTCCCCGGCACCTCTACACTGAGAACCGAGCCATCAAACATTGCTGATGGCTCGGTTCTCATAGATCCCCGAGAGTAGAGCTGCTGCCTGTCAATCAGCAGCTCTCTTCTCTGCTCCTCCTTGCTCATTGGAGCGCTGAGCTGTGGAGGGGCAGGGAGTGGTCGTCTCAGCGGCTCGCTGTGAACCTGAGACGGGCATCAATTCAGGCACATGGCAGATCCAGACTTTATTGTTGTGATGATGCGTGCCTGGACTGTTTCCAGTAACGTAGCAGAGAGCGGACCTCAGACCGCTCTCTGCTGAAAACGGGTCACAGGAGTGCAAAACGAATTGCACTTCTGTGACCCATAGGAGATGCCCAGCCAAATGAACACAGGCTGGACTTCTCCATTATAGGCTCCTTTACATTTTTACAGTCGTCTGTGATGCATTGTGTGTTTGCAGTCAAGTGAAGTTGCGTAGTGGGGTGCCATATACCATCTAAATGTGCATTTTCCCAAATGCATGATCTTTGCTGCATGTTATTGCGCATAGCACAGTGTATAGGTGTGAAGCCAGCCTTAAAAATGTCTAAAAAGGTGCAGTAAATAAGTAAATAGGTCAGTAAGGTCTCAAATAAAAAAAAATGTTTATGCTTTCAAAAAGAGAACAGATTTTTGGGAGTATGCACATTACCTTTGGTGATGCCCAAGTGGATAGCCCAACAGTCCCTAAATGGGAGTAGGATGGTGGCCCTGAATGAGCTGTCTCCAAAGGTAATGTGCATTTTCCCAAAAACCTGTTCTCTTTTTGAAAGCATAAACATTTGTTTATTTGACAACTTACTGACCTATTTACTTATTTATTCCACCTTTTTAGACATTATTGATGCATCCCACTCCTGATGATTGGCTTAAAACGCCATGAAACAAGTCCACACTTAAGGATGCCAAGTCAAGTTTGCTCCAATCATGAATTTTATCAACTGCATTCTATATCTACATTTATTAAGATAACCATGTTCACTTGATCTGTATATCCACTCAGTTGTTTAATTGTGATTGCTTGTACCAATTATGTCTATCCAAATATGTCAATATGGGTACTACTGTATTCTATTATGCTTTATTCTGCATGATCCAGGTATTATATATTATGATACTATATATATATATATATATATATATATATATATATATATATATATATATATATATATATATATATATATATATATATATATATATTGGATTGATTAGCAACTCTTTATGGTTACACAGATCTTCCCATCAGGGACTGTGACAATCTAATTTTAGGTATCCTAGACAATGGCAAACACACATCCATGCCTTTATTTAAAGTCCCACGACCCACTTTCTTTGTTTTTTGTATTTTTTATACATTTCATAGGGTCTTGGGTCCCCTTTCACACTGAAGGCGTTTTAGCACTAAAAATGGCGCATGTAAAGCACCTGAAAAACGCTTCCCATGCCTCCCGAGTGTGAAAGCCTGAGTGCTTTCACACTGTGGCGGTGCGCTTGCAGGATGTTAGAAAAAGTCCTGCAAGCAGCATCTTTTGGGACGGTGTATACCGCCCCTGCCCGTTGGAATGAATGGGCGGCTCTGCCGAAGCACTGTAACATGGGCACTTTTAACCCCTTAATCGGCCGCTAGTGAGGGAGAAAAGTGCCGTTAAAGCTAGCAGCGTTTTACTACTAACGTGGTGTGGCCCCTGTGTGAAAGGGGTCTAAATTAATACATTTAGATTTAAGTGTTTTTAAATGAGCAGACCAGCGAACTAATATGTATGATCTTATTTATAGCACCAGCTTATCGGATACTTTGTCATGTTCTACCTCTGGATGTCAGACATGTTCACCCAAACACAGTCGGAGGAAGGACGGCAACCGTGCAGAGAGGGAGTTTTTGCAGGGAGCAACACTAACCGATGTAGTGGACGGGCCAGATGATGTGCTTAACTGGAGTACAGACAGCATGTCCCGCCTGCGGAGTCCATCTGTTCTAGAAGTCAGAGAAAAAGGATATGAACGACTAAAGGAGGAGCTTGCTAAAGCCCAGAGAGTAATAACGTGCACAGTGTTAAGCCTATGAGAATTATTGTATTAGCCACAGTCTTCTGTTATAAAACTATATTTAGTTGCAGTCTTAGAAGGTAGCTAAAAATGTTCTTTTGACCAACTTTGAAATATGAGGGTCCTTGTCATTGTGCTAGCTATCTTAAAACAAAAAGGTCATTGGTTCTGTGTATATTGAATGCAAAAACATAAACATTCCTAAGGCTTGTTCACATGTGCATCAGTACCCTGAGTTTAAGTAGCATTTTAAGAAACATTTTTAAAGCCTCATAACCCCTCTTTAATGCCTGCCGTAAATATTGCAATGGGCACCACACAGTGCAGTACACACAGGACTGGTAGCATTGTGTTAAAAATTAGGCAGCATGTCGCTTATCAGCCGCCTCCATTTATTTCAGTAGTATCATGCCGTAACTGCACCTTAGCTTCCTGTATCCCAGAATGCACTGGGAAATGGAGAACTAGGACAGAGCAGCTCTGTGGTAAAAACCGTGTGCTTCTGTGTGCAGGCAAAAGCATCAAGCCAGCCAGCAATACTGGCTTTGGCAGGCAGAAGCAGAGACACTGAGCATTATTGCAGTGGCCAAGTTTTGTGTCAACAAGAGACCTCTCCAGCAAGTGTCATGAAGACATATTAATGCATCAGTACTCATAGAAGAGGTGGAACAGCATCCAGAATTATATGACTCAAGTATCCAGAGTTATTGTGACACATACAAAAAAATAAAAATAAACGAGATCTGTACACATCTCACCAAATAATATTGGGAGCTGGACCAAGCCAAGTGTCAGATCAAAGTATACAAAACCATCTTGTAGAAAACTCACAAAAATGCCTGCTATCTTGAGATGCAAAACTTCTGGAAATTTTAAAGCCATTAAAACAAAAAATAAAATTTTCCATGTTTGTTTTCCAGAAAATTTTGGGGAAAATTTTAAAAAATCATTTGGGAGTAGTTTTAAAAATTGAAAGTCCTTTTTAGTTTTTGACCATGCTGATCCAGAAGCATATCATCATTTTGCTCCATACAGTATTTTTAATGTCTTTAGGGCACCTCTGGCATGCAAGGATGTGTTTTGTCATCCTTGTAGCATTTGGAAACATATTTCTTCTCACAATTATTGCAAATTGAAGATTTGCTCTCAGCAGAAATTGCACTGTGGAAATGTTTCCAAACTCTAGGTGTCGGTCTCATCATTTTACGGAGAGGAAAAGAAAAAAACCTACTTACTGACCAAACTATGGATAAACATGTTGCTGTGATGGTGGAGAACATTATTTTTTAAAGGTTGTAAAGATCAACTAATTTGTCAGACAAATGTACCCTTTTACCTGTCAGTTTCTGTTCTCTCAGGCCTTAATTATTATCTATTGTATCCCTATAATCACCCAACTGTAGGAGGTACAGGATAGAGGCCACAAGCAAACTAAACACAAGCCTTTCCCCTAGTGTACCCCCCAGTGGCAGAAATGCATATTTCTCTTGTTTGAGAAGTACAGTTTTACTTGAATTGTTTTCCAGGATTTGCTTGTCTTCGACTGAGAGAACTTAATACTCTCTTAAAAGAGTAATAATTTAAGACTTTTATATAAACATGAAATCAGTGATCAGTGCTATAAAAATGCACTGATTTACTGTGTAAATGTCACTGGAAGGGGTTAACACTAGGGGGCGATCGAGGGGTTGTGTGTGTTCCCTCAGTGTGTTCTAACTGTATGAGGATATTGACTAGGCGAGGAGATGACTATCGTTTTTTCTAATTAGTAGGGACACATGATATGGCTCCTATGACAGCACAGGGATTTGTGTGTTTACGCACATAAATCCCCATGCTGGTGCTCGTGCATGTGATTGCGGTTGCCAGCCACGTACATTGGGTCCCCCGCTGTGCAGTGGGTGCACGCGCGCCCTCTGGTGGCTGAAAAAGGGAAGAACTTACCTGTATCGGATTTCGCCCAGGGGAGCCATTCTGCCACAGTATACCTGCGCGACATGGTCAGGAACTGGTTAAAGAGGTGCCAAACTCTGAAACCTGTTCCCAAAAAAGGCAGGCAGGGGACAATTGACAAGTGAGCAGTACTGACTGTAGGCTTCCTGGAGCTGATATTTTTCTCATTACTGACCTATTGTGACCTTTTATCACACTGTCATCGCGTTGGGGCTGCCATCTTCATTAAAGCTTTTCTTCCTCATATCTGCCTTCAGCAAAGAAAACTGAAACACAATAGTGACATCACCATATCCTCCAAGATTAGCAGTCGAGAACAGCAGTGCTTTGGATCCCACACTTCAGATCTTGGCACCCTTGTATCTCAGGAATGCACTTTTATTTTTCAGAAGTAATGCAAGACAATTAGTAGTTAGGTTAATTCGTAGGCATAAGTAACATTTCTTGTTCAAATGCTTTATTGACATAAAAAAAAAGAAAACAACCACAAGGAAAAACAGTACCATAAGATACATAAAGATAAGGTGTTACAAAGGCAGTCTGCCGTAACAATAGAAGTACACTCTTTAAGAGGATATATACTCTTAATATCAGATAAAACATTGCAATGAGTCAGGTTCCAAAAAGCACAAGTAAAAGATATACCGCAAGAAACAAAAGAAAGGAGGGGCTGAGGAAGGACCTTGTCAGTCCAGTCAAGTATGGTACAAAAGTGTACTCGGCCCAGGGGCCTGCCAGGTACAAGGATTACTGGCACAATTAACATTTCTAAATAGTTCCTATGACAAATCTCCTTTAACTTTTTGAGTTTAGGTCCACTTTAAATATTGTGTATTGAAATTGTAAAATTCAGATAATTGTCGTTTCCTGGGTGCCTGCAGATATACAGGCACAAGCACATCAAATCTAGTTGGGTGTGGTGAATGGTTTTCTTTTATTGTCTCTGATCTAGAAAGGACTGAAATGTGTTGCATTAACTACCAAATAACTTGTAACTTATTGTATAATTTAAAGGAGCTGAAATTAAAAGATGAAGAATGTGAGAGACTTTCTAAAGTGCGGGACCAACTTGGCCAGGAGCTTGAAGAGCTTACAGCTAGTCTGTTTGAAGTAAGTGCTTTATCAGAGATGGTATACAAAGTGCAAAAAACATGACGGACGTAACATTTTTATTTTTTAAAATAAATTTGCAAAGATTTGAAACAAATTACTTTCACACTGTCGTCATGGGGTCATGTTTGTAGAATTTCGAGGAAAATAGATTTAATCCATCTGAAATAAGGCTGTAACATAACAAAATGTGGAAAAAGTGAAGCACTGTGAATACTTTCAGGATGCTGTATATAGGCTTCTAAAAATGAACACCACTGTGTGTGTATATACTGTACATTGTACACATATATGTGCACCTACTGGGTATGTGTTTAACTGCTTGCCGACCGCAGGCTTTCAGTTGATGGCCAGGCGGTGCAGCTCTCTTTGTGGGAGGTCGTCATATGACACCCTCGCCTTCCCAGCCCACCAGGGGGCGCGAGCTTGCCGTGTCACTGGGGACTCGATGCGCGTGCCCGGAGGCCGCAATGTCCGCCAGGCACCCGCGATTGCCTGGTAACACAGCAGGACCGTGGAGCTGTGTGTGTAAACACAACTCCACGGTCCTGTCAGAGGAGAGATCGATTGTGTGTTCTCAGTACAGGGAAACACAGATCGGTCTCCTCCCCTTGTGAATCCCCTCTCCCTACAGTTAGAATCACTCGCAGGGAACATTTTAACCCCCTATTGTTAACCCCTTCCCTGCCAGTCGCATTTATACAGTAATCAATGCATTTTTATAGCATGGATCACTGTATAAATGTGAATGGTCCCAAAAATGTGTCAAAATTGTCCGTGATATGTCTGCCGCAATATCAGTCGCAATAAAAATCACAGATTGCCACCATTTATTAGTAAAAATAAATAAATAAAAAATGCTATAAATCTATCCTCTATTTTGTAGACGCTATAACTTTTGCGCAAACCAATCGGTATACGCTTGTTGCGATTTTTTTTTTTTTTTTTTTTTTTTTTTTTTTTCCCGCAAAAATATGTAGAAGAATACATATTGGCCTAAACTGAGGAAAAAATTTCTTTAAAAAAAATAAATAAATTGAATATTATAGCAAAAAGTCTAAAATATATATATATTTTTTTCTAACTTGTCAATCTTCTTTTGTTTATAACGAAAAAAATAAAAACCACAGAGGTGATCAAATACCACCAAAATATATCTTTGTGGGGACAAAATGATAACAATTTCATCTGAGTACAGTGTCGTATGACGCGCAATTGTCATTCAAAGTGTGACAGCGCAGAAAGCTGAAAAATGGCTTGGGCAGAAAGGGGGTGAAAATGCACTGTATTGAGATGGTTAATACCTTTTGTACTGTTCATTATTTTTGTGTTGTTGCTTCCAAAGAAAATGGCCATTTTGAGCTGCATGTCTGTCCCAAAGTTATTAACACATGACCATGGAAAACAATCTTTCTTTAAAAACAAAAAAAAATGTACTGAGGGAAATACAGTATGTTGGCAGCTATTAACGAACCTCCTGAATATGCTAGATGACAGGCTGTCTGATTGGTCCATTGGCTTCAGACCTATTGAGTTTTTAGCTAGAACAATTGAGCAGCAAGTAAAATCAGAACTCCTTATCTGCTTACTTGTAGCAGGTTAGTGACTTGATGCCTGACAGCCAGATAACTTGAAATATAAAAAGGAGAGACCAAGAATGTCAGCCTATAAATGTGTAAGTTACATTTATTATTTCAGTGTATAGAGATGCAAGGCAAAACTTTTTTATTTTTTAATTTTTTATTTTTTTTAGAATACAGTGGGGGAAATTTTAATTATTTGATCCCCTGCAGATTTTGTAAGTTTGCCCACTTCCAAAGTAATGAAGGGTCTATAATTTTTTATCATAGGTGTATTTTAAATGATAGGGACAGAATATCAACCAAAAATCCAGAAAGAAGACACAAATGTTCTAAACTGAGTTGAACTTCAGTGAGTAAAATAAGTATTTGATCCCCAAGCAAAACATGACTTGGTACTTGAAGAAACCATTGTTGGCAAGCGCAGAGGTAAGACGTTTCTTGTAGTTGGTTACTAGGTTTGCATCTCAGGAGGGATTTTGGTCCACTCTTTACAGATCTTATCTAAATCCTTAAGATTTCTTGGCTATCATTTAGAAACTCGAAGTTTCAACTCCCTCCATAAATTATCTATAGGATTAAGGTCTGGAGCCTGGCTAGTCCACTCCATGACCTTAATGTGCTTTTTCTTGTTGCCTTGGCGGTATGTTTTAGGTCATTGTCATGCTGGAAGACCACATCCACTACCCATCTTCAGTGTTTCTGGCTGAGGGAAGAAGGTTCTCATCCAAGATTTTACAATACATTGGCCCCTCAATGCTGCAAAGTCGGCCTGTACCTTTTAGCAGAGAAACAATCCCAAAACAATGTTTCCACCTCCATGTTTGACTGTAGGGATGGTGTTCTTGGGGTTATAGTCAGCATTGTTCTTCCTCCAAACAGCTCAGTTTTGGTCTCATCTGACGAGATCACTTTCTTCCAATCCTTCTCTGAATCATTTAGATGTTCATTGACAAACTTCAGATGGCAGTGTACATGTGCCTTCTTGAGGAGGGGGGACCTCCTGGGCGCTGCAGGATTTCAATCCATGGTTACCGTATTGTGTTACCAATGGTTTATGCCTTGAGATCATTCACAAGCTCCTCCTATGTAGTTCTGGGACGACCCCTCACTTTTCTCATGATCATCCTTGCCCCATGAGGTGAAGTCTTGCATTGTGCTCCAGACGAGGGCGATTGATGGTTATTTTGTATTTCGTCCATTTTCAAAAAATTGCTCCATCAGCCATCTCCTTCTCACAAAGCTTCTTGCTGATGGTCTTGTAGCCTATTCCAGTTTTGTACCGGTCTATAATCTTGTTCCTGACATCCTTTAAAAGCTTTTTGGTCTTGCCCACGATGGTGAGGTTTGAATGGAGGAAAGAGATTCTATGGACAGACGTCTTTTGTACACATAACGAGTTGTCGTTAGGAGCACCTTCTTAAATTGACAGGACTAATCTGTGTACCACATGAGCACAAACTGTAGCCGGTCTGTGGAAGGCAGAATTCCTGTTGGCTGGTAGGGTATCAACTACTTATATTACTCACTGAGCTGCAACTCGATTTATAAGACCCCTTTCATGCTGAGCCGTCGCCTGTAAAGTAGCGATATTTGGCCGCTAGCAGGGCAGTTTTAACCCCCCAGCTAGCGCCCAAAAAGGGGTTAAATCCGCCTGCAAAACACTGCCAGTATCGCAGCGCTGCCCCATTGATCTCAATGGGGAGCAGGAGTGGAGGAGCAACGAGTAACACCGCTCCAAAGAAGCTGCTGCCAGGTCTTTTTTTGATACCCTGCCAGCGCACCGCTCCAGTGTGAAAGCCCTCAGGCATTCACACTGGAGTGAATGCCCTTGGGCTTTCACACTGGAGTGAATGGAGCAGCTGTTTTAGGGCGTTTTGCAGGCGCTATTTTTAACACTATAGCGACTGCGAAACGCTCCAGTGTGAAAGGGGTCTAAGTTTTGGATGATATTCTAACTCTATCATTTAAAATACACCTATGAGGAAAAAATTATAGACCATTTCTTTGTAACTGGATCAAATAATTGATTTCCCCACTGTATCCATTTTTGTTTCTCTTATATTCACCGACCGACACAGCTCCTCTCTGTAACTATGGTTGTATAGCCTGCCATTAGGAGAAACTAGGCAAAATTGTTACACAATACACAGAACTTTAATCCTGCCCCGGGGGGCGGGCCCCATGCTATCAACCCTTCCCACTGCTCCTAGCAGCTTCAGTTTTTATTTTGCCTAGCAAGGAGAATGACATGGGAAACCCTGCGGGCCTCTCGGTCCATGTTTTTTACTGCAGGTTTGCTGCTTTTTGTGCAAGAGCAGATCTCAGGATCTCTCATATCAACTGCCGGCTGGGTGACAGGCTGGTTAATGAAATCCTTGTAGTCTTCCCATTCCGGCCATCGAGCGTGAGCAGCTACAGCTCGGCAGGCCATGACATACCTCAGCTCCAGAGGTAGTCGGTGAGCTTAAATGCTCCGGGGTATACATATGACCGGGCTACTGATGTCTGGATCACAGTATACCGGGCCAGTAACCTTCCCTGTACTGATCAGGAGTCTGCTACCACGGCATGTCTCCCAGCTCTTCAGGACTGGCAAGTAGGCTCTCCCTGCTTCGGTGAGGGGAGCAGCTGGGCTTTCCCTGGGGGGTCGATTCAGGGGCCACCTCACCTCCTTATCTTCTCTCCCAAGTCCCTATCACCCCTCCCCCCCCCCTCTGAGGGGGGGGGGGTGTGTGGGTCGCTGTTTCTCACCTGTGGGGCTCTGTGCGGTTGCTGTTCAGTCCTGGTCCAGGTCTGGGGGTCCAAAAAAGGCAGTTTTGGTGGAGGATGTCTGAGTCAGCAGGCAGTTTGGTTTTTATTTTTTGCTCTTTTCACCTCATGGCACCGTTCTGGCGGCCATCTTGGATTTGGGAAAGCTATAGATTCCCCTGGGAGCTTCAGCAGCCATTTTCCTTGGGATTCCTATGGATTACATTGGCGGCCATTTTGTGAAAGCCAAAATGCTTTCTTCACCGCTGGCCTCTTGTGACAGTTTGCAATGTGCTTTTTCTTGTCCCTTCCTGTATTCCCTGTGTGTGAGGGACACTGGATGGCTCTGTGTGGAACGTTGAAGCTGTTCTGCAGACCATTGCACCGCTGTTAGAGCTGCTGCTGACACAGTTTTTTCTCCTCTCTGCATCTGGGATCCTCCTAGGGACTACAGGCACTGTTGTTGGCATTCACAGAACGCCCCTGGGTGGGGAGTCTAGCGCTAAGCACCCCCCCACAACCCCACCCCCCCGGTGGCATCAGCAGGAGGGTGGGACCATCACTGTCCTAAGTCCCCTTGCAGGTGGCAGACAGGATAGGGTCAGCATGGCTTCAGAAACTGGTGTTTCTTCCCCCGAAATCCAGGCTATAGCAACCGGGTCACCTGCGGTTAGTGCGGTGCACATGGACACCCTGACAGTGTTCCTGGACTCCTATGTTGCTAAGATAGAGGCAGCACATGGCAGGAAAGGTGCACGTAAGAGGCCCCTGCCCCCCCCCCCCCCCGTCCTCTGGGGAAAGTTCTGATGCAGACTCGGCCCCTGCTGCGGCTGGAGACCCCCACTCTGACCTATCAGACGTGGCTGACCAGGACCGTTCGAACAGTGAGGATGATTCCCCATCCGGGTGCGACAAGGCGCTTGTTGGAGCACTTATCACAGCTGTGCGTGATACCCTTAAGATTCAGTGGATTCCTCTGCTGATGTAACAGTCCCTTTTGGGTCCCACAAGCCAGCATGTTCACCTAAGGTGTTCCCGTATTTGACTTATTTTAACAAATTCATATACAGGGAATGGGGTCGGCCGCAAAGGACCTTTTTTGGTCCCCAAACATTTGGCGGTGCGTTACCCCTTTGAGGAAAGCCTTCTCAAAAAGTGGTCGGCTCCTCCGGTCGTGGACCCCTCAGTAGCCAGGTTAAATAAAGTAACCATGATCCCGGTTGAGGGGACTCATGCATTCAAGGATCCCATGGACAGGAAGGCTGAGGTGGTGGCTCGTTCGTTGTTTACGGTTGTGTGGTCAGCCGTGCGACCTGTACTGGCATCCGCACTGGTGTCGCAGACACTGACTGAGTGGACAAAACTTTTGCACCGTGAATTGGGAGAGAAACAGGCCTCCCCTGTCTGCGTGGAACTAGCAGACCAACTAGTGCAAGGCCTTAAGTACATTTGTGACGCAGCCCTGCATACTCTCCCTCTGTTATCCAGGGCTTAAGTGTCAGCTGTAGTGCTGAGGCGCCTGATTTGGCTAAAATTCTGGTCTGCTGACCAGGCATCCAAGAAAGCCCTGACAGATCTTCCCTTGGCGACCGGCTCTTTGGAGCTTCGTTGGATGACATTATCAAAAATGTCATGTGTGGTAAGAGTACACTACTCCCACAGGCCAGGAAGGCTAAGGAGCCACGCTGCAGGCAAGGGCCCTCTTTTTCCGCTCACAAGCGGCTTTTTCGTCCGCCTGGTGCTTCGACAAAACGTTCCCAGCCCGACAGGACGTCCACGGACGGTCAAAAGCATCCCTGGAACCACAAGCCTAACAAGCCTGCGAACACAAGTGCTACCGCATAAAGGTTTGCCCCCCACCCACATCTCGGGTGGGGGGGCGCCTTCGGGAGTTTTCAGCCTGGTGGACCTCCCGGTTATCCGACCAATGGGTCTGCGACCTGATTTCTACAGGCTACAAGATAGTTTCTCTATTGGCTGCCAAACGGATTCTTCCCCTCCAGCATACCCGCATCCCCGGTTTGCCGGGAGGCCCTGTTGGGGGCAGTGAGGGATTTGCTGAATCAAGGGGTGATTGTACCAGTTCCGGAATTGGAACGCTTCCAGGGGTCTACTCATCTGTTTGTGGTTCCCAAGAAGGAAGGGGTACATCTGATCTTGGACTTAAAAGCCCTCAATCACTTCGTAAAAGTGCAGAGGTTTCATATGGAATCAGTTCGCTCAGTAGTTGCTGCACTCCATCAAGCGGACTCCCTGGCGTCCTTGGACAAATACTGGATGAGTACCTGCACATACCCATATGCCTTCGCCATCAAAAATTTCTGCGATTTGCAGTCGGGGAAGCCCACTACCAATTTGTCTCTCCCTTTTTGGCCTGGCATCAGCCCCCTGAGTCTTTACCAAAGTACTAGCTCCAGTGTTGGCATTGCTGCGACAACGCGAGATCACGATCGTGGGTTACCTAGACAATCTCCTTCTGAGAGCATCTTCCGCCTCAGAATTAGAGGAGGATATGGCGATCACCATGCAGACCCTGCAAAAATTTGGGTGGCTGTTGAACCTAAAGAAGTCCAGTGATTGTACCGACCCAGCATCTGGAGTACCTAGGTTTACTATTGGACTCCAGGGAAGCGAGGGTCTTTCTCCCTTCAGACAAACTGCAGACTCTCAGATCTGCGGTCAAACTACTGATGAACCGCAAGTGGTCATAGCTCCGCTTTTGCATGCGAGTACTGGGGCTCATGGTAGCCTCCTTCGAGGCAGTACCTTATGCCCAGTTCCACACCAGAGTCCTGCAGAAGGAGATTTTGACAAAATGGGACAAATCTCCATTGTCCCTGGATTGGCAGATCCAGGTGAGCCAGCCAGTCAGGACTCCCTGATCTGGTGGTTGAGGTCCCCGGTGATTCAGTCCGGAAAATCGTTCCTTCCTCTGAAATGGACGGTGATCACTATGGACGCCAGTCTATCCGGCTGGGGTGGAGTGATGGGGATTCAGTCGGCTCAGGGCCTCTGGTGGACGGAAGAATCCAAGTTGCTGATCAATCTGTTCGAGTTGAGAGCGATTAGGCGGTGTCTCCACACATGGTCGATGTGTCTTTAAGGGTGTCCAACCAGGATACAGTCAGACAATGCCACGGCTGTGGCGTGCATAATCGCCAAGGGGGAACAAGAAGCTCAGCCGCTACTCGGGAGGTCGCTCACATACTTCGGTGGGCAGAGCGACACGTTCCAGCCCTGTCGGCCATTTACATCCCAGGGGTGGAAAATTGGCAGGCGGACTATCTGAGTCGACAGATGCTGGACCCAGGAGAATGGGCATTGCATCCGGAGATATTCAGGCTGTTGTGCCTGAAATGGGGCACACCCGATGTGGATCTATTGGCCTCCTGCCTCAATCGGAAGGTGCCGAGATTCGTGTCCAGGACAAGAGATCCGTGGGCAGACGCATCAGACGTGCTGGTGGCTCCATGGGATCAGTACTAGCTGATCTACGCCTTTCCTCCGCTAAAACTGTTGCCACACCTGCTGCGCAGAGTGGAAGACTAGGGGATCCCAGTAATCCTGGTGGCCCCAGATTGGCCTCAGCAGCCCTGGTATGCAGACCGGGTGAGTCTGGTGGCAGACGCTCCCTGGCGATTGCTACTGCGAGAGGACCTCCTATCTCAAGGTCCAATCTTTCACCCTGCTTTACCATCGCTGGCTTTAACGGCATGGCTATTGAGAGCCAGGTGCTGGGGAACCGGGTCTGTCAGACTTGGTGATTCTTCACGGAAGATGTATCATACCTGGAAGGCCTATATCTCTATGTGTGAGGAGAAAGGGTGGCATTTGCGCTCCTTTTCTATATCCAGGATCCTGCTGTTTCTTCAGCAAGGTGTAGACCAGAAGTTGGCGTTGAGCACCATAAAGGGGCAAATTTCAGCTCTGGCTGTCTTTTTTTTTTTTTCAGAGACCCCTGGCGTCTCATTCATTAGTGAGTACCTTTGTTCAGGGGGTACGACATGTAGTCCCTCCGGTGCGTTCACCGTTACCTCCGTGGGATTTGAACCTGGTGTTGGCGCTTCAAAAGCCGCCATTTGAGAATATCAGGGAGATTCCCTTGTTGACTCTTTCACAGAAAGTGGTTTTCCTAGTGGCCATAACATCGGCCAGGAGGGTTTCGGAATTGGCAGCCTTGTCCTGCAAGTCACCTTATCTGGTCATCCACAGGGATAAGGTGGTGTTGCGTCCGCAACTGTCCTTTCTACCGAAGTTGGTCTCGGCTTTTCATATCAATGAGGACATTGTATTACCATCATTGTGTCCTAAGCTGAAGCACCCCAAAGAGGTGGCCCTTCACGCTCTCCACGTGGTTAGGACCCTAAAAGTGTATTTGTCTGCCACAGCTCCCTTTCGGAAGTCAGACTCGCTGTTTGTTTCGGTGGCTGGTCTAAAGAAGGGTATGGCGGTCTCGTCTGCCACTATTTTGAGGTGGATCAGACAGATTGTAGTACAAGCCTACACCTTGAAGGGGCACGTGCCCCCCTTTCCGGTCACTGCCCACTATACAAGGGCAATTGGAACGTCTTGGGCCTTCCGACCAAGCGTCGGTCGCTGAGGTGTGTAAGGCGGCGACCAGGTCGTCTGTCCATGCGTTTACCAAGTTCTACAAGTTCTACAAGGTAGACGTCAGTGCATCGGCTGATGCCTGTTTTGGCCGCAAAGTTTTTTGCAGATGGCCGTATAGTTGCAATAGAGATTTTTTCCTGGTTTTTCGATAAAAACGCAATACTGTTTAATGCACTGTTGCATTACTTCCGCAAAAAGTTTGCGGTGTTGGGGATCTCTCCTGTTGAGAATACCCGGTTGTATGGCGGTGTGTTTTTCCGTACACTGCTGTTTTTTGTGGGGTTCGTTTCACTAGTTCCCACTTGCCATGGTGGATGAAGTTTTAATGCTGTTTTTTTTTTCCCCACCCCTCATTTGGCACTGCTTGGGGACGTCCCATTTAGAGGAGAGGAGCTGTCGGTCGGTGAATATAAGAGAAAATAGTATTTTTTGTACTCTCTGTAAAATCCTTTTCTCTGTAATTTCACCGACCGACACAGCACCCACCCCTCCTTTTTTCTACGTTGTACTGCCTGTTGATGTACTGAGTCTGCTGGGGAGGCAGGGAGGGGTTGTTGGCACAGGGTCCGCCCCCTGGGCGGTACTGACAGTTCTGTGTATTGTGTTACAATTTAGCCTAGTTCTCCTAGTGGCAGGCTAACAAACCCATTTAGTTACAGAGAGGAGCTGTGTCGGTCGGTGAATTATAGAGAAAAGGATTTTACGGTGAGTACAAAAAATCCTATTTATTCTTTTTATTTTATTTTTATTTATTTTTTGTATTTTACCAAATATCAGCACTCTATTGTTTTGGTTGTTTAATTCAGCATATGTTTGTTCACTATTGCGTGCCACACTTTTGTTTTGTTTTACACTTCTACGGGAAAGTCCATGAATCCCTTTATCTTTTTTTATTTTTTTGCATAAAAAAACAAAGTACATATTTTTGAAATTTGCAGTGTTTAGCGCAAATTTGATGTTTCCATAAGACACAGGTTATGTGAAATAAGTTCTGTTTTAAGATATGTGTAAAAGGTATTTTTTTTTTTGTTAAATCCTAGGAAGCACATAAAATGGTACGAGAAGCAAATGTTAAACAAGCCACAGCAGAGAAACAGCTTAAAGAAGCACATGGGAAGGTATGCAGTAACTTTTCATAATTTTTTGTTCCTTTCCCGCTTTATACAAATAAAGGCTGTAACTGACAGTGTATCAGACCCCAGTCATCTTTACCAACTTGTGCCAAATAGCTGGTCAAACTCACACCACACTGTCACTGATTCGTGTCAATGACACTCCCAGCCTCACACTGCACAAAGATTTTCCAGCTCGCAGGACCACATTCGAAATGCCAGCAGACTGAGTGTGATTGTCACTGGGTTTTGTTAACTACACAGTTGACTTTTTACTCCACTAGATATTTTATCATAAATATCCAATGTTCACCATAAGAATTATGACTTTTAATGTCTGTAATGCCGGAATATGCTTAGTGCATTTGAGATGGTATTGCCTATTTTAAAATATTATATTATTTAATATCATAAAAAATTGTAAAACGGTACAGATGCAATATTTTACAGAAAAAGGGACTACAACAGAAAACAAAATTGGGCATTTAATGTGAAAATACTTAAATGAGACCTGGTTTTGAGTTCTGCCGAGTCAATGAGCATTTGTGAGATCAGTGTCTCTCACAAATCTTGGCTCATGTCCTTGTTTGATGGTTAAAAAAGCGCTATAGACTGCTGATGCAGTCCCTCTTTTCTGGTCCTAGGGGAAAGTGTTAACAGAAATGATCTGACTAGTAAGAAAGTCTGAGGAGTGATGAATGGGGTATCAGTCTTAACAATCATTCAGCTATCCCACCCTTAAAGGATAGGTTCACTTAAAAAAAAAAAAAAGAAAAAAAAATGCACAATTAGTTTGCAGGTAAAAAAAAATGTGCATTTACTATATTTTTTTTGGAGCCTTGAAAAAATTGCACCAGTAATCGGCAGATCTCTGATTCCATGCATCAGCAATTTCACGCTAAAAGGAAAACTCAACGAACTACCACAGCGCTCAACAGCTGTCGTAGTTGTAGTCAATTCATTCACAAAACACTGAATGATGTGGCCGAGCAGGCAAGCGGGGCTGGTACATTTGCAATGTGTTACATCCTGAACAGGGGTGCAACATGGCACAAAAGACTTGTCTTTTGAAAAAAATCGTATCCTTTAACTACAGTTGATTGCATATATTAATATTGTGGAATTCCTACCGGTGCTTTGGCATTCTAGTAACTTGTATGTTATTGTCCAGTACAAAATTATTGTTTGAATACAAATATGATGGGTATTGGAGGGCTAGTTCACCTAGGTGAGGTAATGGGCCTAACCAACCTCCGGTATCTCCTAATATAGTGATGTTTGGGCTTAAAATGCTGCTAATTAATTGATAAAATTAATATATTATTAATTGAGGTAAATGTGTCGTCCTGGTGGCATGTACTGGTTTTATCTCAGGAGTAATGAAATTCACCTAAGTTTTGATTCTCCAGGAAGAGATGGACAGAAATGTGTATTTGCTAATTACTCCAGCTAAAGTATGACAGATTCACCTTTAGGAGCATGCTACATGTTACACCCATATTTGGGTTGTAACATGCTCCTATACACCCACCGCCAGTGTTTCTCGCTCTGTGATGGGAGATGGGGGATCTTCTCCCTGCCCCTGCTGTCACAATTTGGAAACCGCACAGCTATGCGGGGCTCCGGCAAGTCAATAATTTACCGTTTCCTGTGATTGAACTACAAGTACTGGCTGTGACTGACTATGCTTTCTTTATCGTACATCATGGGCCACAGAGCACCATAGTAATCACTATGTGGGTATATAGGCACCTTCAGGTGATGAACACTGGTTTACCCAATACAAGAAGTTCACTCCCTATATAACCCTTCCTCCTACCAGGAGTACCTTGGTTTTTTCGCCAGTGTCTAAGGTGTTGGTCACAAGTGAAGATGTGCTCTGAGGAGCTCCAGGAGGGATCCATGCTGAATTTAAATAGTCTTCACAGACCGGATCCATCCAAAGTGCCACTGCGGCCAAGGTGGATGGTACCCGGGCCTCGTATACGAAGCACAAGGTTTTGCCTGTAATGTCTCTTTGCCGGGCTGGACCCCGGGACCCAGGGCTTTTTGGTCATGCTTACATTACCTAAAGATTTTCCTGGTGGGGTGCTAATACAGGTCCAAGGGAGTGGAACAGTAGACAATGCACAAATGCTTAAGAGTCCAACAGATAAAAGGTTGGAATTCCTGTTAAAATCCTCTTTTTCCTTGGCAAGTGCCATTACCCAGCCTGCAGTCGCTGCAATAGGCATCTGTCAGTCCCTAAAGGACCAGTTTAGACAGGCCCTTAAGGAGGTTCCTGCACAACAAGCCCGGGATTTGGCCCGAACTACCAAAAGCATTATGTTTTGCTATAGATACCATGAAAGATTCTATTCACCAGGCTTCCCGCCTTGCGCTTGTACTAGTACACATGTGTAGGATCTTGTGGTTAAAAAAACTGGTCAGCCAAAGCACCATGCAAAAAGCTCTTGACTGATTTTCCTTTTCATGGGGATTGGCTATTTCGGAATGATTTGGACAAATGCATCCAAATGATTTCTAGTGGGAAATGTACTCTCTTGCCAGTCAAAAGAAAATCTAAACGCCCTTCATTTAAGCGGACTTTCTCCTGTGGCGGGGCATCCGCCGTCAGGCTTAGGCACAAAAGAAGTACTGGGGGTAAAAACCTGCAAAGCAGAATTCCAAAGCCGCCTCATGAAGGGGCACTCGTCGGAGTGGAAGGAAGACTTCGGCAATACTCAGAAGTCTGGCAAGAGGAAATTTGGGACAGATGGGTCATCTCTATGGTGTCTCTAGGGTACAAACTAGAATTTCATGCATTTCCACTGTCTCGTTTTCTGAGATCAAACATTCTCAAAGATCCAGGGAAAAAGGCAATCTCTGTTTAGGGCACTAAACGGATTACTGGCTCAGGGGGTGATCATACAAATCCCCATAGAAGAGCAAGGTTTGGGGTTTTATTCAAACCTCTTTACGAAACCAAATGGAGATGTCAGACCCATTTTAGATCTAAAGAATCGAAACCAGTTCCTGAAGATCCGCTCCTTTCATGGAGTCGATCAGGTCAGTGGTGCCTATCCTACTAGGAGGAGAACTTCTGGCATCTATCGACATCAGGGATGCATGATATCTGCATGTCCCTATATTTCTGTGGTTTGAGGTAGAACAGTAGCATTTCCAGTTTGTAGCCTTGCCCTTTGGGCTAGCTACAGCAACCCGGGTGTTTACAAAAGTCCTGGCACCACCTCTAGCCAGGTTAAGGGTACAAGGGCACAGGGCATAACAGTCTTGGCGTACCTAGATGATCTATTGTTACTAGACCGGTCAGTGGCTAGTTTTGGAGCATTACATGTGCATTACCTGGAAAGTCTGGGTTGGATTCTCAACCTAGAGAAGTCTTCCTTAAAACCTCTTAAAAGGCTGGAGTACTTGAGTCTGATCATAGACACAGCCCAGAAAAAGGTGTTCTTGCCTCAAGCAAAGATCAACTCCATAAGAGAGCTAGTGCATATGGTCAGGTCAAAAGGAGATAACTCCATTCGCCTTTGCATTAGTTTGTCAGGAAAGATGATGGCTGCATTTGAAGTGGTTCCCTATGCCCAGTTCCATTTGAGACTGTTGCAAAACAGTATCCTGTCTTCTTGGAACAAAACGATTCAAGCTTTAGACTTGCCAATGCAGCTTTCCCCAAGGGTGGCCCAAAGCCTTAGTTGGTGATTACTAACCCAGAATCTGCTTAAGGGAAGATCCTTCAGACCAATTATCTGGAAAGTGGTAATGGCAGATGTCAGCCTTTTAGCCTGGGGAGCAGTACTAGAGAAAACAACTGTCCAGGTACAGTGGTCAAAAACTGAAAGTGCCTTGCCCATCAACATCCTAGAGATTCAGGCAGTGCATCTGGCTCTGAAGACCTGGCATTTTAGGTTACGGGATTGTCCTGTCAGGATTCAATCCAACCATGCCACAACTGTGGGTTATATCAATCACCAAGGGGGCACCAAGAGTCTCGCTGCGCAGACAGAGTTGAACCATATTCTAACTTGGGCAGAAAGAAATGTTCCATGCCTATCGGCAGTCTTCGTTCTGGGAGTAGAGAATTGGCAGGCGGTCTACTTGAGTCACCAGCAGTTATTCCCGGGGGGAATGGTACCTTCACCACGACATCTTTCGGGCTGTTTACCAAAAATGGGGGACTCCGGATATAGATCTTCTTGCGTCCAGATTCAACATGAAGTTAGTCAACATTGTGTCCAGGATGAGGGTTACACTCGCGTACGGAACAGATGCATTGGTGACCTCGTGGGATCAGTTTTCACTGATTTATGCATTCCCCCCCCCCCCCCTATCCAGTTGCTGCCATGACTTCTTTGCAGGATCAAGCTGGAAAGAAAGCCAGTAATTCTGGTAGCCCCAGCATGGCCCAGAAGGTCCTGGTATGCAGGGATTGTAAAGATGGTGGTGGAGGATTTGTGGTCCCTTCCACTACGGCCAGACTTACTTTTACAGGGGCTGATATTCCATCCCACCTTTACGGATGCTAAATTTAACGGCTTTGCTATTGAAACCCACATTCTGAAGAAACGTGGGCTCTCCGGGTCAGTTAGCTCTACCTTGATTAATGCAAGAAAGCAAGCTATATATATATATATATATATATATATATATATATATATATATATATATATATATATATATATATATATATATATATATATTTATATTATAGAGTCTGAAGGGCTTATGTTTCCTGGTGTGAATCCAAGGGTTGGCATCCTTGGAGGCAGAATTCTTGCCTTTCTACAATTGGAGGTAGAGATGAAGTTGGCCTTGAGTGTACTATTAAGGGCCAAGTCTCAGCTTTATCCATCTTTTTTCCAAAGAGCATTTGCTACACATTCTTTAGTCTGGAGTTTTATGCAAGGGGTAATGCGGCTTAATCCACCAGTCAGACCTTCTTTGGACCCTTGGGGCTTGAACTTCGTTTTGTCAGTGTTACAAAAACAGCCATTTTAACTGATACAGCACGTTCCCTTAGTCCTTCTGACAAGGAAGTTAGTATTTTTGGCTGCTATATCCTCGGCAAGGAGGTTTTGGGAATTGGCTGCTCTTTCTTGTAAAGAGCCATACTTGACTATTCATGAGGACAGAGTTCTGTTACGCCCTCGTCCAGATTTTTTGCAAAAAGTGGTCTCAGGTTTCCACCTGAACCAAGATATTGTTTTTTTCCAAAACCATGTTCCAGGGAAGAACACTACACTACTACATTGTCTTGATGTGGTGAGAGCAGTCAGTCTATTTTAAAGACAACTTCTCAGATTCGGAAGACTAATGTCTTATTTGTACTGCCAGAGGGTCCTAAGAAAGGACAGGCAGCATCGAAATCCACTGTCGCTAAGTGGATTCGGCAGGTTATAATTCAGACTTATGATTTAAGGGGTAAGATTGCACCTTTTTAAGTCAAGGCGCATTCTACCAGGGCGGTTAGTGCTTCTTGGGCAGTGCATCACCAGGCCTCCATGGCTCAGACCTGTAAGGCCGCAACTTGGTCTTCAGTACATACATTCACCAAGTTTTATCAGGTGGATGTAAGAAGGCATGAGGATATCGCCTTTGGGCATAGTGTGCTGCAGGCAGCAGTATAGGTCCTCAAGTTTGAGGGTGCCCTACGGGTTGTCTCCCTCCCCTCAAATAGCATTGCTATGGGAGGTCCCATATAGTGATTACTATGGTGCTCTGTGCTTACCTGTAAATTCCTTTTCTTGGAGTACATCATGGTACACAGAGGTCCCTCCCCTCTTTTGGGGTTTAGGTATATTGATTTGCTACAAAAACTGAGGTACTCCTGGTAGGAGGAGGGGTTATATAGGGAGTCAACTTCCTGTATTGGGTATACCAGTGTCCATCACCTGAAGGTGCCTATATACCCACATAGTGATTACTATGGTCCTCGGTGTCCCATGATGTACTCCAAGAAAAACATTTTACAGGTAAGCTGTTATAATAATCCTATTTTTGTACAATGAGTCTGTATCTTTAGCGGAAGGACAGACCCAAGACGCAAACTCATCGCGCTAGTTTGGTCAGTTTACTACCAGGAGGAGGGTCACAGGCAGGCTCAACCAGGTAAAATAGAACATGGGCAGGGAGAAATGTAAAACTGACATGAGAAATCACATGTATACAACTTTGAGCCATAATTTGCATTGTAGGTAAGATTGCTTTTGGAATTTGCTTGCTCTGCTCTTGCTCTTTTTAGATTATTATAGTGGATAGAGTAAATACATTTAACAAGATTTCTATTAACCATGCACCTTGAAATTGGGTAAAGTATCAGTTGTGTGCCTCCCTCGCAATACTTTATAACTATCCTTATTTTTAAATCTTGCTTGTGAATCGACAACCATGTTTTAAGGGTGCCACAAATGCATGACAAAGCTTGAGAAATTTTCAGTCTGTAAGCTAGAGCCTTATATAATTTTAAAGAAATCTTGATACATTTTGCTTTGGGGGTAAGGGGGGGGGGGGCTGTGTGTGTGTGTGTGTGTGTGTGTGTGTGTGTGTGTGTGTGTGTGTGTGTGTGTGTGTATGTATTGTAAAAATGCAACAAAAATGTAGTGATAATCCATGTTATGTTTTACCATTGGATAGACCCTTCTAGATGTTTTTTTCTGAAACCAAACTGAATACCATTTTGAGCTGCCGTTTTCTGTGACATGTATACTGTATGTGTGGTTTGTATACTTAAAGTGGTTGTAAACCCTTACAACACACTTTGACCTACAGGTAAGCCTAGATTAAGGCTTACCTGTAGGTCCAAGAAATATCTCCTAAACTTACACGGTTCAGGAGATATTTGCCGAAAGACAGGCACCGCTGTCTACGGCGCATGCGCCGTAGACAGAGGCGCGCACTGAGCACGGCACCCGTCAACGGCGATATGCCACGCGTGGCGGCTCCCGTGCGCATGTGCGGGAGTGACGTCATTGCGGCTTCGCCAAATGACAGTGGCGGAGCAGCGAGACCCACCGAGAAGATGAATGCGCCGGACTGCAGGGGACAGCGGTGACTTCGCTGGCTCCTGTGTCAGGTTAGTGACACATAATGGCCTACTATGCAATGCTAGTAGTACATTATGCTTTACCTTTGCAGGGAATGAAAGAGGAAGTAAACTCATCAGGGTTTTTCAGTGATATATATTTGGTGCTGTGTTCTATTATGTATGTAACCTGCAGTTTGTTTCCATATATTTAGTCTAATAACAAAGTTGAGTAAAATGTATTTTTATTGTTGATTTAAATAAAAGCTTATATGTGTAATTTTAAGCTTGTTTCCTAATAGCTACCCTTTTTAAAAATTATTTTTGTCTTTGGGGTTTTTTGTATAAACTGTATATTCATTCAATAATTAATTTCTATGTGTTGACTTCGACACCATCAATATTAGATTTGCAAAAGTGTATTTTTTTTCATTTTTTTGTCCTGTTTGAAACTCGTTTGTAGATTGATGCGCTACAGGCAGAAGTTGCAGCTTTGAAGTCTCTTCTTTCAACATCCCCAACTTCCCCCACAAAAGAACTACAGCCCGGAGGGAAGGCTCCATTCAAAAAAGGCCATGTCCGAAACAAAAGCACTAGCAGTGCTATGAGTGGCAGCACTATGGACCTCGCTGTAATGCAGCCAATAGTGAAGAAATCTAAAGAGGTAATTTACAGTTATTCCAAAGCAGAACAGTCTTCTGTTCCTTTAAGCATTGCTTGCTTGCCCTTGTCTTTATCTAGCAAATAAAACAAATGACTGATAATATCGCTGCTGTGAACTACCCAGTTTGGTATGCATTTCTTTTATCAGAATGATCCCGGGTGGTTTATGTACTGAGCAATGTCTCTATAACATGTGCTATTTAAATTCAGTGGACATTCTTTGGCTAGTTAGAAGAAGATAACATTGGGGAAAGTGCAAACTAATATTGCAGCATAATCCTATTACAACTTAAGCAGAAAGACCATCATTACTCCTTAAGATCTCGTGTGTAGTAAAAGGGGCAAACATACAGTAGCTCTATCAAATGTGTTTGGGACTGTGATATAATTAAGATTATTGTACATATATATATATATATATATATATATATATATATATATATTATATAATACGCACCCCAAGTTTAGGAGGGAAGTTTAAGGAAAAAAAACTTAACTTAAATGCCCATCAATGCAGCCTTGTCAGTGTAATTTGCAGCCTGTCCATCATTGCAGCCTTGTGCATCGTTGTCCCCTCAGCTTTTGTTTTTAAAAATGGCGCCGCCGAGATGTCCTTCGTATCTCGGCAGCGCCCGGAAGTTCTCGGTGGCTTTCGGCTGATCTCGCCGCTTCAGGGTGGTTTTCGGCCGTACTCTGAGGCTTTCGGCCGCTCTCGAAAACCGCCGAGAAGGGCCGAAGGCGGCCGAAAGCCGCGAGAAGGGCCGAAGGCGGCTGAAAGCCGACCAGAGCCCAAAAATCGCTAGTAAAGGGGAAAAAAGTGCGTGTCCTATGCCGATAAATACGGTATATAAAATTTTATATATATATATATATATATATATATATATATATATAATTTATTTATGAAGATCTGATTTAGTCTTAGAATCTTAAAACGGTGTTCTTGTTTGTGCAAAGAGCCCCCCTGGGTAGCGTTTACTTTGGGAGTAATGCAAGTAAGAGGCTTTAGTTGAATAATATGGGATATATTTAGAAAGCTGTGAATGTGACATTTACCACAAATTTATTGCCTTCTTGACACGTGCTTTTAATTACATTGATTCGCCTGCTGTGAATGTTTGGTAAATGTCACATTCGCTGCTTTGTAAATATCATTGTGTGTACATATTGAAAGGAAAGGTTGTGAGATCTCCAGCACTGAACCTCTCTTTATATCAGTTCCAGTACACAATATTTAGTGCATGTGATAATCTGCAATAGTTGTACAATTCAGTATGTGGGTAGATCTGGAGGAAGTTAAATTTACACCTAGAGAGTATACACTAATGTAGCTCAATTTTTTTCCTGAATGTCATGTGTCTTATATTCTACTAACTATTTTAGGAAAGGTAGAGACATGTTTATTTTTCCAATTACACACAAGAAAAGTATTTTGGATCTCTCTTGCATATCATAATCCTCTCGTAAGAACAAGATAATGGGTCAGATGGGCTTTGTAGCTTAGCTCAGCCTTGAGCTCTATTGGGGATCATAGTACATCAGATTAGGGCCCCAGCATCTTTTCTTCTAAATGTTGCCCCATTCTGACTCCCTTCGTTTTTTTTGTTTTTTCGTTTTTTTGGTCAGTCAGCCAGGCCATTGGCCACACCTGCCTCAAACGTCCTTTCTAGATGTTCTGCCACATTGCCAGACTTCATGTGCAGAATTTCTGTTCTTGTGGAAGCCTTAAATCACAGGTGTCAGAACTGTGCCTGTTCGACCTCCCCTCAGGAATCTGTCTTTGACCTTGAACCAGACATCGTGTGGGAGGAGGATGTATTGTGAGGCATCCGATCAAAATGATATGCCTGCTACATGCTTTTCCCCTAAGGCTTGGTTTGCACTGCTGCAACCTGCGGTGAAACTTTGCCAGGAGACTTCCTGGCAACTTGAGTACTACATTGAGGCACAAGTCTGATAGAAGTTGCCTTGAAGTAGTACAGGAACTTTTTTCTAAAATCAGTGTGACTTCAGTAGTGCTATTTTGGACAGCTCTCGTTGACTAACATGGGATTTCACATGTCCTGTGACTTGGGGTCTCACAACTTGGATCCCAAGTCACAGCAGTGTGAAACGAACCTTGGCGTAGCAAGATGCTGATTTAAAGATGTATGATTTTTGTTTAGCATTGGAGCAGCCAGAGTCTGCTCACCCCAATGTATGCAGTATAAGGTTTCTAAAATGGCCTGTAACAACTAAGCCCTTTTTGGTTCACATGCTGGTTGAAAAGATTTTTACTCCTAAAATGCTTTGCACAGCAATATCCTGTTGAGGAATGTTTCCTTAGGAAATGGGCAATTTCTTGGGTGAATTTGGCTTTATCTTATTTTAAAAAAGACATTCATGGG
This sequence comes from Lithobates pipiens, assembly GCF_037356315.1. NCBI lineage: Eukaryota > Metazoa > Chordata > Amphibia > Anura > Ranidae > Lithobates > Lithobates pipiens. The sequence goes on along the minus strand of NW_027507903.1, from coordinate 243,158,541 downwards.
CTCCCATAATCCCCTAAAGCAATGCAACCTGCAGTTGTGTCTATGGGAGTCTGTTAAACCTTTCCTGTCTGGATTAAACGATTGGCCCCAAACCCTGGTTCCATCCTAACAAGTTGCCTTTGTTAGCTGGACCTTTTGCCTTCAGCTTTACACTACTGTGTAAATCTTGGCAGATACCCTTTGCCAAATTTCTAGGATGTGCTTTCTTTCTGGGTACATGTGCAAAATTCTCAGGCTTAAAGTAGTTCTAAATGGTGAAGGTTTTTACTCTTCTTCATTCTATGCATGAAGGTAAAAAACCTTCAGTATGCAGCTTCCCCCAGCTGTCAATCACAGCCAGTGAGGAGGGAGTGGGGTCTTACGGACACAGATAGTGGGCATGCGTGAGTGCCCCCATAGCAAGCGGCTTGCTAAGGAGGCAGGCAGAAGTGGCTCAGAGCGCCAACCAGGGACCCGAGAAGAGACTGATTGGGTCTACTCCATTGCACGGCGCAGATAAGTATAGCATGTTTGTTTATTAAAAAAAAAAAAAAAGCATGATCCTTTACAAACACTTTAAATGCAGATGCGGCAGAACTTCTTGCAAGAAACTTCTTGAGCAGTTGCCCTTTGAAAGCGTACGCCTGATTGGGCTCTCCTTGGATAAGTGTATATATATGGAAATCATGGAAGGTAAGTGTTCTCTCCTCCCCAGACAAAAATGGCTTGTGCCTCGACCAGTAGGTCTTCTACTCCTCAGGTTAGGAAGGTTTCCTTTGTGTCTCTCTACACTGGGCATAGGACAGAAATGTATTTTGTCATGAGGCATGGTATTCCTAATCAGCCAAGGCCTCTTTATAGTGATGAGGTGTGCCACTTCTCAAAATTTTAGACCCCTTGCTTCAGATTGTTTCCAGAGCCTACAAACTGAGGTTTTGTACTTGTCTTCCTCCTCCCTTCAGCCTCTCCAACTTGGTGGCTGAATCTGCTTGCGGCTGTTAAAGAGCTCTTGGATCAAGGGGTCATTACCCTTGTATGAACAGTAGAATGATTTTAAAGTGATTGTAAAGCTTGGCTTTTCTATTAAAATAACACACATGTTCTACTTCGCTGCTCTGTGCAATGGTTTTGCTCAGAGCAGTCCCAATCCTCTTCTGGGGTCCCCCGCCAGTGCTACGCCCCCCTCCCAATCATCTGCTCCTTGTCACTTGCTCTGATTGAAAGCTGCAGGAGCCAAAAGCTCCTGCTTTATCTGAGCCAATGAGGAGCGAGAGAGCCTCTGCTCTCATGCACATCACTGGATTAAGCTTGGGCTCAGGTATGTATTTAGGGGAGGCGCGGGGGAAGCTGCATGCAGAAGTTTTTAGTTTTTTTTTAACCTAATTGTAAAGTCAAAGGTTTTTTTACCTTACTGTATTCTATGCAACCACTTTAAGGTTTATACTGGAACCTCTTTATGGTTCCCAAACTGAATGGAGGAGTTTGGCCCATTCTGGTTCTGATATCTTACAATCTGTTCCTATGTGCGAGGATGATTTGCTTTAAAAATGACACATCGGTCATTGCCTCCCTCCCTTTTAGGAGATTTTCTGGCCTGCAGTGGACAGTCAGCATTGCCCATTTGTCACCTTTTCTATTTTACTTTTGTATAGCTCCCTGGGTTTTCACTAAGGCGCTTGCCCTGGTTTTGACTTTGCTCCATTCTCAAGGAATTCACATTGTGGGGTACCAGGACAGTCTTTTGTTAAAGGACCAGTCCCCGCTGTCCATGTCAGCAAACACCCAACAGATAGTACATGCTCTGCAGAGGTTCAGTTGTTTCTTCAACCCCCATAAGTCATTGCTGGATTCAATTAGTTACTGGATCTGAAGCTGGTCAGAATTTTTCTGTCTCATAACTTCTATTCTTTCAGGAATATGTAAACCCAATTTTTCATTTTCATGATATGTGTCTGTTGTACCGTGTACTTGTATGAAAACATATCCTGTTCCTTTTCTATGGCTTCATTTGTGTGAAATGGCTGGTGTTCCTGCCAGTCCCTCTGTCAAAAACAGAGCACACTAAGCACAAGAGCACAGTGTGGTCAGTTCTCTAGCTGTCTGGGAAAATGGTCCTCCAATGGTCAGACTTGTCTTGACACCCTGCACAGCCATTCACTGGTAAGACCATTGTGTTGCTGCTTCTCCTTTCCTAGCTCTTATGCAGCTGAGAACAGAGGGAATGTGATCAATTCTATTTTAAAATGAATGTTCTTTTACAAGGTGAGGGTTTACATATACATTTTAAAGTCTGGGCCGGGTAAAACCATAAATTCATACTTGCATAAGGGTCTTGATCCTCATGGCTGCCTCCTTCAAGGCAGTGACCTACACCCTGCTTCCCTTTAGACCGTTGCAACTCAACCTTCTGGCCACATGAGAAAAACAGACTCCGTTTTTGGGCTTCCTTATGTGCCTGAGCTCCAGGGTCAGGTTTTCCTTAGCTTGGCAGATTTCTGTTGCAACCTTGGAGTTAGAGAAACCTTTTCCTCCACATTCATAGAAAGTTTTCATAATTGATGGCAGCCTGTTGGATTGGGGAGCAGCCTGAACTCCTTTTCTGTGCAGGGGACTTGCTCGTTAGGGGAAGCTCAGCATCCGATCTACGTTCTGGAACTTGGATCGATTAGGTTGTCTCTTCAATGCTGGATAACTGTTGCGAGGACCTGCCACGAGAATCTAGTCAAACTATGCATTGGCTTTGCCTTACTTTTACCATCAAGGAAGCACCAGAAGTCTTGCTGCTCGAAAGGAAGCAAATGTGGGCATCTCTTGGGCAGAACTTTTAGTTCCAGCCCTGTTCAGAGTCCATATTCCAGGAGTAGAAAATTGGCAAGTGAACTTTCTCAGTTGTCATTGTCTGGATCAAGAAGAAAATGCTTTTCAGCCAGAGGTCTTTGCCACCAGCGGGGGACACTAAATGTGGATCTCTTGGCATCCAGAACAAGACAGGTTTGGTGTCAGGTTCAGAGACCATTGGACCTCGGAAGTGAATGCTCTGGTCACTTTGTGGGATAAGTTGAACCTGATCTACGCCTTTCTGCCCTTCTAGATTCTCTCTGGTCTATTTCGCAAATCGACAAGGGCATTCTGGTGATTCTCATTGTACCAAATTGGTCGAGGACGACAGGGTACACAGACATATTAAAGCTCCTGGAACATGCTTCATGAGCTCTTTTGGCCTGTGTGGACAGTCTATAAGGATAATGTTCCATCCTGCTTCTCGGTTGCTGACTCTAAGGGCATGATAGCCACAGCCTTGAAGGACAGGGACCTTTCAGATTCAGTCATCCCTCCCCACTTGTAGGTTAGGAAGTCTACATAAAGACTATAATCACACCTGGAAGGTCTAAATTTCTTGCTACAGGTTGAGGAACTTTCATCCTATAAATACTCACTGGGATGGTTCCCTTAGTTATTTTTCCATTCCGGTCCAGACCAAAAAAATTGTCCATGAGTACTATGAGGGACAGATCTTGGCCTTGGCCATTCTGTTTCAGAAACCTCTGGCCTCTTACTCTTTAAGGTCTCTAAGGAGTAGATCACATCTGTACCTTCCTATGTATCCACAAGTGTTCTCAGCTCTCCATAAGCTGTAGTTGTTGGAAGGATAAATCCTCCTCTAACCTTACCTGTAAGCTGTCCTTTCTGGCGATTTGCCACCTCTGCAAAGAGTGACTGAGTTGGCAGCCTTATTTTGCAAGGAGCCTTTGTTACTGTTGCACAAGGACAAGGTTGTTTTAAGGCCTACGGCTTCTTATCTCCCAAAGATGTTTTCTACCTTCTACTATAACCAGAATATTGTCCTCCTCCCTTTCTTATGTCCTACTCCAAAGCTTCTTGAAAAAATGTATCTCCACTATCTAGACATGCTGCCTGTGGTAAGTGTTTACCTCTGAACTACTGCTTCTTTTAGGAAATAAGATTCAAGCTTTGTGCTTCCTGAAGGTTCCCACAAGGGCCTCTTGCTCCACCATTGGTGGTGGGATTTGACAAGTAATTGCCTATATAGCCTAAACGATAGGGTTCCTCCTTTCCCTGTTAAGCACGTTCTACCAGATCAGGGATATGCAATCAGAGGACCTCTAGCTGTTGTGGAACTACAAGTCCCATGAGGCATAGCAAGACTGACGGCCACAAGCATGACACCAGAGGCAGAGGCGTGATGGGACTTGTAGTTTTGAAACAGCTGGAGGTCCGCTAATTGCATATCCCTTTACTAGATCTATGAATACTTTATGGACTTTTTAGCATCAAGCATCTATTACTCAATTTTGCAAGGCTGTCACCTGGGGCTCTTTTCACACATTTGTTTCATTTGTAAAGTTTTGCCAGGTGGATGTTAAAGCCTACCCTTATGCTACTTTTGGGTGTAAGGTGCCTACAAGCTGCTCTGAGCCCGCACAGCCCTTCTTGACCTTTTTTGTTGTGGGCATGTTGGCATGATTTGCTATGTTGACCTCCCCTTTAGTTGGGTTACTTTTGTGCATTCCAGTCAGAATGCTGCTTGTACTGTATGATCAGCAAATTGGATTTTTGACTTGCCAGTAAAATATGGTTCCTGGAGTACAGGACACTTCCCTCTGGTTCGTATGATCTCCCTATTGCTTTATAGCAAACTGATGCTAGCTGGGAGTGTGAGCTGTAATCTAGGGAGATGTCCATGTTGCCTTTTGATTTTACCAGTGTTTTAGCAGTAACCTGAAGGTAGCTGCATATAACATGGTCAAAATGATATAAAGAAGCCTCTGTGTACTGTACTGTACTCAAGGCAACGGATTTTAACTGGCAAGTTAAAAATCCTATTTTTACTAGCAAACAAAACAATGGTTATTTTAGTTAAAAATAAATAAAAAAGCAATGCTTTTGCAATGTGCAAATGTGGCAAAATCTGCAAATTGGGCCTTCCTCCATGGGGCTGCAATTTGTGTTTGTGCTAAAAGCATGCCTCCAGCATTGGAGACCAAGCTGTTGCTGACATTTGTGGGTCTTGTACTAACAATCGGGAGCAGGGAAAAGCTATGGATTGGCAATAACCTGTCATTGGGTATCTTAGTGATCACTGTGAATAGAACCCTTTCCTTTAACTCTTTGAGCTCATTCACATGGGCATACCGATCGGCACACCTGTGTAAAGGGCCATCCTCACATAGTCGGAATACACAGGTGTTCCATGCAACCACATGCAGGCACCCCGTTAAAATAATGGCAGACCGCTGCATGAACTTGCACGAAACTCCCAAGCGCTTCCCGGAGTGTACATGCATGCAGGACCGATGCACAGATCAGATATAATGCATAGTTGTTTTTTTTGTTTTTTTCTCCTGTAAGTGTCTTTTCACACGTCTTACGTTTACGTCTGTTTTTACATCAGCCTTCAGTTCAATTTACATCAGGTTGCAATTCAGTTCTATTTAGTTTACATCAATCTACATCCGTTTGTGAACCATTTTATTTATTTTTTAGTATTATTATTATTGTTGCAGGAATCAATCCTAGCTAACAAAAGTATGTTTCTTGCCTAAAAACTGACATAGTAAATGGAACTGATGTAAACGGGCAGCATCCGTTTACATCCATCCATCCATCCATTCAGATTTGTCCGAACGGAAAAGGTTGGAGTCTTGTTCCATTTAAAAAAAAAAAAACATAAAAAAGAAAAAGACCTGAATGAGCACATCTATAGCCAAATGTAAACCAATGATTATCCATTTACATTTACTCACTCATAGACATACATTGTAGTACAGTCAGGATCCATCTGAAAAATTAAATATATAAACGGAAAAAAAAAAGATATATATATATATATTTTATTTATATAAAAATCTTAATTATCGGCATATACAGTCACTGTTCCAATGCCGTTGGTGGAGGCGGGACTGCGTGTGTGACGTTAGAGCCGAGTGGAGAGGAGATGACTGCTCAGTGATTTCTGGCGACACTCGTTCCCCTCCGAGGTACGCTGTCAGCATATAACACGCACCTGTGATTTGCCCCCTATTTTCAGGGGGAAAAAAGTGAGTGTTGTATGCCGAAAAATACTATACATATGTGTTTTGCACATGCCAAGGTTGCAAAACTGTGTTCAGGCGTTAAGATTTGTTTTAACTTTTGTCATTAGAGGGGTTAACAAGCTGATTCACACAAACCTAATATTGTGTTATTGGTGGATGATAATGGGTTGAATATTTTTTTTCTTTTGTATATCTTTTTTGGTCTTTAGTAATAGGATATTTAAGGATGAGCAACCAGGTCTTTTCACTGCATGCTGTGGGGTTTTATTTCTATTGCAATCTCTTCTGTTGTGAAATAATTAAAAAGTCCAACAGGTCATATTGCTGCTTTTTGCTAATTTAATTAATAAAATTATGGTAGTAAAGGATTGTCTGTCTTTTGAAATAGTCTCTCCTGTGGTTCCTTGGCTAGCTTAGACAGTGTTTTTGCATTTCTACCTATGTATGAAACTGTGTAACGCTACTATATTTATATGTGTTACTATATTTATATGTGTTGTAAGGTACTTGTGGAGTTATGACTTAGAGATAATTGGTGATGATTCTTGGCATTCCTTTCATTGCAGGAGTCGTACTCAGACCCCTATTAATGTTATATGTTGGCATGATTATGTACTGGCTGCTGAAAACATTGGGACATTTTCCAAGGTGGTGTGCATATGTGGCTCAGAGAACCAATTTTTGGCTATGCTGAAATTACATCCTAATCCTTTTCTGGGTCTAAAGAGAGATTGCTTTTATCACTGGCTTTAGGAGCAAAACTGAAACCTTTTAAGTTTAGTTTGTGTTACCTATTAGCACAACAAAGACCAATGCTTCTTATACTGTTATCTTATTTGTTATTTAAGAATTATATAGGCAATTATTTCTGCCTTTTCCCTTCAGTACTTTCGGGAGGTAACAAAGAAAAAGCTTGTAGGTAGGCTTGACTTTACTTGCCAAATGCTTGTTCCAGGTCTGCATAAGATGGCAGTAAAGGTTTCTTGTAAGACTAGCATGTCAGCTTTTCAGTATGTTGTCTCATTAGCCCGAGATATTCGTAATTCTGCGAGCATTTTTCATGTCAAAATATTTTATTGTAGAGTTCAGTAAGGAAGTAACATTGTGCAAATAACATATTACAGTTATAATACATTCTTGGAGAAGAAGCTCAATTACATGTATATAAAGACTCTAATAGCTTATCCTAAAAGATAATAAGATAATGTCAAGAACTAAAAGATGATATTGATAATACATTAATGCTATTCAAGGCATTGTGCAATAATTTAGGAGATATAAATATATAGGAGAAACGGACATTGTTATAATCATGACAAAAAGGGACTATTAAATGGGAAGAAATGAGAGAGAGCTTCAAAATCCGTAATGAAAATCCTTAGAAAACTGCCATGAGCTATTACTACTACTACTACTATTACTACTATAAGGAAAAATTATATTATAAAACTCTTCATTTGAGCTACCGCTGCAGTAATACTTGGTTGCCAAAGGTTTGTGGTATAGTATGTTCAATCCAGGGTTGCCATGTCCATTTCAGTAGTTATCATTTTGGCATGGGTCATAGTATTATTCATCTTAACTAATACTTCCTTTAAGATCAAAGAAGATTTCCAAGCCCTTGCTAGTGTTTAGCTGCTGTAAAGAGTTGCAGTGACTGTTTAAATTGAGCATGTGTCATATTTTCCGGCTTCGAGTTAATTAATGCTATTGCACGATCGAAAATAATTATTTTATCGAATAGTTTGGATGCAATATTAAATCTCTCTCCACAATATTTGAGCTTTTGGATACAACCAAATATGAAATTGCGTTCCTAAATCGGAGCAACCCCGAAAGCATTGTGCAGAATAATTTGGTGCATATTTTGCTACCCTAGTTGTTAAGAGGTACCATCTTGTTAACGCCTTACAATTCGCCTCAATCGCTAATATATTAGGAGATGCTGTTTTTGTTGTAGACCATATTTTATTCCATTCAGAACTATCTAATTTTCTTTCCAAGTCTTTTTCCCATTTCTGGACCTATTGTGATTCGTTTATATTGGTATGAATCACAGCCATTTAAAAACTAATTTTCACGAAAAATGAAGTGAATACAAGGGATCCGCCCATCACTGGTGCCATAGATCAAACTTAATTTATGGCACCAATGATAGGCGATCCCTTGAGAATCAGACTACACCTGCCCCTTCTTAGCCCCCTCATGCAGCACAGCCGGAAAATGTGGGATTCTGTCTGATTCATCGGCAACCTCATGTCTCCCTTTTTGCCTCTTTTCCCTATTCTTCACAACCCTCTATCCCTTCATGTTTGATAGACTTTTGGTTCCAAATCTTTGGCCTGCTACACACTCTATTCCACTTGACTATCCAAAAGGATGCTAAGTTGGCCCTGCTGCACTGCCCTATCCTGGGCCTCTATGCTTCTCTGCAAAAGTTGGCAACCTACCTTCTTTGTCCCCTTAGTTAGAGACCGCATGACTGCTTTAATTCTTAAAAAAACGCATGTCAAGCATTCTCAAGGAATCTCACGCTAAATTTCTACACGTTTGGGGTCCTTGGCCTCAATATGCCTTCCTTCCACTTCCTCCAGCTAGTATTGGACGCCTGTGACTGACGCACATGACAATCCTGAGTCCAAATCCCCATTGCCCTTCCTCCTTCTCTCCCCTCCTCTGTTGGGTCCCCCCCCCCCCTTTTTTTTTCTGTCGTCTTTCCCTCCCTTTTCTTTCTTCTGGGGCTTTCACCTCCTCCCTCTTTCTTCTTGGTTACGCTACACTCCGAGTGCATAATCTATACTTCACCATTATCAGGGAATTGGCCTGTCCAGGTTTGACATTGATATCAATGCAGATCTTACCTGGACCTTGTTTTTTCAGTTGTTCATACTCCTTAACTTTAACAATTGCTACTGTTTTTTCTTTTTGCTTGACATTGCAGGAATTAATACTAAAGTCAAATTTTTAAAAATGTTTTGTTTAAAAAGCACAAACATGTCATACTTGCCTGCTCTGTTCAGGGGTTTTGCACAGAGCAGCCCCAAACCACCTCTTCTCAGGAACCCCACAGGTGCTCCTCCCTCCTGCCTAGTGCCCCCAAAGTAAGCAGCTTGCTATGGGGGCACCGTAGTTGCTTCTGTGTGTGTCCATGGAGCCGCGGCTCGGCTCTGCCCCTCTCTCTCTCCTCATTGGCTCACTGACTTTGACAGCAGCAGGAGCCAATGGTGACCTGCTGCCATCTTAGCCAATGAGGAGAGAGAGGTCGAGACTCATGCAACATCGCTGGATTGAGATGGGGCATAGGTAAGTATTAGGGGGGCTGCTGCACACAGAGGGTTGTTTTTTTTTCATAGAATGCATTAAGATAAAAAAGCCTTCTGACTTTGGTGCCACTTGAAGCTTTATACTGATTTATGTTGCCATCACATACCCCTGCATGGGCAGATTGGATGCTTTTATTATTGTTCCTTTTAAAATGTAATAAAAATAATTATTCCAAAAACCATACAAGTTATCTTCTCTTATATCTAGCTATCCCAGTATATATACCCGAATAATATTTCACAAACCTCAACTACTCTTCATATTCCCCAAGTATTTTTTGCTTTTACATCCTTCTCAAAATGACTAACCTATCTAAATTGCCATTAGGAAAATCAACTATGAGTATCTGCTAGAACAGCCGATTTACTGTAATGTGCAAATACAGGATCTTGCAGATGAAAAAATCCTATGGATTACAGGTCTTCAACAGAATTTGGGAATTTATTATTGAAGATCTTTGACTTTCACAATACACATTACATATAAATTTTATTAAACACGGCCTTCTGGTGACAAGATACTTCAGCAAACTGTAGAAGGTTTCTAGCAACAAAGTCCCCCATAAGATACTTTTTTTCTCAAGACCTTACCCCCAATGCTATACCACACACCTGAGTAGTTGAGAATATATTACCTTACTTGTTTATGATGCCCTGATATTTATTTATTTTTTTTATTTTTTATTTTTTAATTTTCAGGTGTATTGTTAGGCATGTTGCCTTTAAGTGATTTTCTCTTAATGATATATAACATATATAGTTGTATTAACCATTGTTTAATTAACTCTTTATTAGTTATTGAACAGATTTTCTTTGAACATACTCCGATGAATACAGTCGGAAATGAATACAGTAGATATTATTTTAGGGTATTTTTGCTCTCTTATATATAGGTAAACTCTAAACCTATAGAGACTCCTAATTAATCTATATGATTTACATAGTCTTATTTTAGCTGATAATATTTTTCTTTTCTTTTTTCTTTTCTTTTTTTTCTTCTCAGACTCTCATTTATTGACAACTTACGTAGATATTCATTTTTATCTATTGTCATAGACAGTCATTTTTTCATGGTTAACCAATATGCGTCTTTATTATATAATGGTAGACCGATATATAATGGTTATGGTCTTACACCTCTCTCTTCTCATGATTAATTTAGATATATATCCCCTAATACGGATTATATACCCCCAATAGACAATATAATTTGCCATTTTGAGGCTCATGGTTTGATGGTACCCCCTGATTCATTAATCTCGAAAGGTAATCGCGTACCCCACAAAGTGGATTAGTTTTACATACTTTATTATTTCAATTCCAACTGTGAATATCCACTACCTTTCCCCGGCAAATAGCTATCCCTCTTGTAAATAGGTGAGCGGGATCTCACCTATAGCCGGATTTCCATACAATCCCCTATACTCTAATCTAATCTCAATATAACTTGTAACAATAGTTGTATAATAATAGATTTCTGTCACTCAAACTCAAGATCGACTCAGGTCTATATACTCATTCATTGTCATAATTAACATATCACCTTCAGTAGAATTTTTCTCGTTCAATACTACAATTTTCTAAACTGTGTCTGATTTTTCTCTGCTACACTTTATTACAAACGAAGCAGAAATGATACCTACCTATTCTTCGTCTACCCCCACTTGCCTTAAATTAATTTCTTTAAATGCAAAAGGTTTAAATTTACCGGAAAAAAGGAGCCAATTACTCTACACTATGAAACATGACAAAGCGAATATCATCCTATTACAAGAAACTCACTTCCGTACAGGATCGGTACCTAAACTTGAAAACCTAAATTATCCAGAGGTTTATCATTCCACGACACCTGAATCTAAAACCAAAGGTGTATCGATCTTATTGGCCAAAAATTGTCCTCTACAAATAATAGATAAACTGATTGATGAAAATGGTAGATTTATTTTTCTGAAAGGAAAATGCAATGGGCGAAAAATAACGATGGCAAATATTTATGCACCAAATAATAAGCAAGTACCCTTCTTTAAGACTCTCATTCAAGATCTCACTTCCTTCCAAGAGGGAACCCTAATTCTGGGTGGTGATTTTAATGTTCCCCTACACCCCCTTTTGGATACCTCAAATGGGACTTCGTCCCTCACATATTCTGCTCTGAAAAGCATTAAAAGTGAAATTCAATCCCTATTATTACATGATACTTGGAGATCCTTATACCCTGATTGTAAAGATTATACGTTTTATTCTAAACCACATGATAAATATTCCAGGATAGATTACTTTTTCCTATCTCAGAATGATCTAACTTTCCTTCAAAAAGCATCTATTGATCCCATGTATCTTTCAGATCACCATCCAATAATTATTGAATTATCCTTCCCTGAAATCTATCCGCGCTCTCCCATTTGGAGACTTGATCAATCGCTTTTGACTGACACCAATACTATCAAACATGTAAAACTTAGATTGCAACAATACTTCAAGGAAAATGAGGTAGAAGATACCTCACCCCCTATAATATGGGAGGCACATAAATGTGTCATAAGGGGTATATTCATTGCAACAGCGGCTAAATGGAAAAAATAAAAATTAAAACATTTCCAAGAGTTAACTAGCCGGATTCATCAACTAGAGAAAGCCCATAAACATTCGCAAGCTGTAACAGTAATGAATTCATTAATTGAGACTAGAAAGCAACTTCTTACCTTACTAGATAAACAAACTAAGCGAAAATTTATATTGACACAAAAAACATACTACGAATTTGGTAATAAAGCTAGCAAAACTCTGGCAAGGGCTTTACAATCAAAAAAAGCCAAAACGACAGTTCATGCCCTTTCAGATACCCAAGGTCGTAAATTACTTAATACTAATGATATAGCTGATCAGTTCAAAAATTACTATTCTCAACTGTACAATCTTTCTACCCCGAATTTGCCTTCGAAAGCTATGCCGAGATCACAAATGATTGCGGATTTTCTTTCAAAATTTGGACCCACTCCCATCACAGCTACCCAAAACCAAGAATTGGATAGACCACTAGATATGGAAGAAGCAAAATATGCACTATCCATGATGAAACCTGGAAAAAGCCCAGGTCCAGATGGATTGAATGTTGGTTATTATAGAGCCTTTAGTGACCTTCTCACACCTATCTTTCTCAAAACTTTTAATACTTATGACACACCCATCACTCCTCCCAGAGACTTAACATCTGCCCATATAACGGTTATCCCAAAACCTGGGAAAGATACTCTGCTCACTTCTAGCTACAGACCCATATCTCTATTGAATGTAGACCTCAAATGGTATGCAAAAATTCTAGCTAATAGGCTTCTCCCATTAATTCCCCAACTAATACACCTAGATCAGGTGGGTTTTGTACCTGGTAGGGAGGCCAGGGATAATACCCTTAAGGCTCTTAACATTCAACACTATTTATCCACTTCTAAGGAGAGGGGATTCCTCTTATCATTGGACGCGGAGAAGGCGTTCGATAGAGTGGCCTGGGATGATATGACGCAAGCTTTACAAGCAATCGATCTCCCGCAGCGAATGCTTAACTTTATACACATGCTTTATTCTAATCCCACTGCAGCGGTAAGGATAAATGGCCACCTATCGAGCGCCTTCTCTATTTCAAATGGAACGAGGCAAGGTTGCCCTCTATCCCCCTTGATTTGTATTCTTACATTAGAACCTATGTTGAGATGTATTAGGGAAAACCCGGACATTAAAGGAATAAATATAAAAGGTCGTTCATACAAATTAGCAGCTTTCGCCGATGACATCCTTTTATTCCTTTCTGCACCTCGTATAACACTACCAAATCTCCTTAAATCACTTACACATTTCCAACAACTATCCAACCTCCAAATCAACTTTGCAAAGTCTACTGCTCTGAATATTTCTCTTACATCAACACAATGCAAACACTGCCAAAAAAATGTCCCGTTTAAATGGAATACACACTCTATTACATATCTGGGTATCAACTTAACCTCCAAAATCTCAGATTTATATATGGCAAATTATATACCCATACTTCACTCCATAATTTCTGACTTCAAAAAATGGTCAAATAATTTATTCTCCTGGTTTGGTAGAGCGGCCATAGTCAAAATGAATATTTTACCTAGATTGTTATATCTCTTTCAAACGGCTCCAATTCAAATCCCCAACACATTTTTCACATCATTTCGCACAGCATGTACAAAATTTATTTGGGGGTCTATACGCCCACGAATAAACTTTATGAAACTCACTTGTCCGAAATTAAAAGGAGGTATAGATTTACCTGATATTAAAAAATATCAACAAGCATGTCAGTTGACGAGAATCATTGACTGGAATTTACACTCTCCCAATAAAGAATGGGTCCAGTTGGAAAATTCTTTAGATTCCATTCCAATTGCTCAAACTCCATGGTTACCAGTTAAGCATATTCCTAAAGTATATAAACTCCATCCTTTAATTGGTCCGTCACTTACCGCTTTCAAACAAACATGTTCCAAATACCGTCTCTCATCAAATACGGGGCTTATGACACCAATAAAAATGAATCCAGCATTTTTACCTGGAATGTGTTCTACATTTTTAAACAATATCTGGCCACAGTCAACGGTCAGATCCATGCTTTTCTTTGAAGGAGATAAAATTATCACCTATTCCAAATTACAAGCTTCTATACATCCTCAGTCTTTTCCTCAGGAGACATATTTACAAGTTAAACAATTCCTAGATATAGCATCTAAACGTCCCGATTGGGCCCGAGTTCTTACACCTTTCGAAAAGATGTGTCTTAAAAAAGAACCACAAAAACATCTAATCTCTTTTTCATATACGTTACTTTTCTCCGACTTGGAGTCCACGATAGATGGTAGAGCTGCCCAATGGTGTAGAGATTTATCCCAAAATATCACAAGCAAAGATTGGGAAAAGATTCATAAAATCGCACACAAGGGCTCTCTGAATGTATCGGCACAGGAAAATGCTTATAAAATTATATCAAGATGGTATAATACACCAGTAAAATTAAATCGTATATTCCCAACAGTTTCCCCATTATGCTGGAGATGTGGTACAGAACCTGGTTCTCTCCTTCATATTTGGTGGTCTTGTCACAAAATACAACCTTTCTGGAATGATGTACATAAATTTATCTATCGTATTACTACATTCAAACTGGAGTACACACCTGCTCAATTTATGCTACATCACTCCACCTAAGCATTCCAGCAATTATATGAGATCTCTGCCCATGTACTTAATTTCAGCAGCAAACATGTGCATACCATGTAAATGGCGCTCTCCTGACCCACCTACCATAAAAGATTGGTTTCTTCGAATCCAAAAAATCGCAGAAATGGAGAATCTCATTCACCAATCCAAAGATACTCCTTCCAAATACTCTAAAACATGGTCAAGCTGGATATGTTTCTCGTCAACTGACACTTTTAAAGATCTGATCAAGTAACCATTATATGCACTTCAGATTGACATTAGACCTTATTATTTTGGGACATTCAGGAAGCTGGCTTCCGTTATTACAAACTCAATATAAGTGTATATTATAAATTCTTGATTCACTTCAGAAAATATTTAATATTTACCTAAAGGTAGCAAAAATATTTTCCTCCTGTGCTTACAATTTTTGCTTGTAACTTAACTAATGAGTGACAGGCTAGATGACTTTGATGGTAGTCTTTCTTGAAATTACAGATTATATCTTTCTTCATTAAGAGTTAGGGGATTTTCTTTCCCTTTTTTTTTTTTTTTTTTTTTTCCTTCCTATCCCCCTATCCCAATGTTTTCCCCCTTTATGGTGACTCTTATGGTCACATTATGGTGATAGCATACGGTTCTTAGACATTAAATATAATCTATATATTGGATTTTTTTCTTTTATCAAGATCATTTTGCAATGTTTATATAATTTTTCTTAATTTTTTTTGTTTCATGATTGAATGTCTGATTGTATAAACTCAATAAAAATATTTGAAAATAAAAATAATTATTCCAGAAAGGTGAACTTATCCTTTAACTCTTAAAGTGCTGTTGACCATTTTTGCATATGATGGTCAAATAAATCTGGTAAGAGGCAGGAGTGTATTGGTGTACTTTTTACAGGACTTGGGGGTTAATTTACTAAGGGCAAATCCACTTTGCACTACAAGTGTACTTGGAAGTGCAGTCGCTGTAGATCTGAGGGAAAGATCTGAAATGAGGGGATCTCTGCTGATTTCTATCATCTAATCATGTACAAACAAAAATGTTGTTTTATTTTCCTTGCATGTCAGATCTACAGTGACTTCACATTTAAGTGCACTTGAAGTGCAAAGTGGATTTGCCTTTTGTAAATAAACCCCATAGTTTATTGATTGCATGACACTTGCATGTGGGTTCACAGATTGAAGAGTCGAGTAACGTCTGTTTATATGAACTTTTTGTGAACACCGTGTGTTAATGCATTCAGTTGGTCACAAATTGCTCTGTGTATGGGTTACTTTCATTGAATATTTTAAGAATTGTTGTCGCAAATCTTTTTTTTTGTATATGTGTTATTTTCATGTGAACTTTGTCTTTTGTATGGTATGTTGGTGTGTTTTGCAGATATCACTTGTATGTTATTTTTTATTTAAACTGTGACTTTGAATATGAGCGCCACACACTTCTAATAGATTTGTAGCATATCTGGTGTGAACAGCTCTCTTGAGGTCATGTCACAGCATCTCTATGGTGTTAAGGTCTGGGCTCTGACTGCCATTCCAAATGGCGAGTTTTCTTTTTCTGAAGCCAGCCTGTGCTGGATTTCCAAGTTTACATATCTATCTTGCCACTGTATAGTTGTACCAGAAGTGTTTTGTTTTTTTTCTAAATAAATGGAATCCTTCTTGCAAGACTGTTTCCCCAAAGGGTAATCACACACATATATATATATATATATATATATAATTTTTTTTTTTTTTTTTTTTTTTTTATTGTGTATGTATATTAGGGCTGAAACAATTAATCGATTACTATTTTCATAATCGATTAATCTGCCAGTAGCATAATGGGGTTAAAAAAAACTAAAATGAGCCCTTTATAGTACAAAAATATAATCACTACTGTAAATATTACTTCCAGTGGTGATTATCTGCTTTTTTTTTGTACTATAAAGGGATAATTTTAGTCTTTTTAACCCCATTATGTTACTAAACATCTTAGGCCTGGTTCAAATATATTTATTGATGCTTTTTGCAGAAACGCACTACAGTTCATTTACATGGTTTCCTATGGGACACGTTCATATCTGCTTTTTTCAGCTGCTGCATATTTGGAAAGGGTCAGGGACTTTTAACGCAAAACGGTGCTTTTTTGGTTCAATATACTTCAATGGAGAACCCGCAGAAAAGAATGTGATGCATTTTTGCAACAATTTGTGTTTTTTAACCACTTTCAGACCGGACCATTTTGCTGGTAAATGACCAGAGGTCTTTTTACAATTTGGCACTGCGCTGCTTTAACTGGTAATTGCGCGGTCATGCAATGTTGTACCCAAACAAAATTTGCGTCCTTTTCTTCCCACAAATAGAGCTTTCTTTTGATGGTATTTGATTGCCTCTGCGATTTTTATTTTTTGCGATATAAATGGAAAAAGACCGCAAATTTTGAAAAAAAATGATATTTTCTACTTTTTGTTATTAGAAAAATCCAATAAATTCAATTTTAGTCATACATTTAGGCCAAAATGTATTCAGCCACATGTCTTTGGTAAAAAAAAAGTCAATAATTGTATATTTATTGGTTTGCGCAAAAGTTGTCACATCTACAAACTAAGGTACGTTTTCTGGAATTTACGCAGCTTTTAGTTTACGACTGCCTATCTCAGTTCTTGAGGTGCTAAAATGGCAGGGCAGTACAAAACCCCCCCAAATGACCCCATTTTGGAAAGTAGACCCCCTAAGGAAATTGATAAGTGGCATGTTGAGCCCATCGAATATTTTATTTTTTTGCCTCAAGCGATTGAATAATGACAAAAAAATAATTTTTTATTTTTTTTTACACAAAGTTGTCACTAAATGATATATTGCTCACACATGCTATGGGCATATGTGAAATGACACCCCAAAATAAATTCTGCTGCTTCTCCTGAGTACGGGGATACCACACGTGTGGGATTTTTTGGGAGCCTAGCCGCGTACGGGGCCCCGAAAGCCAAGAACCGCCTTCAGGTTTTCTAAGGGCGTAAATATTTGACTTCACTCCTCACTACCTATTACAGTTTTGAAGGCCATAAAATGCCAAGATGGCACAAAACCCCCACAAATGACCCCATTTTAGAAAGTAGACACCCCAAGCTATTTGCTGAGAGGCATTTTGAGTCCATGGAATATTTTATATTTTGCCACAAGTTGCGGGAAAATTACAAACTTTAATTTTTTTTTATTTTTTTTTCACAAAGTTGTCACTAAATGATATATTGCTCACACATGCTATGGGCATATGTGAAATGACACCCCAAAATAAATTTTGCTGCTTCTCCTGAGTACGGGGATACCACATATGTGGGACTTTTTGGGAGCCTAGCCACGTACGGGGCCCCGAAAACCAAGAACCGCCTTCAGGTTTTCTAAGGGCGTAAATATTTGACTTCACTCCTCACTACCTATTACAGTTTTGAAGGCCATAAAATGCCAAGATGGCACAAAACCCCCACAAATGACCCCATTTTAGAAAGTAGACACCCCAAGCTATTTGCTGAGAGGCATGTTGAGTCCATGGAATATTTTATATTTTGCCACAAGTTGCGGGAAAATTACAAACTTTTTTTTTTTTTTCACAAAGTTGTCACTAAATGATATATTGCTCACGCATGCCATGGGCATATGTGAAATGACACCCCAAAATAAATTCTGCTGCTTCTCCTGAGTACGGGGATACCACATATGTGGGACTTTTTGGGAGCCTAGCCGCGTACGGGGCCCCGAAAACCAAGCACCGCCTTCAGGCTTTCTAAGGGCGTTACAGTTTTGAAGGCCATAAAATGCCAAGATGGCACAAACCCCCCCCAAATGACCCCATTTTGGAAAGTAGACACCCCTAAATTTAGGGGTACACTAGTGAGACTAGGTAATAAATGGCGGGTGCCCTGAAACTATAAAAAAAATAACTAACCAACCAGCGTCACCTGTAACAGTTATATGGTGATCACTGGTGAAAGGGTTAACTAGGGGGCAATCAGGGGGCTTTATGCGGTAGTATATGGGGGTCCCTGGCGCTATAAAAAGCTGCGGCGAACCTAAATACCTACCTGCCTAACTAGCGTCACCTGTGACACTAATACAGTGATCAGAAAAACGATCGCTTATTAGGCTGGGTTCACACTGGAGCGATGTGGGAACGCCACGAATGCGCGGCGGGTTCCCGCATCACATGCCTCCCGGCGGCAGTTCACACTGCCCTATGCGAACTGCTGGGAGTGTCAGTGAAATGTTAATGACACCCCCAGATCAGTTCGCATATCGCAGTGCGATCTGCAAACTCGGATCGCATGGTGTGAACACCCATGCGATCCGATTCTGCTGCGGACCAAAAAAAGGGTCCCGTGCGAGTTTGCGGCGGGTGCGACACGAATTCAGCCATACTATCTGTATGGCTGAACTCGAATCGCACAGAGATCGGATGTGATTTGCACTGCAGTGCGGTGCGAATCACATCCGTTCTCATAAACCGCTGCAATGTGAACCCAGCCTTAGTGACACTGGCGGGGGGTGATCACGGGGTTAAACCTTTATTGGGGGGGTTAGGGGGTACCTTAGAACTAAAGGGGGCTAACCCTAACTGCCCTAACAGTTATTCCAGTCACAAATGACACCCGCCGGGTGATCAGGGGGTTAAACCTTTATTAGGTAATAAATGGCGGGTGCCCTGAAACTATAAAAAAATAACTAACCAACCAGCGTCACCTGTAACAGTTATATGGTGATCACTGGTGAAAGGGTTAACTAGGGGGCAATCAGGGGGCTTTATGCGGTAGTATATGGGGGTCCCTGGCGCTATAAAAAGTTGCGGCGAACCTAAATACCTACCTGCCTAACTAGCGTCACCTGTGACACTAATACAGCGATCAGAAAAATGATCGCTTATTAGGCTGGGTTCACACTGGAGCGATGCGGAAACGTTGCGAATGCGCGGCGAGTTCCCGCATCGCATGCCTCCCGGCGGCAGTTCACACTGCCCTATGCGAACTGCTGGGAGTGTCAGTGAAATGTTACTGACACCCCCAGATCAGTTCGCATATCGCAGTGCGATCTGCAAACTCGGATCGCATGGTGTGAACACCCATGCGATCCGATTCTGCTGCGGGCCAAAAAAAGGGTCCCGTGCGAATTTGCGGCGGGTGCGGTGGGTGCGGCGAATGGCTGAACTCGAATCGCACAGAGATCGGATGTGATTTGCACTGCGGTGCGAATCACATTCGTTCTCATAAACCGCTGCAATGTGAACCCAGCCTTAGTGACACTGGCGACGGGGGGTGATCACGGGGTTAAACCTTTATTGGGGGGGTTAGGGGGGCACATTAGAACTAAAGGGGGCTAACTCTAACTGCCCTAACAGTTATTACAGTCACAAATGACACCAATGCAAAAAAAAAAAAAAAAAAGCTATTGGTGTCACTGTGACTGGGGGGGCAGGGGTAATTGGGGGGGTGATCGGGGGGTAAAGGGGGGGTGTGAGTGTGCCTGGCATGTTCTACTGTATGTGTGGTGTGTTGGTGCAACTCACCGAACCTCTCTCCTCGGTGCCGGAACGAAAAATACCGACACGGAGGAGAGAATACATCACTTCCTCTCCTGTGTTTACATTACAGGAGAGGAAGTGATGTCACGGAGGATTTCCATTCGTCGAGAGCGATCGCGAGGGGGTGGCCATGAATGAATGGCCGCCCCCTCATCCCCGGATCGCTCTCGAAGGAATGCCGACCGCCGCAGGCACCGGGGGGGGGCCCGATCGGGCCCCCCACCCGCGGGCAGGCAGGGACTTATATATACGCCCATATGCCTGCCCGTGCCATTCTGCCGACGTATATCGTCGTGCGGCGGTCGGCAAGTGGTTAATCTGCCCAAAAAAATGCAAAAACGCAAATTGCAGTAAAATCACATGTGCAAAAATCAAAGCGCACAGCAAAAAGCACTGCAGAAACAGATCAAAAGCAAAAACTGCATATTGCCTTATGCTGGCCTCACGGGCCTATTTTTCAGGTGAGAATATTCCGGTGAAAAATCTTTGTACATTCGCTGAATGAAAGAATTTTGTTTGAAATTTTCACTTCATTTCTGAACAAAAACCACATACACTGTCTGAAAATTCCTTTGACCAAGAAGTTTTCTATTTCCAAATTTTCCCATCACTGTGGTTGAAAATGAATGTCAATTTGACCCACTTTTTTTTTTTTTTTAGGGCTGCAACTAAATAATCGTTAGTTGCAGCCCTAATGTGTGTGTGTGTGTGTGTGTGTGTGTGTGTATATATATATATATATATAATTATCTCTTTGGTATCTCACATAGTTAAAATATTAGTGCTAAACAAGCAGACTCATAGCAGACATGTCAAAATTGCTCTGGTCTTTAGAGGGAGTGTACAGGTGTGAAAACAAAGTGGTTAATAATGTCATGTATGTTCCATGTGCCAATAAGTTGATGCATAGTAAGTTGCATTTGTTTCTGTTTAGTCCCAAGCTGTTTAAAACTCTGGAAGTAGGCATAATTTTAAACTTTAAATTATTTTAATGGTGTAACTTTAGTGCATGCTTTTTGTTGGCTGCAGAATTTTGTTTTAAATTGTTTTTTATAGGCAATGTATTGTAATTTGTGCATTTATTTATATTGGCACTATTGTTCGCTAGATCCTGTGAAAATCGTAGTCTTGATATATATATTTTTTTTAGATAACTGTGATCATTGATGATGGGAGTTTGTTCAATATCAATAGTGGATGTCTTTGAGATGTTTGTACAATAGGAGGATTCATGCCATTCTAATTGTATCACCACACTTATGTTTCATGTTTGTAGGTTGATTTAACACTTTACCAAGAATTCAAAGTGTGGAAAGAAGAGCCTTTGATGGACAGAACAAGCACATTCTTAAAAAGAATTTATCAAGAGGATATATGTCCCTGTTTAACATTCCCCAAAAATGAGGTAATGTGGGATGTAAGCTACCAGTGCCATGACTACACAACCAGAGCCTGCAGGGTTGAATGTGAATTTGAATAAAATCTCCCATTACCTGTCCATATCTAATACAATTTGGACAATCCTGGAGTCCTGCTCTATAAAAGGGAAAATTGGTGGGTGGTGGTTCTATATATCCTCTGTGCGATAGTTAATTATTTGGCAATCAAGACAGGGAGAATCACCCATAATATCCGACCATTCGTCCTCTGCAGTACCACTTATATTTCAAGGCCATTGCTCTAGCATTTATAAATTTAATATTGTATACAGAGGAAGTAGCACCCTTTGTTTAGGCATCGTATCCTTTATTACTCAAATCTTATAGCGTACAATGTTTTTTTTTATCTTGCTCTGGGAGTCTACTGCATGACATAAATGTAATTACTGCTAAAACTCTTCCCATAACCGTTGAAATTATTTTATAGAATCCTTACACTACAGTTGCTTAAATTGTAAAATCCCTGGTTGTTTCCAGGGGTAAAATACTACTACTTTACCACCTTTTTATAAATGTAGTTAATGTACTTAACTCCTATTTTGACTAACCACTACAATACAGGGCACTTTCGCCCCCTTCCTTCCCAGCCCAATTTTCAGCTTTCATCGCTCTTGCGCTTTCAATGACAATTGCACGGTCATGCTACACTGTACCCAAATGAAATTTTTATCATTTTGTTTGCACAAATAGAGCTTTATTTTGGTGGTATTTATTCACGACCCCGTTTTTTATTTTTTGCGATATAAGCACAAAAAAAGCGGAAATTTGGGAAAAAAAACTATTTTCTTTTTTCTATTTTAAAAGAAATCCAATAAAATCAAATTTTGTCATAAATTTAAGCCAAAATGTATTCTGCTACATGTTTTTGGTAAAAAAAATTCCGTTAAGTGTATAATAATTGGTTTGTGTGATCACGGACATATGTACGCAAATGATCATGTACATGTGTGCAGGTGATCACGTACATATGTGTGCAGATAATCATTGGAACATGTGATTTTGGGGGGATATGTGTTTTTTTATTTGGGGACATGTCTTTTTATTATTTGGGGACATGTGTGTTTACACTGTGTGGTGATGTGTGTTTACACTAGACTGGTGATCAGTTAGTAAAAAGCTGTAAAAACAGCTCATACTCACTGATCATCAGCCGGCTGCAGCGATCTGCTCTCCTCTCCTCAGCGATGACTTCTGTGTGAGGAGAGGAGGAGCCGATTGCCTAGCAACCGGCTGTTTGTTTACATCACATGACGGCCGTGATTGGACACAGCCGTAAGGTGATCAGGAGGGCCAATCACAGAGCCCTCCTGCCGATCCGAGATGCGCCGTGTCCGGGTGACACGAGCACATCGGGATCGTGCCGCTGCGCGGGCACGCCCGCGAACCCCCTCCTTCTGAAGGACGTTCCTGAAGTCCTATCAGAAGCAGAGAGCTCCCACCCGGCCAATGTACATATACGGCCGGGTGGGAGCTCTCTACTTCTGATAGGACGTTCAGGAACGTTCTTCAGAAGGAGGGGGATCGCGCGCGTGCCCGCACAGCGGTGCGATCCCGATGTGCTCGTGTCACCAGGACACGGCGCATCTCGAAGTGGTTAACAATATAAACCCCTAATCCCTTACAATTCCTTCACCAGTCTTGCAACTTTGCAACTCTTGCAACAGATGAAAAATAGGGTCATCCCCCAAGGAACACCCCTTCTCTACCGCCTCTTAACAGATTCACCTCTCCCATACATATACTAATCAGCTGATACAGAGGGTAGATTCCCCTACTCCAGCCTGAAAAAGGGTTTTTTTTTGTTCTATTTTATTGAGTTTTAGTTTACAAAACCAAAAACAAAACCATGCATTAGCACTAATATATAAAACAATACAAAAGGGCACCAGGTAAGTATGAGTTAAAAACAACAATCGCTTTATTCCAAGTCCACTTACATTTAAAACTACTGTATGCAGTGCTAGTGTTGTGTCCAAATAAGCAGGCAGTAGTCTGGAGGGCAGCTAAAGGCACTAGCAAGGACCCCCACACAGGGGGTTGCACACCACACCAGCCCTGCATACAGTATACAGGAGTTTTAAATATAAGTGCACTTGGAATAATTTTTTTTAACTCCTACTTACCTGCCACCCTTTTCTATTGTTTTGTATGTCTGAGGGATTCCCAAACTCACTGAGGAGCTGCCTGTGATTGTATGTGTTCCCTTTGCCCACCAGTTATCTACTTGCCTTACAACTGCTTATCAAGTATGGATTTTACAGACTCATTATGTTCACTTCTAGATTGTAAGATCTAATGAGCAGAGCCCTCTGATTCCTCCTGTATGAATTATATTCTAACTGTACTGTCTGCCCTCATGTCATAAAGCGCTGCGCAAACTGACCTCTTAAATATGAGCTCTGGGGTCACTTCCGACCTGCAATGGTATAGTCCATCTTCCTCTGACTCCACCGATTTAAAAATGATCTTGTGGCGATCCTGAAAGCGGATCGCCCGCTGAAGAGGCTACCGGGGTTATGGTAGCTAGCTGCTACAATAACGATATCCCTCTTCAAAGGACCGACGTTTAACGACGGCCGGCGATTCGTAAGTGGTTAAGCATGGACACATTACTTGCCCCCGTGGGGGTTTTTTGGTAGCGTTTTGATACAGTCGATAACAGGAGCTTTTTTTTTTTTTACCTGGGAGTCTCACTTGTTTACCACTAAATTTAGAGCCCAAAGTGACAAATCGAAGGTACACTAGTGAAGAGGCCTACACATTTCTGAGCATGGCAGATAGTGAAGAGGAACTCATCTGTCAGATTCAGGCTCAGAATATTATCTTGTAGATGATCGCGGCTCTATGACAGCTCTGACGACAGAGTTGTGGTCCCTGTCAAGGTCAGGCGTACCAGACCCCGATCTTCTTCTGTCGTTGAGGTGCAAGAACTGCAGGTCCCTCATATGGAACAGAGAAGTACTAGTGCCACTCATCCTTCTGGTGAACTGGCAAGCACCAGTGTCCTAGTACATCCTGGTCGTAGTCAACCCAGCACTGCAGTATCACGTGGTGATGTGGCGAGTCCCATAAGTGCAGTTCAAGCTGGTGAGATGGCAAGCACAATTAGTGTCCCGCTGCCACCAAGAAGACAGACACAGGCCCGTCGTGCCCTTCCTGCTGCATTCGCCAATCCTAATTGGGAACCCACCACTTCTGCAGCACCTGTACTGCCCCCCCCCCCCCCATTAACTGGCCAACCCGGCATTCAGGTGGAAACAGTTGATTTTACAGCACTTGGTTTTTATTCGCTGTTTTTCACCGAAGATCTCTATAGATCTATTGTGGACCAAAGAAATTTGTACACTGGTCAACACATCGCCACTATTCCCCAGTCCTCCCTTGCCAGAGATTGGAAACCAATTGGGTTTATGAATTTAAGCTCTTTCTGGGCCTATCCCTCCTCCATAGGCATAACCAAAAAAAGAGTGAGTTGCGACCATATTGGTCCACTGACCCAATTCACCATATGCCCGTGTTCTCTGCCTCCATGACCAGGGCATGAAAACGAGCTGATTTTGCAGTTCATGCATTTCAACAAAAGTGGACTCTGTCATCCTCATGGAGACCCTGGATACGATCGACTCTACATAATTCAGCCCCTCGTAAACCACTTCAACGTTTTGCAGACTTGTTTACTCCCCATCAAGTTGTCTGCATTGATGAGTCCCTGATTACGTTTTCTGGCCGCTTGTCATTCAAACAGTACCTTCCCAGCAAGCGTGCCAGATACGGGGTCAAGATGTATAAGCTCTGTGACAGGGCCACAGGCTATACATGTAGTTCTATGCTTTACGTGGGCAAAGATAGTCGCATAGAGCCAACAAACTGCCCTGACTACATAGGAAGTGCTGGCAAGGTTGTGTAGGACTTGGTGTCACCCTTATTCGGAAAGGGGTGCCACTTGTACGTGGACAATTATTACATGATTGTGACACTTTTTAGTCACTTGTTTGATCATCAGATTGGAGCATGTGGCACCGTGTGATCTAATCGCCTAGCCTTTCCCCAAATGCTTGTAGATTCCTGTCTCAGGCTGGGGGAGAGAGCCTGCTTGAAGTGTAATAACTTGCTCGCTGTGAAGTGCAGGGATAATGAGAATGTTTTCATTCTTACCTCCCTTCATGCAGACACGACAGTCCAAATTACTATGGCAACTGGTGTTTTGGAGAAACCCCTCTGTGTCCATGAATATAACCTTAACATGGGAGGGGTGGACCTCAACGACCAGTTGTTGGTGCCGTACCTAGTTGCCGTAAGGCCAGACGCTGGTACAAGAAAATGTCTATTTCAGTTGGCTTTGCTGAACGCTTGTGCTATCCAGAGCTTCGGGATGGACTGTATCCTTTCTTAAATTCCAGGAAGAGATCGTCAGAGCCCTTCTGTTTCCAGACAGTGCTCCACCTCACCATCCCCAACCAAATGCAGTAAGCCTGCTGCATGAGAGGCATTTTTTATTATGTCCTCCTGAGTACCCCTACCCAATGAGCCCCCCAAAGAAGATGTGTCCGCAGCAAGCGCAGATATAGGCGTGACACCCATTGTTGTTGTTGTCCCCGCTGTCCTGACAATCCTGGTCTTTGCATTGGTGAATGTTTTTAACGCTACCATACACTAGTTGAGTATTAGCGTAGGGTACAGCACTGCACAGACTAGGCACGCTTTCACAGGGTCTCCCAAGATGCCATCGCATTTTGGGAGACCCGTACCTGGAACCGTTACAACAGTTACAAAGTGTAAAAAAAAATAAAAAAAAAATAAACACCAAAAAATGTATAAAATAAAAAAACAAAAATAGTTGTTTTATTGTGTTCTCTCACTCCAGCGCTGTCAAAGGTGATTTCACCACCACAGTTAAAAAATATATACATATATGCTGAAGCATGGGGGCAGAGGGATGGAGGAGCGATTTGCTCCTAACTTTTGCAGGCGGATGCCCCCAAACTTCGGCATATATAAATGGTGCATGTATGCCCATCATTAGAAGTGAGTGAATGAAGGGAGGTATTCTAATGGCGGGCATACCAACCGATCTTTTTTTTTTTTTTTTTTTTCCATTCACCCACAGGCTGCATGAAAAAAAATTACAATATATGCCCAACAAGGACCAGCAATGTACTGGCATGCATGCAGGTTTAGGTATCATCTTGGTATCATTCTTTTCAGCCAACCGATCTTGGTGTGGTCAGATGCTTTGAGGGCAGAGGAGAGATCTAGGGTCTAATATAACCCAATTTTTTTCAAAAAAAGAGTACCTGTCTCTACCTATTGCTATCATAGGGGATATTTACATTCCCTGAGATAACAATAAAAATGATAAAAAAAAAGGAACAAAAAAAGAAAGGAACAGTTTAAAAATAAGATAACAAAAAAAAGCAAAAACAAAAAGCACCCCTGTCCCCCCCCTGCTCTCGTGCAAAGGCGAACGCAAGCGTCATTCTGGCGTCAAATGTATACCGCAATTGCACCATGCATGTGAGGTATCATCTCAAAGGTCAGATTGAGGACAGTCATTTTAGCAGTAGACCTCAACTGTAACTCTAAAGTAGTAATCTGTAAAGGCTTTTAAAAATGTATGTAGTTTGTCGCCACTGCACGTTTGTGCGCAATTTTAAAGCATTTTGTGTTTGGTATCCATGTACTCGGCCTAAGATCATTTTTTTTATTTCATCAAACATTTGGGCAATGTAGTGTGTTTTGGTGCATTAAAACGAAAAAAATTTGTTTTTGTTTTTTCCCCCCAAAAAAATAAGTTTAAAAAATCGATGCGCAAATACTGTGTGAAAAAAAATAATGAAACACCCACCATTTTAATCTGTAGGGCCTTTGCTTTTAAAAAAAAATATATAATATTTGGGGGTTCAAAGTAATTTTCTTACAAAAAAAATAAAATATTTTTTCATGTAAACAAAAAGTGTCAGAAAGGGCTTTGTCTTCAAGTGGTTAGAAGAGTGGGTGATGTGTGACATAAGCTTCTAAATGTTGTACATAAAATGCCAGGACAGTTCAAAACCCCCTTAAATTATCCCATTTTGGAAAGTAGACACCCCAAGCTATTTGCTGAGAAGCATGTTGAGTCCATGGAATATTTTATATTGTGACACAAGTTGCGGGGAAAAAGACAAATTTTTATTTATTTTTATTGCACAAAGTTGTCACTAAATGATATATTGCTCAGACATGCCATGGGCATATGTGAAATTATACCCCAAAATACATTCTGTTGCTTCTCCTGAGTATGGGGAAACCACATATGTGAGACTTTTTGGGAGCCTAGCCGCGTACGGGATCCTGAAAACCAAGCACCGCCTTCAGGCTTTCTAAGGGTGTAAATTTTTGATTTCACTCCTCACTGCCATGGAATGCCCAGTTGGCACAACCCCCCCCCCAAATGACCCCATTTTGAAAAGTAGACACCCCAAACTATTTGAGAGGTATGGTGAGTATTTTCAGACCTCGCTTTTTGTCACAAAGTTTTGAAAATTGAAAAAAATAAAAATTTTTCTTTTTCTTTCTTCATTTTCAAAAACAAATGAGAGCTGCAAAATACTCACCATGCCTCTCAGCAAATAGCTTGAGGTGTCTACTTTCCAAAATGGGGTCATTTGGGGGGGGGGGGGGGGGTTGTGCCATCTGGGCATTTTATGGCCTTCAAAGCTGTGATAGGTAGTGAGGATTGAAATAAAAAATGTACGCCCTTAGAAATCCTGAAGGCTGTGCTTGGTTTTCGGGGGCCCCGTACGTGGCAACTTTTTGTAAATTTTAAATTTTTTTGTCATTATTCAGTCACTTGGGACAAAAAAAAAAAAAAAAATTCAATGGGCTCAACATGCCTCTTGCCAATTTCCTTGTGGTGTCTACTTTCCAAAATGGGGTAATTTGGGGGGGGGGGGGGGGGTGTACTGCCCTTCCATTTTAGCACCTCCAGAAATGAGATAAACTAAAAGCTGTGTAAATTACAGAACATGTACCCTAGTTGTAGATGCTATAACTTTTGCGCAAACCAATAAATATACTCTTATTGCCATTTTTTTTTACCAAAGACATGTGGCTGAATACATTTTGGCCTAAACGTATGACTAAAATTGAGTCCCTTGGATTTTTTTTTATAACAAAAAATAGAAAATATAATTTTTTTTTTTTATTAAATGTTCGGTGGTTTTTTTTTTCCCGTTTTATATCGCGAAAAATAGAAATCGGTCAGGCATCGAGGGAGGAGCCAAACCTATTATTGTGGGGATTCCTGCAGGGCCCAGACACTGTGACATCAGCTAACAGCGGGCCTGGGGAGGGGGCAGGAACGGCACACTGAAACTGTTGGCTGTTTCTGGGTCACATGAATGCAGAACTAAGTGCACTCCTGTGACCTAATAGAAGAAGTATGGCCAAATGGTTACAAATATTATGTTGCTTTCTATTGGTAATCAATAGAAAAATGCTTCTTTCTATATTGGTGGTCAGTGGTTAAAATACTGTTAATTGGAAACCATTGGAAAGTATGCCCCTTTACATTAGTGGCGAGAAGGCAGAATGCACCCCTTCACAGTCGGCTAAAAAGATCATTGTAGTTGCCAACCTGAAAGGACGGGGAAGAGGATCCATTTGTCCCATCCTATTGGTCTTGCAAGTAACATTGCTGCTAGAACTTTGTAAACTAACTTAGATCGTTAAAAAAAATCTGAGTGACCTCTGGAGGACCGTCCAGAATACTGTGGTTCAGAAGGGCTATTCCAATTATATTCTATAATCAAACAGTGCATGATCTTGGAACTTATGGTGGTATGTGATGCTAATGCAGTTATTTTTGTTATCCCTATTTAGTACAACATGCTTTATTTAAGACCTTTAAGACCACTACTAGCAAAATGAAACTGTTTTTTTTTCATTCCTAGCTGGCTGCAGCTGTCCTGGAAGCTGTTGAAAACAACACCTTGAGCATTGAACCTGCAGGGCTGCAGCCTGTAAGATTTGTCAAAGCCTCAGCTGTTGAATGTGGAGGACCAAAGTGAGTCTGAATTTTAATCTTTGGCAAATGATCAGTATTAGAACCTGAGTAAATAAATATTGCAACACCTGGAGCATTGTATAGTGAGGGGGGGGGGGGGGAATAATAGTATTTGATCCCCTGCTGATTTTGCACTACAAAGAAATGATCAGTCTATAATTTTAATGATAGGTTTATTTTACCAGTGAGAGGAAAACGCATTTCAATAAAGTTATAAATTGATTTGCATTTTAATAAGTGAAATAAGTATTTGACCCCTTCTCGAAACATGACTTGGTAGCAAAGTAGCGGCAAAACCCTTGTAGGTGGTCGGAGGTCAGATGTTTCTTGTAGTTAGCCACCAGGTTTGCACACATCTGTTGTGAAGTTGTCCTGTCACCTTAGCAGAAAAACCCCCCCAAAGCATGATGTTTCCACCTCCATGTTTGATGGTGGGGATGGCGTTCTTGGAGTCATAGGCATCATTCCTCCTCCTTCTCCTCCAAACATGGCAAGATGAGCTGATGTCAAAGAGCTTGATTCTGGTCTCATCTGACCACAATTTCACCCAGTTCTCCTCTGAATTATTCAGATGTTCATTAGCAAACTTCAGATGGGCTTGCACATGTGCTTTCTTGAGCAGGGGAACCTTGTGGTCGCTACAAGATTTCAGTCCTTCACAGCGTAGTGTGTTACCAATTGTTTTCTTGGGGACTATGGTCCCAGCTGCCTTGAGATCACTGACAAGATTCTCCCGTGTAGTTATGGGGAGATTCCTCACTGTTATGATCTTTGAAACTTCATGAGGTGAGATCTAGCATGGATCCCTAGACTCAGGGAGATTGACAGTAGTTATTGTGTTTCTTCCATTTGCGAATAATCACACCAACTGTTGTCACCCTCTCACCAAGCTGTTTGGTGACGGTCTTGTAGCCCATTTCAGCCTTGTGTAGGTCTAAAATCATATCCCTGACAACCTTGGACAGGTGTTTGGTCTTGGCCACAGTGGAGAGATTGGAATCTGATTGCTTCTGGGGACAGGAGTCTTTTATACAGGTAACAAGCTGAGATTAGGAGCACTCCCTTTAAGAGTACTCAGAATTTCAGCTTATCTGCATAGAAGACACCTGGGAGCCAGATATCTTGCTGGTGGGGGATTATTTCACTTATTAAAATGCAAATCAATTTATAACTTTATTGAAAAGTGTTTTCCTGGATATATTTTGTTGTTGTTCTGTCTCTGACTGTTAAAATAAACCTACCATTAAAATTATAGACTGATCGTTTCATTGTCAGTGGGCAAATGTACAAAATCAGCAGGGAATCAAATACTTTTTTCCCTTAACTGTACCTGCTTGATGCTATTCATGCAGTCAGACCAGGCATCAATAGTGATAATAGGTTACATCATCATTTAACATCCTACCTATGTGTACAAGCAATCCATTTTCTTTGCAGTGATCTTTCGGGAACAAAAGTCAGATCAACCAAAAATAATTGCGTGTACAAGTTTAAAATTGTAAATTACTATTTGCAAAGACTCTGGATTTTTACTGCTGCTACCAAAGATTTCGATAATATTTTTTGTTCAGAAACACAAATAATGCCTAGTATGCATGATCAGAAAATTGGATGAAAAATACTACTTTTTTCGAAGCAATCGTACAATAATCTGATCATTCGTACACCGCTTTCAAGAGCTCATTACGACAGCTCTTGCAAAATTATCCAAAAGGACGAACACAAAATTGTCTTCTTGACCAGCTGCCGCAGTTATCCTGCGGCAGGTCGGTTGCCCTGGGAAAACCATCGTAGCTATACGGCGGCTCCTTAGGACCCTGTAGCAGGCGTGATCCCGGAGCCGACGCGCATGGCACCCGCAGTTGCTCGTGACAGAGCAAGAACCCGGATCTGTGTTTGATACACAAATCCCGGTTCTGTCAGGAGAGAGATTGTGTGTTCCTACTAAGTGCGAACAATGATCTCTCTCCTCCTAGTCAGCCAACCCCCCACAGTTAGAAACACACACCGGGAACACAGTTAAGCCCTTGATAGCCCCCTATTCTTAACCCCTTCTCTGCCTGTGACATTTTACAGTATTCAGTGGCTATTTTTGGCTCTGATCGCTGTGTAAATATTACTTGTCTCAAAAAAGTGGCCGATGTGTCGTCGCAATGTTGCAGTCCCAATAAAAATCGCAAATCACCGCCATTACTAGTAAATATAAATTATAAAAATAAAAATGCCATAAATCTATCCTCTATTTTGTAGATGCTATATTTTTTGCACAAACCAATCAATATACACTTATGGTGATTGTGTGTTTTTTTTTTTTTTTTTTTTTTTTTTACCAAATGTATGTAGAAGAATGCATATCGGCCTAAACTGATGAAGAAATGTTTTTTTTTGGATATTTATTATAGCAAAAAGTACAACATTTTACAATTATTTTTTTTTTTTCAAAACCGCAGAAGTGATCAAATACCACCAAAAGAAAAGCTCTATTTGTGGGGAAAAAGGACATTGGTTTTGTTTGGGTACAACATTGCACAACCAAAAAAATGGCCTGGTCAGGAAGGGGGCAAATTCTTCCAGGGCTGAAGTGGTTAATCGGTAGAGTAGACCAAGACCACGCATGCTTGGAAATGAAAGAATACATTATATCACTTCTGAATGTGTATTCTGTCATACAAGAAATTTCATAACTTTAGTAACCTCTTCATTTTTGATATGAGACTAACATGCAACAAAAAACAGACTATCATTAGTTTGATATTCCCATCGTGTGTATGAGGCATAAGTAGCTGTTAAAACCATTGACAGTCAGTAAAGTGTAACTTATGGGGCTCATTCCTGGTACAAGCTAACAAATTGGCATGTATTGCTGTAGTGGATATAAATCCTGCAAAATAAATGTAGATAAAATAGTGTTACCAAGTACCTTGCTTTGAAAAAGTATTCATACCCCCTGTAATTTTCCACATTTTTGTCATGTTACAACCAAAAATGTAAATGTATTTTATTGGGATTTTATGTGCTGGACCAACACAAAGTGGCACATAATTGTGAAGTGGAAGGAAAATTATAAATGGTTTTCAATCATTTTTACAAATATCTGAAAAGTGTGGCTTGCGTTTGTATTGAGCCCCCCCGAGTCAACAACTGAGTACTTTGTAGAACCACCTTTCGCTGCAATTACAGTTGCAAGTCTTTTTTGGGTATGTCTAGATTTTGACTGGGCCATTCTAACACATGAATATGCTTTGATCTAAACAATTCCATTGTAGCTGTGACTTTGTTCAGGGTCCTTGTCCTGCTGGAAGGCTAACCTCCGCCCTAGTCTCAAGTCTTTTGCAGACTCCAACAGGTTTTCTTCTAAGATTGCCCTGTATATCCATACATCTTACCATCAACTCTGACCAGCTTCCCTGTCCCTGCTGAAGAAAAGCAACCCCACAACATGATGTTGCCACCAACATATTTCATGGTGGGGGATGGATTGTTCAGACTGATGTGCAGTGTAAGGCTTCATGTACACTGCTGCTGGTAAACGGACGTTTAAGCCCAGTTGGGTGTTTTTTTTTTTCAGCTGCCCCTGAACTCTCCTCTGTTTTATCAGTACATGTACACAGGGTCATTTATAGTCTTTTCTAGGCAGTTAAGTTTAGAAGCATTTTTTGCAAAGCAAAAAAAAAAAAATGCGTTCAGGGTAGATGTTCAGAGGCATTTGAAATGCCAAATGCCTGTAACTGCTTGTAAATGCGCTAACTTGCGTTTAGCGGCGTTACGTTTACATGTGTTTTTTTTACATTTTTTGACTGTTTGAAAAAAAAAAAAAGTAGCATATAAATGCAGCAAAATGGACGTTAAATCGTTCAAGAGAGGTTTCAAAGTGTTCCGTGTAGATTACACCTTTTTTTTCTCGCCACACAGTGTTTTGCTTTTAGGCCAAAAAGTTCATTTTTGGTCTCATCTGACCAGAGCACCTTCTTCCACATGTTTGCTGTGTCCCCCACATGGCTTCTCGCAAACGGGACTTCTTATGGCTTTCTTCTTGCCAGTCTTCCATAAAGGCCAGATTTGTGGAGTGCATGACTAATAGTTGTCCTGTGGACAGATTCTCCCACCTGAAGTGTGAATCTCTGCAGCTCCAGTGTTACCATGAGCCTCTTTGCTTCTCTGATTAATGCTCTCCTTGCCCGGCCTGTCAGTTTAGGTGGACGGCTATGTCTTGGTAGGTTTGCAGTTGTGCCATACTCTTTCCATTTTAGGATGATGGATTTAACTGTCCTCCTTGACATATTCAAAGCTTGGGATATTTTTTTAAATTCTTTATTTCTGCTGAAAACATAACAATCAAAAAGAGCAGTATAATAGCAAATTACACATTACCATACAGAGGACATAACAAACGTGTACATGTAAAGAAAGTCTCCGCCATTTAAAACCAACTGGAAAAAGAGTAACTATCCTCTGTCGGCCAAGACGTCCGTATTCCCATCTGGAATCAGGGACTCCAGAGTAAGGAGCACTTTGCGTCCCCTGTGGTCGCACTTTCAGAATATCCAGAGCAGGTGTGCTATAGGTTTCGACCTAGTGGTTGTAAGTTTTTAAGAGAAGGTAAGAAACGAGCAGATTTAGAAGGAAAGAAGAAGAAAGAAAGGTCCTAGTGGATGAAGGTAAGAGAGAGGGGGAAGAGGGACGGGGCATGGAAAAAGGGGGAGGGAGGGAGCCCCTCCCCGGCCACTCCAGCTGTAACCCTGGCTCCCCAAGCCCCAGGCATCTATGCTGTCAGCCTTGCGTACTCCCCCGAGTAGAAAAATTCGAGCCAATAATGGCATTTTTTGAGGTACTGTTCCCTGAGACCCTTATCAGTTGCCACCAGGTCTTCCAGTCTGTGAATTTTGGAGATCTGTCTCAACCAGGTCGCCACTCCCAGAGGCTTCGTCCTTTTCCAAAGGAGGGGAATACAGCTTTTCCCCGCCGTGACCGGTGTGGGCATAATCGACTTTCTGTATGTTCTGCTTGGAATATCATGGTGGTGTAGTAGAAAAAATTTGGGAGTCATGGGCAATGTCCGATCTGTGAACTTGTGTGATGCGATGGACTTCGGACCAGAAAGAGGTCAGAAGTCGGCATGACCAAAAAAATGTGTAAAAGGCTGCCCGCCTCCACTCCTCCAGCAATGGTCAGTGCACTGAGGGAACATCTTGTGCACTGACACTGGAGGTGTGGCGCGGAGGCGGGGTGTAGTACCATTGTGTGAAGAGTTTGTAGCCTGCTTCCTGATGGTTGGTACATAATGACGCCTTGTGTGTAAAGAGGATAATTCTCTCTTTGTCTCCCGTCAACTGTATGCCCAAGTCTCTCTCCCATTTGGCCATGTAAGGAGGTTTAAACTCATTTGGAGGGGCAATGAGAATTTGGTACAACAGCGAGATGGTATGCTGGATCGGCTCCTGCTCAGAGCACAGCTTCTTAAAGGATGTCAAATTTCTTAGGAATAGACTTTGGGGCGGGTTGTACTCTAATAAAATGGGCCAGTTGAAGTTTTTGCCAAAAGGATAGGCTTGCCAGGGCGGAATCCCCCATTATGTTTTCTCTAGTTACCTACTGGCCTACTACCTACCTAATGAAGTGCTGCAGTAGATATTTGTCACAGTTTTTAAGTGCTTGGAAACTGGCGTCCATCAAACCCGGTGGAAAATCTGGGTTTTCAATGAGGGGGGTGAGCGGCGAAGGTGTAGATGCGGTCCGCTACCCCATAAATTCTTTTTGGGTTAGTCGCCAGGTCTTGCCCACCGTAGGGTGCTCTGTCTGTAGGGTACTGCATTCTGGCACCATGGCAGTCCTCTCAAGTCGGCTCCTGACAGGAGCCCCTCTATCTGTACTCGCTGTTTTTGGGACCTGTGTTGACACCAATCAACAATTCTCGTCAGATGGCATGCGGTGTGGTAAAGTGAAACATCCAGAAGGGCCATCCCCCCAGTGCTTTTGGCAAGTGCATTACGGACTGGGCCAGCCGTGGTGGCTTCCCTGCTCATACAAACCTGATAAGCACATGGTTCAGGTCTTTGAGGAAGGCCTTCAGGACTCCTATTGGGAGGGCCTGTAAATGGTACAGTAACCTTGGCATGATATTCATTTTGATAATGCTGCATCACCCAAACCATGAGAGCATACCTGATTGCCATTTCTGCAGGTCTTTTTTGATGGCCTTCAGCAAGGGCGGGAAGTTAAGGGTGAATATATCAGCCAGGTCATCTGCAAAGGCCGCTATTTTTTTTGGGAGTCAAGGATTTGTTTAATCTAATACCTGAGATGTTAGGGTTGTCTCTGATCATGCGCAAGAATGGCTCCAAAGTCAGAATGAATATTAGTGGGGACAGGGGACACCCCTGCCTAGTCCCATTGGTGATGCCAAAGGGGGACGAGAGTTGGCCATTGACTTTAACCTGAGCGGAGGGCCTGGAATATATGGCCTGCACCCAACTCAGTATTCTCTGTCCAAGTCCTATGTGGTGAAGGGTCTCAAGTAGGAATGGGCAATGCACCCTATCGAATGCCTCCTCGGCGTCAGTCAAGAGTGCGAGAAGCGGATACCTTTTTGTTTTGGTGGCATAGATAAGATTAACAGCTTTAATGGTGTTATCCCGTGCCTCTCTTTAGGTGACAAAACCAACCAGGTCCGAGTGGATTAATGATGGCATCCATTCGGACAGATGCATTGACAGTACCTTGGTAAAAATCTTCAGGTCTACGTTTAGGAGGGAGATTGGTCTATAATTCTGGCACAGTTAGGGGTCCTTATCCTCCTTGGGGATTACAGAGATGTAGGCTCTCAAGGAGTCCACTGGGGGTTTAACGCCTTCCCCCGCTTCATTGTAAGCTGTTGGGATATTTTTTCTCTCCACAACTTTATCCATGACCTGTCTTGCGTGTTCCTTGGTCTTCATGATGCTGTTTGTTTACTAAGGTTTGCAAACAAACCTCTGGGGGCTTCACAGAACAGCTGTATTTATACTGAGATTAAATTTCACACAGGTGGACTCTGTTTACTAATTAGGCGACTTTGGAAGGCAATTGGTTCCGCTAGATTTTAGCTAGGAGTATCAGAGTAAAGGGGGCTGAATACAAATGCACGCCACACTTTTTTTTAGATATTTAACTAAAACCATTTATTATTGGCTTCTGAAGATGAGTTTTCAGGGATCATCTGAAGGTGGATAAAGTAGGAGAAAATCAGATTGGGGTAGAGCATTCCAGAGGATGGAAGAGGCTCTGGAGAAGTCCTGAAGGTGAGCATGGGATGAGGTGACAAGGGGGTTTGAGAGCAGGAGATCTTGGAAGGAGCGAAGAGAACGATTAGGTTGGCATTTTGAGACTAGGTTAGTGATGTAGCTGGGGGCCAGGTTGTGGATGGCTTTAAGTTGTAGTTAGTATTTTGAATTTAATTTGTTGGCTGAGTGGCAGTCAATAGAGGGATTGGCAGAAGGGTATAGCAGACGCTGAGCAGTTTGTGAGGTGGATAAGCCTGGCAGCAGCGTTCATGATGGACTGAAGTGGGGATAGCCTATGTAGAGATAAGCCAATGAGTAGGGAGTTGCAGTAGTGGAGGGGGGAGATTAGACCAGGGAGTCGATTAGAAGCTTTGCGGTGACATTGGTTAAGTAGGGGCATATCTTGGTTGCAGAGGTTGAGGCAGCAAATTTTAGATAGCGATAGGATATGGGGCCGAAAGGTTAGTTCAGAGTCAGGATTACACCTAGGACCTTGGCATGGGGGGACAAGTTGATAGTTGAGCCATTGATATTGACAGAGAAATCGGGGGAAGTGGCACCTGAGGGAGGAAATATCATGACCTCGGTTTTGGATAGGTTGAGTTTAGGGAAGTGATGTGACATCCAGGCTGATATGTCTGCTAGTAAGTTGGTGATGCGTGAGGAGACTGATGGAGGGAGCTGGGGGGTGGAGAGATAATTTGGGTGTTGTCAGCGTAGAGATGATATTGAAAGCCATTGGAGGCAATCAACTGACCCAGGGTGGTGGTGTAGATTGAGAAAAGTAGAGGTCCAAGAACAGAACCTTGGGGGGCCCCAAAAGAGAAAGCAAGAAGAGAGGAGGAAGTAGAGTTGTAAGTGACA
Organism: Lithobates pipiens; assembly: GCF_037356315.1. Taxonomy (NCBI): domain Eukaryota; kingdom Metazoa; phylum Chordata; class Amphibia; order Anura; family Ranidae; genus Lithobates; species Lithobates pipiens. The sequence continues at coordinate 243,120,795 of NW_027507903.1, read as the reverse complement.
CTGAAGGAGCGGTGGGATAGGTAGGATGAGAATCAGTGAAGAGTACAGTCACATAGACCAAAGGAGTGGAGTTTGAGGAGGAGGGGGTGGTCCACTGTGTCAAAGGCAGCAGAGAGATCCAGGAGAAGTAATACAGACTAGTGTCCGCTGGTTTTAGCCATTAATAGGTCATTTGAGAGTGTAAGGGGAGCAGTTTCCTTGGAGTGTTGAGGGCGAAATCTGGAATGAAGGGGATCAAGTTTGTTCATGGTCAGATGGTCGCTTAGTCAGTTGTAGACCAGTCTTTCAAGAAGTTTGGAGGAGAAGGCGATTAAGGAGATGGGACGTAGGTTGTTAAGATTGGTGGGATCCAGTGAGGGCTTTTTAATTATGGGGGTGAATAGCGCATGTTTTAGAGAGTTTGGAAAGATGGCACAAGAGAGAGAGGTTAGAGAGTGTAGAATCAAGTCAGAGGATGAGCGTAGCATTTGCGAGGGAGCAGGATCCAGGGGGCAGGTGGTTAGATGAGCTTTAGATATAATTTTAGCAACCTCATTAATACCAGCAGGGTTGAATGAGGAAAGTAATGATTGTATCTGTGGACATGAGATGTTGCGTGTGGGAGGTTTCTGTGCATTGGAGAGCTCTTCTTGAAATGTATCAATCTTATTTTTGAAGTGATTGGCGATCTCCTGGGCAGTGAGTGAGTTAGAGGGTGGAGGCAGTGGAGGTCAGACTAGAGTTTTGAAGGTAGAGAAGAGTTGACGTAGACTGGATGAGAAGGTGTTAATGAGTGTGATAAAGTATGTCTGCTCGGCAGTGTGGAGGCAGGGATAGTATTTTAGGAGGACAGATTTATATTGTGTGAAGTCTTGTTGTAGCAGTCAGGGCCTAATTCTGCATGTAGTAAGGGGGGCCAAGCTTGTCTAGGGAGGAAGACAGTGAGCTGTTGTAGATGAAAGTGGCTATGTTGGGGCAGGACAGGGGTGAGATTTTGTCATAGAGGTAATCGGTAGCAGAGAAGGGTTGAGGTGGCGAAGGTTTCTATGTGAAACTTTTGGGCGGTTGGAGGGAGAGGAGGTGGAAGGCAAGGAGAGAGCAAAACTAATAAGGTGGTGATCAGAGAGTGGGAGGGAACTGTTGGAAAGGTTGCACGGAGTGCGCAGATAGGAGAAGACAGGGTCAAGGGTGTTGCCGTTGGAGTTAGTCACCGAGAATAATTGTGGGGATTTCAGAAGAGAGAAAGTAGGGTAGCCAGGCAGAGAAGTCATCAAGGAAGGCTGATACTGGCCCAGGGGGCTAATAGATGACAGCCATTCTTAAAGAAATGGGAGAGAATAGACACATGAAATGCACCTCAAAAGAGGAGTGACAGGGAGGTGGGTGAAGTACCTGATAGGTGCTGCATGGGGCTAGAAGTATTCCATCCACTTGGTCTGGGGTAGCGAGTCCAGAGAAGACCACGATGGGAGAGGGAAACAGGAGAAGTAGTATCTGATTCGTGAAGTCAGGGTTCAGTAATGGTAAGTAGTTTAAAGGAATTTGTGATAAAGAGGTTGTGGAGGGCAGCGAGTTTGTTGCAGACAGAGCGTGCGTTCCAAAGGGCACGGGGGGGGGGCGCTGGTTTTGGAAAGAAGAAGAATAGAGACTAAGTTCTGTGGATTGTGGCTGCTGCCAGAGGGTAAATGAGGATGGGAGCATTGGGCAGAGACAGATGATGGAGGCCTAGGGTTTGGGGATATGTCACCAGAGGTTAGGAGAAGCAGGAGGGTGAGGGAGGTAAAGTAGGAATGTGATTTATATGAAGTCGTACACCTCAGAGTACTGGAGGTTTCATCAGTATATGGATGTAGAATGAACGAGATTTGGTAGGAGCAGTAATAGGGAGAGGACAAAAGGCAGGGTGATATGTATAAGCAGAGAGGTGGAGAAATTAAGAGAGTTTGAGGAGAGAGGACACGTGTCAGAAGGAATGGTAGAGAGTGCATCTTACCGATTGGAAGGAGAGCTTAGCAGTTAGGTGCTTTCCAGTGCAGTTTGCTACGTATGTTTGCTTTGTGCAATCTCTGCAATGCAGAGATTGAAGTGTATATCACTTGTAGAAAGAATCACTTAGAGAAAGAAGCCTTAAGGATAGAAGCCCCTGCAATGTGCTCCCCCAGCAATGATGGTGTTAAGAGGTTTATGAATGTAGGCAGCAGGTATCATGCTTATCATGCTCTGAGATCTGGGTAACACAGTCCTAATAAACATTGTGAAAATAGTTCAGGAGTTCAGAAGGTAATATAAATATTGTATATCTTCCTGTCAACCTGTCTCAGATTGAATGAATGCCATTTATGTCTTTTGAATTCCTTTCATTGGTGTAATGGCCATACCTTATTTAACTAAGTCCCACCCGGCCGTATATATAAGGAGGGGGAACGCGCACGTGGTCGCACAGCGGCAGGATCCCGATGCGCTCATGTCACCCGGACACGGCGCATCTCTGATCGGCAGGAGGGCTCTGTGATTGGCCCTTCTGATCACGACAGCCATGTCCAATCACAGCCATCATGTGATGTAAACAAACAGCCGGTTGCTAGGCAATCGGCTCTCCTCTCCTCACACGGAAGTCGTCGCTGAGGAGAGGAGAGCAGATCACTGCAGCTGGCTGGTGATCAGTGAGTATGAGCTGTTTTTTACAGCTTTTTACTCACTGATCACCAGTCTAGTGTAAAACACACATGTCCCCAAAAAATAAAAACACATGTCCCCACATATGTCCCACTAAAATCACATGTCCCAATGATTATCTGCACACATATATCCATGATCACCTGCACACATCTGTACATTATCATTTGCATACATATGTCCGTGATCACACAAACCAATTATTATACACTTTGAGAGTTTAAGGGGACAGCAGAATTTTTTTTTTTTTTACCAAAAACATGTAGCAGAATACATTTGGCTTAAATTTATGACAAAATTCGATTTTATTGGAATACTTTTAAAGTGGAAAGAAGAAAAGATTGTTTTGTTTTCCCCCCCAAATTTCCGCTCTTTTTTTGCTTATATCGCAAAAAAAAGCGGAGTCGTGAATAAATACCACCAAAATAAAGCTCTATTTGTGCAAACAAAATGATAAAAATGTCATTTGGGTACAGCGTAGCATGACCACGCAATTGTCATTGAAAGTGTGAGAGCGATGAAAATTGGGCTGGGAAGGAAGGGGGTGAAAGTGCCCTGTATTGTAGTGGGTAAAGAGATAACCCTACCTGCACAGGAACAGTGAAGAAAAAAACCTATTGAGGGTTTGTTTCTTCACTCAAAACAGAAAAAAAATTCCGAAGATTGCTAAAAGCAGTTTAAATTCAGAAATACACTTTAAATTTGAAAAAAAAAAAAACATTGGTGTAAGCATATCAGTAGGAATCAGCAGCACTGTTAAAGCAACCTCTTTTAGGACTTGCAATATCTGTGTCCCAGTTAGCTTGAAATATTCTAGGTCAGGGATATGCAATTAGCAGACCTCCAGCTGTTTCATAACTACAAATCCCATAAGGCATAGCAAGACTCTGACAGCCACAAGCAATGCACCCAGAGGCAGAGGCATAATGGGACTTGTAGTTTTGCAACAGCTGGAGGTCCGCTAATTGCATATCCCTGTTCTAGGTTAATTATCATTTACCTAAAACTTTCAATGGTGTATGAGTCTGTACGACTGTTGTAGAGACATTAGACTAAGATCTTTAGAATAGAACTGAAAACCTCAGACATCTGTCTAGTGCCTCAATTTATTTATGTCCATACAAAGACTTGAGGTAATAAATCTCTTCACAATGGATTTAAAGTGACATTAAAGCTTCAGATTTTTTTTTATAAAAAAAAAAAATGTATTTTACTTACATGGTCTGTGCAGTGGTTTTGCACAGAGCAGCCCTGATCCTATTCATTTTTGATCCCCCAACTGGCTCATCTTTGGGGAATGCCCCCATAGAAAGCTGCTTTCTATGGGAGCACTCGTGCTGCTAGCTCCTAAGCTGCCCTGTCTGCATCTATATATACACAGACCGGACGGCTCGGCCCTGCCTCCCTGTCACAGGTGCCGCTGCTGGCCAGTCTGCCCAGTGAGGAAGAAGACTGTGGCAAGAGCCGCTGCTCTTGATCGCATCATTTAGTCGAGGTCAGGCTCAGTTAAGCTGGCTGGTGGCAATCCTGTTGCACAGAAGAGTTTTTTTTTACCTTTTAAAGTGTTACTAAACCCAGGAGCCTGCATTCACTATAGCTGGTCACCCACAGTATACAGAACATGCAAATGCAATAGTTTTAGTAAATCGAAACAGCTTAATACCTTTTCTCACCAGCAGTCTTGTGACTATCAGTGTCTGATTAAAGCTTGTAGGAGGAGTTTTCATTCTCCCCTGATTGTCCTATGAGGCTTCAGGACCCTTGACCTTCTGTCTGGACAGTGCTGATTGTCCCTGTGCTGATCACGTGTACTCTTCCAAGAAAAAATAACTCTATAGCAATACACACTAAACTGAGCATGCACAGCTTGCCCCCAAGGCTCTGTTCTATCAGGAGATGATTTGGGGACAGTGGAAGAAGGGGAGGATCAGAGAAAACAGGATCAAACTGCCTTTTCACACAACGCAAAGGATTAACCCTTTGGGCTCCACGGTAAGTGTAACATGCATGCTTTATTGCATATACAGACAGATTTTACTGTTGTGGGTTTAGTAACACTTTAATGCATAGAATCAATTAAGGTAATAAACCTGAAGGCGTTAGAACCACTTTAATTTCTGATTTTGGATTGTTGGTTCAATTGGGACGCAAGGAATAGCTTTGGGTTAGAATGAACTATATTGGTCAATCTGTCTTCACATGATGTCGTTTTACTGTATGCGCTCCTTTACTCACCATAGTTGATGTATATTGTTTTTTTGTATTTACTTAACCTAGGAAATGTGCTTTGAGTGGTCAAACCAAGACATGTAAGCACAGGATTAAGCTTGGAGACTCCAGCAATTATTACTATATTTCTCCATGTTGTAGATTTAGGGTGAGTAAAGTTCATTATTTGGTTCTCTTTGGTTATACATGCATGGTTATAATGCACTTCATTCATTTCCATTTTAATTGTGATTTATTTTAGATTACCTCTGTATGTAATTTCTTCACATATATTCGGTACATTCATCAAGGACTGGTAAAGCAGCAGGATGGTGAGTGTGAAATCAAGTTTAATCAATTTTAGTAAATGTAAACATGCCACTTGTTAGGTTGTAATTTTTGCCTTCCTTGAAAATAATTGTGTAATCTTTGATATGAACATTTGCAATACTTGGCAAATGTATAAAATCTATTTTTTTGCTTACGTAAAAAAGTTTACATCGCATCTAACAATTTATGGAAATTTACCAAAATGAAAAAATATCAGGGAAATGCTCTTGTTTAGCAGGTTTGCAAATTAATGCCCCACCTCCTGAATGTTTAAGGGCTTGTTCACACCACATCAGATGAGCTGCATTTAGCAGCTTAGAATGCTGTGTTGAGGTGGGTAGCGGTGTGTTGCATAAAAATGTAGAGGTGAAAAAAAACTTGAAGTATAGTCAAAGTTTTTTTGGCTCTACTTCTTCTATGGATCACACTGTGACTTGTTTTTAGCCAACAGCGGGCTAAAGCCTTCTGTTTGCTAATGTCACTCAGCCGGTCCAGGCACTGGATCAATCCAGAATTTACAGTCAGGATCCACCCAGAAACCTGGACTGGCAGCTGGCTCATCCTCTCAGCGAGCCGCTGAGCGACTGAGCCAGCTGCTTCCCCATCACCTTCCACAGTCAACTCTCCAGTGAGAGCTGGAGGGACACAGCAGCAAGCCACTGCCTACCAGTCACAGCTCTCCGCTCAAAGTGGAGGGAAGAACTGAGAGATCAGTGGTGTTTAACCACTCAGTTCTCAGTGTAGTGGCGGGGGACAGATGCAGCATCAGATTGATGCTGCATTTCCATTTTTTTTTTTTTTTTTTCATCGGGGGTTCCCAAGCTTCTCTCAATATTTCCTTGTGTTGTAACAATTCCCCTGCACAACAGAAACCAGCCTGCCCCTGTTTTAGTGTGCAGGCTTGTGTAAAGGAGCTCTAAACCATTTGCCAATTCTGGTAGTCATTTGGCTACATTTGCCAGGAAGCATTACCTAAAGTCTCCCTGCCAGTATTGTGTTCTCCAGTGCAGTGCTGTGCTTCTTTACATATCACATAAGAATGTTAAGAAGAATACATTTCTCTTTTCTTTTCTTTCATCAGGGGACACAGAGGCGTAGTACTTACTGCGTGGTTTATATCGGCGTATCAGGTGCTGGGCACTGGCATGCCCCTTAAGGCGTGAACTTCCCCTATATAACCCCTCCAACTATTGGAAGTCCTCCGTTTTTTCGCCATTGTCTAAGGTGTTGGGCACGTGTAAGGATGTGTACTGAGCTCCATGGGCAGTAGTCCTTTGAGAGCCAGCCATCCTGACCGGATCCGTTCTGATGTCTCCGTACTGGACTAAATGAACGGTACCCGGCCTCGTCATCCGAAGACATGAGGTTTTGCTTGTGAATGCTTTAAAGCTGGGCCCTGGGATCCAGTACTTTTTGGTAGTGAGGCCAATAAAAGTTTACTGGCAGGGTCTTCTCGCAGGTCCAGGATTGCGGGATTACCTGAGTGTACCCCTGTTCCTGAAGGTTTCCATTCAAGGTCTTGGAGCCTACCGTGAAGAGCGGCACTTAAGCATCCGATACTTCCGCATGGAATCAATTCGGTCGGTAGTAGCCATCCTCCAAAGAGGAGAATTTTTTGCTTCAATCGATATCAAGGATGCTTATCTTCATGTGCCAATATTTCCCACTCATCAGAGGTTTCTACGCTTCAAGGTAGAAAACCGTCACTTTCAGTTTGTGGCCCTGCCATTCGGTCTAGCCACAGCTCCTCGAGTATTCTCAAAGATTCTGGCTCCTGCTTTAGCCAGATTAATGGCTCGGGGCATAATGGACCTAGCCTATTTGGGACGATCTACTCTTAGCAGATCATTTGGTTTTGGGGTTAGACCATGGTCTGGTGACAACTGTAAACTACCTGGAATCTCTAGGCTGGGTTCTCAACCTAGAAAAGTCCTCCTTGAGGCCACCAAGGAGAGTAAAGTACCTGGGACTAATCATAGATACCAGGTAGGGAAAGGTATTTCTACCTCTAAAGAGAAACTGTTCCATTGCAGAACTAATTCATCTCATCAAGGCAAAGAAAAAGCCTTCCATTCTGTTGTGCATAAGCTTATTGGGGAAGATGGTGGCCTCCTTCGAGACTGTCCCTTGCGCACAGTTTCATTCAAGATTGCTACAAAGCGCAATCCTGCCAGCCTGAAACAAAAAGGTTCAGGCCTTGGATTTTCCAATTCAGCTGGCTCCCGAAGTACGTCAGAGCCTGAATTGGTGGCTGATATCCAGCAACCTTCAAAAGGGAAGGACATTTCTACCGTCCACCTGGAAGGTAGTAACCACGGATGCCAGTCTTTTAGGCTGGGGAGCTGTCCTGGAAGAGGATTCTGTCCAGGGAAAATGGTTCAGGTTGGAAAGGACCTTGCCTATCAATATTTTGGAAATTTGCGCAATCCGTCTGGCTTTAAGAGCCTGGACGGTCAGACTGAAGGGCTGTCCTGTCAGGATTCAGTCCAACAACGCCACGACTGTGGCTTATATCAATCACCAGGGGGGCACGAAGAGTAGTGCAGCCCAGAGAGAGGTGAATCACATTTTGTCTTGGGCAGAACACAACGTCCCTTGCCTATCGGCAGTGTTCATTCCTGGGGTAGAGAATTGGCAGGCAGACTACTTGAGGCGCCAACAACTGTTTCCAGGAGAGTGGTCTCTTCATCCCGACATCTTTCTTGCGATATGTCAGAGATGGGGTACTCCAGACGTGGACCTGTTCGCGTCCAGATTCAACAACAAAGTCGGCAACTTTGTGTCAAGGACAAGGGATCCGCTAGCTTGCTTGCAGAACAGACGCATTAATCTTCCCATGGGATCAGTTTTCTCTGATCTATGCATTTCCTCCAGTTCTGTTACTTCCACGTCTTCGCAGGATCAGGCAGGAACAAAGGGAGGTGATTCTCGTGGCCCAGAGGGCCTTGGTTCACCGAGATCATAAGGATGACAGTAGGAGTTCCCTGGACTCTGCCATTATGGCCGGACCTTCTTTCACAGGGTCCGGTATTCCATCCTACCTTACAGACGCTAAATTTGATGGTCTGGCTATTGAGACCCAGATCCTAAGGGGGTTGTGGGTTATCTCCTTCAGTCATAGCTACCTTGATGCCAGGAAGCCAGCTTCCAGGATCATCTACTATAGAGTCTGGAAGGCATATGTTGCCTGGTGCGGATCCAGGGGTTGGCACCCCAGGAAATATGTTATAGGTAGAATTCTTGAATTCCTACGGATGGGATTAGAGATGAATCTGGCCTTGAATACCATCAAGGGCCAGATGTCTGCCTTGTCAGTGTTTTTAGTGGCCTTTAGCTTCTCACTCTTTAGTGCGTAGCTTTGTGTAGGGGGTAACATGGATCAGTCCTGATTATGCATAAGGATAAGGTGGTTTTACGCCCTCATCCTGAATTCCTGCCAAAGGTAGTGACAGGTTTTCACTTAAACCAAGATATTGTTCCTCCTTCATTCTTCCCAGAGCCTCAATCTAGGGAAGAGAGGTTGCTACATTGCCTTGATGTGGTTAGGGCGTTCAGAGTATATTTAAGAGTGACCGCTCAAGTTCGTAAGACAGATATTTTGTTTGTTCTGCTGGATGGTCCAAAGAGGAACATCTAGATCCACTATTGCTAAGTAGATTCGTCGGGTCATTGTACAGGCTTATGGTTTAAAGAGGAAGGTTCCTCCTTTTTCATATTAAGGCACACTCTACCAGGGCGATTAGTACCTCCTGGGTGGTGCATCATCAGACCTCCTGTGGCTCAGATCTGTCAAGCCGCAAAATGGTCTTCAGTTCATACATTTACCAGATTTTATCAAATCGATGTTAAGGGTCAGGAGGATTCGGCCTTTAGGCGCAGTGTACTGCAGGCTGCAGTATAAGTCCCCTGTTGTCATTGCTATGGGACATCTCATGTAGTAAGTACTACAGCTCTGTGTCCCCGATGTAAGAAAAGAAAATAGGATTTTTAAAACGGCTTACCTGTAAAAGCCTTTTCTTTGATGTACATCAGGGGACACAGTGGTCCCTCCCTTCTTCTCCTTATACACTTTGATTGCTTGGCTACAAAACTGAGGACTCCCAGTGGTGGGAGGGGTTAAATGGGGGAAGTTCACGCCTTAAGGGGCATGCCAGTGTCCAGCACCTGATACGCCGCTATAACCCACGTAGAGTAAGTACTACGACTCTGTGTTTCCTGATGTACATAAAAAAAAAAAAAGATTTTACAGGTAAGTTGTTTGAACAATCCTATTTCTTTATCGTACATCATAGGACACAGAGTCTCAAGTAATTACTTGGTGGGTTATAGGCCTACCTTCAGGTGTTGACACTGGTATAACCAATACAGGAAGTTGACTCCCCTATATAACCCCTCCTCCTTCCAGGAGCACTCAGTTTTTTCGCCAGTGTCCAAGGTGTTTTAGGCTGTTTGCCAAAGATGGGGGACTCTGGACGTAGACCTTCTAGCGTCCAGATTCAACACTAAGCTAGTCAACTTTGCATCCAGGAAAGGGGACCCACTCGCATACGGAACAGATGCGTTGGCGACCCCGTGGGATCAGTTTTTACTGATCTATGCACTTTTCCTCCGATTCAGTTGCTACCTCAAGTTCTTTGCAGAATCAAGCTGGAAAGAAAATCGGTAATACTGGTAGCGCACCATCATGGCCCAGAAGGTCATCGTACGCAGAGATCGTAAGGATGGCAGTGGAGGGTCCAGGGCTCTTCCCACTAAGGCCAGACCTGCTATCTCAGGGGCCGATATTCCATCCTACTTTATGAATGCTAAATTAAACGGCTTGGCTATTGAGACCCACATTCTGAATAAACGTGGGCTTTCCAGGTCAGTTATCTCTACTTTGATTAATGCTAGGAAGCCAGCTTCTAGAGCTATATATTATAGAGCCTGGAAAGCTTATGTTTCCTGGTGTGAGTCCAAGGGTTGGTACCCTCGGAGATATATCATAGGCAGAATTCTTACCTTTCTACAATTAAGCATAGACATGAAGTTGGCCCTGAGTACTATTAAGGGCCAAGTCTCAGCCTTATTAATTTTTAAGACTGCTTGCTATGCATTCTTTAGTCCAGGGTTTCATGCAAGGAGTGCTACGGATTAATCCGCCAGTTAAATCACTCTTAAGCCCTTGGGACTTAAATTTAGTTTTGTCAGTGTTACAAAAACAGCCATTCAAACCGTTGCAGCATGTTCCCTTAGTCCTTCTGACTAGAAAGCTGATATATTCGTTTGCTATATCCTCAGCAAGGATGATTTCAGAATTGGCTGCTCTTTCTTGTAAGGAGTAATTTGATTATTCATGTGGACAGAGTGGTGTTAAGCCCTCGTCCAGTTTTTTTGCCAAAAGTGGTTTCAGGCTTTCATCTGAATGAAGATATTGTCCTGCCAGGGTTTTTTCCCCAAGACCTTGTTCCAGGGAAGAAAGGTCACTACATTGTCTTTGATGTAGTGAGAGCAGTGAAAATGTATTTAAGAAAACTGCTCCGATTTGTAACACTGATGTCTTATTTCTTCTGCCAGAGGGTCCTAAGAAGGGACAGGCAGCGTCAAAATCCACTGTCGCTAAGTGCATTTGGCAAGTTATAATTCAAACTTATGATTTAAAGGGAAAGATTCCCCCTTTTCAAGTTAAGGTGCACTCTATCAGAGCGGTTGGTGATTCTTGGGCAGTGCGTCACCAGGCCTCCAGGTCTCAAATCTGCAAGGCCGCGACTTGGCCTTCAGTACATACATTTGCAAAATTGTATCAAGTGCATGTAAGATGGAATGAGGATATCACCTTCGGGCACAGTGTGCTGCAGGCAGCAGTATAAGTCCTCAGGTCTGGGGGTTAACCTACGGGTTGTGTCTCCCTCCCCTCAAGTAGCATTGCTATGGGACATCCCACCAAGTAATTACTTGACTCTTTGTCCTATGATGTACGATAAAGAAAATAGGATTTTTTAAAACAGCTTACCTGTAAAATCCTTTTCTTGGAGTACATCATAGGACACAGAGCTCCCGCCCCTCTGTTTTATGGGGTGACAGTATATTACTTATATTGCTTGGCTACAAAAACTGAGTGCTCCTGGAAGGAGAAGGGGTTATATAGGGGAGTCAACTTCCTGTATTGGTTATACCAGTGTCAACACCTGAAGGTAGGCCTATAACCCACCAAGTAATTACTTGAGACTCTGTGTCCTATGATGTACTCCAAGAAAAGGATTTTATAGGTAAGCAAGCTGTTTTAAAAATTCTATTTTTTGGAGCAGGCTATTTTACATACTTTTCCCAGGGATAATTACCTCAAGCAGTTATGTGAATTTACTAGCTCTTGGTGTCCTCAAGTGCAGCACCAGATGTGAGCAATAGGCCACACATTTGCTATCTGTCATATGTCAAGTATAGCATTATGTAGTGAGTACAGGGTGTAAGTGTGAAGCTATTGATTTAGTTAGGTGCCTAGAAGTTGTCTGTGTAGCTGTTAAAAAATAGCAATTACAGATAATAAAAATCAGTGAATGTGTCCTGATCTTCACACACATGAGAAATGTTTTGCTTATTTGTACAGCAGTAGTGGGGTGAATGACTTATCTGTTTTTAGGGTGCTGACTGTTGGCTATAATGCTTGTTTTCAAATATTTTTTTTTGACATGTAGCGTGGAATCATCCTGGTTAGTGTAAAGTTTTAAATCTCCACAAGGCTATTTCCAACCCATAAAATGGATTGGATATAGCTTATCTGAAGCATGAGGTTTCAAGCAAGACCAATGTGTGTTTTACCAAGATCTGCTGTTTACACCGCCTTGCTAATCCCTCACAATATATACAGCGATTTTTAGTCACTCATTTGCAGTACTTTACATTTTTTAGCAACTATCCAATACATCGCAGATCTTAAATACTTAGGGAGGAAATGCTAGATGAAAAACCTATTAGTTCTGCTATCCAAAGACAACCACTGTGTAGTGTAAAAGAGCTATAAAAACAAACTTACAAAAAAGTACAGAATCAAGCTTGTAGGTATCATTTGATCCATATCTCCTCCTTCATGCTTGCAGGGGAGAAGATGAGCAGTAACATTAAAGCGGTTGTTACACAAAAAAAATAAAAATTATCATGTCCCTTTTCCCCACCTACCGACCACGAAGATATGCTGTACGTCAGTCTGTGCAAGGAGGATAGCAGGTGCGCGTCCGCAGACTGTCCGCCAGCAACCAACGATCCTGGTGAGGAGAGGCAGAACGGGGAACTGCCTATGTAAACAAGGCGATTCCCCGTTCTGCCAGATGACATGACAGAGATCTACTGTTCCCAGTCATCGGGAACAGTGATCTCTGTCATGTTCCAGTACGCTCATCCCCCCTACAGTTAGAACACACTTAACCCCTTCCTTGCCAGTGCATTTTTATAGCACTGATTAATGTAATAACGTCACTGGTCCCCAAAAAGTGTCATTTTCGGGTCAGATTTGTCCACCGCAGTGTCCCAGTCTGGCTAAAAATTGCAGATCAGTGTCATTACCAGTAAAAACAATAAAAAAAAAAAAAAATCCCTAAATCTCTCCCGTAGTTTGTAGACGTGATAACTTGTGTTCAGATCAATATACGCCTATTGTAATATTTTTTATTTTTTTGCAAAAAATTGTAGAACATATATCAGCCTAAACTGATGGATAGATTTGTTTTTTATATATTTTATTTTGGATATGTATTATAGCAGAAAGTAAAAAAAAAAAAAAAAAAAATTGTTCTTTTTTTGTTTATAGCGCAAAAAATAAAAACCGCAGAAGTGATCAAATACCGCCAAAAGAAAGTTCTATTTGTGGGTAAAAAAGACATCAATTTTGTTTGGACACAATGCGCAATTGTCATTTAAAGCAAAGCAGTGCCTTATCGCGAAAAATGACCTGGTCATTAAGGGGTAAATCCTTCCGGGGCTGAAGTGGTTAAATAATGTTATACGGCACAGTGCTTGTGCTGTGTAATTTGGCCCACTGTAACACCTAAAAAAAAAACTGGCTTATCCTGCCAGTTTTCTTACCTCCCCCCCCCCCCCCCCCTCGGTAAACTGACCACGGTTTATGGCTGCTGAGCCCTGACACCGTTCTCAGTTTGTGCCTCTGTCATCCGCTGTCTCCTATCTGCTCTCTCCCTTCCCTATCTGTCAGCTTGTGATAGTGCCCTCCCCCTCCTGCTGCTGACATAACATGTACATTTTCATACTATCCTCTCTGTCTTTTTTTAATGCTGTGTCTGTGATTCATAAAAATGCAGATTACACCTCATTTCAGAGCACTGGCCGGCTCTCTCCACCTCCTCTCCTGACTAATGTCAGCAGGGGGAATCTCGGCTCCGCCTGCTGTAGCTGTCAAATGGGGAGAGGACAGAGCCGGCTGGTCACATGAGCACCAAAGGGCACTCTGAAATTGGGTATAATTGCAATTTCTTTTATAACTCACACACACGGGGACACAGCATTAAGAGACAGAGCAAATAGTATAAAGTAGTGAGAGTGGCTTAACAACCACTTTAAGCACAGGACTTGGTATACAACGTTCTAATGAAATTACAAAATAAGATTAAAGAGTTAAAAATGTTTAGTTGCACTTATTTATGGAGATGCTAACATTACTTCATAAAATCAAGCTCTGACCCAACTTCTTCACCTGACTATTGGTGCATTTCTGTATTGTTTGGCTTTTCTAATTGTGTGCCTGAAGCTCAACATTATAAACTGAGGTTTGGATTTGTGGATTCAGAACTTAATTATTCACAAAGTTTAAGCAGAAAACCGTCTTTGTGTAGAAAACAAAATGTGGCGCCACAACGTAATATGGGAAATTCTGGCCCTTTACATACAAGGATAAACCAAAGTCATATAGTAGATTTGCACAGCGAAGTGTGACATGTTAATCAGAGCATACTGATCAGATCTGTTCCCAAATATTTATTGGGGAATGTAGAATGCCAAACTGCATTAAAAGGAGAAGTCCAGCCTGAGCTTGTTTGGCTGGACTTCTCCTATTGGTCACAGGAGTACAATTCGTTTTGCACTCCTGTGACCCGTTTTCAGCAGAGTGTGGACTGATGTCACAGGAATCAGTCCAGGTACCGCGCCATTGTGACAAAGTCTGGATCCCCCAGGTGCCTGGACTGATGCACGTCTCAGGCTTTCAGCTCAGCACTCCAGTGAGAGTGAAAGAGCTGAGAGGAGAGCTGCAGATTGACAGTCAGCAGCTCTCTGCTCTGGAATCTGGGAGAACCGAGCCACCGGCGATGTTCGATCGCTTGGTGCAGAAAGGGCGGGGGACAGATGCAGCAATGGACCGACAAAGCATCCACCTAGGTAAGTATGAATGAGCAAAAAAAAAAAACCTACTTCCCTTTTAACCGGTCCCCGACCGACTCCTGTACTTATACGTCGGCAGAATGGCAAGGCCGGGCAAAGTAACGAACCCGTACGTTACTTTGAATCTCCCTCCATGCTCGCGTTCGCCACCGCCGGCGCGAATGCCTGCCGTGAGCCTTGTGAAGGTGCCTGCGGGTCCCACAAACTCTATCACTGAATGGGCAGATGGCGATGTAAACAGCATCTCCCCATTCTGCCTAATGACAGCACACCGATCGTCTGCGATCAGTGTGGTGCCACACCTCTAGGATACACTTAACCCCTCCCCACCCCCTAGTGGTTAACCCCTTCACTGCCAGTGACATTTTTACAGTAATCAATGCAATTTTATAGCATCGATCGCTGTATTAATGCCAATGGTCCCAAAAATGTGTCAAAATTGTCCAATGTGTCCTCCAAAATGTCAGTCACGATAAAGATCGATGATCGCCACCATTACTAGTAAAAAAAAATTTTTTTTTTTAAAATGCCATAAAACTATCCCCTATTTCGTAGATGCTATGACTTTTCCGCAAACTAAAACGCTTATTGGGATTTTATTTATATATTTTTGGGGGATATTTATTATAGCAAAAAGTAAAAAAAACTTTATAGCTCAAAAAATAAAAACCGAAGAGGTGATCAAATACCACCAAAAGAAAGCTCTATTTGTGGGGGAAAAAAGGACGTCAATTTTGTTTAGGAGCCACGTCGCACGACCGCACAATTGTCCGTTAAATCAGTGCAGTGCCAAATCGCAAAAAACGCACTGGCCAGGAAGGGGGTAAATCCTTCCGGGGCTGAAGTGGTTAAAGCAGAACTAAAGCCATAGATACTTCCTCTCAAATGTTCCATTGCCCTTGAGGTCCTTTGTCGGCATCTTTTCTCCATCTTCTTCTGGGGTCTAGTCATCGGCCATCTTGATCGGCCAGCTCAAGGTGACAAAATGCTGGTACACTGGTAGTGAGTTAGTCATCCCAATACACTGATACTATGCTGGAAATGTAAACTGAGCTGTGCTTGCACAGCTCAATGCACACTGTGTGTAGGTGGACTGTGAGAATACAGGTAGATTTATCTAAATGCAGAAGAGACATTGCATATCTCTTCTGCTATAAATGGCCTACCTGTTAATAAGATTTTTAAACTTTTACTTCAGCTTTAACTTGAACCGTTTCCTACCAATGCCATTTCCCAGTTCATGCACAGTGCTAGGTATACAAAGCAGGTTAGTACCACAAAATGCTCACTTGATGTCCACTGAATGTTCACTCTTTATTTTACAGCAGCCATCACCTTAGGCAGGCTTACTACTATTGTTTCTTTGAGTTTGGAGCTACTCATTTTGTTTTTCTCTCCAAATCCTAGGTTCATCAGCATGGTATAAATAATGTGGGTTCTCCTTATATTTTAGAGACAATGCGAAAAACTATATGCACTGGTAAAATGCGTTCATTTTCTGCCCCGTGTATACACTACAGTGATTTATAAAATATCAATAGATTCTTCGTAGAGGCATGCACCTAAGTTGGTACAATTGAAGATTTTAAGAGTACCTATATTCAGTAGTAAAAAATGTACGAGTAATTTTCTGGGAAAAAGTTTATCATATTCTTTCCTTTTACACGTTGTGTGAATTGACTTTACCCCCTTAAAACAAAGTCTGAATGTGTATATCTCTCTCTTTTTCCGCACAGTTGACCAGATGTTCTGGGAGGTCATGCAACTGAGAAAAGAGATGTCTCGAGCAAAACTTGGATTTTTCAAAGAAGAACTTTAGAACACTAATGGATTGTACTTGAACTTAATATCTTCCACATTAGTTAGATGGAAGAAATGATATAACACAGGGTTTTGTTTGTCACTGAGATCACACAATATCTATCCTCTGTACTCTGCAAACTACACTGTATGAAACTGGCCTATCCTGTGTGTGCTACAGACAGTTTATTCCTGAGGTTTCTTGCAGGCATTAATATCTGTAAATTATTGGTGAAACATGCAAATTTCAAGAAATAAAGTGTAGTTTCAAATGTAATCAGTTTGACATTTACTGATATCTAGGATCTAGGATCTGGAAAAAGATGGTATAAAGGTTAAAGGGGTTGTAAAGGTAGAAGATTTTTTATCTTAATGCATTGTATGCATTAAGATAAACCTTCTGTGTGTAGCAGCCTCCCCAGCACCCCCCTAATACTTACCCTGAGTCCCTTCTCTCTCCAGTGATGTCCATGATCCCATCAGCCATCCAGGACACTGCTCCTGATTGGCTGAGACACAGCAGCCGCATCATTGGCTCCCACAGCTGTCAATCAAAGTCTGTCAATCAGGGGAGAGAGGGGATGGGGCTCCTTGTCTAAATAGATACACAGAGCTTTGACTTGGCTTGGGTGCCCCCTGTAGCAAACTGCTGACTGAGGGGGCACTTGGAGGAGGGAGGGGCCAGGAGAGCAGAAGAGGGACCTGAGAAGAGGAGGATACGGGCTGCAAAACCAACTGCATAGAGGAGGTAAGTATAACATGTTTATAAAAAAAAAAAAAAAAAAAATTATAACAAAGTAAACCTTTACAATCACTTTAATCAAAAGTCACTATCAGTAACACTGCCCATGCTTGTTTCTGTCTTCATGGTGACCCTCATTGAAGTTTTCCATGAAATGAAAATTAAATGTTTATTAGAATCACTTTGATGTAGTGCAGGTACTTTTCAGGCTATTTTCAGCTTGCCGGATTGCCTTGCTGTCCATTTTCAGCTAGATTCTCTCATAACATTTTGGGTAAATTAAGGCTTTTATGGGTATTATAGACCTATGAAACAGTTTGCTTGATGAAATGGAATATTCTGCTTTGTTATTATAATTGGCTGAAATTATATTTTCTTATTGAACAAACTCTGGCTTCAATTATACAGGACATTGTCAGTACAGTTGGGTCCATATATATTTAGACACAGGCACAATTTTAGATTTTTACAGGTATCTACCAAAACATATTTAAGCTATGGTTGTATAATGGATATGGGTTGAATGTGCGCACACTCAGGTTTAATTTGAGAGTATGTACATCTCAATCAGAGGAAGGGTTTAGGAATTACAGCTCTTAAGAATAGCCACCCCGTTCTTTAAGGGACGAAAAGTAATTGGACAGTGGAATCAAAAGCGGTTTCATGGCCAGGTGTGGGCTACTCCATTATTTCTTCATCAATTAAGCTGGTAAAAGATCTGGAGTTGGTATTTGCATTTGGAATCTATTGCTGTGAGCCTACATCATGGGTTCAAATGAGCTGTCCATGCACGTGAAACAGGCCATTGTTTTAAAAAACAAAACAAATCCATCAGCAGCAACATTAGGAGTGGCCAAATCAACAGTTTGGTACATTCTGATGAAAGAAGAATGCACTGGTGAGCTCAGCAACTTAAAAAGGCCTGTACATCCACGGAAAACAACAGTGGTGGATGATCACAGGATCCTCTCTATGGTAAAGAAAAACCCATTCACAACATCCAGACAAGTGAAGGACACTCTCCAGGAGGTGGGTGTATCATTGTCAAAGTCTGCAATCAAGAGAAGACTTCACAAGAGCAAATGCAGAGGGTTCACCACAAGGTGAAAACCATTCATAAGCCTGAAGAATTGAAAAGCCAGATTAGAATTTGCCAAAAAACATCAAAAAGAAAAAAAAGCCAGAGCAGTTCTGGAAAAGCATTCTTTGGACTAACGAAACCAAGATTAATCTGTACCAAAATGACGGGAAGAAAAAAGTGTGGAGAAGGCTTGGAACAGCTCATGATCCAAAGCACACAATGTCATCTGTAAAACATGGTGGAGGCAGTGTGATGACATGGGCATGCATGGCTTCCACTGGGTCATTGGTGTTTGATGTGACAGAAGCAGCCGGGATTAATTCTGCAGTGTTTAGAGAGATACTGTCAGCCCAGATTCAGCCAAACACAGAAAAGTTGATTGGACGGCGCTTCACAGTACAGATGGACAACGACTCAAAACGCACTTCAAAAGCAACCCAGAAGCTTTTGAAGGAAAGTAAGTGGAATATTCTGCAATGGCCAAGTCAATCACCTACTCTCAACCCAATTGAGCATGCATTTCACTTGCGGAATGCAAAACTAAAGGCAGAAAGACCCACAAACACAGAATGACTAAAGACACCTGCAGTTAGCACCTGGCAAAGCAGAAAGAAGGAAACCCAGTCTTTGGTAATGTCCATGGGTTCCAGGCTTCAAGCAGTCATTGATTCTCAACAAAATATTTAAAATGAACATGTTATTTATGATTTTATATATATATATATATATATATATATATATATATATATATATATATATTTGTCCAATTGAAAATGGGGATACTGTGTATAGAAATGGTTGCAGCTCCTAAAATTTGTACTTGATATTTATGTTCAACCGCTTGAATTAAAGCTGAAAGTCTGCGCTTCAAATTTAGTTTGGATTGTTTTGTTCTAATTTTATTCTGGTGGCATACAGAGCCAAAAGTATATATGGACCTAACTGTAGTGCCTATGTGGAGCATTTACCTGAGAAATTAGAACCTGCTGTGTTTGCATATGTGTATGTATGTGTGTGTGTATGTATGTGTGTATATATATATATATATATATATATATATATATATATATATATATACACACACACACACACACACACACACACACACACACACACACACACACACACAGTGCCTTGCGAAAGTATTCGGCCCCCTTGAACTTTTCAACCTTTTGCCACATTTCAGGCTTCAAACATAAAGATATAACATTTTTATTTTTTGTGAAGAATCACCAACAAGTGGGACACAATTGTGAAGTGGAACGAAATCTATTGGATTTTTGAAACTTTTTTAACTAATAAAAAAATGAAAAGTGGGGCGTGCAAAATTATTCAGCCCCCTTGTGTTAATACTTTGTAGAGCCACCTTTTGCTGCGATTACAGCTGCAAGTCGCTTGGGGTAATGTCTCAGTTTTGCACATCGAGAGACTGAAATTCTTGCCCATTCTTCCTTGCAAAACAGCTCGAGCTCAGTGAGGTTGGATGGAGAGCGTTTGTGAACAGCAGTTTTCAGCTCTTTCCACAGATTCTCGGTTGGATTCAGGTCTGGACTTTGACTTGGCCATTTTAACACCTGGATACGTTTTATTTGTGAACCATTCCTTTGTAGATTTTGCTGTATGTTTGGGATCATTGTCTTGTTGGAAGATAAATCTCCGTCCCAGTTTCAGGTCTTTTGCAGACTCCAACAGGTTTTCATCCAGAATGGTCCTGTATTTGGCTGCATCCATCTTTCCCTCAATTTTAACCATCTTCCCTGTCCCTGCTGAATAAAAGCAGGCCCAAACCATGATGCTGCCACCACCATGTTTGACAGTGGGGATGGTGTGTTGAGGGTGATGAGCTGTGTTGCTTTTACGCCAAACATATCGTTTTGCATTGTGGGCAAAAAGTTCGATTTTGGTTTCATCTGACCAGAGCACCTTCTTCCACATGTTTGGTGTGTCTCCCAGGTGGCTTGTGGCAAACTTTAGACGAGACTTTTTATAGATATCTTTGAGAAATGGCTTTCTTCTTGCCACACTTGCATAAAGGCCAGATTTGTGCAGTGTACGACTGATTGTTGTCCTATGGACAGACTCTCCCACCTCAGCTGTAGTTCTCTGCAGTTCATCCAGAGTGATCATGGGCCTCTTGGCTGCATCTCTGATCAGTCTTCTCCTTGTCTGAGCTGAAAGTTTAGAGGGACGGCCAGGTCTTGGTAGATTTGCAGTGGTCTGATACTCCTTCCATTTCAAAATGATTGCTTGCACAGTGCTCCTTGGGATTCTTCATTCTCTGCTCTTTGGGATGTTTAAAGCTTGGGAAATCCTTTTGTATCCAAATCCGGCTTTAAATTTCTCCACAACAGTATTACGGATCTGTCTGGTGTGTTCCTTGGTCTTCATGATCTCTGCGCTTTCAACAGAACCCTGAGACTATCATAGAGCAGGTGCATTTATACAGAGACTTGATTACACACAGGTTGATTCTATTTATCACCATCAGTCATTTAGGACAACATTGGATCATTCAGAGACCCTCGCTGAACTTCTGGAGTGAGTTTGCTGCACTGAAAGTAAAGGGGCTGAATAATTTTGCACGCACCACTTTTCAGTTTATTTGCTAAAAAAGTTTAAAATATCCAATAGATTTCGTTCCACTTCACAATTGTGTCCCGCTTGTTGGTGATTCTTCACAAAAAAATTTAAATTTTATATCTTTATGTTTGAAGCCTGAAATGTGGCAAAAGGTTGAAAAGTTCAAGGGGGCCGAATACTTTCGCAAGGCACTGTGTATGTATGGATGTATGTGTATGTATGTATGTATATATATATATATATATATATATATATATATATATATATATATATATATATATATATATATATATATATATATATAATATGTGTGTGTGTGTATATGTATGTATATATATATATAATGTGTTTCTTATTTGGGCCAAAAGGTTAGATGGACTCTCTTAAAACCCCTTGCTGCAACCCAAGCCTCACCTTTTCAATCTACCCCTTTGCTCTATCGTAAGCAGGGATTATGCAGGGTTTTGACTACCTGTTCTACAGGGAGCATGACATTTATACCTGAATGGGCAAAGTAACTATGTCAGAGGAGTTGTTTTCTACAGGCATGCTTTATTTGTTTTGATTATTTATTGCAAGTATTCCTATAGTGCCAACGATATTTGAAAGCTCTTTACATTTACATTCACATCAGTCTCTGTCCTCAAGAAGCTTACAATCCAAGGTCCCTACCTCGCGTGAATACATACACGTACTAGAGCTCATTTAGACAGGAGCAAATTGGCCTACCAAAATGTCTTTGCAGAGTGGGAAGCATGCACAGGGAAAACATGCAAACTCCATTTGAACCAGGGACATGTAGGTTTTAGGTTGGCACTCTCACCTAGCAGTAAAAGGGGTTGCTGGTTCAAATCCCAACCACAACACTACTTGCCTGGAGTTTGCATGTTCTCTCTGTGCCTGCGTGGGTTTCCTCTGGGTACTCCAGTTTCCTCCCACACTCCAAAGACAAGCTAGTAGGTTAATTGGCTTCTGTCCAAAATTGGCCGTAGTATATGAATGTGAGTTGGAGACCTTGGATTGTGGGCTCCTTGAGGGTAGGGACCGATGTGAGTGTGTGATGTATGTGAGGAGTGCGTAAATTGACTACACTATATGGGTACCCTAAATAAGATAATGGATGAGCATCTTAATGAGACACAATGTACAGGTATAGAGATAATTGTGTATACACACACCCAACACTCACTCAGGTTGAACTGGATGGACTGGTGTCTTTATTCAACCTTGCTAACTATAAGTACACTATATAAGTACTATGTAAGTAAACAAGACTTAACCCCTAAGCCACAATATATTATAGATTGCCCACTTGATCTTTGACCCTTCCCCTGCAGATTCAGTCTGTAAGCTGCTTGCACCTTTGTATGCTTCTGAGCCATCAACTGTGGGCACTTTGTCATCAAAACGCTTAAGCTGATGTGCTCTCCCCTAAAGAGACATGGTCCGCTGCCATTAATTAGCAAAATTAAAAGACCATTTTAGACCTTAATCGTGCGGTATGTCTGTATGAAGTTTGGACTGCTGATGGGATTTTTTGCACCCCCCCAAACTTGTGTTGGCACTGTCCCCTTTTATCACTAAGTGGTCTGTTTAGGCAGTGGATCTGGCCATCCCATAATTTAATAAGGCACTTACTGTTCTGGTGGAGGATGTCATTTTAAGTACCACACTGATTAGAGACTAGCAGCTCTTTGCTCTCTTTGCCAGGGTCCCTCTTTGTGTTCTGGCCATAAGCCTGTTTTACTAGCTTTTAGCTAACTGAGGTAAAACTGGCCATAGATGAGGCTGTGTTTTTGGTTCAATCAGCGAATTGAATAAAAAAAAAACAGATTTTATTCCCCATCCACTCACATTTGAGGTCGATGGGGGAATCCTCTCCGCTGTGTCTTCGTATTCTGACAGCGGGGAGACTTCTCTGCTGTCAGAATACACAGATCATCGCTGCAGTCTATAGCCTGCGGTGCTTATCGAGGAGAGATCTTTCAACAGGTTATATAGTTACATAGTAAGATTTAATAAAGACACCAGTTCAACCTGAGTGAGTGTCTACAATTTTCCCTATCCCTGTACATTGCACACTCACATCGGTCCCTACCCTCAAGGATTCCACAATTCAAGGTCCCCATACATATACTAGGGCCAATTTTTGTACAGAAGCCAATTAACCTACCAGCATGTCTTTGAGGTGTGGGAGGAAACCGGAGTAACCCCATGCAGGCACAGGGAGAACATACAAACTCCATGCAGGTGGTGCCGTGGTTGGGATTCGAACCAGCGATCCTTTTTTAATGCTAGGTGAGTGTACTAAACACTACACCACTGTGCCGCCCCGAAGGATGGTTGAACAGATGTCTGTTCTACCACAGAGGCCATACATGGATAGAAATTTGTCCAATCCCTGCTGAACTGGACAAATTTCAATCCATGTATGGCCAGCTTAAATCTTCTTATCTTCACATGATCAATGTGGATATTGACCCACAGATCAATGATTGAATAAACAAAATGTATTTGGCCTTCAATTTTAGACGTTACTGCTTGCTGGAAACTTACTGTTTGGATCTGTGGCTAAATGGCAGAAATTGCTTGCAAGGAGTGGTTGCTCGATATGGCCTTCAAAGGATAAAGCCTGTTTGGGACTATGTTGGATGCTACTAGTGGTAAGAGTGCCCATCATCCACAGCAAAAGAAATCTAAAGAGCAAACTTTCAAGTCCTCTGTTACATTTCAATGTCCTTTTTTGCTTCACTACACTTGTCACCTTCACTTTGGGACCACCCAGGCTTGACTCGCTTTCCACCAGCAAAACTTGGCATTCCAAGTCTGATAAATGCATCAACAAAACCTCCTTGGCATGTAGGACTCTCCCATGTTCCAAAGTGGGGTGAGCTTCTACTGGCCTTTGTGGATGCTTGAATATCTTGGCTGTAGGAAGCGTTTTTCAAGGGTTACAAGCTTGAGATTAATTCCCTATCGCCTCCTCACTTTTCTCGCTTCAAATCTTCTGGTGTCTACTTGGCACCAGGTTGACCTTCATTGTGTGTTTTCTGTGCTCTTGGAACAAGGGGTTATTGCTCCATTCTCTGCTGCAGAATGTTTTTGAAGGTTTTACTCCAATCTGTTTACCATACACAAGCCCAAAGGGGGCATTCGCCCCATTTTGGACCTCAAAACCCCTAATGCCTATATTTGTCAAAAAATTCTCGATAGGCAATAATGAATCTCATTGATTCTTTCTGCATAAAGGGGATTTTCTGGCCTTGCTAGGCAGAATGGAAGCTTACTTTATATGTACCTATCTTTTCAGTGCATCAGCACTTGCTGCACTACCAGTTTGTGGCCCCTTCATTCTGTCTATCCTAGGCCGTCCCTCTGTCAGAACACAATAGCTCAGCAGTTGAGATCGGTGGACTAACATCCGGTTGTTAGTACAGCGGCTCCTCCTGAGCCCTTCTGGATTGAATGAAAAAAAAAAAACTACTAGGGTGTGCCAGGCTTGCATCTTGCCTGTGGTAAAGGAGGTAGTGTAATGAAGGGCTCCAGAATTTCCTGGTAGAGGGCTGCGCTGATTGGACTTGAACCGCCACGCTCTCTCCCAGTCTACAGTTCACTAGGTCGATAAAGTACTTGCACTAGTTGCATTTATAAATACTTAATAATTTTGTGTTTATTATCTGTTTGGAGTTGAGCTTAAAAACTGAACTTTGTCATAAGCAAATATTTTCTAAATACAAGAGGCATGTGCATACATGAATATTGGTGTGCTGTCTATACTGCCGATATAGAGAAGGATCACCCCCTTAATTGTAATCATAGGTGTTTTTGTTTTGTTTTTTTAAATGATAGAGACAGAATATCAACCATAAATCCAGATAAAATTCACATGATACAAATGTTATAAATTGAGTTGAAGTTCAGTGTGTAAAATATTTGATCCCCTTCCAACCAACAATATATCTGGCTCCCACAGACTGGCTACAGTATGTGGTACACAGATTAGCCTTGTCAATTTAAGGAGGTACTCCTAACGTCAACTCGTTATGTGTATAAAAGACACCTGTCCACAGAATCTTTCTTCCATTCAAACCTCACCATCCTGGGCGAGACCAAAGGATGTCAGGGACAAGATTGTAGACCTGCACAAGGCTGGAATGGGCTACAAGACCATCAGCAAGAAGCTTGGTCAGTGGTTGGAGCGATTATTCACAAATGGAAGAAATACAAAATAACCATCAATCACCCTTAGTGTTGGAGCTCCTTGCAAGATATCGCCTCATGGGGTAAGGTTGATCAAGAGAAAAGTGAGGGGTCAGCCCAGAACTACACAGGAGGAGCTTGTGAATGATCTAAAGGCAGTTTGGACTACAGTCACCAAACAAACTATCGGTAACACAATACGTCGCCATGGATTGGAATCCTGCAGCACCCTGCAAGGTCCCCCTCCTCAAGAAGGAACATGTATTGGCCCATCTGAAGTTTGCCAATGAACATCAAAATGATTCAGAGAAGGATTAGGAGAAAGTGCTGTGGTTAGATGAGACCAAAATTTAGCTCTTTGGTGTTAACTTGACTTGATGTGTTGGGAGGAAGAAAAATGCTGACTATGACCCTAAGAACACCATCCCTACAGTCAAGCATGGAGGTGGAAATATGCTTTGGGTCTGTTTCTCTGCTACATGTGCAGGCTGACTTTGGGGCCAATGAATGGGGCCATTTATTGTAAAAATTTGGATGAGAACCTTCCTTCAGCCAGAACACTGAAGATGGGTTGTGGATGGGACTTCCAACATGACAATGACCCAAAACATACCGCCAAGGCAACAAAGGAGTGGCTTGAGAAGAAGCACATAAAGGTCATGGAGTGACCTAGCCAGTCTCCAGACCTTAATCCTATGTACAATTTATGGAGGGAGCTGAAACTGAGTTGCCAAGCAACAGCTAAGAAACCTTACGGATTTAGAAAAGATCTGTAAGGAAGAATGGACCAAAATCCCTCCTGAGATGTGTTCAAACCTGGTAATCGACTACAAGAAGCGTCTGACCTCTGTGCTTGCCAACCAAGGGTTTCTCCATGACAAGTTTTTCTTGGGGATTACATACTTATTTTATTTACTGAACTGAAACTCAATTTATAACCTTTTGTATTGTGTGTTTTTTTTTTTTCTGGATTTTTGGTTGAGAGTCTGTCTATCATTTTAAAATACACCTATGGTAAGGCTGTTGCTCCCAATTTAACATCCATGTAGGTCCGCATGCATGTCCCTGAGCTCACACTGTCTGCGTTTGGAGTCATGTACACACACGGATGTCAGATTGGGAACAGCAGCTATGCCTGTACAGCTGTTGCATCCCAGTTGACACAAATGGGGACTGCCTGTATGGGGATGCATGGAACACCTGTGCATACCTGTGCGGGTAAACATGGCCCTCCATGGGTGTACACTTTAGTATGTAATCGATGCATTAGTAGTAATTTGGCAGGCAATTTTGTAAGTTATGTTGTGTTTATGTGCACTATTAATGACTTTAGTGTATTTTTTGTGAAAATATGCGATCTGAACATTTGCGCAATTATTGCGGGGCCCAAAAAATCAGTAGCACTTTTTTTTTATTCTATAGGTCATGTGCTTTCAGAAAACTTCTAGTTTGAGGGGGTCTTTTCAAATTCTGAAAGATGTAAGTGAAAAAATGGTAACCTCCAGATTTTTAGAGTAAATTGTTTTTACTTAGTTTTGCGTACCGTTTTTAGTTTTTACCATTTCACAAAAAGCTGCAATCTAAAATGTGCAAGTATTTATTTATTAACGCAATACAGTTTTAACTTTTATATTTACTGAAAAAGGAAAATTTTAAGAATTTTTCACTATTTCTTAAAAAGGTGCAATTTAAATTTGTACAAATTTGTTATTTATTAAGTTATTTATTAACTCAACACAGGTAAAGCTTTTATATTTAGTAGGAATTTAGCAGGACGTTTGTAAAATGTGCTGTGTTTATATTGGCTAAAAATTATTTTAAAGAATTTTGCGCAAATATCGTGGGGCCTTAAAAATCAGTAGCACCTTCTTTTTAATCTATCGGCCCTATGCTTTCAGAAAATATATGGTTTGGGGGTCTTTAACAAACGCTATGAGCTGTAAGTGAACAATGAAAACCTTCCGATTTTTAGAGAAATGTGGTTATTTACATTTTTGCGGATGTACAGTTTTCACTATTTAGAAAAAAAGGCGTAATTTAAAAATTACAAATATTTGGTATTAGCTTAATACAGGTTAAGCTTTTATATTTAGTAGGGATTTTGTAACCTGTACTGTTTTTATCTGCTAATAATGATTTTAGTGTTTTTTTTAATGAAAATATTGTTTTGATCATTTGCGCAAATATCATTGTCCCCTAAAAATCAGTAGAACCTTACTTGTATTCTACTGGTCATGCTTTCAGAAAATATATGGTTTGGGGGGTCTTTTAACAAACTCTGAAAGCTGTAAGGGAAAAATAGAAAAACAATGGAAAAATTGCAAAAATGGCCTGGCCACCTGAGTGCAAAAATGTCCTTTCTTTTCTTACATCAGGGGACACAGAGCCATAGTAATTACTATGTGGATTATATGTCGGACCGACGGGTGCTAGACACTGGCACGCCCCTAAGGTGTGTACTTCCCCCATATAACCCCTCCCATTACTGGGAGTCCTCAGTTTTTTCGCCAGTGTCTAAGGTGTTGGGCACGGGAAAAGATGTGCTTTGCTGAGCTCCACGGGCAGTAATCCTTGATGAGAGCCAGCCATGCTGACCGGATATGTTCTGATGTCTTTTTCATGGGCTAAATGAATGGTACCCGGGCCTCCAGATCCGAAGAAACGAGGTTTTGCTTGTGAACGCTTCTCTTTGAGAGCTGGTCCCTGGGATCCAGTACTTTTTTGGTAGTAAGGCCTTAAAGTTTTACTGGCAGAGTGCTATTGCAGGTCCAGGATTGTGGGTTAACCTGAGAGTTCCCTGGTTCCTGAAGGTTTCCTTTTAAGCCTACCTGAAGGGTGAAGATTGGGTTTTTATCTTTGATAAAATCCTGCTGCAAGGATAAGGTAAGGGAGATTTTCTCAGGAATTTCTCCTTCTGTGTATAGTGTTGTCATGTCTATGTGTCACCACTGGGGGCTGTATTGAGCACTCACCATCCTGATGCTGGAAACAGCAGAAGCCTTCACTCTCTTCTCCTTCACCCGGCACAGAACATCTGTTAAAGAAAATTTCTCTTCAGGGGGTATGCCAGAGCATCTGCCTTGTTTAAAAAAAAAAATATATATATATATATATATATATATATATATATATATATATATAATTTTTTTTTATATATATATATATATTTTTTATATTTTTTTTATATATATATATAAGAGGGCAGACCACGGACACTCAAAGCGGAGGATTTACCTCCCCACCATGCTGCAGACGCCGCTCGCGCGGGAAAATGCTCTCCTTTGAAAAAGGAAGGGGGGGCTTTATTCCATAAGAAGTCTCCTAAAGAAAATTCGTTTATACAGCCATCCCTGCAATCACCTTGGTGCCCATTACTATCTTTTGCTGTGTTACTCACAGCAGTGAGGTAATTGCATAGTATTAACACTATCTGCACGGACCATCACGGATGGATCTATCACCCAGCACGTTGCACGTTTAATCTCGTGTGCCTACTGAATTGCACGTTTAAAATTTGTGTCCATTACTATTTTCGCTGTGTTACCCACAGCAGTGAGGTAATTACATAGCATTTACACCACCTGCACGGATCACCACGAATGGACTCATTACCCAGCACATTGCACGTTTAATTGAGTGTGCTTACCGAATTGCACGTTTTGATTTGATTGTGTATGGGACATTTTATACAAATCACGATTTAATATTTATTTATTTTTCTTTGTTACTCACAGCAGTGAGGTAATTGCATAGTATTAACACTATCTGCACGGACCATCACGGATGGATCTATCACCCAGCACGTTGCACGTTTAATCTCGTGTGCCTACTGAATTGCACGTTTAAAATTTGTGTCCATTACTATTTTCGCTGTGTTACCCACAGCAGTGAGGTAATTACATAGCATTTACACCACCTGCACGGATCACCACGAATGGACTCATTACCCAGCACATTGCACGTTTAATTGAGTGTGCTTACCGAATTGCACGTTTTGATTTGATTGTGTATGGGACATTTTATACAAATCACGATTTAATATTTATTTATTTTTCTTTGTATATATATATATTACACGCTGGACACGTGCATATATCTTATATCTTAGTTTTTACGTTAAACATTTATGTGTTTTTTTTTTTTTTTTTTTGCACTTATCAATCACCGGCATGGTTTTTTTAACTCATTGATATATATGTATAGGGATATTCTCTGATTGATTTATGCACGGTTGCACTTTATATAGCTCTATAATTGCACATTTTTAGTCTTGTTGTGGCTATTTGAATGTTTTGTAATTAGCGCATCACATCTTTATTCAATTACCTTTACCAGTGAGAGACAACTCATTTAGTGATTGCTGCTTTTTTTCATTTGCTATTCTCGCCCTCTCCTATCTTTTCCATAGAGCGCGGAAGTCTCTATATATAATCCTTGATGAGAGCCAGCCATGCTGACCGGATATGTTCTGATGTCTTTTTCATGGGCTAAATAAATGGTACCCGGGCCTCCAGATCCGAAGAAACGAGGTTTTGCTTGTGAACGCTTCTCTTTGAGAGCTGGTCCCTGGGATCCAGTACTTTTTTGGTAGTAAGGCCTTAAAGTTTTACTGGCAGAGTGCTATTGCAGGTCCAGGATTGTGGGTTAACCTGAGAGTTCCCTGGTTCCTGAAGGTTTCCTTTTAAGCCTACCTGAAGGGTGAAGATTGGGTTTTTATCTTTGATAAAATCCTGCTGCAAGGATAAGGTAAGGGAGATTTTCTCAGGAATTTCTCCTTCTGTGTATAGTGTTGTCATGTCTATGTGTCACCACTGGGGGCTGTATTGAGCACTCACCATCCTGATGCTGGAAACAGCAGAAGCCTTCACTCTCTTCTCCTTCACCCGGCACAGAACATCTGTTAAAGAAAATTTCTCTTCAGGGGGTATGCCAGAGCATCTGCCTTGTTTAAAAAAAAAAAAAATATATATATATATATATATATATATATATATATATATTTTATATTTTTTTTATATATATATATATAAGAGGGCAGACCACGGACACTCAAAGCGGAGGATTTACCTCCCCACCATGCTGCAGACGCCGCTCGCGCGGGAAAATGCTCTCCTTTGAAAAAGGAAGGGGGGGCTTTATTCCATGTGGGGGGTGTAGCTAATGGCATCAGGTGCTGGATACACGTCCAGGAAGTCTTTAAAGCACTGTGAATGAAGCTGCTGCCTGGAGGTGGAGGGACAGAGCAGAGAGGTTGGCTGGATCAGGTTTGGTGACACAGGCATTTGCCTTTTGACACATTGTACTGTAAGAAGCTAGGATTAATAGCAACTATTGTGCTGTACTATAGCCTAGCAAGTTTACATTCTTTTGCTGGTAGTGCCTCTGCTTTGTGCTGTAAGCTATACGCAAAGAGACCAGGAACTCCTCTAAGGGGTCAAGGGTTACACAACAAACTAAAAACCATTTCCAAACGAATGTCCTCCTCTCCTGAGAGGGATACGGCTAATC